>NC_086046.1:5000-621960 GCF_947568885.1 Cydia strobilella | reverse complement strand
AAATAGATACACATAGCGGTCAAACTGATAACAGCAATCTTTCTGTGTCGGGAGTTAAAATTATTATACAAAAAAGAAAAGAAATTATAATAGAAAACCGCAGCCAAATAACACTAGACCCTACTAATAGTGTTGTGTTCCTGCCGGTGAGTAAGGTTGCCAGAGCTCGAGGGAGAGGAGTGTTAGGGTCGGTAACGCGCATGTAACTCCTCTGGAGTTGCAGGCGTACATAGGCTATGGAGACTGTTTAACATCAGGCGGGCCGTATGCTTGTTTGCCACCGACGTAGTATAAAAAAAGGAGAAAAAGAGTCTCCACACCTCCCTTGTTCATTCTCGAGCACACCATCTCCTGACTTGTTAATGTCGGTACTATCTTAGCATATTGCAACACCCAAATAACCCCATTATTTCAAATATAGAAACATCACGAAAATAATCGCTGCTAAACGTTTATTTATTCACTTCTAATCAAGGTTGGTAGTTCTGAAGGGCCATTGACACTGGAACGGTTATGGCTGAAAGCAGAAAACGACGAGTTTTGAGCGGAAAAACGGTATTGAAAAGTAACGTAACGTAAAACGTAAAGAACGCTTTACCAGCTTTATATGACTTGTATGAACGGTCTGGAAAAAGTAATTCTGTTGGAAGAGGGCGACAAAGGAAGATTATGTATTGGGTCATCATCATCTCACTCGCGTTATCGGCTTTTTGCGCGGCTCATGGAAGCCTGATGGGGTCCGCTTGGCAACTAATTCCAAGAATTTGCGTAGGCACCAGTTTTTACGAAAGCAACTGCTATCTTACCTTCCAACTAAGAGCAGAAACTTCATCGAGAGACTGATGAGTATCAAATGATGTGTTCCGTAAAATTCATTGGTACGAGCCGGATTTTGAACCCGCAACCTCCGGATTTAAAGTCTTATGCTCTTTGGAAACTAATTGAAAACTCGGCTTTATTGGGATTAATCTGGTTTTCTCGCGTTTATTTGTTACACTAAAAAGCGAACGGTAAACATAGGACCGATCACCGATCTTTTGTTCTTAAAAACCGGCCAAGTGCGAGTCGGACTCGCGCACGAAGCGTTCCGTACCATTACGGAAAAAAACAGCAAAAAAATCGCGTTTGTTATATGGGAGCCCCATTTAAATATTTATATTATTCTGTTTTTGGTATTTGTTTAACAACACCGCAACAACAACAGCAACAGAAATACATTATTTGTGAAAATTTCAACTGTCTAGCTATCACGGTTCATGAGATACAGCCTGGTGACAGACAGACAGACGGACAGACGGACAGCGGAGTCTTAGTAATAGGGTCTCAAAACGTGGTTTTGAGACAATGCCGACAGAGAACGTTAACGTGTTCATTATGTAACTGTTTAATTGTATTGCAACAAATTTTAAATCACTCTCAGTAGCTTCCATTTCCCTATAATTAACAGCTTTTATCTAAAATCTTGCGAGTGAAAGACAAATCACCTATAAATAACGGATCCCTAAACATAAACACTGCGATTTATGGCCCTTGAGCAACTCGGGAAAGAACTCAAACAATGAAACAAAAAATACTGGATCATTCTAATAGAGCCGGATTCTGGGAGTTGGGGAGAACGTGTTTAGAACTTTCGCGTATATCATCCTAAGTCCCGATGTTCATTTAAAAGGACAAAATCAAATCGAACTTTGAGCTATAATGGAATAGAAGGTTCAAAAATCAGCAACAGAAATACATCATCTGTAAAAATTTCAATTGTCTAGCTATCACGGTTCATGAGAACGCATGGTAACAGACAGACGGGCAGACAGGCAGCGGAGTCTTAGTAATAGGGTCCCGTTATTGCTCTTTGGGTACGGAACCCTAAAAAGCACGAAAACATGTTTAATTTTCATTTATTTTTTCATAATTGTTAACCATAGAATTAAAGCCGTCCATTTCTGATGAAATATTTTGGCGAAATGATGAGAAATGCAGTGAGAAAAAAAACTTAAATTAAATAAACCATCAAACTTCTAAAAAGATGTCAATTTCACCTGAAACACTTAAAGAAACCATTATCAGGATTTAGGATTCATTCAAACGATCTACGATTATGTAAAATTACTGCCAGAGACATTATTATAACGTTGGCGAGTGAAAAACGATTCTTACTGACAATTAAGAAAAAAATACCTTTCTAAAAGTGAATTTTACGTGGTTTTCATAAAGATGTACCTGAAGATCTTACTCTGAAGGATTACCATTGTTTTTCATCTATAGGCTAGTCTTTTCTTTTTTTTTTATACTACGTCGGTGGCAAACAAGCATACGGCCCGCCTGATGTTACGCAGTCTCCGTAGCCTATGTACGCCTGCAACTCCAGAGGAGTTACATGCGCGTTGCCGACACTAACACTCCTCTCCCTTGAGCTCTGGCAACCTTACTCACCGGCAGGAACACAACACTATTAGTAGGGTACAGTGTTATTTGGCTGCGCTGCCGTGTCAGACGTATCTCTGCTATCTCAAAAAACATAGTTTTGAGTAAATCGACTTTAAAGTTTTTGGTGAGCGTGAAAACTAATAAACTCATATATTTCGTGAGTTTATTGAGTTAAGTCATTTTTAATATGTGTTTTGTGTTTCAATAGACGTGAAGAATAATATTTCTTTACTATTTTTTTGTAAAAGTACATAGTTTTTGAAATAAACGCATAAACATAGTTTGGCGTAACCACTGTTTCATACATTTGGTGGTTGCGCGTAACTATGTTAACTTAAAGTTAGACGAGTTCGTTGTATGAGCGCTCATACTATTTCGCGTGGCCACGGCTCGCGGGCTTATTGCGGTTTTCGTTTATCTAAAGTTAGAAGACTACATTGTATCAACTTCTAGTAAAACGTGTAACCAGGGCATGGGGAATATTGAGGTGGTCACGCGTAGTTCTTTTATCTTAAGTTGTAAGAGTTCGTTGTATTAGTGCTCCTAGTAAAACGCGTAACCAGACTACACAAGATAATCCATTTTATATTGTGCTAACTCACATTACATACAAGGAGCCCGATTTCCATCAGTGCTTACATCATTGGTTATAAAGTAGATCAATCGTATGGTGGAAAGAGCCTTATGTTTAATAGCGTTTGTATGTATTGCATGTAAAACACTGATTTAAACTTCCACGATTTTTACTCATTATTATTTATCTCCCCGGGACTTAATCGCGTAAAATAGTTTTAAAATGTACCTCCGACGTTTCGAGGACGGCGTTGTCGGAGGGAGGTACATTTTAAAACTATTTTACGCGATTAAGTCCCGGGGAGATAAATAATAATGTATTGCATGTATATATGTATGTATGTATGTCTGTATGTATGTATGTATGTGTGTGTGTGTGTGTGTGTTTGTTTGTATGTACTTTATTTAATATTTAATCCCAGTAAGTGTAAAAGGCGGAATTAACGGCAGAAGGTCAGTTACTCCAAAATTTTTAACCGCCTTAAAAAAAAGGTTCTCAGTTTGACCCGTATGTTTGTCCGAGATTATCTCGCGTTTGGCTGAACCGAGTTTGATGCGGTATTCAGAAAAATGTTTGTTACATTTTGGAGAAGGTTTTAGTATACATAGATCTGAGCTGATGCTGAACCCTGGCTGTACCTAGTGGAACTCAGGTTTGGTGCAACATAGGCACACGCTGTTTTGGTCATCCAACACGTCTTAATGAGTAGTTGGGGGAGCAGTACCCAAGATAAAGCTGCTGCTGAACCCTGGCTGTAACTAGTGGAACTCAGGTTTGGTGCAACGTAGACAAACGCTGTTTTGGTCATCCGACACGCCTTGATGAGCACTTGGGAGAGCAGTACCCAAGATAGAGCTGATGCTGAACCCCGGCTGTACCTAGTGGAACTCAGGTTTGGTGTAACATAGGCACACGCTGTTTAGGTCATCCAACACGTCTTAATGAGCACTTGGGAGAGCAGTACCCAAGATAAAGCTGATACTGAACCCTGGTAGTACCTAGTGGAACTCAGGTTTGGTGCAACGTAGGCAAACGCTGTTTTGGTCATCCGACACGCCTTGATGAGCACTTGGGAGAGCAGTACCCAAGATAGAGCTGATGATGAACCCCGGCTGTACCTAGTGGAACTCAGGTTTTGGTTCAGGTTTGGTGTAAATTTATTGTGGGTATTAGAAGATATATAGTAAAAATATTAAGGTCAGTTACTCCAAAAAATTTATTCAGAATCAGAATCATTAACTATACGTTTCTATGTATTTCAAAATAAGACACTCCAGCGATCCAAATATATGTTTAAACTAATATTTTGCCTCTACTGACACTGTTTGAAACTTTTTCTTGCTTTTAGTAATAAAAATGAAAAGAAGAGTAAAAAAATATGTTTTATAAATTATGTTTATAACTTTACTTACTTTTTATGCATTTATTAGTTGTCTTCTACAGAAGAAAGAAACTACTACAGAAGTATGTAACAAGATAGTACTCGTGCATTACTTATATTATATTGTCAGTTATTTCAATTAATTTTGTGTTTGTCATTTTTTATTTTTTATTTACGTTAAGATTTTTGTAAGTAGGTACCTGTCGGGGCTTCTAACCTCCGTGGCGACCTGACATAGACCGACTGACTGACTGGCTGACTGACATACATATTTGGAATATTGGAACATTTGGAACGACCGACATTTAAATTCAAAATTAGACATGACAATCACAAGACCAGTTGACGACTAGTTCATGACAGACAGCGGACGACGATAAACAGTTCAGTACCTATGTAGGTTATCTTAAGATTAAAAAAAAAACGAAATAGTTTAGTTTTTCACAGGGTTTTCAGCAATGATTACAAAGTGAGATTAGCTAAGATAATTAGTCGCGCAACCTTTGTTTTCTACCACATTTCTATCACTACACATTCGTAACAAGGCTTCGTAAAAAACTCATTTCAAAGACTAATTTATCATATTTTGAACAAACAACATAAAAAAACACCGGAACGCTAACTTAACCGGGTCAATAATACGTACGTAATGTTATGTAAATGTGATGTTTTCAATCAAAAGGTACCACATTGTCGCTTACCATAAGGACGAAAATTGCTTGTATCTTTATACGAAAAACCTGTCAGAATGTCCTTATGATAAACGACAATGTGGTACCTTTTGTTTGAAAACGACACAAATAAACAAATACACGTGCCAAGGAGCGACGAGCCGCTCCCTCCGCGCCCCGCCTCACCGCGAGCCGCCTATCGCCGTACTACCTGCGTGTGGTTACGCGAAACTATGATAACTCGAGATAGTAGATATCCAGTTTGCCGTAAAAAACTGCGAAGAGTTACGCATAATTATTCTAACTTGAGTTAGAAGAGATACGCATAACTCAATGTCCAAAAATTCGAAAACGTCTATCTTAAAACATGAAATATCTCAGTAACTAAAGACATTTTTTGAAATTTTGTTTAAGTATTATATAAAGCATAGTATCTAGTTTCATTTTGCACTGGTTAGGCGTATCTCTGCTATCTAAAGATAGCAGAGATACGTCTGACACGGCATGCGGTTTTCTGTAAGGTGGAGGTACCTCCCCAGTTGGGCTCTGCTCTAGATCTGGAATGACATCCGCTGTCCTGTGCCCTACCACACAAAGCGAGATGTCATTCACAGTGCCCATACCTCTTTTTGGACGTAGTTTAAGGACATACCCGGGTCCAAAGGACATACCCGGGTCCAAGTCTTTAATTCTGCTTCACCATGCAAATAACCACAAAAAAGTATACTAAAAATGTATCGGTTCGACAGATGCGAAGAAAAATCACGTAATATGTTTTCTATTATTTTAACGTTTCTATTGGTGTTTTCTTTAAACGATTATCACTTAGCTAAGACCGAGAATTTATACCATAACGTATAACGTACGTGTACCTTTCATATTCTAAATGTGAGTACAATACTTGAAAACCATAGATATAGTATATACAAGTAGTTATAGACGCGCCACCGAGCGACCGGGGGTAAGAGAAAGAATATTCATATAAAATTTGGGCAGCATAGGACTTTTTCTCTTTAACTCTTATAAATTTCGGTATTTCGCCATCGCCTACCTATGATGCCGGTCGGTGATAAGGACAAAGCATGGCACTATTTTCTCTTTCCTCTTATAGGAATCGCAATAAGACTATCTTTCTCTATCAAAGAGTGTCAGGCCCTTGTTGAAAACCATTACCCTCCTTCGCAGTTGGACAACAAACAAATCTAACAGGATACGTAGCCGAATAAAATACTTCCACGCCGGAAGAGAATAGAAATAAATTTATTTGGCTCGGTGCACGGATAAGTTTGGAGCTGTTTAATTCTTACGGACCCCGGGTTAAGACGGGTCCAAGATGGATGGCGTCTAACAGCTGATTGGTTCTAAATGCGACGTCTTGAACTGTCATTTAGAAAAAATAACCAAATTCTTTAGCATGGAGACTATATAAAGGAGCAAATTATCTCTGTATGAAAAGTGTCCATAAAAAAACAGTAATTAGGCGGCGCCACCATACACCGAAATAATACCAAAAACAACCTACGTAATTTGGTCGGGTTATTTGTTGCCTTCTATGGTACATGTCATACTCATGTCCCAGAGCCTACCTAGCGCCACCTATTTACAGCTGAAAGCTGGTCACTTTTGCAATAGTCCTGCCATAAGAGATTGTCGTCCTTTCTATACCGTCCATATTCTTTAGCATACAAAGACATTTATAACAATCGGTTATATTGAACCTTTTTTTGTTATTTGTGCGTTTTATCTCTATGAATTTTTTTATTTCATTTTTTTTATACTACGTCGGTGGCAAACAAGCATACGGCCCGCCTGATGTTAAGCAGTATCCGTAGCCTATGTACGCCTGCAACTCCAGAGGAGTTACATGCGCGTTGCCGACCCTAACACTCCTCTCCCTCGTTGAGCTCTGGCATCCTTACTCACCGGCAGGAACACAACACTATGAGTAGGGTCTAGTGTTATTTGGCTGCGGTTTTCTGTAAGGTGGAGGTACTTCCCCAGTTGGGCTCTGCTCTAGATCTGGAATGACATCCGCTGTCCTGTGCCCTACCACACAAAGGAGAGATTTAATGAGAGATGTCGATCAATTTTACAAAAACTAAAAATAAATTTATTTGGCTCGGTGCACGGATAAGTTTGGAGCTGATGATATGGCTGTGATGATGTGACGAGCAGGGACCGGACAACCCTTTCCGCGATAAAAACCCTTTCAATGGGCGACACTTAAACACGGCTAACACATTGAAAGACTTTCCCTTTTGAACTGCAAGCCCATTCATACCCTTACCTTTGACTAACCCTTACCGAAAAGCTAACCAAAAATAAGGCTAGCTTACCCTTAACCCACCCTTACCTTTACCCTACCCTTACCCTTATCTTTAAGCGCTTTTTATAAAAGTTTCCCTTTGCGTGAAAGAGACAGGATTGGTATATATCTACGGTAGTGTATGAAAAGGAAAGAAAATACGTGCCTAGTCAAAGAACGCCGCCGTCGCCGCCGACGATCGCTCGGGTTCGAAGTAATGTGTGCTTTATGAACAAGATAGACGACTTAAATTAGCACGCTTATATGCTAAAAGGGAAGCCCTTTATAAGGCTAACCCTTATAAGCAATATGCAAGGTGTTGGTGAGCGGATGATAAGGGTTTTGTAAGGGTATTTGGGCTACCGATTACTCAAATGTGGTAGCTTTATATGGGGGTTAAAACCGGCCAAGTGCGAGTCAGACTCGCGTTCCAAGGGTTCCGTACATTACACAATTTAACAATGTATATTTTACGTGAACCGTGAGTGAAATGTCTTTAAAAAAACCCGTATTAGGGATCGGATCAAAAACTAAGTAATTAAGTCCAACTCACGCTTGACTGCACATTTTTAATAGGTTTTCCTGTAATCTATAGGTAAAGATCTATTTTGTGTATTTTTTTCAAAATTTTAGACCCAGTAGTTTCGGAGATAAAGGGGGAATAGTCGTTTTTTGTCTATTTTCTTGAATAAATTCTAAATTTTTTATCCTAAAATTATAAAAAAAAGTTTATTTAAGATTCTCACAATGAGCTCTTTCATTTGATATGCAACACGACATAGTTTGAAAAACTCTATTTTTGTAATTTTCTCATTTACCCCCCAAAAGTGGCCCCATGTTTAAATTTTATTTGTTTACGTTACATGTCCATCTTTGGGTCACAAACTTACATATGTATACCAAATTTCAACTAAATTGGTCCAGTAGTTTCGGAGAAAATAGGCTGTGACAGACGGACAGACAGACAGACGCACGAGTGATCCTAAAAGAGTTCCGTTTTTTACTTTTGAGCTGGTACGGAACCCTAAAAATGAAGTTTGATCCGTAAAACTAAAAAGGTAGGCATATTGTTTCATCAGTTTCATCACCTCAATATTAGTCAATATCATGTACCTCTTTAATACGAACGTTTCATTAGTTTTACTTTACCTCTGTAACTCGAAACCTCTTTAAGAAGAACAACAATCTACTATCTCTCTTAGTCGCTACCCCTGCTAGTACCTCTATAAAACGAAACTGGGTTAACACAATTTTTTGACATTTCCCTTGGTTGGTTGGTTGGAGGTTGCACTGTAAAAGTATTGTATTGTATTGTATTGTAGTACCTACGGGCGATTTTCCGCAACTCGACGACTGGCGCCTATTTTGCGTGACATGGGGGGGTGGGCTAGTCCTGCCAGCCCAGCTCCTCGAGGAATCCTATCAGACCTTGGATGTTGAGTACGACGGGGAGGTCTCTCGGGGATCCGAGATGTTTTGCCCTGTATGGGGCCACTCCGCTGCATTCCAGCACCACGTGAGAGGCTGTTTCTTCTGTCTCCATGCATCCTCTGCATAGGGGACTATCTGTGACACTGAAAAAGATGTTTGTTAAATAGTCCATGACCTGTTATGACACTGTAAAAGTATTGCACATTTTGTTGTAATCCAATAGAAGTTTACAGAACTCACCGTTGTTAGGAAAGGTCTAATCTCAAAACAAGCCGAGTAAATATCGTGCGCGGACGCAACACCATCGGCACAAAAGTGCCGCTGGACACACCTTATAAATGAACAAAGCGTTCACTTTATGTTCCGAACAGTGGAGGTTAACAAGTAACTAGGTATTTTTAGGGTTCCGTACCCAAAGGGTAAAAACGGGACCCTAGTACTAAGGCTCCGCTGTCCGTCTGTCTGTCACCAGGCTGTGTCTCATGATCCGTGATAGCTAGACAGTTGAAATTTTCACAGATGATATATTTCTGTTGCCGCTATAACAACAAATACTAAAGAGTACGGAACCCTCGTTGCGCGAGTCCGACTCGCACTTGACCGGTTTTTTTTTTTTGCTTAGAAACAAATGAATACAGACGCAGCGCGTTCACAGACGTTTCTGCTTGATATAAATTTTGTAAGTATTAGGTGTAAAGTAACACATTGATCACCATTGATAAATCAACTGTAGCTAATCACTTAATTCGAACACTTTCAGTTACTGATAGCCTGTAATTAAACAGTAAAAAAGACTTTATTTAACTTTTTTAGTAGATTCATATTTACTAATTAGGTTTTTTGCCGGAGTTATTACGTCATTTTGATTGAACCAATGAGTGAATTAAACCAATGATTACATTTTCATAATAGTCTCGGTTCTACGCGGGGTAGTATGTGGCCCTATCTGCTGCAATTCCAATAAAATACATCGGTGTTAGTGTTATTGCTAATAATTATTAATCTCTAAATTTACACATAATATTGAATTATACTCGTACAGTGCCAATATCTGAAGTTGCAGACCAAGGGGCCTACACGCCAGCCAAATGCCAAAGAAAAAAAATGTATCGTAATGATGCTACTGCTACAAAATGTCATGTGAATATTTAAACTTCGTTTAAATTTCGACATCATTTAAATTTCAATTGGCGTATTATATCAACAATTATTATCATGGATAGTTAGCTCTAGTAGATACCTAGGCTAGTTTGGTAGTTTCAAATCAAAAATTCAAATTATTTTTGTGGTTTCTCTGTTTTGTAAGCTGTGTTGTTGACTTGCGCACGCGACGGTAACTTGAAAAACCTCTTTGTTTGGTTTGTTTTAAGTCGGTCTTTTTGACTTGCACATAACACTGGTGTTCTATGGGATTAACTTATTGACATAGGGATGAAGATTTATCTCTCGCAGAAAACATTGCGTTTATTTTTGTTGTTAAATAAATCAAATATACTTTCATCATCAGACAAGCCATACGGTTGTTTGCTACCATATTCTACCAATACCAGAATTAATGTTCCATTCTAGAAATCCATTGATGATAATATCTTTAACCATTTTTTTATAAAGGAGGCAAACGAGCAAACTAATCACCAGATGGTAAGCGATTACCATCCCCATAGACACCCGCAACTCCAGAGGGGTTACAAGGGCATTGCCGGCCTTCAAGATGGGATTACGCTCTTTTCTTGAAGGTTTTAAAGTCGAATGGGTTCGGAAATACCTCAGGCGACAGTTCATTCCACAGTTTAGGTGTGCGAGGAAGTTTCTGGAGAAACGTATAGGTATTTGTGGACTGCCAACCATCAAAGTCGTGAAGATGGATATATTCTCAGTATGGCGGAAAGAAGCGGCAAGGAGTGGACGCCATTTAGGGAAAAGGATCCAATCCACAAAAAACTGTCAATATAATTTGAACTTTCTGTCAAAACGAAAAGTCATTGATTTAAATGGCAAATTTTAGAGGATGGATCCATTTCCCTAAATGGCGTCCGGTTGTAAGTGCATTTCGCTCCCACTCATATTATGTATTTTAAAATTCTATGACCTTAATTTTTTTTTATTTCTCGATCAAGACTCCTGACGCCATCTATCGCTAGTTAACTCATCTCGTCGCGTCAAAAGTTACAAATCACTTTGACGCATGTTTTCCGTCTGACTCGAACCGAATTCGAATCAAAAACTTTGAAGTTGATTTGATATTACGCCCAGTGTATTTCACTCCTGTTTCAGTTCATCATCATCATCATATATTTAAGAGTAAGACTTGTCGGTGGAGCAATTTCCAGTTTGGCGGTCCTCTGCATTCTCTTTGACAGCCTGATACGACACGACGTTGAGTTTTTCTTTTATTTGATGCATGCACGCTCTTCTTGGTCTTCCCTTCTTCCTCTTTGTTTCAACTTTCCCTTCTATGATGTTTTTTGATAAATCCGTCTTGTCGTATCAGGTGCCCAAGCATCTTTCCTCTTCTATTATATTAGTTCTTAACAAAGTAAATTAGTTATCAGGTGAACTTTTTTCACTTCAGCAGCAGCCCAAATCTAAAAGTTATCTGTAAAGGATACTCACAAGGAAAAAAACAAAACCCTTATAGCATCACTAGTGCGTCTTTGTCCGTCTGTCACAGCCTAATATTTGCTCAAAAATTACTGGACCAATTAAGTTGAAATGTGGTAGCAAAGATAGATATAACTCCGTAATAGATGGATACAGTCTAAGGAAAAAACGTGCCTCGAAAATTACGAAAATTTGATTCTCGATCAGAGGGCGCCACTAGTTTTGGCCTACACTCGTATAGAGGGCATTGACGGTTTCGTTTGTTATTTAACAATTTTAACGCATATCAGTGAAAGAACATGGGTCAAAATCATAAAAATAATTAATGCAAATAAAAAAAATCATTTATCCATATCTAAATACATTTTATCGTATTTTTATAAATCTTCATTTTTAGTTTTAAAGTGTGTCGACAGATGGCAGTGAATTTACTGGGGTTACAAAATTTACTATGACAGTACCGCTCTAGTATAAGTTACTCTATGGTGGTAGGTACGCAAATGTAATGGCTCCTCTACACGATGGCCCAGCGCTGGACCAGCGAGATGGCCATGCGATGGTTGAGAGCACCCACTATGGAATGGGCCACGTGTAACGTGTAGATGCGTACGATCGCTGGCGCACTACCTTTGATGTGCGGACGAAAAACCAACACCTTCACCATCCCATCGCCATCCCGCCGCGTCATAAACCATCCGACACCACTATTACCCTCTCTACACGCCCATCTTAGTGGGCCAGTATGATGGCCCATCCCGTAGAGGAGCCATAACTCTTGTGACTTGTGACCCAAAGGTGGACATGATCGTAAATATTTTTTAACGAAAGACTTTTTGTGTCGAGGTACGTTTAAAAATATTTCAATAATCGGCCCAGTAATCAAATCAAGTTCAGATCTCAAAGTCCAAATGCCCCTTCATCTCATCCGATGGCGCCACTCGATTTATTAACTTAATGCAGACAGATTCTCCAAACATATCTAACTCCGACATAACTTGAGCTTTAGATCTGTAATAGCTATAAGAAAATAGGGGTCAGACTTAAACTGGTTATTTGAACAAGTGAGAACTGAAGAACATTCAAATATCTAACCACCAATGTAACTTGAACCGTAGGTCTGTAATAGCTATGAGAGTAGAAGTCAGACTTAAACTGGACGTTTCGAGTTCTGAAGAATAGTCGAGAAAAAATGGCTGACATATTTATTCTTTACAAGATGTGACACGGATGTGAGGACGTTTTTGTGTAGGGCCGTATTCGAAACGTTTTATTGACACGTTGTGATATGGCTTTTGGCGTGAACTTGTGAAAGAAGCGTCACGGTAAAAACAAGCTGGTTAATCTCGTGATGTATTACGTTATTTACGGTCAATATCAACGACGTTACGACTTATCAAGACTATGTCAAAATGTGCCTTTTTAGGGTTCCGTACCCAAAGGGTAAAAACGGGACCCTATTACTAAGACTCCGCTATCCGTCTGTCCGTCTGTTCGTCTGTATGTCTGTCACCAGGCTGTATCTCATGAACCGTGATAGCTAGACAGTTGAAATTTTCACACATGATGTATTTCTGTTGCCGCTATAACAACAAATACTAAAAAGTACGGAACCCTCGGTGCGCGAGTCCGGTTTTAAATGTCATTATTAATGATAAAAGATAATGATGGGTAAAACTTTATAATTATGTACGTACAGGCTGTCCAGAAAATCTCTGGACCAGATTTCCGATTTATGGATCGCTGGCCAGCGGAGCAGAGCTCCTAAAATAGTCTAGAAATGCACCGGATCTTCGGTTACTATCCGGTATCCGGCCTATCCGGTCCATATTTTAATATTATACGACCTAATACGCGAACTCGCGCTCGAAGGGTTCCGTACCATTTCGCAAAAAACGCCAAAAATATCACGTTTGTTGTACGGGAGCCCCACTTAAATGTTTATATTATTCTGCTTTTAGTATTTGTTGTTATAGCGGCAACAGAAATACATCATCTGTGAAAATTTCAACTGTCTAGCTATCACGGTTCATGAGATACAGGCTGGTCACAGACGGACAGACAGACAGCGGAGTCTTACTAATAAGGGTCCCTTTTTTACCCTTTGGGTACGGAACCTAAAAAATGATATCCGCGCTCATCTTCTTTCAAAAAATTGCTTAAATATTTTAGTTTTATTTTAATCAGATTTTTAATCGAAACTTTTATAGAATTGTCAATATAACCGTTAATAACAGAATTTCCTCGGACTGACAAAATGGGGTAATATCCTCAATATATGTGTACGAGTATAAATATAATAAAGTTATATAGTACAGTCGCCATCAGATATATCGGAGCGGCCGAGGTGCTCAAAAATATCTGAACACGCACTCTAGAGCGGTACTGTCATAGTAAATTTTGTAACCCCAGTAAATTCACTGCCATCTGTCGACACACTTTAAAACTAAAAATAAATATTTTTTTTAAATACGATAAAATGTATTTAGATATGGATAAATGTTTTTTTTTTATTTGCATTAATTATTTTAATGATTTTGACCCATGTTCTTTCACAGATATGCGTTAAAATTGTTAAATAACAAACGAAACCGTCAACACCATCTATACGACAGTTGGCCAAAGCTAGTAGCGCCCTCTGAACGAGAATCAAATTTTCTTGATTTTCGAGGCACGTTTTTTCCTTAGACTGTATCCATCTATTACGGAGTTATATTTATCTTTGATAACAGGATTTCCTCGGACTGACAAAAAGGGTAATATTCTCAATATATAGGTATGTGTACGAGTATAGATATAATAAAGTTATATAGTACAGTCGCCATCAGATATATCGGAGCGGCCGAGGTGCTCAAAAATATCTGAACACGAATAAAACGCCTTGACAACAGAGGCGTGTGCAGATATTTGTGAGCACCATGGCCGCTCCGATATATCTGATGGCGACTGTACTAATAGATACGACGAGAGCGTGCTTGGCCACCGAAAGATTGTTTTCTGCACTCGTACAGCCGGAGAGACAAGCGTTACTAATAGTGTGTATTTACCACTTCCCTTTTTTTACATGTAAGGTGTTTTTTTTAGGGTTCCGTACCCAAAGGGTATAAACGGGACTTACGGGACCCTATTACTAAGACTCCGCTGTCTGTCTGTCCGTCTGTCAATGGGATGTATCTAATGTACCGTGATAGTTAGACTAGCAAAAAATCATATATACCTGTATAATAGAATATAATATTATATATTCGGTACTTTTAGCCTGTTAACATGCATAGTGTTTTCAACCCGAATTTCATACTTTTAAGTTTTCGGCAAGCTCGGTTCTTCATACAAACGTAGTTACGCTCTCATTTTAAAACGACTAGCTAGATTGCACTGAAACTTTGTACTTACAATAGGATAAGGTACATTTAGGTCTGTAATTAGTTTATGTAGCTTCAGATACCATAGTAAAATACAGCGAATTTATATTTTTCATACAAAACTTGTTTTTGCTCTATTTCGTTTGTTTTATACACTAGAGCTATACAAAACTAATTATATACCTAGATATACCTCATTTCATTGTATGTTCAAAGTTTCATTAGAATCCAACACGTAGTTTTATAATGAGAACGAAACTCCGTTTGTATGGAAGGTGAAATTCGGCCGAGCTTGCCAGGGATTCTTAAAATTGCATTTGTATATACTATTTCTTTTATGCCAATATCGCAATACCAAAATCAAATATCATTTATTTCAGACAACTAGTGCTACATTCAACAATAAAAATATTTAAAAGCCAAAGATAATTTTGGCGAAATATATAAAATTTTGGTGTTTGACGATCTTTTAGTGAAATTTTTATTATGAAGTTTAACATATCTATAATAATTCAATATTTTTTAAGAACAATAGCAACTGCATCAATAAATTGCTCTGATATTTAGATTAAGGTGATATTAACTTAACTAACTTAGCGGACCTAAAATGAAGACCTAGGCTAGAGTGGCTAAAAATACGTGAGTGAAACCGCTAAGTATATGTCTCACGATAGTTTAAATTCGATTTAGGTGATATTAGCAAAACTTGACAATTAAAACAAAATTGTAGAGTAGTTTACTCCGAGAGGGATGGGGCGTGCAGGGTGAAGGCGAAAGCAAAGACGATTTACGATGTAGAAGAAGTATATTCCAGTCGGCACCAGTTACAATTACACTAAACTACACTAACTATACTACTAAACTAACTGCCTAAGGCCGAGGCGGCGTCCTAAAGGACAGCAGTCGAGCGCCTAGGTGATGTGAAGAAATTTACTGGGTTAACTATGTGTGTCAAGAAGGCCGGTTAGGTCCCAGATGGTACGCTACCGTTCGCTTATTTCACTCCTAACTATTTCTCCACATTTACAAAAATCACTTCATCGGGTCATTATTCTAGGAAAAATCTTAACACCGCGAAGTAGAAACGGCGTGTACTAAGCACAGTGCCATCTAGTGAGATGGTTTGGTAAACAGTTAAGTTGTACAAACATGCCCATTGTTTTCATATGTTAACTATTTGGATACATTCAATATATTTTTAGGAACATGTTACATGATGTTCCGTATTTTTTACAGGGTTTCAGAAGCCAGTAATGACGAGATATAATGGCGTGCTAACGCCATCTCTGTGTACATAGACGAATGATACATATGTATGGGTCGACAATGTTACATTAATCTATATCTATGCACTTGCCACGTTGTATTAAAATAAAAGTACTACGAAATGCTTCATTTCATAATTTTAAAGCTTCAAAGACAGGAATTAAGTTCAAACATTGCGCGTCACTATAGTCATCTCGTGGGAGCACTTTGAACTACAGTTTGTATAGGAATTGGCTATTTCATATTTTACATGAATCTTGATTTGCACATTCGTATTGTTTGCATAAAAACTAGTCAACACATAACACAAGTTACACAAGGTTTTAGAATTTTAAAGCTACGGGAAAGATAAAACATGTCCAAAGTTTACCTCGAATTCGGGGCCTACTAGCGCCATCTAGTAGCCTTCATGTGAACTAAACATGGCTTATGGTGTATTTGAGAAAGTGTCGCGTTACAAAATTAAAAATTGAATTTAATTGAATTAAAAATTGTTGTTTAAATTAATATAATAATGCATGCCGTGATTGCCTGTAAGTGGGGGATCAATAAAAAATGTGCCCTTTTTGTATATTAATACTAATATGTAAATTGTATCTTCTGTTGGTGATCCTAATAAACAAATAAACAATTTAAAATTGCTTATTGCTAGGCTTATTTGAATAAAGAATATTTTGACTTTGACAGTTGCATAAAATGCGGAATGAATATTCGTGGCACTTTTCTGCGCGACAGTGCGTCGGCGAGATATCAAACAGTGGCACTTACGGACACTTCGTAAGCTGATTGCTGCTTCATTATGCCACTTTGTGCCACAGTGGCAGAACTGTAAGTCTGGCTTAGACGGTACATTATTTTATTTACTTTTCTTCACTACACCTTATTAAAACAGTCCCGCGTCTGTCTGTTTGTGTGTATGTATGTTCGTTTTGTGTAACCCATGCGAAGCTGAGGCGGGTCGCTAGTTATAAAGCACAGGGCGGATACGCTATACATCAAAAATCACTCGCGTTTCTATGTGAACGGCACGTCCGTACACGCGTCATGCGTCATAGTGTAAGTTGCTAAAAAATAGTACTGAGAGCACGCCAGAAGTCCGCTAGATTTCTTTCGCGGGGCGAGGTAATTCGAGTCGGGGCGGGGCGGTGCGTGGCCGTTCTTTATGATAATTTTTATTCTGTGACTAAAGTACAGGCTAAACTGGCCACTTTGTAAGGAAATATATATATATATATTTCCTTACAAAGTGGCCAGTTTAGCTTATAGTTTGAAATTTTGCAGTATATATATATATATATATATACTGCAAAATTTCAAACACCCAACTCCTGCTTTCTATCTCAGGTGGACGTTGGTATTAGGAGATAGGGTGGCCACACTGAAGGAAAAACAAGGATTGTTTATAACGTATTTTATAGGTTTTTTAAATAATAGACACTACCACGTATCCTTAACGGTAGCTAAATTTATGGTTAGCTGAGTATTAGCACAGAATAAGTAATAGTGTTATCATACAGAACGGCCAAATCTTACATTTTTAGGGGACCTGTCAATCAATATAACCATAGAGTAACTTATACTAGAGCGGTACTGTCATAGTAAATTTTGTAACCCCAGTAAATTCACTGCCATCTGTCGACACACTATAAAACTAAAAATGAAGATTTATAAAAATACGATAAAATGTATTTAAATATGGATAAATGATTTTTTTTATTTGCATTTCTTATTTTTATGATTTTGACCCATGTTCTTTCACTGATATGCGTTAAAATTGTTAAATAACAAACGAAAACCGCCAACGCCATCTATACAACAGTAGGCCAAAGCTAGTAGCGCCCTCTGAACGAGAATGAAATTTTCTTGATTTTCGGGGCACGTTTTTTCCTAGGCTGTATCCATCTTTTACAGAGTTATATCTATCTTTGATATAACCCATAAGTTCTTAAATTAAGCAAAAAAATATTGCAAAATATTGTCCCTATTTTTGTTTTCAGCATTAAATTGTGATTAGTTAAATATAGGAAAACTTGCGAATACTAATGAAATTTGCTAATTCCTATACATAGGTAGAAAACGGTATATTTGAATAAATACCTTAAATCAAAGATAGATATAACTCCGTAATAGAATGGATACAGTCTAAGGAAAAAACGTGCCTCGAAAATCAAGAAAATTTGATTCTTGATCAGATGGCGCCACTACCTTTGGCCTACTCTCGAATAAATCCGTTGGCGTTGACGGTTTCGTTTGTCATTTAACAATTTTAACGCATATCAGTGAAAGAACATGGGTAAAAATAATATAAAAATAATTATTGCAAATAAAAAAAATCATTTATCCATATATAAATATTTTTTTAATATATTTTTTTTAGTTTTAAACCTTGGATATAAACCTGTGACATACCTGTTATATTTTCGATTTATTTGTGACTTTTATGCCATTTGAAATTTAAATTTAAATTAGTTTTAATCGTGTGTCGATAGATGGCAGTGAATTTATTGTGGCTACAAAATTTACTATGACTACTAACTATTTATTATATCCTCTTTGGTAGAACGGTAGTTGAATAAATCCTTAATTTTTTTTTTTAAAGAGACTGTCCCGTTTTTAAACAAATCCTTGGTCACCCTAACACGGGGTGACCACACGGCATCGCCCAGGGATATATTTGTCACTCGTCTAATTATTAGTTATAGGAGAAGTTGCTAATACTGATGGATGGCTGTTTTGTATTTTGTAAAAATATACATTTGCCGCTTTAGGTAAGGGCGATATGTTTTAAGGGTTCCGTACCCAAAGGGTAAAAACGGGACCCTATTACTAAGTCTCTGTCTGTCTGTCACCAGGCTGTATCTCATGAACCGTGATAGCTATGATAGGTATTACAAATTAATATACTTTCGTGTTAGGTTACTTTCTGAGAACGCCACTTTCTGAAGATGTCACTTAACTAATAAAAATTTTAACATTTACCTATTCGAAATATGTATTTTGCGGCGAAAATCGATTGATATATCATATGATATTTCGTACCTACATAAGTACCACGAAACTCGCCCGGGGATCCGAACCTTCGGTCTGAAAGTGACACACCTCACCACTAGGTCATTAACACTATGCTAATTGTCCACTGACTTATACTAGAAGTAATGATTTCAACATTAACCAGCTTCCAAATACCTAATGAATCGAAAACCGCATTACCCCCCCGTCCCCACCCCAACCCTCCGTAATTTTATCGGGTTATAAATTTGAATTTGTATAATGCCGGGCATTAACCCATGATTTATACAACTTGACTCTGTTAAGATTCTGAGATGAAAAACAATAAATTTTGCGAGCGTAACTATTGCGTTTAACGGTGAGCGTTGTATGGATACGAACAATTCTAATGTTAAAAATCATTTTTACACCGCTGTGAGAAGGATTATGATTTATTTATTTATTTTAAACTTTATTGCACAATATAACAAATAAAGTACAAATGGCGGACTTAATGCCTAAAGGCATTCTCTACCAGTCAACCACCAGGCTAAACAGAAACATTACATACAGATAGGTGCAGGCATTGAACAAAAAAAAAGCAGAATAGGTAACTTAAAACAAAAAATATAGCGATAAATAATACACACTACCGAAAATAAACTCAATTACATAAACTTACATATATATTATTTGTTTCATGTACCCAGTGCAAATAATATTATGCCTTGAAAAGGATTTAAAATTTATCAACTGAGAATGGAATTATTGTGGCATTTTTGAACCGTCACAGGGAGTTCTCATTTATCGACTTCCGATACACATATCGATTCAATATTGAACACTAAAATCACTAAATATTAACAAGTTATAATAGTTAATGGATACTTGACTGTAAAGAAAGTCATTGGAAAACACCGGACAAGTGCGAGTCGGACTCGCCCACCGAAGGTTCCGTACTTTTTAGTACCTATTTGTTGTTGTAGCGGCAACAGAAATACATCATCTGCGAAAATTTCAACTGTCTAGCTATCACGGTTCATGAGATACAGCCTGCTGACACACAGACGGACAGACGGACAGCGGAGTCATAGTAATAGGGTATGACAGTCAGACCCCATATGGAGTACTGTTGTCACCTTTGGGCAGGAGCACCTGGATGCCAGCTTGGACCCTTCGACTCAGTCCAAAGGCGCGCTGTACGAATCGTCGACGATCCCAAACTCACAAGCGGTATTGAACCTTTAAGTCTAAGGAGAGACTTCGCCTCCTTATGCGTGTTCTACCGCTTGTACAATGGGCTGTGCTCTGAAGAACTGTTTGACATGATGCCAACGGCCGCTTTTTAACACCGCACCGCTCGCCATCGGCAGGGTGTTCATCGTCACACCCTAGCACCTAAATGGTCGCGTACTGTGCGGTTTAAGAGGAATTTCCTCCCGCGTACGCTTTGGCTGTGGAATGAGCTCTCTGCCGAGGTTTTCCCGAGGGGCCACAGTATGGGGTTCTTCAAAAAAGGAGTGTACAGGTTTTTAAAGGGTCGGCAACGCGCGTGTAATATCTCCGGTGTTGCAGGCGTCCATAGGCTACGGTAACTGCTTACCATCAGGCGGGCCGTATGCTTGATTGCCACCGACGTGGTATAAAAAAAAGGGTCCCGTTTTTACCCTTTGGGTACCGAACCAAAAAAAATCCTTTTCGCGCGAAAAACTCACCACAAACCAAAGATCATATCCACACTAACCTAACTACCACACAAGTCATCCCTAAACTTTAAACGCGACACATTTCAAAAGCGCGTACAACTCACAGTACTCTTAATTGACCAATCATCAACTTTAACACCTTCCAATACGGTCTATAATAAGTCAGTACAAAGTTCATGTTAATACCATCGTCAACGAAGTTCACAGATCGAACATGGACTGTATTGTAAAGAAAATAAGGTCGACAGGTGGTTAGTTAATTTTGTCAGTACATCGGTCAGTCAAAACAGTGAGACTACCGCGAAGCGCAAACGAAGTTTGACCTCTCTGTAGCACTTACGTACGAATTTATAAGTGCGACAGAGAGGCAAAACTTCTTTCGTGGTTCGTGAGCCCTCAGATACGGCCGGTTTATACCAATTCGTTACGCGCCATAAATACGTTGATTGATAACTTTCATTTCAATGAAAACTGCTTTTAATGTGTTTTATGAAATAGTTTTAGTGTTTCGTGCAAAACTTGTTTCGACAAACGAAACACTTATGGGATCACTTCGGTCTTCCAAATCAGTTAAATGCGTTTTTCTCAGAGACCGTTTGAGGTAGATACCTAAAATTTGAAACAGTTATAGCAATTACCACCAATAATATCCATACTAATATTATAAATGCGAAAGTCTGTCTGTCGGTCTGTCTGTCTGTGTGTTCCCTCTTCACGCTTAAACAGCTGAATCGATTTAGATAAAATTTGGCATAGAGATAGGTTGAGTCCCTGAGAAGGACATAGGATAGTTCTTATGCCGAAAATCATCCCTTAAGAAAGTAAAAAGCGGGGTGGAAATGAGATAATGAATGAAGTGCCTGCTAATTTGTGTGCATAATATGCTCAAATTGAATGATTGCTATGAGAATTTTTCCAGGCGCTATACTTACTTTAGCTGCTGTTACTAAGTCCACGCAGACGAAGTCGCGGGCAAAAGCTAGTATCGTAAATAAGCGGGTTATTTCAATTGTGTTTAGGTTTTTTATGTTCGTGTTTATGGTACCTAGGTACCTTACTCTCCAAGATCTATCGGCCCAATTCGAATAATGCTTCTAAGAGATCACTGCGGTACGGTACCGATCTGTCAGTCAAGTGACGTTTATGATTGAAGAAATGTCACATTAGACTGACCAAATCAGCCTATTCTTATTTTTTCTTACATAGGGGAGGAAGACTCAAACACTGGCAAAAAACGTCTTACGTAATAAATGAATGACGCCCAACAAAACTACATAAGCATTTTTTCACTTTTACATTTTCTACAGCTCACAGAGCCCCACCAGTATATAGTTAACGCTATCTGTACTGAGCTCGTTCACTTACCTGTACTAACAATGGCATTCTGTTAAACAAAAGCCATTATTTCTTTTGTGTGAGCGCGTGGCCTTTGTGCCTGAGCGCGAGGCCATTGTGTGTGAGCCTCAGGCACAAAGGCCACGCGCTCGCACAAAAGAAATAATGGCTTTTGTTTAACAGAATGCCATTGTTAGTACAGGTTAGTGAACGAGCTCAGTAGAGATAGCGTTAACTCAGCCAAACGCGAGATAATCGCGAACAAACATACATACATACTTACATACAAACATACGGGTCAAACTGAGAACCTCCTTTTTTTAAGGCCGTTCCATCGGTTTGACGCTGTCACTGTCACATTTCGCAAGAAAGAACGGGAAAGATCATGTGCGCCAAGTGTCAATTTTGATCGAATTTTGTCGATTTTTATTCATTTTAAAAACATTACCTTACAATATCGAAATTCGAAAGCTATGAAATTACTATTTAAGTTAAGATTGTTTTTTCTTCTTTTTAAGTTTATAGTGTCACATAATAAATAACCGAGTAAAGTCGGATTAAAAGTCCGAGTTAGAGATTACTTTGGGAATTAATTGTATCGAGCGAAGTGTCATAATTCGTGTATCGGAAGCTATGTTGTTAAAGATAATATAGTCAAGAACTACGTATATTTTTTCCACGTCTACGAATATCAACGCCTCTTAGAAAAACATGATCATATAAGGAGATTTTTCGCCTGTTAAAAATAGCTTAAAAGGTTTTTGCCAAGCATTGCCCCAAAAAACAATCACACCATAAAATCAAACCACAGCAATCATTCCAATCGCCTTACCGAAGGTAATTACCAGTTTGATTTATAACGGCTTTCATTCTAAACCTCTTTTCTTTCATTCGCGTTTAATGGAATGATTAAAATCTATTGTTTTCGGCACAATGGCGATCGATGACGTGGCGATTTGACAATTCTTATTTAAATAGTATGGATGGTATAGAAAGGATGCCAATCTCTTATGGCAGAATTTTTGCAAAAGTGATCGCTTTCAGCTTTAAATAATGATTCCTAATCTCTCCGGTGGCGCTAGTTAGGCTCTGGGGCATGAGTATAACATGAACCATATAAGGCAACAAATAAGCCGACCAAATTACGTAGGTTGTTTTTGGTAGTATTTCGGTGTATGGTGGCGCCGCTTAATTACTGTTTTTTGATGGACACTTTTCATACATAGAGATTTGGCTCCTTTATATAGTCTCCATGTTAAATAGGTTCTGAATTTCAATTATTTCGGTAAGGTACAGTACCCCTAGCACAGAATCCATACTAATATTATAAATGCGAAAGTCTGTCTATCTTTCTGTCTGTGTGTTCCCTCTTCACGCTTAAACCGCTGAATCGATTTAGATGAAATTTGGCATAGAGAGGTTGAGTCCCTGAGAAGGACATAGGATAGTTTTTATCCCGAAAATCATCCCATAAGAAAGTAACGCGGGGTGGAATTGAGATAATTAATGAAGTGCCTGCTAATTTGTGTGCATAATATGCTCAAATTGAATGATTGCTATGAGAATTTTTCCAGGCGCTATACTTACTTTAGCTGCTGTTACTAAGTCCGCGCAGACGAAGTCGCGGGCAATAGCTAGTAAGTAATAGTATTATCATACAGAACGGACACGCACCGCCCCGCCCCGATTCGAATTACCTCGCCCCGCGAGTATATTCTATGTCTATGTGTTAGGCCTAATGAAATGTTGACATTTACACTGCCAAGTTGACAGACAGGCCAATAAAAAAAACCGGCCAAGTGCGAGTAAATTTAGATTAAGGTACTAACATTGAAAATGAGTGCACCATTTCGCCGTTAAACGCAAGTTTGGCGAAACTTGTATAAGTTTAAAATGTGTTATACTTTTTTGAAAATAAATTTAAATTTAAATTTAAATGAGTAGGACTCGCGCACGAAGGGTTACGTACCATTACGCAAAAAACGGCAAAAAATCACGTTTGTTGTATGGGAGTGTTTAGTTTGATGTCCAAATTTCATGAAAGATGGCGCTGTTACAAACGCAAACTAGGTAACGGTAGTTCATCCTAGATTATTTATATAAAACTGTCAAATAGAAGAATAAACGATTTCTAGGGTAAAGAGTAATAGGGCTGGGAAAATGTCGGCCGACTCTAATTTCCATGTTATAAAATAATAAAACCGGCCAAGTGCGAGTCGGAATCGCGCACGAAGGGTTCCGTACCATTATGGAAAAAACAGCAAAAAAATCACGTTTGTTGTATCGTTGTATGGGAGCCCCATTTAAATATTTATATTATTCTGTTTTTAGTATTTGTTGTTATAGCGGCAACAGAAATACATCATCTGTGAAAATCTCAACTGTCTAGCTATTACGGTTCATGAGATACAGCCTGGTGACAGACAGACGGACAGCGGAGTCTTAGTAATAGGGTCCCGTTTTTACCCTTTGGGTACGGAACCCTTAAAATTGAAAAAAATAAAACACATTGATTTACTTTTAGTGACAACATACACTGATAGATGGCGCTGCTTGCACATTAGATGACGCTATCGTTGTGTCGACGTAGTTTGTATAAAGGTTTCCAATTTTACTAAAGTGTTAATCAATTTGGGAATAAATGAATATTTTTTGACGCGTTTATTACAAATACTAGTATGAACGCGTAATATTCGTTGCAATCTATTTCATAAGAAGCATTAGTTATAATTAATTATATATTATCATAGAGTAACTTATACTAGAGCGGTACTGTCATAGTAAATTTTGTAACCCCAGTAAATTCACTGTCATCTGTCGACACACTTTAAAACTAAAAATAAATATTTATAAAAATATGATAAAATGTATTTAAATATGGATAAATGATTTTTTTATTTGCATTAATTATTTTTATATGATTTTGACCCATGTTCTTTCACTGGTATGCGTTAAAATTATAAATAACAAACGAAACAGTCAACGCCCTCTATACGAGTGTAGGCCAAAACTAGTGGCGCCATCTGATCGAGAATCAAATTTTCGTGATTTTCGAGGCACGTTTTTTCCTTAGACTGTATCCGTCTATTACGGAGTTATATCTATCTTTGGTCATAGTAAATTTTGTAACCCCAGTAAATTCACTGCCATCTATCGACATACTTTAAAACTAAAAATGAAGATTTATAAAAATACGTTAAAATGTATTTAAATATGGATAAATGATTTCTTTATTTGCATTAATTATTTTTATATGATTTTGACCCACGTTCTTTCACTGATATGCGTTAAAATTATAAATAACAATCGAAACCGTCAGCGCCCTCTATACGAGAGTAGGCCAAAACTAGTGGCCTCTGATCGAGAATCAAATTTTCGTGATTTTCGAGGTACGTTTATTCCTTAGACTGTATCCATCTATTACGGAGTTATATCTATCTTTGAGTATAGTATGAAAAAAATAGTTCCAGTGAAATTCCGCAAAATGGCGTGTGATCATATATTCCTGGTCAGGCTTTACGTAAAATTAAAATGGGCAAATTTTGATACCCAGTAGTCAGGGGGCTTGGTTTGTCCAGAGATGCCTGGTGACAGACAGACAGACAGACAGACGGACAGACGGACAGCGGAGTCTTAGTAATAGGTAATAGAATGGTAATAGAATAGAATAGAATATATTTTATTTGTAGTAATTGTACATCGTCATATTCAAAATTATTTACACTAAATAATAAAATAATAAAGAGGGTCCCGTTTTTACCCTTTGGGTACGGAACCCTAAAAATGGGTCCGAATGTCCACTTACGTAACGATGGAATGCTCCTATATTATTAGGATTGACACAACTTGACGTCCCTTTGCGTGCACGACCACAGATAAGATAATGACTTGAATTTTGACAACCCTAAATAGCCGAAAGGGATAGTGCCATATATTAGAAAGGGACAGCATGATACGTCAAACTTCGGTTTCGTAGGAAGTACTATTATTTGTGTCGTTCTCAAGTAAAAGGTACCACATTGTCGCTTACCACAAGGGTGAAATTTGCTTGCATCGCTATAAGAATGTAAGTATAAGTCTTTTCTCTTGTTTATACATTTATATGCTATTGTATTAGTTGGTATACTATTGTTTTGATTATGTACAACTACTAGGTACTACAAGTTTGCACTATTTATCATTACCTTTTAATTGTACCTCGATATGTGAATTAGGAAACTATAGGTCTATAAAAAATCAATTTGTAGCTATTAGCTAAGTTGCTTATGTTTACTTTAAGACTGTTTGTTTCTCAATAAATAATAATAAAAAAAAGAATAACCTGTCATAGCGTCCTTGTGGTAAGCGACAATGTGGTACCTTTATCTTAAGAACGACACATTTATACTGTGACATAAGTACCAAAGCTCAATATACGAATTATTTTGGCCATTTACCCGTTGGTATTGTAATGTGTAAAAATGTCTTCATATTTCATTGTACGTCGGATCACTTAGCTGGACCCGTTAACAATGTTTCCATTGTCAAAAACTCGGTCCTTGAAAACCCGAATTACGAATTAGATCACATTATTTATAGGTAATTAAATTTTTAATAAGTAAAAACGTCTGCAAACGATGCTATTAACCGATATATACGCGCCGAAGGTTCCACGCCAAAGACCGATTAATCGGTCATAGACCACAAAGCAAAATAGACCTACATGCATATGCATAAAGTTCAATTTCAGTTTTGACAATTCGGTGACGTGGCGTCTGGATGACAGCTTTTGTGTTTGACACGGCGTCGACTTACGTACCCTCCCACCAAAATGACCAGCCAAAATTTATGAAATAGCCATTTTATTTCTCGATTTCGGGGATGGTCCCATAGTAAGTCGCTCAGTATAATCCCAAAACCTCCCTGGCAACGGGAATGCACTTATTTTTTATAGCCACCGTGTATATTGATCCTACATAAGAGTTTTGAATGATTCACGGTTAGTTTCACTAGACTTATATTGACCGGGAAATACACCGTGATCATGGTGAGGTAATCACGGTCTATATCCCGGTCAATATAAGTGTAGTGATTATAAACTGAAATAAAAGTCATATACGAAGGAAAAAATGACCAAAGCCTCCAGTATGCAGAGCTGAAATCGAACCAGCGTCCCCCGTTTACCGAACAGGTGCCTGAACCTCTCGGCTATCCGGTCACGGCGGCATGGGTCGAAATTTCCAAATATATGACAATTTCCCGAAGGCTTGTGGCGCCCTCTGGCCATCTCTAAGGTAGAACAGTATGGTTCGACCTTCTTACTGAATCAAACTCGGGTGATTACGGGCGAGCGGGGGTTTTTACTTTTTCCTTGTATCTTGGTGGTCAACCGTCGAAAAGGATTTGAAAGCCCAGAAGCTTGCACCAATGACAACCCGGGGCGCCGATGCACAAGGAGGCCCGACCCCAGATGAACTGGGACAGAGGCAGGAAGAAGAAGAAGAAGATGACATTTATTTCAATTTATAGTTTAAATAGTAGTGTGTCTACTTGAAAAACCACAAATTAAAATATTTTCATAGAAAATAATTTAATTTGTTCTTAGAGTCTAGTGATTTTTCCTATATGTGTTTGTCGTGTCGTATAACAGTGGACACAGCACAACAGTAGTGGCCGATGTCCGGCCTGCAGTGTCCAGATAGTGGCCGATGATTTAACGCTCAACTTTTGACACAAGTAAGCTTTTTGGACGCCCATAAATAATGCCTTACGTGAGGCGCGGGCGACAATACACTTCTTAGGAAATCTTGGGAATAAACGAAATTTCGAATTCTTGCGTTTTCATGTTGTTTTTGTCAAAAATAATTTGCGGCTGTACAGTTGCTGTTCTTATTTCTGTCAACAATCATTGTGACAATAAGTTTTGAATGATTCACGGTTAAATAGTTTCAGCGCGGTCTACACAACTTTGACACCCACCCGCTATCTTCAGTCACCCGTGAACATGATGCATGTAACTGCGTCGAAACGGGAGCTCAAAAACAATACAAAAGGTAATCACGGTCTATATCCCGGTCAATATAAGTCTAATCATTGTGACAATTCTAACAAACTGAATCTCAATGGGTTTGCTTTGTTAAATCGTTTATTTTGGGGACTCCAAACTTTAATCTGCAGGCCTGTGCATTTTATTCGCTGGCCGGATTTCATACTAACAAACTAATCAATGTAATCATAGCCACAGAATAAGTATAGCTGACTGGGAGTTTGACTCGGGAGTTTTATAGTTAAGCTATGACACTATGACACTATGTCATAGCTTAACTATAAAACTCCCGAGAACTCCCGTTTTGAGGATTGTATTTGAGAATACAATTCTCAAAATAACTAATTACTAATTAGTTGCCAGTGGAAAGAAAAGTACAGTCAGCTATAAAATCTTAATAATTACATTTTTGGTAAAAACTTATTAATTTGCTATCTATGTAACTATGTTTGTACGGGTCAAATCTTGCATGTTTTGACCCACTTCACGACTTTCAATGAAGTTATAAATTTGGATACATATGTAAATCGGGTGACAATGCAAAATCATGTTACCATCGAGCTGATCTGATGATGGAGACAGGAGGTGGCCATGGGAACTCTGTGATAAAACAATGCAATCTAATTGTGTTTAGGGTTTTTAGAATTGTCTCGATGAGTAATAGTTGCCTGTGGAATGCCATAGGTAGATGGCACGATTAAACTAAATTCTAAACCTGAAAAAAAGGGAATATCAGCTAGTAACACTGTCAGTCTTTAGTTTGTACCACACAAGTGTTGGGTGTGTATGATAAAGGTCCATATTTCACACATTTGTGAGGGCCCTCGCTGTGATTTGTCGTGTCCAGTGACTGCCGTTTTCTAACTTACTGCAAAGATAGATATAACTCCGTAATAGATGGATACAGTCTAAGGAAAAAACGTGCCTCGAAAATCAAGAAAATTTGATTCTCGTTCAGAGGGCGCTACTAGTTTTGCCCTACAGTCGTATAGATGGCGTTGACGGTTTCGTTTGTTATTTAACAATTTTAACGCATATCAGTGAAAGAACATGGGTCAAAATCATAAAAATAATTAATGCAAATAAAAAAAATCATTTATCTATATTTAAATACATTCTGTCGTATTTTTATAAATCTTCATTTTTAGTTTTAAAGTGTGTCGACAGATGGCAGTGAATTTACTGGGGTTACAAAATTTACTATGACAGTACCGCTCTAGTATAAGTTATGCTTACTGTTACTTCCAAACGGCCAGATAAATACCCAGTGCTACATTGATAAATGGGAAATTGAAGATTGGTATTATTTGTGGTACCTAAACAGCAACATGTCACTCACTTTTCTCATTTAAAGCCACTGACAGCAAGTAACGTCTTAGGTAGGTACCTAAACCTCATGAAAGTGGAAGGAACCTATAAAAATAGAACCTTTTTTTATTTGAGATTCGTGTTATCGAGGTTCCACTAATCGTAATCATCCGATATATATCCCGGTGTTCTGATGGGATCAGAGGCGGTCCCGTGATATATTTATGTGATATTTTTTAACACACGTGACGTTTAGTGCATAATAAACATTACTATTTAGTAGCTTTTATAAGGTTTTATCGAGCGCTTGGTTAGTGTGGAAGCGGACTTTAGAGTTTTTTGTGATGCCAATAGATTCCATTTTCGTCCAGCTCAAAAAGTTTAATAGATGATAACCTAGGTTTGGGCACAGGGCACAGAAAAGCCGCAAATGAAGAAAATGTTGTATAGGTTATAGATACTCGTTGTATTTACATGTTCATGTGACCAGCTGACTGTCTTTCCAAAACGATAAAACCAGCTGACATTTTTAGGGTTCCGTACCCAAAGGGTAAAAACGGGACCCTATTACTAAGACTCCGCTGTCCGTTTGTCCATCTGTCACCTGACTGTATCTCATGAACCGTGACAGCTAGACAGTTGAAATTTTCACAGATGATGTATTTCTGTTGCCGCTATAACAACAAATACTAAAAAGTACAGAACCCTCGGTGCGCGAGACCGTCTCGCACTTGGCCGGTTTTGTTTTAATTCACAAGCATCTAATAAACTATTATCTGTCAAATTTTCAATTGGGATGCGATGACTAAATTTATTTACGTGTTTTGGTAGCTGCCGTTCCCACCAACGGAGCGGCAGTTGACGTCTACGAGGGTTCATTACACATCGCCCTATAACCTTACAAGTTATCGCCCGGAATGCGATGATTGACGATTTACTCCCGCGGTCAAAAAAGGTCTCTTTCCATACTATCCCGCCGCCGCCCTCCGTCCAACTGATTACCCACGCATTTCCTGAATAAGTTGATTAAATTGACCGCGTCCTATATCAAATCCACATGCGATACATAAATACATAATCTTACTGTTTCATTACTATTTTATGGGGGTTTTATATGCAAAAATAAGGTGAGAAGATATTTTGTTCCAGTAGAACTCGAAAAATGTGATTTAATATGTGTTCAAAGTGCGGTTTCAAATATAATATTTAATTTGTTTAAAAAGAGGAAATAGACTTCATATTTTTTTAAAGTTTTTGAACAAACGTTTTATCGTTTGAGGGGTACAATTTATTTATCTATTTATTTGCTCGTATCGTATTACAGGAATATATATTTCATATTTCATACATAGAAAATAACCATAACTTAGGAATACATATTTGTGATGAACACACAAATAACTGCCCTTATGATAATACTATTACTTATTCTGTGCCCTTACCAAGAAACCCCGAACCTTTTGCTTCGTTTAGTGTCGACATTTGTCACTAGATGGCTCTGCCTGCAGTTTAGATGTCGCTAACGTTGTGTCGACGTGGTTTACATATAAGGGGCACGTAAACATTGAAATGACATAAAACATTTTTGCAATTAACATTTGTTGAAAGTTTTTGGGAGTATTCTCGCTAATACCAGCAAGAGTACTTTAATAAAAAATAAAATTAAATAAATTTTACAGCAAAAGGTACCACATTGTCGATTACGTTATAAAGGTACAATCAAATTTCGTCCTTATGGTAAGCGACAAAGTGATACCTCTTGAATGAAAACGTCACAATTTGAAGTTTATCTATGTAGAGTCACCATCAGTTATATCGGAGCGGCCATGGTGCTCACAAATATCTGAACACGTATTGTCATGGCGCTCAGGGACGTGCTTCAGATATTTTTGAGCACCTCAGCCGCTCCGATATATCTGATGGCGACTGTAGGACTGTGAAAATAATTTGCTTTTAGATATACCGTTGCGATCAAGGGCCTGACACTCTTTGATAGAGAGATATAGTCTTATTGCGATTCCTATAAGAGGAAAGAGAAAATAGTGCAAAGCTTTGTCCTTATCACCGACCGGGTTTTTTTTTCATGGTCGGGTTATGGCAGCATAGGTAGGAGGCGATGGCGAAATACCGAAATTTATGAGTGAAAGAGAAAAAGGATTATGCTGCCACACATTAACCTGTCAATACATGAATATGTCTTTCTGTTTCCCCTGGTCGCTTGGTTTCTTGTCTATAACTACTATACTATGTGACGTTTTTAACCAAAAGGTACCACATTGTCGATTAGGTTGATTTCAAATTGAAGCTTTAAAGAAATAGCGCTTTATTGACAACCGACAAAAGTACCCTTTTGGTTGAAAATGGCACATATGTCTATGGATTCTCGTTTCCAGGTAGGTCCCCTCTGTTAACCGCCTTGATGCATCAATGTCATATTTTATTATTTCTGAAAACTTGTCAAAAACCTGTTAAAGGTACATTATGTATAAGTTACTCTATGGATGGTTTACTAAAGGGGCTAGTGCTGCACTCTGCTGGCAGAAAATTGCAGTAATACCCCCTATTGGTGGAAAATAGTAATTTGTTTTCTTTCTGGTATAAGCAATAAAACATATTTTAGGCAAAGTTGTTAATTAACCCCTCGTGCGAATATTGATAGCCAAGCAAGCGGAAGAAACCAAATAGAATCTTGAGCACTGCAAGGGGACAAACACGAGGGTTATACAATTTTTTTAAAGTATCTAATGCATCACACAGTGAGAAATTATTTAATTAAATTATGTTTACGTCCCGTGCGTTAAATGTAACGATAATAAGTCAAAAGTATTATTTTTGCTATGGCCAGTTATTAAGTGTCCACATTTGTCGCTAGATGTCTCTGTCTGCAGTTAAGATGGCGCTAACGTTGTATTCATGGAGACTATATAAAGGAGCCAAATCTCTATGTATGAAAAGTGTCCATCAAAAAACAGTAATTAGGCGGCGCCACCATACACCGAAATACTACCAAAAACAACCTACGTAATTTGGTCGGGTTATTTGTTGCCTTATATGGTTCATGTTACACTCATGTCCCAGAGCCTAACTAGCGCCACCGGAGAGATTAGGAACTATTATTTAAAGCTGAAAGCGGTCACTTTTGCAACAATTCTGCCATAAGAGATTGCGATCCTTTCTATACCATCCATAGTTGTATTGACGTGGTTTAGATATAAGGGACACGTATAATTCGATGATTTAACGAATTAACGAATAACTGGACCGTATCTAAAATTTTTGAAAGTATTCTCGCAAATTCCAGCAAGAATACAATAAAATATTGATACCTAGTTATTTAGTAGTATATACCATTATTACCATTTGAATTCTATATGTTCATACAAAATACAACTGTGAAAAAAATATATTTTTCATCTCTCCTGTTCGGAAAGTTCACCTTTCATAGGCTGATAGCCGGGTGGAAAATTGCTTTTCCCACCCTAGGGTGGAAAGTAATTCTAATATAAATATGCCTGGCAAAACTTTAAATTTTTCGAATTGTTCAAATTTTACCGTACTTAATCTTCAACTAATGAGGGCTAACGCGTATGAATTCGCCGCTAGGGGCGCTAGTGTAGATGGTGGTCTTATCCATAGTTCGAAATGTCAAATGTCAATTGTCACTTCAATGACTGACAGCTGTTCCTTAGTCTTTTGGACCACCATCAACAGAGGCGCCAACTGGTGAGCAAAAGAACGATAGCCCTCATTTAATTTCATTGTTGTTATGTGGTTTACATATAAATTGATGATTGTTCTAAAGAAATATACTTATCAATAATAAACAATTTGTTCTAAAGAAATATATGTAAGTACTTACCAATAGTAAACCTACATTAGTGTTTGTTTGACTTTCCTCGAAATGAAAAGTAGAATAAGAATAAGAATTGTTTAGAGAAGTGTTTAACTCGAGTAAAAGTAACCATCTTACCCTTAACAATCTACTATTTTTTACCGTTGCGATTTTTGAAAAATATTAACTTGTTATACAAGTAGCAAAGTTGTTATTTAACCCGAGCGAGCGAAATCTTGAGCGTTGCGAGTTTCACAGCATTTCGCTCCCTAGTGAAATACAAAATTGTTCAAAGCATTACAAATCAAATTCATATGAACGGTAGAAAATATTTATCGTTCAAAATCATAACTTAAAAGTCAATTCTATCACGAGCAAACAACTCAAATTTGCATCAGATTAAATAGGTACATTGCCACACATGTGGAAAAAAGGCAACTTTCTTACCAGTTTTTGAGTACCAAGAGTGCCTTTACTATGGTGTGATGAAAAGGTGTTATTTTTGTTGCTATTTAGTGTCCACATTCGTCGCTAGATGGCTCTGCCTGCAGTTTAGATGGCGGTAACGTTGTGTTGACGTGGTTTACATAATATGTGTAATTCTCAAGTAAAAGGTACCATATTGTCACTTGCCATAAGGAAGCTCGGACAAGTCACGTATAAATACGCAAGCAAATTTCGTCCTTAAGGTAAGCGACAAAGTGGTACCTTTTGCTTGAAAACGTCACATATAAGGGGCACGTAAAATTTTATTCTTTATTGTATTGCAGTCATGTTCATAATACATTAGGTGTTACAGTTTGAGGATGGTAGGTACATGACACCCTGTCAGTGCACTCAATTTTCCTAAGTCTAGGTAATTACATGCATCTCATACAAATAGCAATAAAATCTATATTTATAATTTTATATTTTATCGACGTATATGCAACGTTAAATGTCAAGTTCGTTTAGAAAATTAGTAAAATAATAAAATACTTAATGATGCTAAATATTAATGTTAAATGTCCAGGTTAATTTATAAATAGATTTAAATGGTCAATGATACCAATGAGGATATAATAAGATAGAGCGGTACTGTCATAGTAAATTTTGTAACCACTGTAAATTCACTGCCATCTATCGACATACTTTAAAACTAAAAATGAAGATTTATAAAAATACGTTAAAATGTATTTAAATATGGATAAATGATTTTTTTATTTACATTAATTATTTTTATATGATTTTGACCCATGTTCTTTCACTGGTATGCGTTAAAATTATAAATAACAAACGAAACAGTCAACGCCCTCTATACGAGTGTAGGCCAAAACTAGTGGCGCCATCTGATCGAGAATCAAATTTTCGTGATTTTTGAGGCACGTTTTTTCCTTAGACTGTATCCATCTATTACGGAGTTATACCTATCTTTGATGATACCTACAAACAGATGAAATCGTTGAGCATTAGACTTTTTGTTTGCCACTACATCTATTGTCAAGTAGCAGCACTGAGAGTTCCGCTACTTGACGCCAGATGTCGAATACGAAATAAAGCGCGTTTTGGTAAGAAAACTCATGTATGGAGTTACAATAGAATAGAATAGAATATTTTTTATTCGTAAACACACAGACAATAGACATACATTTAAAGAACATAGTGAAAATAAAGTGTCACGAAATAGCCCCATCTCAGCATACTGCTGGCGACTTCCAGCGCTGATCTTCCGATGAGACCATCAGGTGAGAATCACGGAAGGTAACAGACAAAAAGAAAGAAACATAAAAGAAAGAGCACAGCAGAGCACTGGAGTATCGATCCAGAGGCCGTGAGTTCAAGTCTCACCCAAGGCAGTAATTTTTCCACTTTAAAATTTATTGTTAAAAAAAATTAATACAAGAAAGAGACATAAAATATGGCGAAAAATAAAATTATACATAGTTTACACAAACTAATACAGAAAGAGATACAATATGTGTTGCTAACTATCGATTATAATAAGACTGAGGAGATAGTGCAGTGACGCTATGGCGCACTTGTATGGAGAAAGGAAACATTGTATAATGCTCTAAATTGTATAATTGTATAATGCTTTGAATATCGCGGCCATAAGCCTCAATTTCTGTCCATATGTAGTGGTACTCTATGTTACATAATTAGACATTTAACCTATAGGTATAGAGACTTGACTGACAGACTGACCAACGTAAATCCCTAGTAGCTAAGGTTATTAGCACTAGCACCTATCTTCATCTTTAGACATACTTTCTTTTTTTTTCAATCTAGTTTTTAATTCACTAACTGGTCGCCCAAGATACAGGCTATGCCTAGTTTGGGGACCCCTGTTCATACTGTTTTAAATGTACCGCTGTATGCGCGCAACCTGGACCTCATGTATACTCAATCTGCAAATTCCCATCCTTGTGTGCAAAATAAATATATTTTTCATTTTTTCATTTCATTTTTTCAATATGACGACATAAGAACATAACATAAGTACATAACATTAAGTAGACTTACACGGATCAACCGACCGAACATGTACCGGTCCGGTCGGACCATATCGGGCGTGACATTAAGCGTTACCACTCTTTCTTTCACATTTCTGTATAGTAATACAAAATAATTAAAAAAATCTATTAAAAATAAAATACATTGCAGAAACGTTTATAAATATTACAAAAGCAAAAAACTGGCTTCACGAGGAGCATATCTATCTTTGCGAGGAGCAAATACAATCTCCGGTGCACTCGTAAAAATAATAAAACGAATAAAATAACATTTGTTTTGATATAAACATGCAATGTCCGAAATTATACACGTATTTTTGTATAATAATAAGCCTTGATATGCTAAAAGTGTTTGTTAAAGCGTGAGGGTGCGTAGTTTTGGAATTAATGAAAAAAAAATGGATGTGGCATTTTAAATGCTTGGAAAAGAATGAAAAAAAAAACCGGCCAAGTGCCAGTCGGACTCGCGCACCGAGGGTTCGTACTTTTTAGTATTTGTTGTTATAACGGCAACAGAAATACATCATCTGTGAAAATTTCAACTGTCTAGCTATCACGGTTCATGAGATACAGCCTGGTGACAGACAGACAGACGGACAGACGGACAGCGGAGTCTTAGTAATAGGGTCCCGCTTTTACCCTTTGGGTACGGAACCCTAAAAAACGGAACCCTTATAGATTCATCATGTCTGTCTGTCTGTCCGTCCGTATGTCACAGCAACTTTTTTGCGAAACTATAATAGCTATACTGTTGAAACTTGGTAAGTAGATGTATTCTGTGAACCGCATTAAGATTTTCACACAAAATTAGACAACAAAACAATAAATTTTGGTGGTTCCCCATACTTAGAACTGAAACTCAAAAAAATATTTTTCATCAAACCCATACGTGTGGGGTATCTATATTTTTAGGCATTATTATGGTATCGTTTGCAGACGTTTTTGATATTAATACAACAATGATATGGGCCTTTAAATTTTCGACGTAGTTACGTAATGTACTTATTATAGCACAGGGTATCGTAATGGAGCACAAATGTATTATTATTCGTGTAATAAAGAATATTTACTTGCCTACTTTATTTACCATATCCTCAAAGTCGTCACTCTTTGTGCGAAAGATTGTTAGATAGCAGGACGGACGGACGGACATCAAAGATGTCATTATATGTTTATGCTTCATAACACTTCGTAGACAATTGCTGGACGGCTGTGTTTTGATATTTCTGCTCCAAAACTATGTTTGTCAAACAATTTGATGATAATAATATGTAGTAAAACTGCTACGCAAAATAGACGTAATGAGACGCAAAATGTTCACTTATGTACTTATATGGGGGTCCCTTTGTTTGACATCATAGAGTAACTTATACTAGTGCGGTACTGTCATAGTAAATTTTGTAACCCCAGTAAATTCACTGCCATCTGTCGACACACTTTAAAACTAAAAATAAAGATTTATAAAAATACGATAGAATGTATTTAAATATAGATAAATGATTTTTTTTATTTGCATTAATTATTTTTATGATTTTGACCCATGTTCTTTCACTGATATGCGTTAAAATTGTTAAATAACAAACGAAACCGTCAACGCCATCTATACGACTGTAGGCCAAAACTAGTAGCGCCCTCTGATCGAGAATCAAATTTTCTTGATTTTCGAGGCACGTTTTTTCCTTAGACTGTATCCATCTATTACGGAGTTATATTATATCTATCTTTGTTTGACATAAATATTGAAAGTAATAATGTAATGATTGTCATATTATCATTAGTCATAATTCCGAAACCGTTAACTTTTCAGGATTTTCCTCGGGTTATCCTATATAGGTTAGGCTAGGTTTGTTTTATGGCAATCCTGAAAAGTTACGCGCTGAGAAAAACCAAATTATGACTAATGATAATATGACAATTATATTATGACTTTCAATAATTATGTCTCATTATGTCAAACAACCCACTTATATGATCTATGCTTAGGTATACATATAAAAACACACGCAAAATGTTACATAAAAGAATAGCTAGAAAAAATAGTTATTTGTTATACAAGGGTGCAAAGTTGTATTTTACCCGCGAGTGTTTTAACACACGAGAAGTAAAATATATTTGCACCCGTGTGTAACACAAAACTTTTCCCCTCACTATAGCGAGGAAAGTGCAACATCCACAGGCGTTAGATCATCTTCATACACTGGAATCACTCATTTTTTTACGATATTATAACAAAAAACTCTCGAAATTCTGTACTTTTACGTGAGAAGTTTTAAAGCAAAATTTTTGTTGTCAATGTTGACATTTCTGACGTATGAAATGTCAATGATGCGTTTTGAAATTGCATCGACTTAACTTGTGCGTTCAGAATTATATTTAACATAATTATTAAAAAACAAACGTTTATTATGGAATTTTAAGGTTTATGACTTAAGATCATTAAATAAAGCTAAATCTGGTATTTTTTATTAGATTTTCAAATCATTTATCTAATGATAATTAATATCGAACGAACCATTATTATGAGCGTTTTACGTTTTGTTATCTGTCAAGCTACTTAAACACGCTCCATCCAAGGTCAAATTACTTTCCCCACTAGTGGATAAAATGCGTTTTTCCCCGCTTGTTTTAAAGGATAAAAGACGGCTTTCCGAGCTAGTTAGGGGAAAAATACATTTTTTAATACAGTTGCTCAAAAAGTGCTACTTTTCGTGGCTGTTTAGCGTGCGGAAAGTTGGTTTTTCGCGAACTAGTACTTTTTACTTTTCCAATTTTTTTAAATGTTTACTTGTTCAACTACTTATTGATGAGTGTTAATATTAGTTTCCTTTAAACGTCGTAACCAACATAAAAACCTACTGTTAATGTAAGAATATGAAAAATATGCATGTTTAATATTTTATTACTTACCTCTTCATCATTATAAGTATTATAACACGTTTATTTTTTAATGTTGAAAAACCGTTCTTAATAAGTTGTCTGAATGGAACGGAACGCCTGTCAAAGAAGAGTTTCTTACTGCAAGAATGTTTTAAGTTTTCAAAGGCAACATTCGATATTGTTTTTATAAATATACGATACACAAATAATCGTAAATAACGATATTTTGGTAATAATAGTACAATGTTTTAATATTTACAATTGTTTCTGTCTTATAGAACATGCATTTGAAAAAAAAACTTTAACTTTCAATAATAATAACAAAATCTATTCTAGTCGAATAAAAGCTAGAAAAACACCTCTTCATTATGTCAATGTCAATGATGTCAGTGTCACAGAATTAATAATATAAAAGTTTCGAATTCCATTCCTTACTTGTTGCTTTTCTTATTTTTTCGCAACTGTATTAAAAAACGTCGTTCGATACACGTGCGGATATGTCATTCTTCACTCGTCCTGAGTCTTGCCACGAGCCGTAGGCGTATCTCGGTACTCGTGAAGTAATGACATACTTTCCGCACTAGCATCGAAATGTACTATTTTTACTCTACAACATGAAGAAACATGAATGAACATTTACATAATGAAACGTAAAAAAACGCGAAAAAGGTGACATTGTTTCACTTAATTTTTGATGTGGTATTTTCTATAAAAAGGAACCTTATTGTCGATGGCGCTTACGCTATTATAAACGATGCTCCGATATAAATACAATGCCGCGCGTCGCTGTGCGGCGTAAGCGCCATCGACAATAAGGTCCCTTTTCATAGAAAATGCCCCATATGTGATAAAGTTTTATAAGTATTACTTACTTTTGACTTTATCACAAAAACGGAAAAACGTGCCAGCCATTTGCCGTTTAGTTGTTAAAGCAAATAATAAGCAAAATAAAACTATGTAACACAGACATTGGGGAATCAGTAGAACAACATTAACTATCCCTATTACAGCAATTAATTGGTTTATTAGAAAACACAATTTCCCTAATGATGGCGCCACTGGACGGTCGACGCACTCTTGACAGTTACTAAGTGTAGGATGGGTAATGCTCACGTCTCATGAATCATCCTGTATATGTGGTATTTTCTATAAAAAGGGACCTTATTGTCGATGGCGCTTACGCTATTATAAACGATGCTCCGAAATAAATACAATGCGCGTCGCTGTGCGGAGTAAGCGCCATCGACAATAAGGTCCCTTTTCATAGAAAATGCCCTATATATCAAAGATAGACCAGAAGGCTGAACCTAATTCCATAAAACACAACGCATCAGCGCAGTTAATGAAAACAGATGCGAATCGGGCCGATAATTGCATCCATAGTTTATAATACATGATTAGCAATAAATAATAGTAATCTCATTAACCTGGAGTTTAACTGGTGTAGTTTATGCATGGTGGGTTTACGTGTGTTGCTATTTGAAATTAATCTAAATCTCTATCTTTGCGGTGGAGACTCTGGGACCTTGGGGTCAGGAGGCACTAAGTTTATTTAAAGATTTGAAGAAGATGCTCCTAGACACCACCAGAGATCCTAGAGCTGGCTCATTCCTTGGCCAAAGGTTCGGAATTGCCATTCAGCGGGGGAATGTAGCCAGCATTATGGGCACCCTTCCGCAGGGATCGGATCTGGGGGACTTTTTTAGTTGTAATTTATTTTATAAGGTTTTAGTTTTATTTTAATTTAAGATTAGTTATTGTATTTTAAATATAATTTGTATGTGAAGTAATTGTTATTTAGTATAGTTAATTGTAATTTTAATTTTGACCTTAATTCAATAAATTATGTAATTATTTAAAATTAAATAAATAAGTATCAAATTTCAATATTATGTGAATTAAATCAGTTTCTTTATAGAAACTGACTGACGCATAGCTTGAATTGATGAAGGAAGAAAAATTATCACCTTAGAACACATATTCTTCAAATACCAGTATGTAATGTAGCCTTACGGCACATCATAGTTATATAAAGAGGGCGGAGTACCGGTGGCAAATTTCACACTAAATGTATGGAGTCGCCTAAGTATTCTTATGATTAAATAAATAACGAATAAATAATTAATTTTGCATAGTAATTTTTAGGAACTTATAGAAATTATGTGAAATTATCCGCAGAATTGTTGCTTCACATGGCTTATTCATCTTGATATTTTTCGGTTTTAAATATTTAGCCGACGTAATAATAATTCAGATAATATAGACGTAAAGCAGCTCTCTAAATTGACAATGTCAAATAATTAGTTTCTAAATGTCTCATAAATTTGTAAATTAGTAACTTTTTGAAAAGAAAGGTTGCATATGGTAAAAAATATTATATCGATGAATGGTGACTTGGTCTTGAAAATAATATATCGTTTGGCAGGTATAACTTCTTAGTCTAGTATTTAGTACCTAATGATAATGTTTTGATAAGAAAACATATTATTATGTATTATAGATATTAACAACATATTACATTATATTTGTATGCTCGTAAGATAATTTCTATAAGTTCCTAAAAATTATTATGCAAAATTAATCATTTATTCGTTATTTATTTAATCATAAGAATACTTAGGCGACTCCATACATTTAGTGTGAAATTTGCCACCGGTACTCCGCCCTTATATTCATATTCCTTTATTGTCAAAATTACAAATTTTACATGTCATAAATATTAATAAGTAAGTATATGTCAGTTTAAACACAATTCATTTAAAATAACTATTATCAGTTGAAGTAAAATAAAATAAAATAATAAATAACACGTAATAATAGGTAGACAATACAATTTAAAATTCAATTTCAGATTCAACAATTAAAATTAAATTAAATCGTTATTATAAAAAAATAAAAATAAAAAATAAAAAAATATTATCAATATGTTTAATGTTGTCGGGTAGTTTATTATAGATACATGATACAATGATGATTATGTATATTCAATATTAGACAAATAAATGCTTTTGCCTTTTGAAAATATTGTAAAATTTCAACTCCTAAGGGGAAGTCAAAGACCTTCACTTGAGGCTAAACTGAAACGGAAAAAAATACCATCAAATCAAATGTCTCCATTTTTCATTGGAAAAGCTGATTTTCCTCCGCAATTTTGTAATTGTTCAGTATAACCTGAATAATCATCCCTCTGTAAGTTTAGCACAACAGCCGCAACAGTATCTCGCTCGCGTGATAGACTACCCCTCCCTCTCTAATTAATAGAATTAGAAAATGCCAGGTATCTCTCGCGTGAGATACAGTCGCACATACAGACTTGTTAAAAAAACCTTTTTTTTTATTTTATGCCACGTCGGTGGCAATCAAGCATACGGCCCGCCTGATGGTAAGCAGTTACCGTAGCCTATGGACGCCTGCAACACCGGAGATATTACACGCGCGTTGCCGACCCTAACACTCCTCTCCCTCATTGAGCTCTGGCAACCTTACTTACCAAACCTGAGTTAAGGACGAACATTGCTCAATAGGTAAACATAAAATAGAAAGGCAGCCATATCGATATTACAATAAAATAAATCCTGTTGTTAATGTGGCAAATTAAACCGACCATTTTACGTTAATACTGACTATTACAGTTTTATTTGATTTCCAATGGCTCTGGTTTGGCATACGGCCGTCCGCACTTATTCCGATTGCAAACCAGTAGAGTAAACGCATTATTTGGTGACACGCCTAATTCGGTGATACAAGTTTTGAAGCATGGCACCCAGGAAAGCTAGTGAATTAGGGCCTTTTAAATGGGACCTAACGGCTTCACGTCTTCGGCGGCTTTGCCGTGAGGCCCATTTAAAAGGCCCTAATTCACTAGCTTTCCTGGGTGTCATGCTTCAAAACTTGTATCACCGAATTAGGAGTGTCACCAAATAATGCGAGTTTACCCACCCCTACGCGTTTGTGTCATTTTCAACCAAAAGGGTACTTATTGTCGCTTGTCAGTAAGGCGCTATTTCCATATAGCTTCAATTAGAAATCAACCTTATCAACAAGCGAATGTGGTACCTTTTGGTTGAAAACGTCACATTTGAGCTTTGTTTTTATGTGTAAAATCTAATAAAAGGGGACCTAGCTAAGAAACGAAAAGAAAAAATGTATGATGATGACAGCTGCTACGAAAAGTCACGTGACTATTTCTATATATTATTTAGATTTTGATTGGCGTTTTCTATCAAAGATTTCTATCTTAGGCCCCCAGTTTATGCTTCGAATTCAACAGAAATATCTAGTGAGCTCCATCTTCTTTCGCTGCCCAACCAGCGAGCTAGAAATGTTTTAGTTTTGATAATTTACGTTAATTTTAGAATATGCGGGAACGGGATTTGTTAGACAGCGAAGGTAGACATTAAAAAAAGTTTCACAAAAGTTTATAAGTTTTTGTTTTTAACTTTTTATTAATTAATTTTTTTAATCGGAAATCTTCCGCTGGACAGCTTGTACCTATATACTTACACTGGTTTGAAAGAAGCATTAACTCGGTAAACAATTATAACAACGCAAGTTTGTCAATGTCGTAAACCTTGGCTAGTATGACTTGCCTGATGACTTGACGAGAGAGATCCGTGATCATTCTGATCATAAATGGCACCCAACTAACCATAGTTGAACCTTATCTCATTACAATAAGGTCTACATTCTGTCAGTTTACACTATTCGCAAAACTGACGATCGTGGTAGACCTTCTCATTCACACTCGCATAGTCGTAGGTAGAGCGAGGGAGATAGTAACAGTAAGGATGATGGTATGCAGCATGTCGTTAAAAATACCAGTTTGGATTTGGAATTTATTGCGTGGGAATAAAGTTGAAAATGGAATGTTTTCTCATGGCTGTTATGTGTGGGTAATTAAGTATTTTAAAACTTTTATGAGGTGTGCTACATTGTATTTAGTATTTTTGTATCCGGTTCAATATAATTAATTTAATAATAAAAAAATTTTTTTACACGCCATAACATTTATACTAAATTACCTACTTTAACTATTTGTTTACACGTTTGTTACCTCAATTCGATATAATTAAGTAAAGGGTTACCTTTACATAGCTTGTCCATATATATTAATTACTTAATTATATCGAATTGAGCTAACATCCTATCATACTACTAGAAGAAGACCCTATGAAATTACAAGGCATGGTACAAAAATCACTCGCGTTTCCATGTGTGAACGCCGAACGGCACGTCCGTACACGCGTCATGCGTCATAGTGTGAGTAAGTTGCTTAAAAGTAGTACTGAGAGCACGCCAGAAGTCCGCCAGATTTCTGTCGCGGGGCGAGGTAATTCGAGTCGGGGCGGGGCGGTGCGTGGCTGTTCTGTATGATAATAATACTATTACTTATTCTGTGCTAAAAGCAGGGAAGTTGACCTTGAATGAAATGCGAGTAAAACTAAAATGATAACAATGGATGGCACCAGTTTTTAATATATGTTATGCAGCGTACTACGTAGGCGAACAACACGCGTACGCGAAGCGAAGCGCGGAGTGAATCAATCCTTTGATACCTATAGAAGGAGCATTCCACGGGCTGTCCTGTACAAAAAAAAAATATTTCCTGTTGCGAATTTTTTTTCGGCGTGATGATTATTTTTCTGTGCATATTTTTGACCATTTGTCAAAGAAAAGGAAACTTATACCTGAAAATCCTGAGAAAATTCGCGTTTGTACGGTACAACGGTAGACAATTTCGTGGAATGCTCCAGAAGTGTCCTACGTGGGCGATCTCGTTGCGAACGCGAACGCCGTCGGCCCGCCGCGCCGCGCCGCGCCGCTTCGCTTCGCGTTCGCGAGTTGGTCGCTTACGTAAGATGCTGCGTAAGCGAAAAAATGTGTTTTTTCTATAAAAAGGGACCTTATTGTCGATGGCGCTTACGCCATTATAAACGATGCTCCGAAATAAATACAATGCCGCGCGACGCTGTGCGGCGTAAGCGCCATCGACAATAAGGTCCCTTTTCATAGAAAATGCCCCAAATTATGTTTACTTGGGTCAAATCATAAATATGATGAATAAGGAAATAAATTATTAGAATAGTGCACGACTGCACGTTGAGGCTTTTTTTGCCGGCAAAACTTACCATTTTGAAATTATTTTTTGCAGATAATTTACTTTTATCAAAATATCTTTTATTTTACATCTCACAAACCCTAAGCAAATTGAACTACCTAATTTAGCGGAAAATTTATCGTAAAAGCCGAGCGACATTAGTACGAGTGTGATACGCAATCGTAAAGCGCAAATAACTATAATGTAGACGAATTTAAGTCTGTTATGAAGAAAATAACGGATCCGACCCCTCACTTACGTTACAGTGGTATTATAAATACAGTACGGCAATCGAATATCATGAGCCAAGCAGGTCGGTATACCTACAGTATTTTTGCAACCCACCCATCCAAGATTTTACTCATAGATTATAAACTGTAATAGATGCCATATATTAAAGAATAAGTTTTTGGCAAAAATTAAATCTTTGGTATACAAGCTTTTTTCGCTGATTGTACTTTTTTTCCACAGACAACTACATAATACTCATCGAGACAATTCTAAAAACCCCAAACACAATTAGGTTGCGTTGTTTTATCACAGTTCCTATGACCACCTCCTGTCTCCATCATCAGATCAGCTCGATGGTACCATAATATTGCATTGTCACCCGACCTACATATGTATGCAAATTTTCAACTTAATCGGAAACCGGGAAGTGGGTCAAATTTAACTTGCAAGATTTGACCCTTACAAACATGTTACATACATACTTACATAGGTACATTGCAAGTTAAATAAAAGCATAGAGTAACTTATACTAGAGCGGTACTGTCATAGTAAATTTTGTAACCCCAGTAAATTCACTGCCATCTGTCGACACACTTTAAAACTAAAAATTAAGATTTATAAAAATACGATAAAATGTATTTAAATATAGATAAATGATTTTTTTTTAATGCATTAATTATTTTTATGATTTTGACCCATGTTCTTTCACTAATATGCGTTAAAATTGTTAAATAACAAACGAAACAGTCAACGCCATCTATACGACAGTGGGCCAAAACTAGTGGCGCCCTCTGAACGAGAATCAAATTTTCTTGATTTTCGAGGCACGTTTTTTCCTTAGACTGTAAACATCTATTACGGAGTTATATCTATCTTTGATAAAAACTTGTAAAAAGTGAAGCCTGCGTCGGCCACCGTTTACTTGGTCACTTTTTCTTTAGTGTATGATAATACGAGTATATCTATTTCAGGTTATACTTTCTGTTAAATCTCAATTGTCTAATATGACCCCTGTGGTGTTTTTGTTTTAGTTGATTAATATTCAGTAAATAATTATACTAAGTATTATTAAGTCATATAATTGCTGAGAAATAGACACGCGTACTTTCTTCTATGGAAAGGTAAGGAGAAAACTCTCTTATGGGAGAAAAATTGCAAAAGTGTCCAGCTGCTAGCTGTAAATAATAGTTCCAAATGTCTCCAGAAAGGCGCTATAAAAGCTATAGGACATGAAATGAACTTAGGTGTTATATCAGTGACTTAAATATTTTCTAGGTATTGTGGCGCCACATATTTAAAGTTTGACTGACACTTTTTCATACACAGAGAGTGTTTTCCTTACCCCTCTATACTCTTCTATTAATCGAAATGTCAGGGAACTTGTCAAATTTTTCCTAAAATCTCGTTGTTACATCGGATTCTTAAACAGGTGCGATGATTCTTTTACTTATAGAAATGCGTGCATCATCTTTCTTAACTAGAATTTAACATAAATATTTTGTATAAATGCGTAGGTACTGTTTAAATAATTTCACGGTTTAGACACTTGTATTAGTCACTCGCGCGACATGTGAGTAAGTCTAAACCGTGAAATTTATGAAACTATAGGTCTGATCTTCTTGTCTTTAAACTAAGTTCATAAACTATGTATGACTGTTTGTTTCTGAATAAAAAAAATAAAAAAAAGAAATTATTTAGGCTACGTCCGCACTGACAGGCGGCTTGCTTAGCGTAGCTTAGAGCTAGTAGCGAGTAGCTTAGTAAAACAAACGTTCTTGAATGTTCGCGACCGGCCGCACTGCGCGCTTGGCGCCTAGCTGGTCGCTAGGCGTGTTTCCAAGTAAACAAACGTGTTGGTTTTTTGTGGCGAAGCGCGAAGGCTCTAGGCGCTAAGCAAGCCGCCTGTCAGTGCGGACGTAGCATAATGTTAGTATGTCTCACAACAGTTTAAATTCGATTAGGTACTGTTTGTCCAATGTTTACTGCGGCCAAGTTAAGGTAGCATTAAAAATTACAAAATTTGATGCCTTTCACACGCCGCGCCGATTACGCGCCGACACCGCGCCGCGCCGAGCGCGTGCCCATTGCACCAGGACACACGACAGGACAAAACTATTTATTTTTATTTATTTATACGTTTACAGTTAAACAGAAATTTATGATAATATTGTTAAACCTATAGTTTCCTTAATCACTACAAGTATAGAACAAAGACGCTTCCTGCTGTCTGTCTGTCGTCTGTCCCTATGTATGCTTAGATCAAAGATAGATATAACTCCGTAATAGATGGATACAGTCTAAGGGAAAAACGTGCCTCGAAAATCAAGAAAATTTGGTTCTCGTTCAGAGGGCGCTACTAACTTTGGCCTACTGTCGTATAGATGGTGTTGACGATTTCGTTTGTTATTTAACAATTTTAACGCATATCAGTGAAAGAACATGGGTCAAAATCATAAAAATAATTAATGCAAATAAAAAAAAAACATTTATCCATTTATTTTTAGTTTTATATGTGTCGATAGATGGCAGTGAATTTACTGTGGTTACAAAATTTACTATGACAGTACCGCTCTAGTATAAGTTACTCTATGCTTAGATCTTTAAAACCACGCAACGGATTTTGATGCCGTGTTTTTCAAGAGGAACGTTTATATGTATTTATTTATTTATTCGTATGGAATATACAGAGTCGCTAATTATTAATTACAATATGATATCTAAATTCTTCACCCATTGGGCAGCGTGTGCATTAGGTGAGTGAAGATGTAGGGCAATAAATAAACAATAAATAAATATATATGTATAATACATCAGTATTGCACCCGTGCGAAGCCGGGGCGGGTCGCTAATTTTTGTCTAGAATTTTAGACAACCTGCCCCAAAGATAATAAAATACCGAAATCATTTTATAACTGTCGTTTGGCAATGGACACAAACTTTATCAGGTCAAATTTGAAGTGTCAAAAGTTCGAGAGACGATCTCAGCCTCAGTCAATTTAAAAATCGTTAAAAAACATCGCCAGTGTTATATTTTACTTTATTGTATTTCATTTTATCAGGTAATGTACCAATGTCTGTAAATACACAATAAAACCCAACGATTTGGATCAAAAGTGTAGCAAGACAAACTTATATTTGCGGTTACCAATAGTACTATAGCTAAGTAGAATTGTTTTTCACTGATCATTGATAGACTTTATTCTTATGCAAATAAGGTTTACTTATTATCAGTGAACTGTATAATTAGTCGGTCGACAAAATTAGGAATTATTTATCCAATTGTAATATTATTTTTTGTTATTTTGAAGGCGTTACGTACGCAAACTGATTTTGGGTTAATCATGTATTGATAGTAAGAAATAATTGGTATTTTTATGTAACCAAGGAAAAGTACTGAAAATTGTTTAACGGGAGCTTTTAATATTATATTAATGCGTTTGATAATGTGGTATTTATGTATAAATTTATTGTAAAGCGTTGAGGTACATTAAAACAAGACGACATTTTAAAATCTGGGACAAAAACAATTCTGATTACTATTCGGTTGAAAATATTCATGATAACTGTCATATATAATTATTATTTATTTAATTATGACGATATGTTTCCAAGTACGATGTGGCGTAAAAGAGAAATCAATAAAATTTCGATTTGTTTTATGGATATTTATTTATTTAGCTATTAAACTCAGTAATTCGCATAATATATTGTCTTCGGTTAACGCGATAGTTACTCATGAAACTACCCTTAACTTAACTAACCTTAACTAGCCTTATGAACCGATTTTGCATGTACAACCAGCCTTAAAGTTTATAGTCTATGATGGTTCATTATTTTTAGTATGTGGGTATTTTTGCATTTTGTAGTTTTCCTCAGTCACCCGTTGAACACGAACGCTGTAAAGGGTTCGAAACGTCGGGATGTATTATAAATTCAATATACGCGATATAATCCGTTTTCATACTTTTATTTCATCAGTAATTCGCCTTTCGAGATTACACAAAGCTTAGGTACATGTAGTACGAAAATAGTGCTGCCATGTGGCTGCCATCGTACACTATTTTAGAGCAACTATTAAAAAAATAAGTCTTTTTAAATAAATAAATTGAATTGAATTTACACAAACAAAGCCAATGTAATCAACTTTGGGAAAAAATCAAATTATTTTTTTAAATATCCAGTCCACCACCACTCCGGCTTTCACCACTGGAGGGCTTCGTCAGTTTTTCTTTAACATATGAGTATGACATCTGTACTCTGTAATGTGTCTGTGTAAGAATGTCCTGTAAAATTTATTTATTTATTATTTATACAGTTTATAAAGCCAATGTATTTAAAAATTATGAGTGAAAATCGTGCTAGTTTAAATCAGTATATAAACTCGATATCGTTAGCTAGTTGTAGGAGGGATGAAAGTCATGTGACGAGAAAGGTATTAAGAATGAATGTGGAGGGAAAACCGAGGAAAAGGTGGATGACCTGTGAGAGAGATGATATGAAACGAACGCAAGTGAATGATGAGATGACGGGTGACAGAGAGGTATGGAAGAAAAAGACATGCTGCGCCGACCCCAAGTGAATGGGACAAGGGCAAGAGAATGATGATGTTAGCTAGTCGTACGGTAGGGTCAGCGACATCTAGCGTGAGATTTAGTAAACCTTTTTGTATGCAGTTACTAAACGGACGCGAATACTAATCACATCAAATCAAATCAAACCCGGCATGGTTTCCTAACTATACTAAAATAAATCATTCTCTCCTGTTTTTCAAATTTCCCTTTGACATGCTATAAATTTATCGCCTCTCCGCCTTCGAGTTATTTATCGTCTTAATTACTAACTTTCGATGTATGTAAGTCTGTCTGTTCTGATGTTGGATTAAGTATGGGAGATTTATGGATTGCCTTTTGTTTTGTATGGGAGGTAAGTTACAAAAGTAACTTTTGTATGTGCTGAGAAATTGAGAACTAATAATAACAAAATTAAGTATAGATCTTATATAAACCTTAGAAATAAATTAAAAGTGGACAGACGGACAGACGGAGTGGACAGAAGGACATACGGACAGATTTACCCTTTGGGTACGGAACCCTTAAAATCAGCTAATATTTTCTTTGGGTCACTATATAATAAGTTAATACCTATAGCCATCAACTTATTTTAATAAGTACACTATAACCAAAGATAGATATAACTCCGTAATAGATGGATACAGTCTAAGGAAAAAACGTGCCTCGAAAATCACGAAAATTTGACTCTCGATCAGATGGCGCCACTAGTTTTGGCCTACACTCGTATAGAGGGCGTTGACTGTTTCGTTTGTTATTTATAATTTTAACGCATACCAGTGAAAGAACATGGGTCAAAATCATATAAAAATAATTAATGCAAATAAAAAAATAATGTATCCATATTTAAATACATTTTAACGTATTTTTTAAATCTTCAATTTTAGTTTTAAAGTATGTCGATAGATGGCAGTGAATTTACAGTGGTTACAAAATTTACTATGACAGTACCGCTCTATTATATACTCATTGCTATAACTTAACAATACCTCATTAAAACTAGCCAATGCCTACCAGTACTGCGAAAAAATGATCTACTACCCATTATAATCGTTACAATGTTTTTAAACAACCCACAATCAAATTTCAACCCTAATTCTAACTGCGTACAGTTTATATTAAAAATTGAATAGTTTTGAAGTAGCGTTCGGCGTTCGAAACAAATGAATATGAATTCTAATTTCAAAACTTGTGGTAGCTATTTGAACGTATAATCCTTTACTATTACGGGCGAGCCACAAGCAAAATAGAACTTTGTGGCTACGTTTTAAGGTTGATATTTAAACGGTTTGTATAAAAAATGTAAAGGTTGTATATAATATCAATCACAAATCAGGACTGACAAGGCACAGCCCAACGGACGGACTTAATTGCAGTGGGGTACGTTATCATTAAAGTCGTGCGTACCCCTTAGAGATTGTATCGAGATTTGAGATGAATTGTGTGATAGGGATTCTAAGGATAAGTTATGGCTAATGCTGATCTGAATTGTGTTTTGAGGTAGCTGGATTGAAATGATGAAAACTCGAATGAGTCTGAATTGTAAATCAAAATGTATCTGTGTGACCGTTATTTATATCGCGACAGTAACGGCAAAGAACGTCTCACTCATTTGGTTAAGAAACTTGATATATTCAAAAATGCATTAACAAAAATATTTTTCGCCTTTATATAAAGGTGATTCTGATGGCAACTACAGATGCATGGCTGTTGTCACGTTACTACTGACAAAATCCTAGATAAAGACATAGAGTAACTTATACCATATCTATCTTTGCTTATACTAGAGCGGTACCGGCATAGTAAATTTTGTAACCCCAGTAAATTCACTGCCATCTGTCGACACACTTTAAAACTAAAAATAAATATTTACAAAAATACGATAAAATGTATTTAAATATGGATAAATGATTTTTTTATTTGCAATAATTATTTTTATATGATTTTGACCCATGTTCTTTCACTGGTATGCGTTAAAATGATAAATAACAAACGAAACAGTCAACGCCCTCTATACGAGAGTAGGCCAAAACTAGTGGCGCCATCTGATCGCGAATCAAATTTTCGTGATTTTCAAGGCACGTTTTTTTCTTAGACTGTATCCATCTATTACGGAGTTATATCTGTGTAGAAAAAGTAAGGGCAAATCGCCTAGCATGGTACGGGCATGTGATGCGGAGGGATGAAAGTCATGTGACAAGAAAGGTATTAAGAATGAATGTGGAGGGAGGTACGAGGAGAGGAAAACCGAGGAAAAGGTGGATGGACTGTCTGAAAGATGATATGAAACTAACGCAAGTGAATGATGAGATGACGGGTGACAGAGATGTATGGAAGAAAAAGACATGCTGCGCCGACCCCAAGTGAATGGGACAAGGGCAAGCGAATGATGATCTGTCTTTGATAAAGACAAGAAGTGAATAATGCGGCCATAGAATGTAGAATCCTATAGAAGAGGCCTACCGCGTGCGCCCGTGAGGTGATACATAAATCATACAAATTTACGGTGGGGAATAAAACAAAAGTGGGACAGGACAGGACAAACAATAATCACGCTTTCTCTGCTACTCCTACTGAAAGATACATAAGACTATCCTGTTATCGTTTCTTCTATAATAAAATTGTAGCTACTAGTATAAGCAAAAAAAAAATTGTCTATTCTGTCTAAAAATATTGAGGTTAGAAGTATTTATAAAGGGCCACTTCATGAAATCATTATAAAAAACTCATCCATTCAACAAGTTTTTTTTTTTTTTTTTTTTTTTCATGAAAGACAATTTACATAATAAGTTTGCATTAATGTCAAAAATATAAGAATTTCTATCATGATCGTCAAAATAAAAATAAAAATGAAAATAATAACAATAGCTCCAATAAGGATTGTCAACACAATTACAATAAGAGTAATCATTTTATTTCAAATAAGTCAAATAGTGCAGCATTGTACTTTCCCTTTTAAAAATAAAGCTCTGTGATTGACAATTTCAGCCAAAAGAAACCTTATCTACATCACGTGTACAACGCACAAGTCTCATATATTTCAAGCAAGGCACAGCTTATATAAATAAAAGAAGGTTCTTAAACAAACCCACACGCGACAGCTGGCTCTGACGGTCCCATTTGAATTTTGATGAGTGTACTGCCATCTTTCTAAACGCGAAGGGAGGCGAACTGTCAATATTACCAGTATAACGGCCGGTTGCACCAAACCGTCTGTCACCGTCAAAGATAGATATAACTCCGTAATAGATAGATACAGTCTAAGGAAAAAACGTGCCTCGAAAATCAAGAAAATTTGATTCTCGTTGAGAGGGCGCTACTAGTTTTGGCCTACAGTCGAATAGATGGCGTTGACGGTTTCGTTTGTTATTTAACAATTTTAACGCATATCAGTGAAAGAACATGGGTCAAAATCATTAAATTATTAATGCAAATAAAAAAAAATCATTTATCTATATTTAAATACATTCTATCGTATTTTTATAAATCTTCATGTTTAGTTTTAAAGTGTGCAGATGGCAGTGAATTTACTGGGGTTACAAAATTTACTATGACAGTACCGCTCTAGTATAAGTTACTCTATGGTCACCGTTAAAGCGTTCGCTAAATTATATTGCATGAGTTTCATATTTTACGTTAATCGGTCTCTTAAATGGGGTTGTTGCAAGGGGCCTAAGTGCGAGCTACAACGAAGTATAGTTACTGTCCGCGCGCCAATTCCGTGCATTCGGAGGTCGAGGAAGTGGGAGGGTGTGCGCCGCGCCCGTAAGTACAAAATGACACCACTCTATCCACTCTGTCATGACACGCATGACGCCCAACATTCGTAACATTCCTCAGCCGTGCACGGAATTCGCGTGCGGACAGTAAGCAAGTATTGATCTTACGTAGATCAACTAATTTATAGATTCACTTAGAGGATCACCTAAGTGGTTATATTGGATAATATATTTTTTCAGGTAATTTAATTGGAAGCCATGTTTAGCAATATCCTTTTTGGAGATTGTAGTGTACAGATAGACCATACATACATTTAAACAGGCCTACAATCCCAGGTAGCAAAATGACGTAAAATGACGTCAGCGACGTCATAATGACGGCATTATTACGTCATTATGACGTCGCTGACGTCATTTGACGTCATTTTGACGTCGCTGACGTCATTTGACGTCATTTTGCTACCTGATAAATGCCCTTGCCAGGCGAGTCTATACTTAACATTTTTTTATAGTACCACTGCGCTTCGCAAGCAGGGACGCTACTAGATATATATGGCGATATCTAGATCATTGTTCGAATGAGGGCTATCGTTTTTTTGCTCACCAGTTGGCGCCTCTGTTCAATCAATCAATCAATCTTTAGGTAGTATGGCTCCATCGATACTGTCGATGATTTCGCCAACGTCAAAGTGGGATCCACGTGGGATCGAATTAATATTTCAGCCAGTGTACGGTAAATAATAAAATAATGGGCCTCTAGGGCTCTAGCCAGACACGGTTAGAGGTAGAAATACCAAATGCTCTTAGAGCACGACGTTGTTCGGTAGTTATTGTTGTTGTTGTCTCGTAAAACCGATAGCTGGATTTTACGAGAAGCACGTGGACTACCGGCCGTTGACTCCAAAATGGTGGTTAAACACGCTTTGAGATTAATTCTCCATTCACTGCACACTACCAAATTAGATTACTGTATAATAAAGCTATCGATATTACACTTTAAACACTATTAATGAACAAAAAATAAAGGAATTAATCACGAGAGGCTACTATCAAGATGGCGTTCGAACCGGAAGCCTCTGTTGATGGTGGTCCAAAAGACTAAAGAACAGCTGTCAGTCATTGAAGTGACAAGTGACATTTGACATTTCGAACTATGGAAAAGACCACCATCATCAAGCATCTACACGGACTGAATCAAGTTCTGATACTGAAACCTTGATGCTGGCAAAATTGTCCCAATGGACAGATGCCATAAGAACCAAAAACTGAACTAACTGAACTACACTAGCGCCCCTAGCGGCGACTTCATACGCGTTAGCCCTCATTGGCCCGTGGGTCATTTTAAACTGAGTTTGGTTATTTACTACTCGACTCCCGCGCAGGCGGAACACAGCGTGCATTGACGTCGATGTGAACCCTCTGTGATTTATCTAATTTCTATTCTATATTAATCTTGGAAAGGTTCTGTTTCGGAAACATGTGGGGGTCGTAAATAATTATGTGTGTGATAGAGCCGCGTGGGTTTGGGTCATATGACCTACCTATACAATACTATATGGTAAGATCAGTGACATTTTTTTTTTCTCAAGTAATATCTGCAATCAGTCAGACTATAAGCAGATTGGTTAAATGCTTTATATGATGAAGAGCGAGGACTTCTACTCATTTAGCTTTGACATGGGAATATGTCTTTTCTTTTTAGCCTTTTTTCATATCCCTTGTCTGTTAGTTTTGCTGCCAGGTCATTTGGGTGGTGTCTTAATCTATGGTGATATGCTTTAGTTGCATGAAGAATTTCTTCCTTCACATTATTGATGTGCAGGTATTTATGTATTTCCGAGTTGGTTGTGAACCACGGAGCGTTGCATGGACCGCAGTATGTTGTTTTGCAAAAGAGTGACTTTTGACAGTTAATTTTGTTCTGACTTGCCATTCTTGCCAATGACGATGCTTCCATCCAAAATTCTAAAATGTCTTTTGAAATGACCTAGGCTTAAATTAAACCCAACCAGGCATATATAAACATAGATATCTGTTGCGAACGCAACTTTTTATTTATATAAAATACTAGCTGTTGCCCGCGACTTCGTCTGCGTGGACTTAGTAACCCCGGCTAGAGTAAGAATAGCGCCTGGAGAAAATCTTATAGCAATTATTCAATTTGAGCATATTATGCACACAAATTAGCAGACACTCCATTAATTATCTCAATTCCACCCCGCTTTTTACTTTCTTAAGGGATGATTTTCGGGATAAAAACTATCCTATGTCCTTCTCAGGGACTCAACCTATCTCTATGCCAAATTTCATCTAAATCGATTCAGCGGTTTAAGCGTGAAGAGGGAACACAGACAGACAGACAGACAGACTTTCGCATTTATAATATTAGTATGGATTCCTAGCAGTAGCTAAACGCAGCCGTCGGGCTCGGTTAGTATGCGGAGGCTTTTTGAAAGCACCAATAGGAGCGCTCCACATACTTAATTTGTATCGCGGCCAATTAGAGGCACCTAAATTTAAACCACCTTTTTTCTGTTAAATTTCGCTAAATCACTCGCATCAGCCATACCATAACCACCACTTCTACACTTTTTAACCGTTTTGCCAACTGTACCTTGTACAGTACCTACTAAAAATTATATTAAGGGGCCCACAGACTATCAGTCCGCCGGACGATATCGGCCTGTCAGTTAGAACAAAAAATTGACAGTTCCGAACAACTTTACTGACAGGCCAATATCGTCCGGCGGACTGATAGTCAGTGGGTCCCTTTAGTTTACTTCAAATCGAAGTCTTTTTATTTGAGTCGTCGAGACCTGCACGGCGGCTACAATATCTGATACTTCAATGTTCATGCGTTTTATATTTTTTAACCGACTTCAAGATTTCAAAAGGAGGAGGTTATCAATTCGGTTGTATGTTTTTTTTTTTTTTAATGTTTGTTACTCATTTCTGGACCGATTTTGAAAATTCTTTTTTTGATTGTAAGTATATACATACAGATTGGTCCCGTTTTTGTCAAAACGCAGTTCTGATGATGGGATCCATGAGGAATCCAGGGAACTCCTCAAATGTTAAAGGCTTACTATAGTGATTTTAGTATTTTCATCAACAAATCAAGCACTTACATTTAAAAAAGTGACATTTGATGAAGTGGAACTGCTGATGATGATCAGAACGGAACTCTTCAATGACACATAGTTTACGTTTGGCGATTTGTTCTCTTCCTTATGGACCCAGATCCAAACTTGGACCCGGACTCGGTCCCGGACCCGGGTCTGGACATGGACCCCAACTCGGACCCGGACCCGGACCCGGACCGAACTCTGACCCAAACTTGGACCCGGACAGCCGGACACGGACCCGTACTCGGAATCGGACCCAGACCCGGACCCGGAAATGCTACTAGAAAAGTGGGTTAGGTGGGTGGGTGGCTTTTGAACTGCGATTCTCACAGAACAGAACTGCTATCAGAAAAGTAGGTTAGGTTAGAGCTGTGACCCTTACAGAAACGAAATGCTATCAGAAAAGTAGGTTAGGTTAGGTTAGAACTACGACCCTTACAAAAACGAAATGCTACTAGAAAAGTGGGTGGTTTTACCTCCTTTTCTACATAATTAGGCAAAAGATGCTGTCTTTTTCATTTCATTGTCTGGAATCTAAGAGTGCACCATCAACAATAAGTGAACTTGCAGCGGCAACCCCCATTGAAGTCGGTTTTTTTTTTTCTTTAAAATTATTTAGAATGGCGTTTTCAAATGAGTTCATATCTGTATAGCGGCGGCTGTTCGTGTGACTATTAAATTAACTTATTTTATAATATTGTCTTCGGTTACCGCGATAGTTACTCATGAAATAAAACTATGAAAACGGATTATATCGCGTATATTGAATTTATAATACATCCCGACGTTTCGAACCCTTTACAGCGTTCGTGGTCAACGGGTTATTTTTTTATCGCGTATATATGAATGTGGAGGGAAGTACGAGGAGAGGAAAACCGAGGAAAAGGTGGATGGACTGTGTGAAAGATGATATGAAACTAACGCAAGTGAATGATGAGATGACGGGTGACAGAGATGTATGGAAGAAAAAGACATGCTGCGCCGACCCCAAGTGAATGGGACAAGGGCAAGCGAATGATGATGATATATATATATATAGGTATATATATATATATATATATCTTTACTTGAAAATAATTGTAGTGTATAACTAGCCTTATGAACCGATTTTGCATGTACAACCAGCCTTAAAGTTTATAGTCTATGATTGTTCATTATTTTAGTATTGGATATTTTTGCACTTTGTAATTTTTCCTCAGTCACCCGTTGACCACGAACGCTGGAAAGGGTTCGAAACGTCGGGATGTATTATAAATTCAATATACGCGATATAATCCGTTTTCATGGTTTTATTTCATAACTTCTTTTATATTTTATAATTTCTGATTTCCCATCAACCTGTTAAAGTATGAATGCTTAATTACAACTAAAGCATCATTTAATATTTTTTATAAATCTTCTTAAAATGACAGTAAACCTTCCCACGCGAGCGGAGACGCGGCAGGCGGCTTGTATAATATATATGCATACGCAATTACAAGGGGCGTCCGTCCGTCCGTCCGTCCGTGAATTGATGTGCTATAGGAGGATCTAGAGGCGATACCCACTGATATAGGACTAGCTTGCGTGAAGTACGCTGGATTAAGTTTGATACTTAAAAACATGCGCCGTAAACAAACGCCTAGTGGCCTAGCATACAAAATCGGCAACAATTAAGGCAGAAATAAAAACGGTCAGACACAGATAATTTCTTTTTGATTCCGTTCCCAAAATTTCGTTACGATTGGTTAAGTTTTGGAGGAGGAAAATGTCAAGAATGAAATCTCGATTTCTGAGATTTTTACATTGGATTTTTGGACGGAACTGCAGTTAGTCTATGTCTCACACGCTGAATGGCAACACGGCCTGCATTGACGTTAATGTGAACCCTCTGTGATGTATCTAATTCCTAATCTGTATTAACGATAACTGGCCTGTCAATTCGAACAACGTGCACATTATTGAGACATCAACATTGATTTTTTTTCTTAATTCTGAAAAGGGGTTCAATTAATATTTCCTCTTAAAAGGTCGTACTTGATTTACATGAACTTTATATAGTGAGAGCGGAACTACGTTTGTATGGGAAGGTGCAATGAGGGCTACCGTTTTTGTGCTCACCAGTTGGCGCCACTATAGATGTAGGCCCAGAAAAACAGATCTCAAAATTCTTCTATGCTTATTCTTATAAAATCAATACGAGTTTTGAATGATTCACGGTTAGTTTCACTAGACTTATATTGACCGGGATATAGACCGTGATTACCTTTTGTATTATTTGTGAGCTCCCGATATTTCGACGCAGTTACATGCATCATGTTCACGGGTGACTGAAGATAGCGGGTGGGTGTCAAAGTTGTGTAGACAGCGCTCTGTCTACCCTCATTCTTGCGCGTCGGCTGCGTTCACTTTCAACGTTACCAACGGTCGCATTCACACTTGTTGGTCCGGTCGCGTTCACACTCGTTGGTCTGTCCAAACACACTACACTCACGGTGTCACTACGCGTGTTTGATTCGGATATCACTGGTTTTTTACACAAACAAATCACAGGATTCCACACATTTGACAGTTTAAACCCATCTTCACGATTAAAATTTTTGTATTTGTGAATTTCAACGGCTTCTCTTACCAATCTTGGTATATAGTGGCGTTCTGTCGAAATGACCTTGGGACTATGCAACTCGATCCAGTGATTTGTACCCGACTCAAGGAGATGCTGAGCAATAGCTGACTTGCGAACGTCATTGTTCTTGACCGCAGCAATGTGTTCTTTAATTCTGCAGGCAATAGTGCGTTTGGTCTGCCCAATGTACGAACTACCGCAGCTGCACTCAACTTTGTATACACCAGGTTTTTCCAGGGGAAAATTGTCTTTGGGCGACCGCAGAAATTGTGCAATTTTCCTGTGCGGGGTGAAGATAGTTTTTACAGAGTAGTTATTTAGTATTTTTGATATCTTGTCTGTCACACCTTTGACGTACGGCATAAACGCTGGCTGTCTCTCAACGCGATGAGTAAGGCGCTTGGTTTTTGTGTCCCGCTTGTCCATGTTAACTCTGTAGCCATTCATCCTCAGGACACTCTGAACATGGTTCAGCTCCTGGTTTAGATGTAGCGAGTCACACAGAGCGTGTGCTCGATTAGTCAGTGATGCCACAACCGAGTTTAACTGTCTGGGATGATGGTGCGAGCTCGCGTGTAAATAGCGGTCCGTGTGAGTCGGTTTCCTATAGACTGAGTGTCCTAGCATGCCACAACCTGTAACATTCAGTCTCACATCCAGAAACGCAATACTCCTTTCTTGTTCCATTTCCAATGTAAACGACATAGATCGGTGCATGCTATTAAGGTATCCTAGCATCAGTTCAGCTTCCTGTTTACCACCCTTAATTATGCAGAACACATCATCCACGTACCTCTTCCAAATTTTAACGGGAACTGGGGGCGCAGAAAGGGCTAGGTGCTCAAAGTGTTCCATCCAAATGTTAGCCACCACTGGAGCCACCGGACTGCCCATCGCTACTCCCTCTGCCTGTATATAATATTGCCCGCGAAACAGAAAGTAATTTGTAGTGAGGCAGTGTTCAAGGAGCCTTACGTATTCTATTGGCATGCCGTTCTCCTGGATCTTGTTTCTTACTACCTCAATGCTATCAATTACAGGTACGTTAGTGAACAATGACTCTACGTCAAAACTGACCATCACTTCATCAGGTTCAATCCTAACGTCCTGTACGATCTCAATAAAATGGCGAGAGTCCTTCACGTACGATTCCGTCTGCCCAACCAACTGTTGCAGCACCTTTGCGACGTGTTTTGCTAAGTCGTACGTAGGAGAATCAATCTGACTTACAATAGGCCGTAAAACGCAATAAGATCCCACCTCACGATGCTGACTCATTGCGACAAGATGTTGCTGTAGTTCTGAGACATGCAAAACCTCCTCGGAGTAATTTTAATAAGGAGGAATGGGAAGCTCTGCATGATTTGCGGTCTAATCCTGACATTTTGACCTTGAAGGCGGACAAGGGCAATGCCACAGTAATTATGGATGTCAGTGATTATGAGAGCAAAATTAATGGACTACTTAGTGACGAGGCTACGTACAAGAAAATAAATTACAACCCTACAGCCCGGTACAATCGCTCTACATTGACACTAGTCAAGGAGTGTGAACAGGTGTTAAGCGAGGATACAGTGAAGTTTCTTTTGCGACCCCGAAATGTGCTGCCGCCCAAAATATATGGTTTGCCTAAAATACATAAGATGAATTCTCCTTTACGGCCTATTGTAAGTCAGATTGATTCTCCTACGTACGACTTAGCAAAACACGTCGCAAAGGTGCTGCAACAGTTGGTTGGGCAGACGGAATCGTACGTGAAGGACTCTCGCCATTTTATTGAGATCGTACAGGACGTTAGGATTGAACCTGATGAAGTGATGGTCAGTTTTGACGTAGAGTCATTGTTCACTAACGTACCTGTAATTGATAGCATTGAGGTAGTAAGAAACAAGATCCAGGAGAACGGCATGCCAATAGAATACGTAAGGCTCCTTGAACACTGCCTCACTACAAATTACTTTCTGTTTCGCGGGCAATATTATATACAGGCAGAGGGAGTAGCGATGGGCAGTCCGGTGGCTCCAGTGGTGGCTAACATTTGGATGGAACACTTTGAGCACCTAGCCCTTTCTGCGCCCCCAGTTCCCGTTAAAATTTGGAAGAGGTACGTGGATGATGTGTTCTGCATAATTAAGGGTGGTAAACAGGAAGCTGAACTGATGCTAGGATACCTTAATAGCATGCACCGATCTATGTCGTTTACATTGGAAATGGAACAAGAAAGGAGTATTGCGTTTCTGGATGTGAGACTGAATGTTACAGGTTGTGGCATGCTGGGACACTCAGTCTATAGGAAACCGACTCACACGGACCGCTATTTACACGCGAGCTCGCACCATCATCCCAGACAGTTAAACTCGGTTGTGGCATCACTGACTAATCGAGCACACGCTCTGTGTGACTCGCTACATCTAAACCAGGAGCTGAACCATGTTCAGAGTGTCCTGAGGATGAATGGCTACAGAGTTAACATGGACAAGCGGGACACAAAAACCAAGCGCCTTACTCATCGCGTTGAGAGACAGCCAGCGTTTATGCCGTACGTCAAGGGTGTGACAGACAAGATATCAAAAATACTAAATAACTACTCTGTAAAAACTATCTTCACCCCGCACAGGAAAATTGCACAATTTCTGCGGTCGCCCAAAGACAATTTTCCCCTGGAAAAACCTGGTGTATACAAAGTTGAGTGCAGCTGCGGTAGTTCGTACATTGGGCAGACCAAACGCACTATTGCCTGCAGAATTAAAGAACACATTGCTGCGGTCAAGAACAATGACGTTCGCAAGTCAGCTATTGCTCAGCATCTCCTTGAGTCGGGTACAAATCACTGGATCGAGTTGCATAGTCCCAAGGTCATTTCGACAGAACGCCACTATATACCAAGATTGGTAAGAGAAGCCGTTGAAATTCACAAATACAAAAATTTTAATCGTGAAGATGGGTTTAAACTGTCAAATGTGTGGAATCCTGTGATTTGTTTGTGTAAAAAACCAGTGATATCCGAATCAAACACGCGTAGTGACACCGTGAGTGTAGTGTGTTTGGACAGACCAACGAGTGTGAACGCGACCGGACCAACAAGTGTGAATGCGACCGTTGGTAACGTTGAAAGTGAACGCAGCCGACGCGCAAGAATGAGGGTAGACAGAGCGCTGTCTACACAACTTTGACACCCACCCGCTATCTTCAGTCACCCGTGAACATGATGCATGTAACTGCGTCGAAATATCGGGAGCTCACAAATAATACAAAAGGTAATCACGGTCTATATCCCGGTCAATATAAGTCTAGTAAAATCAATACGTTCTAACTTCTAATATACACAAAGGTATTTTAACGTCTAAATGTGTCATTTTTTAACCTGTTTAATTTAACATATATTTTAGTTGGCACTTTTTTTTAACCACTAACATTTATTGAGCTATATCTATTGTTTACCATGATTAATCAAAGATGGACAAAAAATTACCACAATTATGAATAAGAAGTGAAAATTCCCGATAAAAAAGCTTGAAACCCCCAAAACTTCCATGCATTTGACATTTTGTAAGACCTCCATCTACACTAGCGCCCCTAGCTGCGAAATTATACGCGGTAGCCCTCATAAGGCCGTTACATCGGTTTGCCGCTGTCACTGTCACATTTCGCAAGAAAGAACGGTAAAGAATATACGCGCCAAGTGTCAATTTTGATCGAATTTTGTCGATTTTTATTTATTTTAAAAACGTTACCTTACAATATCGAAATTCGAAAGCTATGAAATTACTATTTAAGTTAAGATTGTTTTTTCTTGTTTATAGTATCACATAATAAATAACCGAGTAAAGTAGGATTAAAAGTCCGAGTTAGAGGTTACCTTGGGAATTAATTGTATCGAGCGAAGTGTCATAATTCGTGTATCGGAAGCTATGTTGTTAAAGATAATATAGTCAAGAACTACATATATTTTTTCCAGGTCTACGAATATCAACGCCTCTTAGAAAAACATGATCATATAAGATTTTTCGCCTTCTGGCTCAGGGAACCGCCTTAAAATATCAAGAGGCCTCAGTCCCTCAAGTCAAAACGTTCACTCGCATTACAACAAATCATTCACCGTTCTGAAGTTCCATTCTTTTATTGATTTATTTCACATTATTATTAATTTCAAAAAAACGTTATTTATTAATACGTTAACCCCGCCCAATCTGATAAGTTATATTTATTACTTTTTTTCAATCGGTCTCGTCTGCCGGCGAGTTTTTTAGTTCGGATGTCAGAATTTGAATAAACCAGATCGAATTATAAGGTGACTTAATAATATAATATATTAAAGGATCGGCAGGTGGGGTTAAAAACGTAAAAGTAATGTATTTTATTTAACATACTTAGTTTATCTACTTAAAGATATTTTTACTTTAAGAAACTTCAACTTGTCTAGTAAAAAAAGCTTTTTTAATAAAGGATTATTCGATGTTTATGCCATTATCGTTTCTTCCTATTCGCGATTCTGCACAATATGAATTCCACACAGCTGAATTTTATCACATACGTTATTCTTCACAGTCATTAATTATTTACAATCTTGTTTCTTCCTATTCGCGATTCTACACAAAGTATAAATACTCTTTATGGTCCATATGTCCCTATAGTATCAAAACCAATGTTGTTTTTAGTATTGTGTGATTTTTTTTCTTCCATTTATGAAAATACTAGCGACCCGCCCCGGCTTCGCACGGGAAGTTCAACCAATTTACACAAAAGAAAACCTTTACAAATAAAATTATACACCTAAACCATCTTAATCACTCTATTGATAGGTCAAAACCGGATGAAAATCCGTTGAGTAGTTTTTGAGTTTATCGCGAAATACACACAGATGCGGCGGGGGACATTGTTCTATAATAAATAGTTTGTCAAAGGACTGTCACATTTCAAACATAGACAGAGAGAATCATACTATCTTTGTCTTACACTAGTACTAGCACCCAAAAGAAAAGGATGAGTGTAGTTTTTTTTGTTCTTATTTACTGCCAATTAGGTTTGACCAACTTTCAAATATTTACATTTTATTGAAACATTAGGAAATTTGAGATTATATATGTAGTTAGGTAAGAGCGCTGGTGGCCTAGCGGTAAGAGCGTGCGACTTGCAATCCGGAGGTCGCGGGTTCAAACCCCGGCTCGTACCAATGAGTTTTTCAGAACTTATGTACGAAATATCATTTGATATTTACCAGTCGCTTTTTGGTGAAAGAAAACATCGTGAGGAAACCGGACTAATCCCAACAAGGCCAAGTTTCCCCTCTGGGTTGGAAGGTCAGATGGCAGTCGCTTTCGTAAAAACTAGTGCCTACGCCAATTCTTGGGATTCGTTGCCAAGCGGACCCCAGGCTCCGATGAGCCGTGGCAAAAATGCCGGGACAACGCGAGGAAGATGAATGATGAAATTGATGAATATGTAGTTAGGTATAAAAAGCAGTGACACTATCATCATCAACAGTCAACACTGCAGAAATCCCATTCCCAACTGCAAAATACCAATCCCGCAATGGCAATTTGGCAACTGCACGTCCCTGGGGATTCCCCGTTCAACACCTAGCTCAGAATCTATCACCGTCCCGACATATCTGTTGGCATAACATGTTTTTGACGTATCATTGCTTATCTACTTCCCATAGGATTTGAAACAAACGTACTAAACAACGGTAATTTGATTTTAACGCCATCTATTGACGAGTAAGCTAGTAAAGTAAAGTTAAAGCTTGAAGAGAACGCGCAATGGATGACGCTTCATTTGTTTCGAACTGATATTCAAATCCTGTGCAGTTCTCGTTATAACTAACACCTATAAAACGACGTAAGTCGCTGCATAGCTGCAAGCCAATTTAAACTGTGTTCTTTTAAGATACGGTTTATTCTCGTTTGGTGTGATAGTTCTTGTTTTAAATGGAAAAAAATGCTCGATAGTTTGAAAGACAGGTTCTATCAAGCGGTGACAGCAACATATTGGCGCGACACGTTTTGTTCTGTAGGTGATATCTGTTTAGACTACCTACTTTATGGAATTGTCAGAGCAGATCGAATACATTTGTCAGGTGACATTTCTGGTGACAAGGAGGGGTGATGGAGGGAGAATTTGCACGTGTTTCTGAATAGTAAGACGTATTCATCAAAATAATTGAGGTCACCACTATCACCAGATTATAGACTAGGTAATATTACCTATATAGTAAAATAAAGAAACGTACTGTTTGGTTTCTTTTTAAAGTCTGTCAAGTCATTTCCTCTACTGACGGAACAAAGAGGATATAATAGGATAGAGCGGTACTGTCATAGTAAATTTTGTAACCACAGCTGTCCGTCTGTCTGTAACCAGGCTGTATCTCATGAACCGTGATAGCTAGACAGTTGAAATTTTCACAGAATCGCCGTTTTAAAATTTGGAACCATGTCAAAATGTATGGTAATTCCGTGACCAGGTCTTTTTTAACAAAAAAAAAGTTGTGTTACATATATTATACAGTGGTAGCAAAAGACATAACTAATAGTTCATTAGGAGCTCTAAATTTTGTGATGATAATCTCATTTTCCGAAAAAAGTGACTAGACATGTTCTTCTTCATATTATCTTGTGTTTTAATTTTAGAAGTGATAATGTATTGACATACACTGCCATCTCTCGGCCGGGCGCGGAGGCAGTTCCAAACAACATTAAATTAACCCCATTGTCTGAAGTTGGATCGGATCGCAAAACATCGAGTACCTGAATAACCCAATAATTGTGAACATAAATCATTTGAACGACTGCTGATAATTCTCCCTTCGAAGTGAATCGGCGGTGTAAGGGTTGAGATTCAGCGATTAAACTTTTACTTTTCAAAATGCCTAAGAGAAAAAAGACAGCAGCTGTTTTTTAGGGTTCCGTACCCAAAGGGTAAAAACGGGACCCTATTACTAAGACTCCGCTGTCCGTCTGTCCGTCTGTCCGTCTGTCCGTCTGTCCGTCTGTCCGTCTGTCCGTCTGTCCGTCTGTCCGTCTGTCCGTCTGTCCGTCTGTCCGTCTGTCCGTCTGTCCGTCTGTCCGTCTGTCCGTCTGTCCGTCTGTCCGTCTGTCCGTCTGTCCGTCTGTCCGTCTGTCCGTCTGTCCGTCTGTCCGTCTGTCCGTCTGTCTGTCTGTCTGTCTGTCCGTCTGTCCGTCTGTCCGTCAGTCCGTCTGTCCGTCTGTCCGTCTGTCCGTCTGTCACCAGGCTGTATCTCACGAACCGTGATAGCTAGACAGTTGAAATTTCCACAAATGACGTATTTCTGTTGCCGCTATATCAACAAATAAGTACTTAAAAGTACGGAACCCTCGGTGGGCGAGTCCGACTCGCACTTGGCCGGTTTTTTTAACATATGATTAACCGGTCAATTCGAACAACGTGATAATTACTAGATACGAGAACGATACGAGATCTAATAGATACGTTAGTTTAGTTCTCAACTAGTTATCTTTTGCAGTTCGATTCGAGAAACCAATTGTCATTTCACGCTATTATTGTGACGTTTTGGGATACCCATTAGATATCCATTCGATGTCTAAGTAATATCTTAAGCAAATCTTAAAGAGATCGCTTAAGAGGACATTCGGAATCGCGGAAATGTCAAATTTGACATGACTTTCTTAAATATCTCGTTATCGTTTCTGTTTAATATCTAGTGGATATCTAGTTGATATCTAGATCATTGTTCGAATTGGCCCGTAAGAAGGAATAGAGCAAATATAACAAACACTTTTCTGAAAACCGCATCAAAATCGGTTCAGCCTAACGCGAGATAATCGCGAACAAACATACATACGGGTCAAACTGAGAATCACTTTTTTTTTTGAAGGCGGTTAAAAAGTACCGAACTGCGTGCGATAACGCGCGGTAATCTTATTTTATGAAATACATGACGGGAACTTGCAGTTACTATCCGAGGTATAATTTTAAAGCAATGAGTAGGTATACAGCATAGAGTAACTTATACTAGAGCGGTACTACTGTCATAGTAAATTTTGTAACCCCAGTAAATTCACTGCCATCTGTCGACACACTTTAAAACTAAAATTGAAGATTTGTAAAAATACGATAAAATGTATTTAAATATAGATAAATGATTTTTTTTATTTGCATTAATTATTTTGATGATTTTGACCCATGTTCTTTCACAGTTTCACTGATATGCGTTAAAATTGTTAAATAACAAACGAAACCGTCAACGCCATCTATACGACTGTAGGCCAAAACTAGTAGCGCCCTCTGAACGAGAATCAAATTTTCTTGATTTTCGAGGCACGTTTTTTCCTTAGACTATCCATCTATTACGGAGTTATATCTTTCTTTGGTGTACAGTGTTGTCTTCGCTTTTAGCCACCCAATCATACTTAGGACAGAATACACGCCTGTACAGTCAAGGGCATATATACACTCCCAAAGTTTCAAAAATATGTGTACGCTCTTACACCTTAGACGGCTTAGACAATAAAGTCGTGTTCACATGTTTTTGAGTCATTTCTCTGGATCGATATTTTTGCCTTCGACTGTCTGCACAGTTATCACCTACGTAGGTACAACACATTTTTAATATAACGCAGAATACACTAAGTATCCCATTCAGTCATAAACTGTAGCATTCCACAAAATTATCTACCGCTGTCCCGTATACACGCGAATTTCTTAAGAATTGCTAATATATGAGTTACTTTTTTCTGTTATAATATAAAATAATAAAAAAAGAACAGAAAAAAATCATCGACGAAACGCTGAATAAAAAACTCGCGCACTAAGGGTTCCGTACCATTACGCAAAAAAAACTGCAAAAAAAATCACGTTTGTTGTATGGGAGCCCACTTAAATATTTATTTTATTCTGTTTTTAGTATTTCTTGTTATAGCGGCAAGAAATACATCATCTGTGAAAATTTCAACTGTCTAGCTATCACGGTTCATGAGATACAGCCTGGTGACAGACAGACAGCGGAGTCTTAGTAAGGTCCCGTTTTTACCCTTTGGGTACGGATCCCTAAAAAATAATACACGAAATAAGATGTGTTTGTAAGGGACAACGACATTATTGATATGAAGGGATAACGATTCATGACAACGAGTTTTGTTAGTTCCGAGTTAAACCCGCTTCCGCCTCCGCTCCCGCTCCCGCCCATCCCCTAACCCGCCCCGCGTAATTCTCCCTCCAAACGTAAGGGTTTGAACAGTCCGCGATAACGCTGTACGTGCGAAATGCGACTTTTCAACCTTTTGTGGCCCCTGTGCGATAATGTCTCTAATGTATGCCTATAGCTCCGTGATTGTTTGTGGCGGTTTTCTTGTCACTAAAAATAAATAATAATATAATAAAAACCGGCCAAGTGCAAGTCGGACTTAACTTTTTTGTATTTATTATTTATACTTTATTGCACATAAAATAAGTACAAATGGTGGACTTAATGCCTTAAGGCATTCTCTACCAGTCAACCACTGGGCCAAAAAGAGACGTTTGTTGGTGCAGGCTTTGTACTGTATTTGAAAATAATTAAACGATATCACTACCTACTATTTACAAATTAAATACTAATTATAGTATACCTATTATATTGTATTTGTTGTTATAGCGGCAACAGAAATACATCATCTGTGAAAATTTCAACTGTCTAGCTATCACGGTTCATTAAATACAGGCGATACAGCCTGGTGACAGACAGACGGACAGACGGTCAGACGGACAGACGGCCAGACGGCCAGACGGACAGACGGACAGACGGACAGACGGACAGCGGAGTCTTAGTATCTTTACGTTCAAGTTTATTACTTACGTAATTAAGAACCTAACATATATATGTATAATGATAGTATTACATATGTAATAATTATTTATATGTTAATAATCATACTGTTTTTATATATATGTTCATATTCGTTTAGTGTTAATTAGTAATTTAAATATTACTATGTTTTGAACACCTAATTTTTTTTATCCGCAATGCATTCACTGTGATTTTGCATGGTCCCGTTTTTACCCTTTGGGTACGGAACCCTAAAAATATTGTCTAAGTTTACCAAATTGACCTAGTTGCAGGTTCAATACGCTTGTTATATTGGTGCTAAATAATAGAGAATATTTTATCCATCAGCAAGAAACACATTCGGGACAAACACCAATAAATGCCCTTAACGGAATTCGAACACAGGTCTTTCAGTTTTTCAAAACACACTTTGAAATTAAAACAAAAAGTACCTATATCTTAAGAGTATTTGAGATAAAAGATAAAACCCGAGCGACGGCCGGCCATATATTCTGTCGCAAGTTTCGCAACGCGTCATATCTGTACACCTATAAAACGGTAGGCATAATGTCACCCCTAGGCTACCTGAGAAAACGCGAACACCAACAAAATACAAAGTAATTACAACCGAAACTGTCATATAACTTTAAAACCCCTACGCTAAGTGCACAACAATTTCATGAAGAAAAAAACTTAGGGCCCATTCATTAGGGCACGTACGCGTCACGAAATGATTTAGGACTGCTGGCGTAATGGCGTAATAAATAACTGGGTGACCGCGCGCTAAGTACGAAAATGGCGCCACTTAGAGCGCGCCATCTAGCGGCGGGTAGATAAATCATAGTTGTGTTTTTGATTAGAGCGGCCGCTTGTGTTTTTGTGTGTAAGCATTGTGACATTTAAACAAAGTGTTTTTGTGCCTCGACATATTTTTAAGTAATTTTGATAATAGTAATAGTCGGTTGGTAAATATTTAATAAGCGATCGATTGTGATGAAACTGGAACCGATAGATGTCGCTAGTAGACTGGTCATTGACCATAAATAAATTAAATTTTCTTTGAAGTGGGAGCATGTTGCCATCAGATCTAGGCAACGGGTAGATAAAATTAAATCATAGTTGTGTTTAAAGCGGTAACCTCACCTATGTACATGTTCGTTATCATTGTGAAATTTTCAGATAATATTTTGTGTTTTAATAATACGAGTATTTTGTAAGTTTTGAACGTGGTACATAGTTAATACGTGATCGATTTGGATGAAGCTCGGACCGATAGGTGTCGCTAGTGTACTGGCCACTGACCATAATAAAGTTAAATTGTCATTGAAGGAGCAAGCTGCCATCTTGTAACGGGAAATAAATCATAGTTTCATTTATAGAGCGACTGTATATGCATAAGTTTAAGTAAATTGTAACATTTTAATACATTCTTGCGCTTTGTTAATGTTTTCTAGATTGTGAATTACTGACGTTTATTAATTATTATTTTATTGAAGTATGATAGATGACGCTAGTTTATGTATTAAGGACCGTAATAGCAATGAGTATATAATAAGATAGAGCGGTACTGTCATAGTAAATTTTGTAACCACTGTAAATTCACTGCCATCTATCGACATACTTTAAAACTAAAATTGAAGATTTAAAAAATACGTTAAAATGTATTTAAATATGGATAAATTATTTTTTTATTTGCATTAATTATTTTTATATGATTTTGACCCATGTTCTTTCACTGGTATGCGTTAAAATTATAAATAACAAACGAAACAGTCAACGCCCTCTATACGAGTGTAGGCCAAAACTAGTGGCGCCATCTGATCGAAAATCAAATTTTCTTGATTTTCGAGGCACGTTTTTTCCTTAGACTGTATCCATCTATTACGGAGTTATATCTATCTTTGGTCATAGTAAATTTTGTAACCCCAGTAAATTCACTGCCATCTGTCGACACACTTTAAAACTAAAAATGAAGATTTATAAAAATACGATAGAATGTATTTAAATATAGGTAAATGATTTTTTTTATTTGCATTAATTATTTTTATGATTTTGACCCATGTTCTTTCACTGATATGCGTTAAAATTGTTAAATAACAAACGAAACCGTCAACGCCATCTATACGACTGTAGGCCAAAACTAGTATCGCCCTCTGAACGAGAATCAAATTTTCTTGATTTTCGAGGCACGTTTTTTCCTTAGACTGTATCCATCTATTACGGAGTTATATCTATCTTTGGTATAACATTGTGATTGCAACGAGTTGTAATATGAGTATGCTGCCATCTAGTGGCGAGTAGACAAAGAATATGGATTGTGATAAGTGTGGTCGTTTTGTAATATTTACGAATATGAGTGAAAGTAATCATCATAACTGTAGTCATTATTTATAATTCACATAGGTAATTACTGTTTGTTACCTGGTTTTAAAAGTTAACTATATTTTGTAAATGTTTAGCATTAATAAAATAATAAAAAAATAATAAATAAAATAAAAATAAAAATAATTTATTTTCAGACAGTCCATAGTTGTTAGTATTAACTTACAGGCTATGTTATGTTACAGAACAGTAGCAGAACAGTAGTTAGCATTGTGATCGATTTAGTTCCAACGTCCAAGGGTAGATGTCGCGTGCCGTAGGGCCTGTGAACATACGAACGATACGAATTAGGTTGATTACGGCATCTAGCGGCGGATAGACAAGTGTATTGTTTCTAATCAGTTTGGGATCGTTTTAATGGATGATTATAAATGAGTAAAAATAACAATTATTATTTATTTGTTTATTTCATTGATTTTAATATTATTCTATTCGCATGCGTAGTCTGGTAAAATGAATTAATATATTCTGAGATTGAGAGATCGATTTGGTATAACAAAAATAGGATAGATGTCGCTAGCAGTATGGGCAATGGCCATACAATATTATAGGATTCACAGATTATTACGGCATCTAGCGGCGGATAGACAAGTGTATTGTTTCTAATCAGTTTGGGATCGTTTTAATGAATGTTAATATATGAGTAAAAATAACAATTATTATTTATTTGTTAATTTTATTGATTTTAATATTATTCTATTTGCATGCGTAGTCTGGTAAAATGAATTAATATATTCTGAGATTGAGAGATCGATTTGGTATAACAAAAATAGGATAGATGTCGCTAGCAGTATGGCCAATGGCCATATTATAGGAATTATGATAATAGAAATTTTCACCATATAGTGCGTGTATTTCCGTTTTACTCTGGATTTACAAATAATTGAATAATTATTATTTTTCTGTCCTAATATCGTGTGTTAAATTAAATTTTAATGGTTCAATATTGTACTGTTCTTGTAGAAAGTTGTAGAAAGCTTTTCTTTTAGCGATTGAAATAGTGTTAGTAAACATGGATAGATGGCGTAAGCGACATGGTCTATGACCATAGTTTATTTATAATTATTGTGTATTGGCGATATTTCTTGGCTTGATTTAAGAAACTAAATTAAATATTGTCATTAATTATTAAGATATATCAATTGGTATTTAAATACGTGCCTAATTATGATAGTTTTTAAATAGTATCCTGGTAGTTCGAATCCGGCCGGAAAGATGTCGCTAGTAACATGGTTACTGAACATATTTTTTTAAGTAGTTGATCATATTCCTATAATTATTGTGTCATAAGATTTTTCTAGTAGTAAAAAATGTTATTGTTAACTATAGACGACCGGTCTGGCCTAGTGGGTAGTGACCCTGCCTGTGAAGCCGATGGTCCTGGGTTCGAATCCCGGTAAGGGCATTTATTTGTGTGATGAGCACAGATATTTGTTCCTGAGTCATGGGTGTTTTCTATGTATTTAAGTATTTATATATTATATATATCGTTGTCTGAGTACCCATAACACAAGCCTCCTTGGGCTTACCGTGGGACTTAGTCAATCTGTGTAAGAATGTCCTATAATATTTATTTATTTTTACTTTTTTAGGGTTCCGTACCTACCTCAAAAGGAAAAAACGGAACCCTTATAGGATGACTTTGTTGTCCGTCCGTCCGTCTGTCCGTTGATTGGAAGTATGAAATTTGGCAAGTAATATCGTCTTACACTACAAATACAGACAAAAATCTGAAAACTGTAATATTTGTAAAAAAAAGTTTGTACGGAACCCTCAGTGGGCGACTTCTCGCACCCCGGATTTTTAACTATAAGTTCCCATAGGAAATAGTATGGAACGCTCTTGCAAAGAAAATATATGGCGAAGTACTTTATAGTAAAAAACAGACTACAGTGTCTGCCAATTGGGATTAGGTTGCCAAGTGGACCCCAGACTCATTCAAGCTGTCGCACCGTCATACCGATATGGGATGATGGGCGGGCGGGCTGAAGTAGGAACTGATATGTGGTAGCACCTCTTACTCACGAGTCTTACTACTACCAAAGATAGATATAGCTCCGTAATAGATGGATACAGTCTAAGGAAAAAACGTGCCTCGAAATTGCATTCTCGATCAGATCGATCACTACCTTTGGCCTACTCTCGTATAGAGAGCGTTGACGGTTTCGTTTGTTATTTAACAATTTTAACGCATATCAGTGAAAGAACATTGGTCAAAATCATAAAAATAATTAATACAAAGAAAAAAAATCATTTATCCATATTTTAATACATTTTATCGTATTTTTATAAATCTTCATTTTTAGTTTTAAAGTGTGTCGACAGACGGCAGTGAATTTACTGTGGTTACAAAATTTACTATGACAGTACCGCTCTATCCCACCCTCTACCCCCCTCCCCCCAGACCCTCCCCTCCCCTCCCCCTACCCTCTCTCCCCACCCCCTCTTTGCTACTACTATTGATATCTTCGTATACACTGATGTGCCATTCTCAATCAAAAGGGTACTTATTGTCGGTATTTCCATATAGCTTCAATTGAAAATCAACCTTATTGACAAGCGACAATGTGGTACCTTTTGGTTGAAAATGTCACAAAAAAGCAGTAAGTTTTAATCGAGTGGAAATCCAACACATTTTACCATACCTGTCATACAACTTCACTACATACTATAAAACAGTCGCTCTGGATGTATGTTTGTCCCTATGTATGCTTAGATCTTTAAAACTACGCAACGGATTTTGATGCGGTTTTTTTTAATAGATAGAGTGATTCAATAGGAAGGTTTATATGTATAATATATCAGCATTGCACCCGTGTGAAGCCGGGGCGGGTCGCTAGTTGCATCTAAACCAATATTGCAGTAATAACGGGTCCGCGCCTGACAACTTTCTCTGCACAATGTTGTTTACATGTATCTAAGTTGCAGTGTCATTAATTGCAGGCTTAAGATTCTTACGAGGGTACGAATATGCGTAAATATAGGTCTGGTACCTAATACGACCGCTTTTCTATACAATAGTAGTAATTTTCTCTCGATATTTACTTTATGAAAAATATTTGCACACAAATTAATATTTATTTTTATTTTATTTACTTTAAGGCTATAAGTATAGCGTGGTATAGCTATACCACTTCGTTTGGCTTTTTTTATTATTATTAAGTATAAGAATTAGATACAAAGAACATATTCCATACAAAAAAATAACATACTTAATTATGTACTTAAATTGAAATTAAAAAAAAAAACAAACGAAGAGGCATAGACATACTTATACATCAGAACATCAGATTGTGTCAAAATATTTTCAATAATGTTATATCCAGAGAGGAAAATGGGGACTACGTTTGTTCTACATACAAACGTAGTCCCCATTTTCCTCTTCTACCACTTCTACATAGTGGTCACGTAAAATCACGTTACTTCGTCCCCTTTCGACCGGATATCGGCCCAATTCGAACAATGCTTATAAGATGTCACAGCGATACGATACCAATTTGTCAATGTCAAAAGTGACAATTCCTCAACCAAAAATGTCACGACACTGACGGCGGTGACATCTTATAAGCATTGTTCGAATTGGGCCGTATATCACCAAAAACCTCTTCACTCACCGCCGGTTTTAACCGTCACCCGGGGCGGCTCGATCGGGTCATAAATAATAATACTAGTACCGGCGGCGCCGATACTGGTAAAATACTAGCGGCGTCAAACAAATCTACTTTTTGCACGCTGATACATTGTCAAGGGTTTTGCGATATTCAGTCATTCTTCATGAGTTTCATGACTGTAAAATTGCTAAGTAGTAAATATAGGCTATTATATATTCTGTGGTATACATAGACATATTATATACAAGTAGTTATAGACGCGCCACCGAGCGACCGGGGGTAAGAGAAAGAATATTCATATAAAATTTGGGCAGCATAGGATTTTTTCTCTAACTTTTTATAAATTTCGATATTTCGGCATCGCCGCCTACCTGTCCTATGATGCCACCCGGTCTGTGATAAGGACAAAGCATGGCACTATTTTCTTTTTCCTCTTATAGGAATCGCAATAAGACTATCTTTCTCTATCAAACAGTGTCAGGCCCTTGGTGGTATAGGTAAGTAACTCCATCCATGTCCACTTGACGTGATACGATAAGTATCAAATTTTTATGTTGCCTATAGAAAAATTGGCAATCTTGAACCAATGGTATTAGAAAATAGAATTAAATATGTTTCTTTTCAAAATCAAACTATACTTAAGTACACGCAAACGCAACGTAACGCAGTTTAGTAGTAACGGCCCGGCCACGACATCGCGCGGCGGCGGCCATAGGTTGGAGCGAGACACAGCGATCGGACTATTCGTTCCCACCTATGGCCGTCGCTCGCCGCTGCCGCCGCCGCGCGATGTCGTGGCCGGGCCGTAAGTGGGCAGACGGTTGCGGGAGAGTGAAAGTCTGAAGGTAAGTAACCTTCGCCCATACCTGCAATACCAGAGGGGTTGCAAGACTTGCAAGTGCGTTGCCGGCATTTAAGATGGGAGTACACTCCGGAAATACCGCAGGCGACACCGCACATTACACACATTACACAGTTTAACTGTGCGAGGGAGGAAGTTTCAGGAGAAACGCACAGGACTGCCGACCATCTTAGACATCTAAGTGGTGAAGATTGTACGAGATATTATTACTTATCCTGCCCGCGCAGCATGGTTTCCCCTATCACTAAGTCCGTCACTTTCGCACTCACATACTTGTTAGAACGTGACAGGCATGGTGATAAGCGTACCGTGCTACGACTCCTGTGGTAACTAAACGTTGGGACATGTTGCCAGACAGTGATGGCAGGTGGGCCAAAATGTTAACGGAATGGTGGCCGCTTTCAGACGAAAGGAGTGCCTGGCGTTGGCTCGTTGGGTGGACGACATTCGGAAGACTGCGGGTCACTTCTGGATGAGATTAGCTCAGGACCGGGACAAGTAGCGTACTCGAACAGAGCCCTATGCTCAGCAGTGGGCGATAAAAGGCTGATATGATGATGATGATGATGATGAACAGTAAACGTTGGGGTGACCGTAATGAGTATAATGACAAGCACGGTGTTTGGCCGTAAATCAAGCCCTTCCGTTCCGACGCCGTATCTGCGCCGTATCTCGCACGATTTCTCATTAATTCGTAGATGTCATTGAATGGGTTCAGATTGGTACACAGAGCGCAAGGAAGGGAATCTATACTCTTTGCATCGACCCAGAACGTTATATTTTCATAGAAATTTGACATTAATGATGTTATAGTTTGCTTGGTGCAACTCTCTTTGACATTATCAAGGTCCGATGTGTATAGTTATGAAAAATTAAAAATTAAAAAGCGTTTATTGGTTACAATATTGTGTACAGCAAATTATGGTTGGAATCTCCAAGTAAGTAAAATTATACTTGTGGCAGGAGATCCCGCTCTTCCTACCAAAGTTATATGTAAGCAAAGTTTGTATGCAAAGTAACCGAAGTTATATAGGTAGTTAATACTATTACTTATTCTGTGGTTAGGGTTAGGGATAAACGATACCATGGGTGCGAAACTCCTCCTTTCGGGTATTCTCGGCTCCGTTCGGCTCAGCATTGCTCCGAGCAATTATTAGGGTTAACACAACTTGACGTCCCTTTGCGTGCAAGACCACAGATAAGATAATGACTTGAATTTTGGCAACCCTAAATAGCCGAAAGGGATAGTGCCATATATTAGAAATGGACAGCATGATTCGTCCCTGAACCGCTGTGAAACTTCAGTTTTTTTAGGAAGTTTTCTTTGTGTACAGTAGTACTATTATTTAATGGCGAAAAAAATTTTGGCTGTATTATACATTTTGGCTGCTCCATTTTCTATGGGAGGGTAATTTTTTTTTCGCGATTTCATGGTTGGTCCCATAGTAAAAGTTGCTCAGTATAATCCCAAAACCTCCCTGGCAAAGGGAATGCACTTATTTTCTAGCCACCGTGTATAATATATATATTAGTAAGCAGGATTCGTTATGAATTCAAGATATCGACGCTCCCTGTGCGCCCCGGGAGGCATTAAATGCCCAAACTTGCTCCCAGAAATTTTAATAATAATACATCTTCGTAATTTATTCGATCTGACTCTGTTTGTCGACCGATCATGAATTATTACTGTAATTCTCTTCTTTCATTACAGAAGAGAGTATCTTCTAATACCGTTCCTAGGAAACCCGTACACTATCTTTGGAATTACGCCGTTATGAAACTGTGAAAGTGGTTCTTTACCGTCGTTATGAAAAGGTCGTAATATTTGCGAAAATGTGATGAGTATTTTGGATATACGACGTTCTAAAGCTTGGTTTAGATTTAGAAGATTGTGTAAGAAAGTAAAAGCAAAAATATGTTGCGTAATTTCTATGGCTACTCATTTTTTGAAATTTATGACTTTGAAGAAAACCTCTAGGTATCTATCATTACTGATTGCACCTTCCGCTTCATACATACATACGTAGTTTTTTTTTATACTACGTCGGTGGCAAACAAGCATACGGCCCGCCTGATGTTAAGCAGTCTCCGTAGCCTATGTACGCCTGCAACTCCAGAGGAGTTACATGCGCGTTGCCGACCCTAACACTCCTCTCCCTCGAGCTCTGGCAACCTTACTCACCGGCAGGAACACAACACTATTAGTAGGGTCTAGTGTTATTTGGCTGCGGTTTTCTGTAAGGTGGAGGTACTTCCCCAGTTGGGCTCTGCTCTAGATCTGGAATGACATCCGCTGTCCTGTGCCCTACCACACAAAGCGAGATTTCATTCGCAGTGCCCATACCTCTCTTTTGGACATAGTTTAAGGACATACCCGGGTCCGGACGTAGTTTATGGACATACCCGGGTCCGAGTTCCGCTCTCATTTTAAAAGTACCTGTTGGATTGTAAGGAAACTTTGCACATACAATGACATGAGGTATATCTAGGTCTGTAATTAGTTTATATAGCTCCAGTTTATAAAGCAAACGAAATAGAGCAAAAACAAGTTTTGTATGAAAAACTTAAATTAGCTGTATTTTTTTAACTATGGTATCTGAAGCTACATAAACTAATTACAGACATAAATATACCTTATCCTATTGTAAGTACAAAGTTTCCATGAAATCTAGCTAGTCGTTTTAAAATGAGAGCGGAGCTACGTTTGTATGGAGAACCGAGCTTGCCGGTGCGCTTTTCAATGGGGTTGGCAACTGTCAAAGGTTTGCAGAGATGGCGCCATCATAGCTTGCCCCTTTTTCAATGAGATTTAGCTTAAAGGGCTGGCATCCAGATTCCAGGGTATTAAAAAAACCAAAATTTGACACAATTCTAGGAATTGACAGGGCATGCTATGCTGGCGCCACCTGCTAAACACTTCAACCGGCCAACCCCATTGTAACATGGCAAACCTGCATAGTGCGCCGGCGCGTGCGCTGGCCGGTTGTAAAAAAAGCTAAGCCATTCATTCGCCCGCCCTTTTGTCATCAATTTTCTCTTGGAATTTTGTTGCAAATATCACAACTTTAATTTTATTTATTTCTTCTTCAGTCGGTCCCTCAATACTGAGGATCGTGACATTCGTGACATCATGTCCAGCTGAAGACCAGGTTCCTCCATAGGGTTCTGTCCCTCGCCAAGCGCATGGCCTCGTGCAGTTTAATTGCATAGGTGCCGTAATTTGAGCACACCATCTAGTGGGAGGAGGGCCCTGAGGCCTGCCTTCAACTTTGCCCGTCATTATTACTCTCTCCAGGCAATCCGGAGAACGACATGAGAGGTGTCCGAAGTAAGTATTTGGTTCGTACATATCGTTGACAGCCGGCGTTTTATGCGCAGCTCTTCCACTATTAGACTGATTGGTTTTGGCTCGGATAGTCCATGTCTCCCAAAGATAGATATAACTCCGTAATAGATGGATACAGTCTATGGAAAAAACGTGCCTCGAAAATCAAGAAAATTTGATTCTCGTTCAGAGGGCGCTACTAGTTTTGGCCTACAGTCGTATAGATGGCGTTGACGGTTTCGTTTGTTATTTAACAGTTTTAATGCATATCAGTAAAGGACCTGGGTCAAAATCATAAAAATAATTAATGCAAATAAAAAAAATCATTTATCCATATTTAAATACATTCTGTCGTATTTTTATAAATCTTCATTTTTAGTTTTAAAGTGTGTCGACAGATGGCAGTGAATTTACTGGGGTTACAAAATTTACTATGACAGTACCGCTCTAGTATAAGTCACTCTATGATGTCTCCATACCATACGGAAAGATTGGGAAATTTAAGTGGGGCTCCCATACAACAAACGTGATTTTTTTGCTGTTTTTAGCCGTAATGGTACGGAACCCTTCGTGCGCGAGTTCGACTCGCACTTGGCCAGTTTTTACTCTTACAAAATAAATGCACCTCGACATGAAAGATGCTATGATGCAAACATGACACGTACGTTCATTGAAATGCATGAAAATTGGAAGAAAATGTTATTTGTAGTTTAACTTTTATTGTTTATTGTTTATTATTGTATTGTATTTTTTTTGTACATAACGTGTTATATGGCCTTAAACGTGAAATCTGAAAGTATGAAGCTGTTCATAATAGCTTCAAATTCCATAAAATCAATCTGACGTCACTGACTCACGTCTCCAAATGTAATTTAAATAGGAGCATGCTGCCATCTAGTGACGAGTAGTCAACTCATATGGATTGGTCGTTTTATAATTTAAAAGTATGAGTGGTGAAAGTAATGATGAGTATGATGAGTATGATGGTAGTATTCATAATTCACATAAGTAATAATTATTTGTTTACTGGTTTTAATAGAAAACAATATTTTAATGGCATAGAGTAACTTATACTAGAGCGGTACTGTTATAGTAAATTTTGTAACCCCAGTAAATTCACTGCCATCTGTCGACACACTTTAAAACTAAAATTGAAGATTTGTAAAAATACGATAAAATGTATTTAAATATAGATAAATGATTTTTTTTATTTGCATTAATTATTTTGATGATTTTGACCCATGTTCTTTGACTGATATGCGTTAAAATTGTTAAATAACAAACGAAACCGTCAACGCCATCTATACGACTGTAGGCCAAAACTAGTAGCGCCCTCTGAACGAGAATCAAATTTTCTTGATTTTCGAGGCACGTTTTTTCCTTAGACTGTATCCATCTATTACGGAGTTATATCTATCTTTGCCAAAATTGATCGATTTAGTTCCAAAGTAGATGGGTAGATGGTAGCCATAGGGCCTATGGCCATACAAATATAGTTGATGACGGCATCTGGTGGCGGATAGCCAAACTAGTGTATTATTTTAATCAGTTTGCGATTGTTATGATAGATATTTTATTTATTTTATTATTTTATTAAAGACAACAAATGGTCCAATGAGTGTTAGTTGATCCTAGCCTACGTTAGTACTTAATAATAAACATAGATTTTGTCCTTTGACACAGTTTCCACACTAAAGGCATAGAGTAACTTATACTAGAGCGGTACTGTTATAGTAAATTTTGTAACCCCAGTAAATTCACTGCCATCTGTCGACACACTTTAAAACTAAAAATGAAGATTTATAAAAATACGATAGAATGTATTTAAATATAGATAAATGATTTTTTTTATTTGCATTAATTATTTTTATGATTTTGACCCATGTTCTTTCACTGATATGCGTTAAAATTGTTAAATAACAAACGAAACCGTCAACGCCATCTATACGACTGTAGGCCCAAACTAGTAGCGCCCTCTGAACGAGAATCAAATTTTCTTGATTTTCGAGGCACGTTTTTTCCTTAGACTGTATCCATCTATTACGGAGTTATATCTATCTTTGCTAAAGGCAAAAAGGACAATCAAGCTTCTTAGCTATCATGTTTGTGTTGCTATCATATTAATAAACGAGTAAAAAATAAAATTAAATATTCTTTATTTGTTTATTTCATCGATTTGATTTTTAATCTCTAAGATAGAAGATTTATTCTAACTAGTGGTTCTGTGGCTGGAGACCTCGCGATTATATTACAAAAATGTTAAAATAAAAAATGTGGTATTTTCTATAAAAAGGGACCTTATTGTCGATGGCGCTTACGCCATTATTAACGATGCTCCGATATAAATACAATGCCGCGCGACGCTGTGCGGCGTAAGCGCCATCGACAATAAGGTCCCTTTTCATAGAAAATGCCCCAAATACTTATGAGTCATTATCACATGCATAAGGATGAGACTGAAATAAAGAAAGAAATGGAAATTTTACATTAATTATGGCATTGCCAGTGTCATACTTACGGGCCAATTCGAACAATGACATAGATATCCACTAGATATGAAACAGAAACGATAACGAGATATTTAAAAAAGTCATGTCAAATTTGACATTTCCGCGATTCCGAATGTCCTCTTGAACGATCTCTTTAAGATTTGCTTAAGATATTACTTAGACATCCAATGGATATCTAATGGATATCCCAAAACGTCACAATAATTGTAGCGTGAAATGACAATTGGTTTCTCGAATCGAACTGCAAAAGATAACTAGTTGAGAACTAAACTATAACGTATCTATTAGATCTCGTATTGTTCTCGTATCTAGTAATTTTCACGTTGTTCGAATTGACCGGTTAGTCATTGCAATTGGGTAGGTAAAGTTTTTTGTAGATAGGCAAATTATATTTTTATCCGATAGTATTCGTCATAACGATCACGGAAATGCAGCTCTTTTATTTTTATTTCGTATTATTTATTAAATATATTTTTTTAAGTGGCCGAGATGACGTTTGTGAAATTTAATAGCAGATCAGGCACTAATACCTGTGCACGTGATTTAATTGATGAGATAGAAAAAAAAAACGATGTCAACTGTCAGTGTCACTTAGCTGTCATTGCCGAAAAATGTTAATAACAAAATGTTTAATGTATGTATTTCACGGATACGTACAGGAGGGCCTTCGCTCCTCTAATTTCGGCGGCATTGTGCTTATCACTGTTATGATAATAATTTAAAATCATAACTAGGTCCATGTGGGGCAAGTTTGTAGAATCTGCTCGCATAAACTCGCTCATCCTTCCTGCAAAACTCAGTCCAAGGGTCAGCGCAGGGGTCGGGTCGTCGTAAGGGAATTCAATCTTTGTCCAAATACTCGCAGAAGTCGTGGGGATTCAGAAGTCCTTGGGTCGTGCTGAGGTCGTCAAAAATCTCAATGATAACCATATGATAACACTAAATCGCAAGGTAACAGAAAGGGTTGGGCCGTTATGTCTGTTATTTTTCGGCAATGACAGCTAAGTGACACTGACAGTTGACATCGTTTTTTTTTCTATCTCATCAATTAAATCACGTGCACAGGCATTAGTGCCTGATCTGCTATTAAATTTCACAAACGTCATCTCGGCCACTTAAAAAAATATATTTAGTAAATAATACGAATTAAAAATAAAAGAGCTGCATTTCCGTGATCGTTAGGACGAATACTATCGGATAAAAATATAATTTGCCTATCTTCAAAAAACTTTACCTACCCAAATGGTCCGTCTACTATAATTTGATATGTTCCCAAAGTTTTGTCTTAAATAGTACAAGAGCCCAATCAAAAGTCAAGTAATTTACTAATTTATCGAAGTAACAAAGGCAGTAGCTCATCGGAGACAGGTTTATGACGCGCAGTTTTTGCTAACTGCCTCCCTAATTTATTGCCCGCTTTATTAATTATTGTGCTTGTGCTATGCTAAACTGTGTATAGTTTTTTATTATCCATACTAATATTCTTCTTCCACTCCTCCCCGTTTTGAGCTACATCTGGCCAGTCGCTCAAAAAGGAGTCCAAGTTATCCCGCCATCGCCGACGAGGTCTGCCGGATCCCCGGTTTGACTCATGGGGCACCCACTCTGTGGTTATTTTGGCCCACATGTCATTCGGCATGCGGCAGACATGACCAGCCCAGTCCCACTTTAACTTGTCCGCTTTCCGAGCTACATCTATTATTTTTTATTTGTGGAAGAAGAGGGGGGAGGCCTTTGCCCAGCAGTGGGACACAATAGGCTCGTAATGATACTAACTAATATTAATAAATGCGAAAGTGTGTCTGTCTGTCTGTCTGTTACCTCTTCACGCTTATACCGCTGAACCGATTTAGTTGAAATTTGGTATAGATAGTTTGAGTCCCGGGGAAGTACATATATAGAGTAGTTTTTATCTCAGAAATCATACTTTAAGGGGGTGAAAAGGGGGTGGAAGTTTGTATGGAGAATCGATAAAATGCAGATTGGATAAAAAAATAAGCTACCCAAATAACTAACTCCACGCGCAGACGAAGTTGCGGGCAAAAGCTAGTTCTTCATTAAATCCCTACTTAAGAGTCCGCAGCAAGCTCGGTTCAACTAGATTGCTCTGAAACTTTGTACTTACAATAGGATAGGGTATATCTAGTCCTGTTTAGTTTATGTACTTATGTAGCTTCAGATACCATAGTTAAAAAATTAAGCGAATTTAAATTTTTCATACAAATCTTGTTTTTGTTTTATTTCGTTTGTTTTATAAACTGGAGCTATATAAACTAATTACAGGACTATATAAACCTCATGTGCAAAGTTTCATTACAAACCAACACGTGGTTTTAAACTGAGAACGAAACTCCGTTTTGCTGGAAAGGTGTTTCGGCCGAGTTTGCTGCGGACTCTTAATATCATAGAGTAACTTATACTAGAGCGGTACTGTCATAGTAAATTTTGTAACCACAGTAAATTCACTGCCATCTGTCGACAAACTTTAAAACTAAAAATGAAGATTTATAAAAATACGATAGAATGTAATTAAATATAGATAAATGATTTTTTTATTAGCATTATTTATTTTTATGATTTTGACCCATGTTCTTTCACTGATATGCGTTAAAACCGTCAACGCCATCTATACGACTGTAGGCCAAAACTAGTAGCGCCCTCTGAACGAGAATCAAATTTTCTTGATTTTCGAGGCACGTTTTTTCCTTAGACTGTATCCATCTATTACGGAGTTATATCTATCTTTGCTTAATATTAAACCGGGTGGGCAAGTGTAAAGTAATTATAAAAATGTCGTGCACCCATCTTTGGTTTTATACATTGAACTGAAACTTGAATTGAACAAAAATAGCTGTCAATAGGGTTGGCAACTGTCAAGTGTTTGTATAGATGGCGCTTTCATAGCTTGCCCCTTTTTCTATGAGATTTAGCTTAAAGGGCTGACATCCAGGGCAAACAATTTAATTAAAAAAGGAAACGACAATTCTAGGGATTGACAGGGCAAGCTATGCTGGCGCCATCTGCTAAACACTTCGACCGGCAAAGCCCGTTACAAGTACTTAATTGCTTGATGCATTTCTGTAAACAAAAAAAACACCGTGAAGGAAAACATCGTGAGGAAACCGGACTAATCCTAACAAGGCCTAGTTCCCCCTCTGGGTTGGAAGGTTAGATGGCAGTCGCTTTCGTAAAAACACAGAGTAACATACTAGAGCGGTACTGTCATAGTAAATTTTGTAACTCCAGTAAATTCACTGCCATCTGTCGACACACTTTAAAACTAAAAATGAAGATTTATAAAAATACGATAAAATGTATTTAAATATGGATAAATTATTTTTTTATTTGCATTAATTATTTTTAAATGATTTTGACCCATGTTCTTTCACTGGTATGCGTTAAAATTATAAATAACAAACGAAACAGTCAACGCCCTCTATATGAGTGTAGGCCAAAACTAGTGGCGCCATCTGATCGAGAATCAAATTTTCGTGATTTTCGAGGCACGTTTTTTCCTTAGACTGTATCCATCTATTACGGAGTTATATCTATCTTTGGTATAACTCTTTCGTGTTTAAATTTTCTTTGTTGCTGTCTACGCATAGGTAGCTATTCTTACAAGTAAGTATCTAAAATCCACCTACAGTAGTTTATCGCCTATATCTCATACACAAGATAAAAATCTCCACACAATAAATTCGTTTCAAAGGCCCATATCATTACACCTTGAACACCATAAAAATATCTTCAGTCCAATAAATCATTCAACAGCGCCGTCTATCCACGGAGTTCGGAACTGTAATGTAAGGTGACGACGGATAGATGGCGGTAGAGTGATCGAATGCGCGAGCGCTTGTTTTGATTATCTCTTTCGATACCAGGTGGGATCTATTATAGGATGGTTAGTTATGATTGTTATGTGATTTATTGTAAACATTGGTGGTTAAAATGATTGTTGTGACTTGGGATGTTTTGATAAACAATGTTTAATAACGTGGGTACGGAACCCTAAAAACAAGAATTACTTAACACATTTTTCTATAGCCTAATTATAGAAAAATGTGTTAAGTAATTCTTGTTTTTTTGAGTTCCGTACCCAAAGGGTAAATACGGGACCCTATTACTAAGACTCCGCTGTCCGTCTGTCCGTCTGTCTGTCTGTCACCAGGCTGTATCTCATTTCATCTCATGAACCGTGATAACTGGACAGTTGAAATTTTCACAGATGATGTATTTCTGTGGCCGCTATAATAACAAATACTAAAAAGTACGGAACCCTCGGTGCGCGAGTACGACTCGCACTTGGCCGGTTTTTTTTAATTCTAAATACCAAAGATATTGTAACTCCGTATGTATAAGATAAGTAAAGTCTATGGCAAAAACGTGCCTCGGAATATCAAGCAAAAGTTATACTCGAATAGATGGCGCCACACCTTTGGCCTAGACTCGGGTAGATGGCGTTGGCTGGCAAACTCGCACAGTGACATTGACAACCAGCAGCATGGGCGTGACAGCAATATAATAATTATGTGCGTGCAAAGATAGATATAACTCCGTAATAGATGGATACAGTCTAAGGAAAAAACGTGCCTCTAAAATCAAGAAAATTTGATTCTCGTTCAGAGGGCGCTACTAGTTTTGGCCTACAGTCGTATAGATGGCGTTGACGGTTTCGTTTGTTATTTAACAATTTTAACGCATATCAGTGAAAGAACATGGGTCAAAATCATAAAAATAATTAATGCAAATAAAAAAAATCGTTTATCTATATTTAAATACATTCGATCGTATTTTTATAAATCTTCATTTTTAGTTTTAAAGTGTGTCGACAGATGGCAGTGAATTTACTGGGGTTACAAAATTTACTATAACAGTACCGCTCTAGTATAAGTTACTCTATGGTTTTACAAATCAGTGTCGTGTTAGTTCATTTAAGTCGCCACTTCTTACGTGGCGCTGTTGTATCGTCATTGTACCGAGGGTTGGGACGGGTGGCGTAAGGAGGGCTCGATTTTAGATTTCATTTGGGTATGGGAACAGCCTTAACAGAAATAAACATTTCTCATTTTCATTTTCATTTTTATACCAAAAGCGTCTGCTTTACTTTGGCTATCGATTTGATTTTTTTATATACCTAGAAAATTTGTTGGTAGGTACCTAGAAAACCGCCATTATAAAATGATCTTCAAAACAGTAGGTAACCTAGTGATGGAAATTTAGTTAAAACCTGTCTCCGACTGACGAGGTGCCCAGGGACCCATCACTCACGAGAACTGACGCGGGTCTACACTGTTTCCATTTTAAAATCCGCCGGTGAGGGACATTCTGGGGTACCTATTGGTGGCTAGGTACATTGACAACATGTCCAATTGTGGACTTTATTTTAATGAGATAAGGTTTAGTAAAGGCAAGTTATGTGTGCTGTGCTATAGGTATAATGACGCATATTGAATTTTATATCAAAATTTAGTTTAATAGATAGAAAATGAGCAATTTATCACAATAAACACGAAATACTTGTTCTTAAACTTTCAGGCCAATTAAAAAAAAAAAAAATAGTTATAGCAAAGAGGATATAGCGGTACTGTCATAGTAAATTTTGTAGCCACAGTAAATTAACTTTCATCTATCGACACACTTTAACACTATAAAAGAAGATTTATAAAAATACGATAAAATGTATTTTAATATGGATAAATGTTTTTTTTTTTGCATTAATAATTTTTATGATTTTGACCCATGTTCTTTCACTGATATGCGTTAAAATTGTTAAATAACAAACGAAACCGTCAACGCCCACTATACGAGAGTAGGCCAAAGGTAGTGGCGCCATCTGAACGAGAATCAAATATTCGTGATTTTCGAGGCACGTTTTTTCCTTAGACTGTATCCATCTATTACGGAGTTATATCTATATTTGCTTATAGTGTACCTATTTATTAAATCGCATCAAATCCGAAGGTACTTTACTCGCTTAGGTAAGAAATAATAGCGCGATTACAGTTTGAATAAATTAACTTTATTCAGAATAATATTTTGTAACTTTGCCCATTAAGGCAACTTTGCCCGAGGTATCAATTACTGTATAACTGTAATGCTATCATAATATTGGATAACTTGAACTTTTAATTACATAGGTCAACTTCCAGTAAGTTCACATCACGGTGTCAACAGGTGTTCCTCTAACCATGACAGTAACGCTCAGAAAACGTTCAACCACCACTATCATTACTGCCTACCACACAATAACAACATAACTTACACATACGATTATCTTAACAATCGCTTTAAGTAAAATAAACCTTATCATATTCCAATAAAACTCAAAATTACTTTCGCCACAAACGTGATACGACTTTCGGAAGTTTGCAGTGCAAACAGATGTTCCTTTCACCCTGAGGCTATCACGAAGTTAAGTCCATTGATTGAACTATGGAACCTTGTCGTACTTAGTCATTGCTTAGTTTTAAAGTAATTTGCTTAAGATTATAATTTGGACAGGGTTCTACGCGGTTTTGAATAGTAGTAGTACCTAATCAATTATAGGTTAGCCTGGTCAACACCTTTGTACGTGCGTGATGAATTGATGGTAGATATGATGTTAATTACTTTCGAATTTGATTTATATATCAGTCAATGGTTGTCAATATCACGGATATGCACAAGGGATAGGCACGGGCCTATTGTTAGGGTTCCGTACCCAAAGGGTAAAAAAGGGTAAAACTGTCCGTCTGTCCGTCTGTCTGTCTGTCCGTCTATCTGTCAACAGGCTGTATCTCATGACATTTCCCAGAAAACCATACGATTTAGGTTAAGGGATTCAAATGACAACCATAGTAGTTAACTCTTTATTGTAAAAAATACATATTAAAAATTACATGGTACAAATAATAAGGATGTACAAAGGCGAACCTTTGAGGGATCTCTTCCTTTGAGAAGATGCAAAGATAGATATAACTCCGTAATAGATGGATACAGTCTAAGGAAAAAACGTGCCTCGAAAATCAAGAAAATTTGATTCTCGTTCAGAGGGCGCTACTAGCTTTGGCTTACTGTCGTATAGATGGCGTTGACTGTTTCGTTTGTTATTTAACAATTCTAAAGCATATCAGTGAAAGAACATGGGTCAAAATCATAAAAATTATTAATGCAAATAAAAAAAATCATTTATCCATATTTAAATACATTTTATCGTATTTTTATAAATATTTATTTTTAGTTTTAAAGTGTGTCGACAGATGGCAGTGAATTTACTGGGGTTACAAAATTTACTATGACAGTACCGCTCTAGTATAAGTTACTCTATGGTAGATAAGAGGAGAAATTGAAAAGAGGGTGACAAATGTAGCAAAATTTACAACAAGGTACCAGAAAGACAAAGGATATAAATACATACAAAATTAATAAGATAAACATATTACACAAAAACGAACGGGGAAAATACACTAAAAATTGGAAAGGTGTAGAAAAATATAAAGCAACTATACAATACAAATATAGGCAATAGTTATTTGTGCAACAAGAGAGGAAAATTGGTTTTTCTTGCGAGTGTTTATTTTGAGTCCCGAGAAAGCGAAAGATTCCATAATTGACTCACGAGCGAAGCGAGTGATCCTAAGTTAGAATCTTGAGCGTAGCGAGGTACTTAAAAACACGAGATGTAAAATAACTTTGCTCTCGTGTTGCACACATAATTTTTCATCTCAGTAGTGAGAACATATTAAAGGTTAAAATGTATTTCGAATTACACAATTGCAGTATGAAGTGGCAGTTCATGGCCTTCACTAAATTAAAAAGCTACTTTGTTTCACTCCCTGGAGTAACGAAAGTGGGCTTGTTCGAGCTGCTGAGGTGAAAATTAATAAATAATTAAGTCTGATAACCATAGCTTTGATAATATAGGTAGTATAGTTTTTAATTAACATGTCAGCTACGAACAAGTACAACCTACACTCACAAAATGAATACAGTTTTCTAATTAAAACAAAACCAACACTTGCATTTAACAACAAGCACAAAACTATCCCAATCTTGAGAACATCCGAAAAACTCATCTGCTAAAAGCGCACTAATTAGCTTAATATTTAAAAACAAGACGGCGTTAAGCGAAATTTATATAAGACAATATTAGGAGAGAGAAATGAGCGGAGAGAATGCAATAACAATAAATAGCAATAAATAAAAGGATTCCGTCGGTGCTTGTATTGTATGATACTAATCCCGCGGCACGGCGTTGGAGAGGCGGTTTTAAATGTTTTGATGGCGTATCATGCATATTTTCATTTCATTTCCTAGTAAGGAATGATAATTTGGGATAGTAACGAAGTAATTTTTAAACTACATGCGGCAAATAGAAGATTGTTGGTTTTCTTTCCTTTTCCGGTAGGTGTAATATATATAGTATATTGGATACCATGAAATAATAATAAATAAAAGGATTCCGTCGGATGCTTGCATTGTATGATACTAATCCCGTGGCACGGCGTTGGAGAGGCGGTTTTAAATGTTTTTGATGGCGTATCATGCATATTTTCATTTCATTTCCCAGTAAGGAATGATAATTTGGGGTAGTAACGAAGTAATATTTTTCAACATACCAACGGGAAATAGTTAATTGTTCGTTTCGTTTCCTTTTCCGGTGAGTGTAATATTATACAACAGGATACCATGATATAGGAATAAATAAAAGGATATGTATTGTATGATACTAATCCCGCAGCACGACGTAGGAGAGGTTTTGGCCTTCAAATGTTTTTGCTTAGGTATTATTCATATTTTAAATTCATTTTGAAGTGAGGACTGTTAATGTGGGGTAACTAACAAATTGTTTAAGCCTTACTGCTTTACTTACTTTTTATTTATTTTCCAAATATTGCAGTAAAGAAGCACTCAGGAAATAAAATATCAAATTTCGTCGCTGCAAAACTAATTTTGTAAAATAAAATATACAAGTGCCGACTTTTATAGCGATTTCTTTACCATCATGTAGCTAAGTTCATGTTATTTTTTATAACGCTAAAACGTTTGCGAGGTGCAAGCGTTCCTCAAAATTTTTAAATAAAAGGAAAAATGGAAAAAAATACACCTCCGGCAGGACTCGAACAGACAACGACAGCGAGCTGCTGCTCAGTTGGCAGAAGCGATTGGACCGGTGTTCCAATGGTCGCAGGTTCAAGTCCTATCGGAGGTGTAAATTTTTCCATTTTTCCTTTAATTTATTTCATTCATTTCATTTCGTTTATTGATTGTAAATGTACATACATTTTATAATTAAGGTGTTACATCAATTCTGAAAGTCAGTCCATGACGTCCTGTGAGGACATACAATAACAATATATTAGAGCGTAATCTAGGCTAAACATTACAAAATAAAATTAATTAATAATCATGCGAACTAACAAATCTACAATTTAATTTGTTTTAAGTTCAAAAAAGGATTTTGCAATGGCCTCTGACACAAGAGAGCGCCACTCTGCCCTATTCTGCGCCACATCACGCCAGTTGGGTATTCACTTGGGTTTTATCATATAAAAACACAAAAATATATAACCCGACGTCTCCATTCCTCCCAATTCCACAGAACTAATCCAAGGCAGCGCCGACTGTTACTGCGATTACTTTAATTGGCTCAATCTCCATTGAAACCACCTCGAGGGTGGGCCCAGATTTATGGGGAAGGGTTGATCCGTGTTTATGAAGGAAGCAAAAATGCGGATAGTTCCCTGGTTAAAGTTTAGATTTGTGATTGTCGAGGAAACTATTAAGCTTTTGGGATCAGAGTATAAGGCAGTTGTGGGATTGTTTTATTTATACGAGTATAAGGTTTTTAAACGGTTATTTTAATGGTATTTTACGAAGCAATTATCCAAATTAAATTGAAATATCTACAGTTTTTTTATACCACGTCGGTGGCAATCAAGCATACGGCCCGCCTGATGGTAAGCAGTTACCGTAGCCTATGGACGCCTGCAACACCGGAGATATTACACGCGCGTTGCTGACCCTAACACTCCTCTCCCTCGTTGAGCTCTGGCAACCTTACTTACCGGCAGGAACACAACACTATGAGTAGGGTCTAGTGTTATTTGGCTGCGGTTTTCTGTAAGGTGGAGTTACTTCCCCAGTTGGGCTCTGCTCTAGATCTGGAATGACATCCGCTGTCCTGTGCCCTACCACACAAAGCGAGATGTCATTCACAGTGCCCATACCTCTCTTTTGGACGTAGTTTAAGGACATATCCGGGTCCGGACGCAGTTTAAGAACATACCCGGGTCCAGGGACATACCCGGGTCCAGATTCTATGAAACAAACCCTAATTCGAGAATAAGATAAAGGAGACATTTACTGTAGTTTTCAGAAAAATGATTTTTGAATTTTCTCGCAAAACACATAGTGAAATAGGACACTTAGGTGGTAGGACACTTCAATATTCAAGTGTCCTACCACACAACCAAAATTCAACCTAAAATAAATTCGACAAGATACAGTAAGTTTATCTAGTAAATACTATGAGTCCAGTGTAAAGTAAATATATAATCGAAGCGAGATAGCCGCTTCATCACTCGTGTTTTCATTACTCGGTTAATGTATGACGCGGCGAGGGACTAAATCTTCATTTTTGACGTCCCCAGGGTGTGACGCAGACGTGTGGAGCATGGAAGCGACGTGTCTAGGTAAAACAAATATAAATCACCTTAGAATGTACAAAAAACTTTAGTAGATATAATTGGGTTCAAGCTAAGATGGCCAATTACATTATAACAGAGATAATAGAATAGAGAGAAAGTAGAGAATAGATAAATGTTTTTTTAGAGCGCCATATGACTTTGACCCATGTTTTTCACTATTAAAATTGTTAAATATCAAACGGTGACGTCATCGACACGAGTATAGGCCAAAGGCATGGCGCCATCTATTCTTGATTTTCCGAGGTAAACTCAAAAACTACTAAACGGATTTTCATGCGGTTTTCACTTACTTGTCAATAGAGTGATTCTTGAGGAAGCCTAAACCTTCTTATGTATAATTTTTTAAGGTTTTGTGTAACCCGTGCGAAGCCAAGGCGGATCGCTAGTTAAAACTAACGGGATATTAAAAAAACCGGCCAAGTGCGAGTCGGACACGCGCACGAAGGGTTCCGTACCATTACGCAAAAAACGGCAAAAAATCACGTTTGTTCTATTAACCAAGCCTTACTTAAATATTTATTTTATTCTGTTTTTATTATTTGTTGTTATAGCGGCAAGAAATACATCTGTGAAAATTTCAACTGTCTAGCTGCCACGGTTCATGAGATACAGCCTGGTGACAGACAGACGAACAGACAGACAGACAGACAGATGGACAGCGGAGTCTTAGTAATAGGGTCCCGTTTCTATCCTTTGGGCACAGGGCGGACACGCTATACATCAAAAATCACTTGCGTTTCTATGTGTGAGCGGCACGACACGCGGCGTGCGTCATAGTGTAAGTTGCTTAAAAATAGTACTGAGCGACCGGCAAACGGACGTCAATCTGCTGTCGCGGGGTGAGGTAATTCGAGTCGGGGCGGGGCGGTGCGCGGCCGTTCTGTATGATATTACTATTACTTATTCTGTGCTTTGGGTACGGAACCTTAAAAAGCGTGATTATTAAAGTATGACACATCCAGCACTGCGTGTGTGTGTATGTGTCGCGCGGACGCAGGACAGCGCTAATGTAGATATATCGGGCGAGTTCGGACGGACGGCTCAGACGCTAAATAAGCCGCTGAAAACTTTATGGCTTTGACGAACCTGGGCCCTGGGGTATCGGAGCCTTTGAAACGGCAAATAGACTGGGCAAAGTAAGATTAGGGAAATAAATGTATAGAAAGCATGCCTACTTTTATTACAAAAGTAAAAAGTAATAAAACTTTAAATTCTGAAGAAATCATCAATGAGCCATAAGATTTTTTGAAATCTTTAGTTGTGCTAAATAGGCTTTTGCTAAGGACTCATAAAGTCATAAATATTGTTGATGACGTCAACTCATTTGATAGCAAACAAAGGTTTAGTTTGTATAAGAATTATACTTGTCACATTGTTTGACAAATATTACGTAATGACGTTGAATAATAGTCTACTGAATTTAGTGTTTTTGTACTACAGATAAAAAAAGATATGTACTTAAAAAAATTTTTTTAACTAGTTTTATTATTACTTCAAAATTGAAACTCAGCGGAAAAAGTGACGACCTAGGTGGGCAAAGTCACAGAAATAGTACAATTATAGGTGACGCAGCAACCGCATCAATTTCTCAGTTCACTAACTTTTAACTTGGTATAAAAACTACTTAGAAACATAGAGTAACTGATACTAGAGCGTTACTGTCATAGTAAATTTTGTAACCCCAGGAAATTCACTGCCATCTGTCGACACACTTTAAAACTAAAAATGAAGAATTATAAAAATACGATAGAATGTATTTAAATATAGATAAATGATTTTTTTTATTTGCATTAATTATTTTTATGTTTTTGACCCATGTTCTTTCACTGATATGCGTTAAAATTGTTAAATAACAAACGAAACCGTCAACGCCATCTATACGACTGTAGGCCAAAACTAGTAGCGCCCTCTGAACGAGAATCAAATTTTCTTGATTTTCGAGGCACGTTTTTTCCTTAGACTGTATCCATCTATTACGGAGTTATATCTATCTTTGTTAGAAATCAATAGATTGCTTTGAGACAAAATCAAACACATTTAGCTTAAATAGTACATAATAAATTCAATATATTATGATTACGTAAGTAGGTACCTAATGTTGAAACAGCAAAATTCCAAACCTATTTATACAATAAAATTCAAAATGACATATCTCCAATATTTTTTATTCCAAAATCGACATTACTTTTTCTAAAGTTATTTTATTTAACTCAACCACGCACTGTGACTTATTTGCTTGCGAAATCAGTATGGTGTTATTCGAAGTTACATAACTATTGACCGAATTCCTCTTTTGTTTTTTATTTGAACAAAGTTTTTAAGATGATTATCGGTAATTGTCGATGGTACGCGAAATGTTCCATTGTTTGGTAAGTAAGGGTTGGGCCATATCTATGGTTGGGCCTCAGTGTAAGCGTGTTTAGTAACTACAACAGCGGCGTCTCAAATGTACGCACCCGGTAAAGGTGGAGCTTAAAGGCAGTGGGTAAGGTTTGAGATGATTATCAGTAATAGATTAGATTAGATATATTTATTTCCAGTATTTTACACAAAAAGATAAAACAAAGGCTTTTAATAAAAGATCGTCAACTTAGCATTAGAACAGAAATAAAGTAAAAGAATATGAATTAAATAAATAAAACAATGTTACAAAAAAAGAGCTGTCAATGTATACTAGGGCCAACCTAGGTATTGTCGAATGTCGAAAAACAAAAATATAAAAAAAACTAAGATAAAAATAACTTTAACAGATAGTTTAAATAAAAAAATATACTAAATATCAACGATCTTAATAGCTAAAAATATTAGCCGATGGTAGGCGAAATGATCCAGTGTTTGTTCAATAAGGGTTGGGGCCTCAGTGTGAGCGTACTTACCATTTAGTAACTACCAGCTGCGGCGCGCCAAATGTACCTACTGGGCAAAGCTGCACTTAATATATTTAGCTTCGTCTATGTTTGTGATGAAGGTACTTTATTTGAGACAGTCCTTATTTTTTTAATTATCAAAGACGGTCAGAATCATGTTATACAAATTCCGCAACAATAGCACTTAGATAGCTGTTGCCAAAGTCCCTGTAGCCTTAGTTACACATGAAGTTTATATGATGACCCGCTTATTCCTCCTCAAAATTATAAATGCAAAAGTAACTCTGCCTGTCTGTTGCCTCTAACCGCTGAACCGATTTAGATGAAAGGTATGATAAAGATATGTTTATGATATGTGATAGTTTCAGGCCCAGTAAAGGATATAGGGCCAGTTTTTACTAATCCCACGCAGACGGAGTCGCGGGCAGAAGATAGTAATTTCATTGTCGTTCAGTACTCCTAGTATAAATTTCATTCGATAGCATAACGTGGCGTGACGTACGCGTTTGCGTTGTCTTTTGTATGGGATTTTGAGTTTCCAAAACGTCCCGCTTGGCGCGCTGTTCAAAATCCCATAGAAAAATAGACATAACGCAAACGCGAACGCACGTCACGTTATCGAATGAAATTTACACTAGGGTTTCTGAAGCTAGTAACTTCGTGCGTTTACTCTAACAACAAATTAAATTACATTCTGATGAAAATATTTTTATTTGTATTTTTTACAAGTAGTCACACTACTATTTAAACAATAAACGAAATAAAAACACAAACGGAGGACGCTGGTTCGATTCCAGCCCCAGCACTTTAAGGCCTTGGTCATTTTTTCCTTCGTATATGATATTTATTTCGTTCGTGCGTTTAGTCCGCGGCCTTAGATTTAAATCCGATCCTCTCTTGTATTTACTTCCTACTTGTCGCTGTAACTGGCACCCCGCCTCACCCACACCGATTCTAGTTCCTACGCCTTCTCCATAAAAATGTCGAAACCAGTCCATCTGTCAATTATGGCGGATGACTCAAAGTAAAAGTGGCAATTATTGTAGTTTGAAGTTGTTGCATTGGTTACGTGGAATAAGGGAAATTATGTATTACAAGGTAAGGGGTTTTTTTTAATCTGGTCGTGGTCGCGGCTAACTGACGTCCCAGCAAAATGAGATTTGTGTGACTACCCGACGGAAAGTGTATTCAAAGTTTGGGGTAGACATCACATTTTCAAACCACCCAACTACACATAAATGTTAATTGTTAATTATTATTGTTAATATGTGTTCAAAGCGCGAAAGTTTTAAATGTTATAATGTAAGGGGGTATCTGATTTCAGGTCGCAGTTAGCTAAGCACTGAGCGGACAGCCCAGTGTATATAGGTACCTACTCGGGATCACATTTAAGTAAATTGTATTTTTTTTGTAATTTTTACAAAAAATTGTAATCGATGAGTTCGATGAAAATAAAATTGCGCACTTTTAGAAGCAATTTTCATAGTTTTAGCTTCTGTGCAAAAAAAAATCCAAAATTAATAGTGTGTACGTGTGCATACGACCTTCAAACTTTTAAGAAAGAAAAGAGCGTACCTACTCCCATATTAAAGGCCGGCAACGCACTTGCCCTCTGATGTTGCGGGTGTCCATGGGCGACGATAATTGCTTGCCATCAGGCGATACGTTTGCTCGTTTGCCTCCTATTTATCTTAAAAATAAGATTGCAGTCATAAAATTCACCGCTGGTCTGTTAAGAATGTTAATTTTATCCGCAAACCTAAATGGCGATTGAGATTACTTACCATCTCTTTCACTCCTGCTACGACTATCATAAGTGTGAATGAGAAGTGTTACGATCCCGGTCATCATATCAGTTTGATTTACGGAATAGTACTACTTGGACTGCTAATGCATAATCCAACCTCAATATTCACAAAAAGTTTTACTCGTCTACACTCTATTTCCAGTATATCTTGATCTCTACATACGTACTGAAGAATAACCTTATAATAAGTATAAATGGAGAGATGGACTATGGAGGACCTCAGTGCGATGCTCGCTGATCTCAGCAGAGTATCTGAACGAGTTGGTCTGAAAATGAACATGGACAAGACGAAGATCATGTCTAACGTCCATGTTGTGCCAACTCCCGTATTAATCGGAGGCTCTGCGCTCGAAGTTGTTGACGATTATGTATACCTGGGACAAACAGTCCAGTTAGGTAGGTCCAACTTCGAGAAAGAGGTCACTCGTCGAATCCGACTCGGTTGGCAGCGTTCGGGAAGCTCCACAGTATCTTTTCGTCCAAATTGCCGCAGTGTCTTAAGTCAAAAGTCTTTGACCAGTGTGTGTTGCCAGTGATGACATACGGATCTGAGACGTGGGCGCTAACAATGGGCCTCATAAGAAGGCTCAAGGTCACGCAAAGGGCAATGGAGAGAGCTATGCTCGGGGTTTCTCTGCGTGATAGAGTCAGAAATGATGATATCCGCAGTAGAACTAGGGTCACCGACATAGCTCGCAGAATTGCAAACCTTAAGTGGCAGTGGGCGGGGCACATTGCTCGCAGAACTGATGGCCGGTGGGGCCGGAAGGTTCTGGAGTGGCGTCCGCGTACCGGAAGACGAACTGCCGGTAGGCCTCCAACAAGATGGAGCGACGACCTGGTGAAGGTCGCGGGAATTCGGTGGTTGCGAGCGGCACAGGATCGGTCGGAGTGGCGAGCCTTGGGGGAGGCCTATGTCCAGCAGTGGACGTCTATCGGCTGACATGATGATGATGATGATGAAGTATAAATTGGTTATTAGCACATGGCATAATTAGAAACAGCCTTTTATTTACAATATTTACATAGGTAACACAAACTATATGAAGGGTACACGGAAAGAACATGTCTAGTCACTTTTTTCGGAAAGTTAGATTTTCATTTAAAAATGTCTACATTTTGAAATGAAAATCTAATTTTCCGCTTCGAAACGAATAGTTATATATTTTGCTACCACTGTATAATATATTTCCTCCCGCGGACGCTTCGGCTGTGGAATGAGCTCCCTGCCGAGGTTTTCCCGAGGGACTATACAGTATGGGGTTCTTCAAAAAAGGAGTGTACAGGTTTTTAAAGGGGCCCACTGACTATCAGTCCGCCGGACGATATCGGCCTGTCAGTTGTTCGGAACTGTCAAATTTTTGTTCTAACTGACAGGCCGATATCGTCCAGCGGACTGATAGTCAGTGGGCCCCTTAAAGGATCGGCAACGCTATCTATATTTAAATACATTCTATCGTATTTATATAAATCTTCATTTTTAGTTTTAAAGTGTGTCGACAGATGGCAGTGAATTTACTGGGGTTACAAAATTTACTATGACAGTAATGCTCTAGTATCAGTTACTCTATGCTTCATATGAATTATATCGTGATTCGTTAATATACTGGTATAAAAATAAAAATAGTTCAGAGGATGCATTAACATCAGTTAATCACACTTACATCACAAAGGCTGTGACTTCAGGCAAACTATGCGTTCCTAGAATTAATAACTACTACGGGGATAGAACCCTTAGGAAAAGAATTCCATATTTGCTTAATAGTTTGCCCGAAGCCATAAGATGTGAAAATAAGAAGTCTAAATTTAAATCTATGTTAAAAATACACTACTTCAATATTTTGTAGTAATTGCACTACTATAAAATTAAGTTAAGTACATATGTAACTAGAGACTGATGACCCCACAGTCAAACTCATTATTGAGTTTTGCGGGGCTATGATTATTGTATGAATACTCTGTATTTTATTAAATAAATAAATAATAAATAATAATACCTATGATAAACGCATGTAAATAGAGTTAAACCAAGACAAGTCGGCAACGATTTTGATAGCACACGCGGAGCATATACGTCATAATTTAATATAAATTTGACGTTTAAAATAACACTTGCACAGTGCACTGCGTGTGCTATTAAAATTGTTGCAGACTTATCTCGGTCTAACCAAAGATAGATATAACTCCCTAATAGATGGATACTGTCTAAGGAAAAAACGTGCCTCGAAAATCATGAAAATTTTATTCTCGATCAGATGGCGCAACTAGCTTTGGCCTACTCTCGTATAGAGGGCGTCGACGGTTTCGTTTATTATTTAACAATTTTAACACATATCAGTGAAAGAACATGGGTCAAAATAATAAAAATAATTAATGCAAATAAAAAAAATCATTATCCATATTTTAATACATTTTATCGTATTTTTATAAATCTTCATTTTTAGTTTTAAAGTATGTCGATAGATGGCAGTGAATTTACAGTGGTTACAAAATTTACTATGACAGTACCGCTCTATCTTATTATATCTCTTTGGTCTATATCTCTTTGGTCTAACTCTATTGCAGTCACATTTAGTGCAAAATATTTCGAATGCGTCGGTTTATATCTGGTTATTTTTTACAATTTTAATTATTTAAACTGTATTGAACAAAACATAAAAATAATGTACAAATGGCGGACTTAATACCTAATGGCATTCTCTACCAGTCAACCATCGGGCGAAACAGATACATGTAAAAATGCTGCAAGGAGAACAAAGGAATTTATAATTTTATTTTTATTCCAACACATCAGGGGGTCGTCAACAAAGGGTCGGCAACGCGCATGTAATATCTCCGGTGACTGCTTACCATCAGGTGGGCCGTATGCTTGTTTGCCACCGACGTGGTATGAAAAAAACCGGCCAAGTGCGAGTCGGCCTCGCCTACCGAGGGTTCCGTACGGTTTAGTATTTGTTGTTATAGCGGCAACAGAAATACATCATCTGTGAAAATTTCAACTGTCTAGCTATCACGGTTCGTGAGATACAGCCTGGTGACAGATAGACGGACAGACGGACAGCGGAGTCTTAGTAATAGCAAAGATAGATATAACTTTTGACGACCGGTCTGGCCTAGTGGGTAGTGACCTTGCCTGTGAAGCCGATGGTCCTGGGTTCGAATCCCGGTAAGGGCATTTATTTGTGTGATGAACACAAATATTTGTTCCTGCGTCATGGATGTTTTCTATGTATTTAAGTATTTGTATAGGTATTATATATATCCTTGTCTGAGTACCCACAACACAAGCCTTCTTGAGCTTACCGTGGGACTTAGCCAATTTGTGTAAGAATGTCCCTATAATATTTATTTATTTATTTATTTATTAACTCCGTAATAGATGGATACAGTCTAAGGAAAAAACGTGCCTCGAAAATCACGAAAATTTGATTCTCGATTAGATGGCGCCACTAGTTTTGGCCTACTCTCGTATAGAGGGCGTTGACGGTTTCGTTTGTTATTTATAATTTTAACGCATATCAGTGAAAGAACATGGGTCAAAATCATATAAAAATAATTAATGCAAACAAAAAAATCATTTATCCATGTTTAAATACATTTTAACGTATTTTTATAAATCTTCATTTTTAGTTTTAAAGTATGTCGATAGATGGCAGTGAATTTACAGTGGTTACAAAATTTACTATGACAGTACCGCTCTATCTTATTATATCCTCTTTGGTAATAGGGTCCCGTTTTTACCCTTTGGGTACTTTAAAAAAGCAGCCTCATAATGGTGATCCGTAGTGAAACCATTCATGTACATTTGTGAATGAGGCGCGTACGGAGCAAGTTCAAGATGTCGGACAATGTATTACGCAATAATGAAAGTGAGTGGCCAGTCGCCGGACGGACGTATAAGTATAACATACGCGTATTCGCCGTTATACTTACTCAACCTCGTATCTGCAACACTCATTTGATGACAAAAACACCCGTATTCCGAATGAAAGAAAAGCGACATTTCCATCAAATGATTGTTGCAGATATGAGGTTAAGTATAGCGACGATATCTGGTCAGTACAGACAGATCAACGAGATGGACCGTATAAGACAAGTTATCTAAAGGATATCTGTCTGTCTGTTGTTACCACTTCACGCTGTTAAACCGCTGAACCGGATTAAGATGAAATCATTCCACGCAGACAAGTCGCGGATAGAAGTTAGGTAAAATACGATCTCTGAAAGATTCTACTGGTTCTAGTAAACATTTGAGGTATTTTGTTATACCTGTATACCAATACCAACATTACCAACACAAAACAACGGAGAAAAAATTTGACTCCCGTACAAAACATCAACATCAGACCGGCCAAAATTTTTTCGCGATTTAGGAGTTAGTCCCATAGTAAAAGTTGCTGAGTATGACCATATCTATACACCCGTAAATTATTTAATATTATATATCTAATTACTGGTCTAGATTTTAATAACTTCTTTAGGTTAACTGGAAGAGATCCCTCTTAGGGATAAGTTCGCGTTTGTACTACTTTTATCTGATGTCACCTTGATTCCTTTCTTTTCCGTACAATAAAGTGTTTAGTTAATTATTGCGGGTGACTTAATAAACATCCTGCATCTACCACATTGTATCTCAGGGGGTCAGTAAAAAAGTTGCGCGTTATTTTCTAGCAGGTTAGCTGTCCAGCCTTCAATATTCCATAATAGCTGACGCAATAGCATTTTATGAATCGGCTCAGTTTAATGGTATCTATTAATATAAAATACATAGTGCTGCACGCATGTGCTCAGCAGTTTATGTGTCGGCGGCAGATCGTAAAATCAGGCCGATCATAAAGTTCCTGTGTAATATAATAGGATAGTATAGGTAGATAAGATAGGTTCGTTAGGTTGCTTCAGATGCCCGAAAGGCAAACAGTCCAGAAATAGGAGCCCCGCGTAGCGGGGCACTGTTGACTCAGGGAACGCGACAAATTTCTAAGTTCACAATATGCTTAGGAATGTTATAATCTGCCTGATTTTACGATCGGCCGCCGACATGTACATTTAATTGTATATTTCTTTATTAAGGCAACAGTAAAATATTAATTCAAAAAGATAAAATCAGTCAGTAACTGTCAAACTAGTTTGTCATGAAGATAAGATTCGACAATAACGTTTTTACCATTTTAGGATATTTTACAAGGCGAATGACAGGACAATTGTGCCACTTAAAACAACTACACTTTATTATTCACAATATTAAACCGGACTTGGTAGTTTAAGTATAAGTTCAGAGAAAAGCACAACATTTATATACCATCTGTCCGGTACAGAAACACATTATAGTTTAAAAGCACAACATTTATATACCATCTGTCCGGTACAGAAACACATTATAGTTTAAAAGCACAACATTTATATACTATCTGTCCGGTACAGAAACACATTATAGTTTAAAAGCACAACATTTATATACCATCTGTCCGGTACAGAAACACATTATAGTTCAAAAGCACAACATTTATATACCATCTGTCCGGTACAGAAACACATTATAGTTTAAAAGCACAACATTTATATACCATCTGTCCGGTACAGAAACACATTATAGTTTAAAAGCACAACATTTATATACCATGTGTCCGGTACAGAAACACATTATAGTTCAAAAGCACAACATTTATATACCATCTGTCCGGTACAGAAACACATTATAGTTCAAAAGCACAACATTTATATACCATCTGTCCGGTACAGAAACACATTATAGTTTTAAAGCACAACATTTATATACTATCTGTCCGGTACAGAAACACATTATAGTTTAAAAGCACAACATTTATATACCATCTGTCCGGTACAGAAACACATTATAGTTTAAAAGCACAACATTTATATACTATCTGTCCGGTACAGAAACACATTATAGTTTAAAAGCACAACATTTATATACCATCTGTCCGGTACAGAAACACATTATAGTTCAAAAGCACAACATTTATATACCATCTGTCCGGTACAGAAACACATTATAGTTTAAAAGCACAACATTTATATACCATCTGTCCGGTACAGAAACACATTATAGTTCAAAAGCACAACATTTATATACCATCTGTCCGGTACAGAAACACATTATAGTTTAAAAGCACAACATTTATATACTATCTGTCCGGTACAGAAACACATTATAGTTTAAAAGCACAACATTTATATACCATCTGTCCGGTACAGAAACACATTATAGTTCAAAAGCACAACATTTATATACCATCTGTCCGGTACAGAAACACATTATAGTTTAAAAGCACAACATTTATATACCATCTGTCCGGTGCAGAAACACATTATAGTTTAAAAGCACAACATTTATATACCATCTGTCCGGTGCAGAAACACATTATAGTTTAAAAGCACAACATTTATATACCATCTGTCCGGTACAGAAACACATTATAGTTCAAAAGCACAACATTTATATACCATCTGTCCGGTACAGAAACACATTATAGTTTAAAAGCACAACATTTATATACCATCTGTCCGGTACAGAAACACATTATAGTTTAAAAGCACAACATTTATATACCATCTGTCCGGTACAGAAACACATTATAGTTTAAAAGCACAACATTTATATACCATCTGTCCGGTACAGTACATTATAGTTTAAAAACACAACATTTATACTTTAAAGTACTTAAACGTGCATGAAAGAAGAAGAAACAACTAAACATATTCTCCTAGACTGTAAACAGGTGGAAGTATATGTCGGCGAAGTTCTACTATTCGCATGGTCTGCATGGTCATCGGGTGGCACGTTTTCATGACCATCCCTTAGGATAGAGATAATAGAGAAGAAACAGACGTTTCACTTAAAACTCACTTTTATTTACGACACGGGTATAGATAGCTCTTACACAGTCGAGGCTTAGCATAAGAATGAATCAAACAACGGCATGCAACCGCTTAAATAACCTTTCCAACCCTACCCCTCCAGGTAACACCTGCCACCTGCTATCTGAGATCACGCCACACCACCTGCGGTATGGTTGTTCTATCAATACCTATACAATTCCCAATTATTCATATTTCCGAGATCGTCTAAAAATAACAATTAATTTAATAATAATATTTATTTAATACAGTAACCTTGTGATTATTTTAATTAAACACATTCAATTTATCATTTCAAAATTATAATTAGTCAGTCAATTGACTATGCTTCCTTTGAATCAAATATTTTTATTTTTATTCGTAACTATCGACTTAAATAATAAAAATCTAATTAAAATTATTTAAAAAAACACGCATGTAAACAAACATCAAGGATTGCCGCCCACACGGCCATTCTGCTCCAGCGCGCTCCCTGCGCTGACCCTGGCATCACCCATCCTGGGATCTAGCCCACATCGGCATCACTCAACATAGAGATCTAGCCGCCAAGACCGGGAAAAAGGAAACGCGTGGTGGCCAGCCAGCGTTATAAGGAAGGTGTTGTGGATAAGGTGGAACAATGCATACACATAATTATAAATTTGTTAATACAAAAGAAAACACTTACAATAATATCTAATGAATAAAACCACGTTTGTTGAGTCTCGGTCTGTGAGCAGTTTTCATTTTGAACACTGCTACTCGTCTCATCCACCGCCCACACGGTAGACTCGTCATCATCAGTAATTCAGTATTAAATGGATCTGTCTGTCCCGTAGGAGTAGGTCTTAATAAATCATGGCTGGCGATCTTTTCAGTACTTCCACGTAAATTAACATGTTTTAATTTATAACGATAGTTTAGTAATATTTCTAACATTTCCATGGGACCTCAAATTTTGCACCCAATTTGGTAGTATGTCTTTCATGACGACGCATCAAAACAAAATCTCCACTTTGTAAGGTTTGACTCGCGCTTTACCTATATCAAACCTCACTGTCTTGAAAAGATCGCTCGTCCATCCTTTGCTTACAAACATTTCTAACAAAAGTAAGGTTTCTATAGGCTCATCATCGTCAACTTGAAGAAGCTTGGTAATATACTCTGCTCTGCCTGACCATTTGCTCTACTAGCGCCTTTAGCCACAACGTAATGCTCAGTACGAAAATTATTACAAAATCTTTAAATTCTAGCGACGTCATACTTTTATCTTGGTCTGTTATAATAGAGTTAATAATTCCTTTTTGTTTTTTTTTTGCGGAATCTATTGTACGGTCGTCAGCATAAACTAGATGAACGTATTTGGTGAATGCGTCTATAAAAACTAATGCAGACTCGGTTTCAGTTCGGGTCCCATACATACGGCCAGTTATGTCCGCATGGGCGGTACGAAAGGAGCCACTTTATCAATAGGATATAGAGATATTTGCCTAGTGCTTTGTTTATGGCGTAAAGTAACGCACCTTCCCTAACCTATCTATCTGGTTAGCAATCAAAGGCAATGGAAACTTGGAAAGTGGGCTCTTAAAGTGCTAGCATCCAGCTCACGGAAATCTATGCAAAATCGATCTAAACCATCCTTTTTCTTAACTATCAAAATTGGACTACTAAAAGGAAGTGTTGTTTTCAATTTACTGGTATTTACTTTGGAAACTAGATTTTGAAAGCTGTCTTTATATTTATCAACAATGCATGCATGTAATATTTTTTTTTTTTGTAAATCAGTATCTTTTACGTCAGTATTTAAATCAGGCTCAAGACATGATTATTTTTGTATGCATTCGCTTACTAAGAAATTGCGTTTTACAGAAATATCATTTTTTTGCTTGGATGACAAAAAGTCAAATCCAATTATGATATCATGTTGTATCTCAGTATCTTTAACAACATAAAACTCCTAACTCAACACAAGTACCAGCTATTTCCACCGTATTAGTAACGGTCTGTCTTGAATCAAATGAGTGTTCACCTGCACCGAAAAAGTGGCGTTAACAGCCTTTCTCTTCCCGGGAATCGAACCAAAGAAGTGATTTCGCATCAGTGAACAATCAGCACTAGTATCAAACAAGCAAGGATAAGTAACGTTACCTATTTTAACTGTAGTAATACTACGGGCCTGGCGGTAAAAATTACCTACTGCAAAGGATTACTGACTTGACTGAATTCGACCGCTCATTTAACATTTTACGAAAACAATTATTTTCAACATGACCCTTTTTATTACAATATTTGCATTCCACTGATTTAGTATCATTAGGGGCTTTAGACTCGCTTCCGACAGTAGTGGAATTATCAGATCCGGAATAATTAAGCGCCTTGCAATCGCGAAAGCGATGACCAGGTTTATTACACCTAGAGCAAATAGACAAATAGTCTGGTTTAATACCTACTTCATCTTCAGTGGCGCGAGCTTTCTGAGAATTGTTATTATTGTTTGTTTTTTCTAATGTATCGAATTTACGTTTACGGTATGTCTTCAAAACAGGTACTAGTTTAGGCAAAGAGTCAGGCGTATTTCGTAACAATTCAGATCTAATATGTTCAGGATAAATACCTGTGATAACCGCATCCACAGCATCGGCATCATTAGCTTCCGGCCGCACGCGCTTGAATAATGTTCAAGCTGTAATGGCGTATTCGGCGTAGCTCGATGCTTGGTCCGACGTGTAGTTGCGCCATTTCTGTACATCATCAGCATACCGGAACTCCTTCGAGAAGGTCTTGATTAGATCTTCCTTCACCTGGTCCCAAGTAGTTGAATGTAGAGACCACGTGTCGGCCCACACTTTTGCTCTTCCTTTTAACTGAAGTATGGCTTTCATCCGTGCTTCTTTAGGTGATATAGCGAAAACGGAAATGGTTTCATCGACATTAGCGCACCAATCTCGAATATCATGAGATCGTACATCCGGGTCGAACGGAGGTAGGTAAAAATTTCCTCGTTCACGGGGTAGCGCCGGCTGTTGTGGATTAGCGGCGGTGGCGGACACTGCCGCATTAACAGCACTTGCTGCGGCTTGCTTGGAGACTGTTGTTACCAGGCTCATCACTTGGTCCATGGTAAAAGTAGGCTCAAGTTGAACAAGCGATCGGCGGCGCCCGCCTAGTATAGGGGATTGTGATCCCACCGCTGCTGTCGGCGAAGTTCTACTATTCGCATGGTCTGCATGGTCATCGGGTGGCACGTTTTCATGACCATCCCTTAGGATAGAGATAATAGAGAAGAAACAGACGTTTCACTTAAAACTCACTTTTATTTACGACACGGGTATAGATAGCTCTTACACAGTCGAGGCTTAGCATAAGAATGAATCAAACAACGGCATGCAACCGCTTAAATAACCTTTCCAACCCTACCCCTCCAGGTAACACCTGCCACCTGCTATCTGAGATCACGCCACACCACCTGCGGTATGGTTGTTCTATCAATACCTATACAATTCCCAATTATTCATATTTCCGAGATCGTCTAAAAATAACAATTAATTTAATAATAATATTTATTTAATACAGTAACCTTGTGATTATTTTAATTAAACACATTCAATTTATCATTTCAAAATTATAATTAGTCAGTCAATTGACTATGCTTCCTTTGAATCAAATATTTTTATTTTTATTCGTAACTATCGACTTAAATAATAAAAATCTAATTAAAATTATTTAAAAAAACACGCATGTAAACAAACATCAAGGATTGCCGCCCACATATATAGGAGCAAATACCTAGGGAATCCATGCACACTAAAGGACGAAACTTGCAACCTGAAGACTGCTAGGCTTCGTGGAGGAGCTGGGGTGGTTAGAGTAGCGCTACCTCGTTTCACGCAAAATAGGCACATTGGATGTCGATTTGCGGAAAATGCCCAGCATAATTAACTAACTAACTAAGTACTTAAACGTTTTATGTGGAGAATGTTTTCTAATTAAACGTATATATTTTTGATGGGTCGGTATGTGACTGAGCGAAAGCGAAGGCTTGAGCTTGGGCAAAATGCTTACATATGGTCCGGCTTTTTTCTCTACAGAATTTCGTGAAATTTTGTGAACAGGCTCGATTATAACATATAGTATTTTTTGTCTATATAGTTTTTGGAAAAAAATGGCACAGTATGGGGGATCCCGAGCACTCACAGAACCACTCGTTTCTAGTAAGACTAGCCTCTGCCCGCGACTTCGTCTGCGTGGGATGAATGATGATGATTGATAAGACTATCTCCATAGCAAATTTCATCAAACTCGTTCCAGTGGTTTAAGCGTGAAACTGTAACAGAGAGACTTACATTATAGTATTACTAACGACCCGCTCCGGCTTCGCACGGGTAGTGCATTAATTTAATTTAAACAAAACCGGTTCATGAGATACAGCCTAGTGACAGACAGACAGACAGACAGCGAAGTCTTAGTAATAGGGTCCCGTTTTTACCCTTTGGGTACGGAACCCTAAAAACATGCACGGCACGTGTCTGGCACGCTCAAAGTCTGTATACAGGGTGGCTAAAAAATAAGTGCATTCTCGTTGAAAGGGAGGTTTTGGGATTATACTAAGCAACTATTTTACTTTACGGAACAAGCACTAAACCACAAAAAAAAATTACCCTCCCATAGAAAATGGACCAGCCAAAATGTATGAAAGAGCCAAATTTTTTGGCGATTTCGGGGTTGATCTTATAATAAAAGTTGCACAGTATATTCCAAAACCTCCCTGGCAACGGGAATGCACTTATTTTTTAGCCACCCTGTATATAAAACGATCTGTACAAATACTTATTAGCGAGCTTAAAATCTATAGTCTTATTTATATTAAGTTTTAACATAGAGTAACTTACACTATAGCGGTACTGTCATAGTAAATTTTGTAACCCCAGTAAATTCACTGCCATCTGTCGACACACTTTAAAACTAAAAATGAATATTTATAAAAATGATAGAATGTATTTAAATATAGATAAATGATTTTTTTTATTTGCATTAATTATTTTTATAGTTTTGACCCATGTTCTGTCACTGATATGAAACGAAACCGTCAACGCCATCTATACGACAGTTGGCCAAAACTAGTAGCGCCCTCTGAACGAGAATCAAATTTTCGTGATTTTCGAGGCACGTTTTTTCCTTAGACTGTATCCATCTATTACGGAGTTATATCTATCTTTGGTCATAGTAAATTTTGTAACCCCAGTAAATTCACTGCCATCTGTCGACACACTTTAAAACTAAAAATGAAGATTTATAAAAATACGATAAAATGTATTTAAATATGTATAAATGATTTTTTTATTTGCATTGATTATTTTTAGATGATTTTGACCCATGTTCTTTCACTGATATGCGTTAAAATTATAAATAACAAACGAAACCGTCAACGCTCTCTATACGAGAGTAGGCCAAATCTAGTGGCGCCCTCTGATCGAGAATCAAATTTTCGTGATTTTCGAGGCACGTTTTTTCCTTAGACTGTATCCATCTATTACGGAGTTATATCTATCTTTGGTTTTAACATGCCTTTGGTTCAAAATCTGCGTATGACCCGCAAATGGTCATAATCATAAGCAAGGACTAAATCAAGTTTCTCATGCGCTTGCGCAACGCAAGGAAATGCGCGAGCGCACCTGACATGAGGGGAATGATAATTGAAGCTGTAAACTGCAGTTTACGTCACTAGGGCATAAAGGGCCGAGTACAGTGATAACGGTCTGATGGTGCGAGAGATACATAATGATCTGGTTTTATTATTGTTACATTTTAGTTGTCAAAACATTAAGGTCAAAAGTCAGTAAGTAAAGGGGGCAAAGTTCTTGTCAAACTGCTCATGCTAATATTGATATCCGAGCATGCAATAGATTCCAAAATTGGACCACGAGCGTAGCGAGTGGTTAGAAAAGAGGAATCTTGAGCGTTGCGAGGCTTTCGAGGCATGAGGGTTAAACAAGTTTTGTCAACGAGTGAAACATACAAATTTTCATTACACCAATGCGAGGAAAATGCTAACTGTAATTAATAAATAAAAACAAATGAATGTTATGTTCTTTTTCATTTCTCGAACAACTTGTAGGTTTTTTTTTCTACTTGTCGAGTATAATCTGTGTATTACGACTTCATATGCAACACTACAACCTTACTCTTTTCAACGTTGGATAGTCTATGGCACTTCCGACTTAAGCATAAGAATTTTATCGATACGGTTTAGTCAAGTATAAAAATTTTGAAAATAGAACTTCATACATTTCAGTAAAATATTTCTTGTTTAAGGAGACTCGATTCAATGCAAATTAGCCTACTTAAACACGCTGCTGCGTCGCATCTGCTTTGTGATTGGTTGGCCAACAATTGCTTCATAAGTCATAAACGCGCATGTGACACCCTTCGTATAGCAACATCCATATCCTACGAAAACCGCTTAGCGTTGCTTGTTAGTCTCCATAGGCTACGGTGGCCAAAATCGAGAAAAAAACTGTCTTAAAATTGAATTTAGCGCGGAGCAGGTACCAGGGCCTCATGAGTTACGAGGAGGTGTCGTTGACCAACCCGCCGGGGGCACCGGGCCCGGCGGCCGGCGCGCGTACGAGTATGAAGGTATCGCGGGCTGCGGCAGCTCGCGTATCTTAGCTGTATACTTTTGGTTTGTTTACCTAAGTATATGATTCTACTAGTTGAAATTATTATTTTTTTGTCTCGTAGAAAAAGTATTGTATACAATAGTGACATAATCAAGCTTTTCAATCTCGTACCTTAACCTAAGCAACTCAGCAAGCTTCGTTGCTTAAACACGGTACTCGACTGAAAAGCTCTCTATTATATCACGATTGTATAAAATACTATTTTGCACTTTGTAGTCTTTCCTCAGTCACACGTTAACCACGAACGCTGTAAAGGATTCGAAACGTCGGGATGTATTATAAATTCAATATACGCGATATAATCCGTTTTCATAGTTTTATTTCATGAGTAACTCGCGGTAACCGAAGACAATACTACTAAATTCTATTTTTTTACTGGTTCACAACAAACAATTGTCTGCCCTTGAATTAAATTCGTCTGTGTGTGAAAATTTGCCTAGCCTATCTAAACATATATTAGTTTAAATAATGAATGGAATATAATCTATTCCATTCTCTACATTGAATTAATGTCAGTGTCAAATTATAGTTTGTGGGAAATATTAGAATCATTCTTTGTCTTGCTAATGCAAAAGTGATTCGACTGTACTGTGATATTATCACACACAAGTCCGTAATAGTTTCGGTTTTTGGAGTTCCGTAGGAAAACACTGACTCTTGTAGTTTCATCTACCTATTGGTATCTGTGTACGTTTGCATGTCACTTAACAAAAACTATATTAATAAAATTAATTAATTTGAAACAAACTGCGCGATTCGGGAGTGAATTAGATTCACTAGATATGAAATAGTCAAGATATGTGACGTCCCACGGGTAAAGGTACCTTATGGCGGTTGGCGCTTACGCTATTATTAACGCCGCTCCAATTAATATTGGATGGCGCTTACGTCGCATAGCGCTGCAATAACTTGCTGCGCTATGCGACTTAAGCGCCAGCCGCCATAAGGTACCTTTTGCCGTGGAACGTCACATATCTTTACTATTTCGGTCGGTTGATCCGTGTAAGTCTACTTAATGTTATTTACTTATGTTATGTTCTTATGTCGTCATATTGTATCTCTTTTTGTATTAGTTTGTGTAAACTATGTGTAATTTTATTTTTCGCCATATTTTATGTCTCTTTCTTTTATGTTTCTTTCTTTTTGTCTGTTACCTTCCGTGATTCTCACCTGATGGTCTCATCGGAAGATCAGCGCTGGAAGTCGCCAGCACCATGTTGAGATGGGGCCATTTCGTGACACTTTTTCACGTTCTTTTAATGTATGTCTATTGTCTGTGTGTTTACGAATAAAAAGTATTCTATTCTATTCTATTTCATATCTAGTGACTAGCTAATTCATTTCTCGAATCGCGCAGAAAGAGGTTTTTGCGTGTTACATCTTATACTGTTGTGAAATTCTATAAAACATATATATCTATGTAACCTCGGCACAGAATAAATAATAGTACTAGGTACATAAGATTCACTGTAATAAAATGCATCTATTACGACAGATATGACCGCTAGGTGGCGCAAGCGCGAGCAGTCGTCCGTTCCGTAGCGGTGCGTGGCAACCACTATGGCTAGACACCAAAATTGGTGTGGGCCGCATGTACTTGTAACATCGCGACGCAATCGCAGTGAGCCACGCCTGCCCATTATCAAAATAAAAGTACCTATAAATATGTCTCATGAGTATCCTCATAAAATCGAGCTTCAAATATTCCTTATCTAGTTATGTATTTTCAACATACGAATACTCGTTCGGTATTACAACACACATTTACCTAACACTTGACTTCCTCGAGAACTCTCCATAGGCCTTTCTCAAGAGAAAGTACTCATAATCGATAAATACGAGTGTTTTATTAGAATATGCTTATCATCAAGTTAGTTTGAAAGATGGTTTTGCTAATAATCTTATCCCATAACAGTAAAATCACCTTTTGCGTCAATGCCATCTCCAATCATTATTTTCAATTAATCGTATTTTAGTACTACATAATAAAATACTTTATTGCACACTACAAAATAAAGGTTACAGAGAATACATTGGAATTTAACGGCGTAGGTTACAACAGGCGGTCTTATCGCTAAACAGCGATCTCTTCCAGACAACCTTCAGATAGCGAAACGGCGAACATAGTTAAGTGTACGGGTGGCGCAAAAAAAAATGAAATTAGCAAAATTTGTGAAAACAATTTAGACAAATATAATAAAATACATAAACTACAACTATCCAATAAATCATACACTACATAAATTAATACATACATTTTATATATAACTTATACCTATATATATATACGGGTATGTCGAGGTAGCCATAACAGTGAGTTTCATTACATTACATAATTCTTATTGTAAATAAATAATAAATATTATAGGACATTCTTACACAGATTGACTAAGTTCCACGGTAAGCCCAAGGAGACTTGTGTTATGGGTACTCAGACAACGATATATATAATATATAAATACTTAAATATATAGAAAACACCCATGACTCAGGAACAACAGTTATTTGTGCAACAAGAGAGGAAAGTTGGTTTTTCTTGCGAGTGTTTATTTGGAGTCCCGAGAAAGCGAAATATTTCATAATTGAATCACGAGCGAGCTAAGTTAGAATCTTGAGCGTGGCGAGGGACTCAAAAACACGAGATGTAAAATAACTTTGCTATCGTGTTGCACATATAATTTTTCACCTCAGTAGTGAGAACATATTAAAGGTTAAAATGTATTTCGAATTACACAGAGTAATACAGAGTAACAAAAAAAAACGAATTTGTAATAGAAGTATGAAGTGGCAGTTCATGGCCTTCACTAAATTAAAAAGCTACTTTGTTTCACTCCCTGGAGTGAGGAAAGTAGCATTTTCCTCACTCCAGGGAGTGACGAAAGTAGGCTTGGTCGAGCTGCTGAGGTGAAAATATCTGTGTTTAACACACAAATATAAATGTTCTTACCGGGATTCGAACCCAGGACCATCGGCTTCACAGGCAGGCTTACCTACTACTAGGCCAGACCGGTCGTCATATATTGTTCCTCCTCTTTTAAGCATTCTTCAAGGCACTAGTTTTTATGAATGGGATTTCCATTTGACCTATTTCCAAAAGGGTAAACTGGACCTAATTGGGATTAGTTCGGATAGCCTATACCTTGTTACCGAAATTAAATGATTTATATAAGTTTAGCTAGAGCTTCAGTCGCCAGAAGCTTAAGATTAATCTTAGCTAGGGTTGAAAAAACCCGGCCAAATTCCAATTTTTTCCTAAGCCGTTTTTTAAAGTTTTATTCGGTGTCTTATTTTTTCGATAAAAAGTGAAAAATATGGAAAAAAACGAAAATTTCAAAACGTCCCGAAAAAAACCATTTGATTTTTTCGAGAATTTTCAACCCTTAGGTTGAAAAAACCAGGTAGAATTTCCGTTTATTTTCTAAAAGCCATGTTTTTTTTTCAGTTTTATTCGGAAAAAATAATGTCACTTAGTGCCTATATTTTTCCGATAAAAACTGAAAAATACGAAAAAAAAACGAAAATTTCAAAACGTCCCGAAAAAACAATTTGATTTTTTCGAGAATTTTCAACCCTTAGGTTGAAAAAACCAGGTAGAATTTCCGTTTATTTTCTAAAAGCCATGTTTTTTTCAGTTTTATTCGAAAAAAACAATGTCACTTAGTGCCTATATTTTTCCGAAAAAAACTGAAAAATACGAAAAAAAAACGAAAATTTCAAAACGTCCTGAAAAAACGATTAGATTTTTTTCGAGAATTTTCAACCCTAATCTTAGCTATAAATTTGTGTATAAATCGTTTCTTTATGTATAAACACAAAAATTCAATAATGATGCGCATAGGCATCACAAAGCTCCGTTTAGATGCCACGTAGCTCGCTAAGTGTAGTTAAGTAGCGTAACAACACCGAATAATCGCATTGACTTGCGACAAAAAACGTTCAACTAATATAGCACCTGACACGGATTTTATAGAACAAGTCTTAAACGGAGAGCGAGTTAGGTACAAAACTATGAATCTTAATTTTTGTTTGTTATTGGTGGTCCTCGGTCATGGCAAGAAAATTGTTCTCGAAAAAACCTGAGAAATTGACACTGAAAAAATAAAGACGAAAAGTTAAGGGTAACATTCCAATTACAACAGCAATTTTTTTTAAATACAATTTTGGTGTTTGACGATCCTTTTGTGAATTCTTATTATTAAGTTTGACATATCTATAATAATTCAATGTTTTTAAGAACAATAATAACTGCATCAATAAATTGCTCTGATATTTAGATTAAGGTAATATTTAAAACTTGACAATTTAAAAGTGCTTGTTGCTAGGCCTATTTGAATAAAGATTATATTGACTTTGACTTTGACTTTGACTTTGCAATGCAGTGTTGGGTTGCTGCAAACAGAATTGGTGCACACTCCGTTAAATTCCTTGATACATAACCTTTTCTTACAGCAATGCAGTATGCAGCAAGGCTGCGCTGCGCTGCAATACTGTTGCAATTAAAAAGGTGACACCTTTAGTTGATTGACTTTAGCCACCTCATAAGAACAAAACGGAACTATACTGAATATGAGTTATATGACAGCTAGCGTTTTCAGGCATTATAAATAAATAAAAAAAAAAAAATTAAAAGCCTTTTATTTCTTGAACTTTTTTACATTTTTTCATATTTGTTTAAGCGTTCTATATATATAATATTATTCAAGAACCCCGTTTTCACAGGTGAAGGCCTCCTCCAAAGCCTTCCATGTATCTCGGTCCTTTGCCACTTGTATCCAATTTGGCCCGGTAATTTTGGTGATATCATCTTGCCATCTCATAGTAGGTCTTCCTATCCCTCTTTTTCCTAGAGGTCCTTTCCACGACGTCACCCTTGCTGTCCAGCGCCTGTCTTGAGTACGTCATCAGGCATTACCTAAAATAAATTGTGGGAAAATATATTTTTTTAAATAGATGAAAAATTCACTAAATTCGTTAATTTCAAAGGTTCAAAATAAGCCACACTTTAAAGAACGAGTACTCTATGTTACTTATACTATACTTGCCTTACATTTTAGACGAGAACCAACATTAATATTACTATAAGTTACGTCGTAGGTACATTTCTTATAACTTGGACTGTTTAAAGGCCTAAAGGAAAATGCGCGTGCGTTGATTGACGGTCCGTCTTTAATAGGTAAATAGACTTCGAAACCTATAGAAAATCTTTTGCAAATCCTAGATTATAAACTTGGAGTTATATTTACGAATACGGTTAGTATGATACCTATGATTGAGCGACTGAAGTGAAGGTCAACGGAGCGAAAAACTAATTCCATACAATTTTTTGAAAGCTCTTATAATCATTAAAAAATAAAAAGTCGAAAAAAAAAACAAAGGGACTTTGGCGTAAAAATGTTTTCTATAATGTTAATGTCTAGAGAGGAAAATGGGTACTACATTTGTAATGAGAAACGGTCTTCCCCTTTCGTCTAAAGCCGATTATGTCTGTCCGGATGTTCCCCTCTAGGTCTGTACATTCTCAACCAATTCTCGTAAATTTTGTGAGCAGGTTCGATAGTTTTTAGGGTTCCGTACCCAAAGGGTAAAAACTGGACCCTATTACTAAGACTCCGCTGTCCGTCAGTCCGTCTGTCTGTCACCAGGCTGTATCTCATGAACCGTGATAGCTAGACAGTTGAAATTTTCACAGATGATGTATTTCTGTTGCCGCTATAACAACAAATACTAAAAAGTACGGAACCCTCGGTGCGCGAGTCCGATTCGCACTTGGCCGGTTTTTTTGCTATAGTCCAAGGGGGTTCGCGAGCACTACAGTTCTCAGAGCCAGTAGCTATAGTCACTTCTGTCCATACCGAAGTGTATGATAATAGTGCAGGAAGCTTTGCGTTGCGCACGCGCCGCTGTGAGCGATGGTCTTCGACCTCACGCATTCAGCTATTCATGTCTCTTTATGTTTACCCGATTTCACACAAATACGTAATTCGTATATTATATTACACTTTAAAGCAAAATTACGTAAGGTTAAACTCGGTTGCCATGCCCCAGCTGGATAGGTGCCTCTATTTAAAAATAGTTATTTGTTATACACAGGGGTGCAAAGTTGTATTTTACACGCGAGTGTGGAATTGAAACACGAGCAAGCGAAAGGATTCTATAGTTGAACCACGAGCGAAGCGAGATTCTAAAATGGAATCCTGAGCGTAGCGAGTGTTTAAACACACGAGAAGTAAAATACATTTGTAACACAAAACTTTTCCCCTCACTATAGCGAGGAAAGTGCAACATCCACAGGCGTTAGATCATCTTCATCACTGGAATCACTAATTTTTTTACGATAATACGATATTACAACAGAAAACTCTGGAAGCTGTGTATTTTTACGTGTCGGAGTCGGTGAGAAAATTTTTGTTGACAATGTTGACATTTCTGACGATGCGTTTTGAAATTGTATCGACTCAACTTGTGCGTTCAGATTTACATTCAACATCATTTAAAAAAACAAATGTTTCTTGTGGAATTTAAGGTTTATGACTTAAAATCATTAAATAAAGCTAAATTTGGTATTTTTTATTCAATTCTCAAACCATTTATTTAATGATAGTTAACATCGAACGAACCATTATTATGAGCGTTTTACGTTTTGTTATCTGTCAAAAGCTACTTAAACACGCTTTATCCAAGGTCAAATTACTTTCCCCACTAGTGGATAAAATGCGTTTTTCCCCGCTTGTATTAAAGGATAAAAGACGGCTTTCCGAGCTAGTGAGGGGAAAATGTAATTTCCCAATATCGGAACAAAAAAAATTGTTTAAATAGGAAGACCAAGATCTACATTGTTCTGATTAGTCGATCTGCGCTGGAGCGAAAACTCTTTAGAAGTATTCCAGCGTAGCAAAACCGTCTCGTGTGATGCGGAAGGGTCTTGGATTTTCCCCAGGCTACCGCTCCACACAGTCCTACCGCTCTAATTACCCCAGTGTAATAGAGCCCATCAAGTCAGGTTAAAAAAACAAAAAAAACTTCATTGTTCAGTCTTCTACAAGACGTTGTTCAGGAATACATTTGCCTTGTTTTAGCAATATCAAGTGCATCTTAAAAATGTCTCAAAATTTAAAATTATACAACTTTAAATTTTGAGACACTTAAAGTGGTTTTCAATTTTTACGCACACTTCTTGCGAATTATGGCACTTTTGTGTTTACTTTTGTTGTATAGCTCACCTAATTTACTCATATCTTTTTTTCAGATAACACTACCCATTGTGAATAAGCAACCTAGTTCTTACTATTAGAGGTGGTAACACCATACATCATTAAATAAAGGATTTAATACATAAAACCACGGAAAACAGGCATAGCTTAGGTAAATCATACTCCGACGCCGCAATGGCAAGCGATCCTCGTCTGACAGTTCGGGACGCGCCGCACGTAGTGTGACCATCGACACCAATCGTAGGGCTGCACAGCACCCGAGCAAGCCACATAATCGGTTATCATTACAAAAACATACAAATAATCAACGCATAACATATGTGGCATTGTGCTGTCCGTCATCGTAGTTATTAAGGTCAATCATGATCATTATGTCATAAGCCAACTATTCATACTTAATGTATCTGATAAGAAAGTTGAAAATTGATATTTCGGGTGTGGGAGTTTAACAATGGCGAATTCAGACATAAACAAACTATATCACAATTTTATTTATCTTGTTAATAAATAATAAATATTACGAGACAATCTTACACAAATCGTAAGCTCCTAGAACTCAAGGTATCGAGTTGAAATTAAAACCACATAAAATAGGTCTTTAGTCCCTTGAAGCTGTGAAAAAATCAAACTTCTGACGTAAAAAAAGATACGACCGTTTATCATATCATATCATCATATCATATCGTTTATTGCATACATGTGTTACAATAGGTCTTTTTTGTAGTTTAGGTTACAACATGCACCCGTCAGGGCAAAGGGTTTATGCCGCAAATAGCGTATATTTCGATACTCTCGAGGGAATCAAAATGTATAAGTACTAATCAAAGGTACTTCCCGTTGACCTAGAACTATGAAATAAAGTAATATCGTCTTACTCTACAAGGACATGGAAAAATCTGAAAACCATACAGTAAAAAAAAATACATAATAAATACGTTAAATTTGTACGGAGCCCTCGGTGGGCGAGTCCGACTCACACTTGTCCGGTTTTTTTGTTCCTAAAATTTAATTGTATCGTATAGTTAGTTCTAACCGCGCTATACATCAAAACACACTTGCGTTTCTATGTGTGAACGGCACGTCTGTATACGCTTCATGCGTCATAGTGTGAGTAAGTTGCTTAAAAACAGTACTGAGCGGCCGGCAACCGGCCGTCAATCTGCTGTCGCGGGGCGAGGTAATTCGAGTCGGGGCGGGGCGGTGCGTGGCCGTTCGGTATGATAATACCATAGAGTAACTTATACTAGAGCGGTCCTGTCATAGTAAATTTTGTAACCCCAGTAAATTCACTGCCATCTGTCGACACACTTTAAAACTAAAAATGAAGATTTATAAAAATACGATAGAATGTATTTAAATATAGATAAATGATTTTTTTTATTTGCATTAATTATTTTTATGTTTTTGACCCATGTTCTTTCACTGATATGCGTTAAAATTATAAATAACAAACGAAACAGTCAACGCCATCTATACGACTGTAGGCCAAAACTAGTAGCGCCCTCTGAACGAGAATCAAATTTTCTTGATTTTCGAGGCACGTTTTTTCCTTAGACTGTATCCATCTATTACGGAGTTATATCTATCTTTGATAAAATATAGGTACACCTTAACGGTTTTGAATGACTCACGGTTAGTTTCACTAGACTTATATTGACCGGGATATAGACCGTGATTACCTTTTGTATTGTTTATGAGCTCCCGATCCCGTAACCGCGTCGAAATATCGAGAGCTCAAAAACAATACAAAAGGTAAACAAGTTTGGGAACAGATCAAATTATTTTATTAAATATTTTGACTTTGTGTTTCACTACTGGAGGGCTTCGTCACTTTTTCTTTAATATATGACATCTATTACAGTTTTTAATACAAAAGGTAGTTAGGTAGGTCCATAGATCTATCTTTGGTAGGTCTATATCCCGGTCAATATAAGTCTAGGTACAACTTATTGACAAGTAATGTATAATTAGTTTTGAATGATTCACGGTTAGTTTCAAAATAATACAAAAGGTAATCACGGTCTATATCCCGGTCAATATAAGTCAAGTAATGTATATTTTGTGTACGCGCTAATAAGCTAAACCGCATTGGGAAACTCTTGCGCAGATCCGATGCCTCAGTAAACTTGTTCTTATGTAATGTAATTTAAGCTAGTATTGATTGGGATACATCTGTTAAGTTGTGTAACTTCAATAAAAATTAATTGTAAGTTACTATTAAGAATGTATAGTACTTCGCACCTTAGGCTTATTAAATCTTCATTAGTGAAGCTATGATGGTTTTAATTTATCGCGCGATACTCGCGATTATGACGCTGCGTCTTACCAAAGAGGATATATGCAAAGAGTAAATTTTGTAACCACTGTAAATTCACTGCCATCTATCGACATACTATAAAACTAAAAATGAAGATTTATAAAAATACGTTAAAATGAATTTAAATATGGATAAATGTTTTTTTTATTTGCATTAATTATTTTTATATGATTTTGACCCGTGTTCTTTCACTGATATGAGTTAAAATTATAAATAACAAACGAAAAATTCTCCCTGTTTAGTAAGATAAGTAATAGTATATTTATAGGTTAGTAAGTATTATTAGAGTTGTAATTTTGCACGCCATGCACTTTACGCAGTTTCTATCTGTGGAAACTAGTAATTGGCTCACTGTTTTTATGTTATTACCTAACGTGTTACTTTAGCTGTAAGTTTTCCTAATAAAATAAAATAATCTTTTTAAGTATACTCTGGCGAACCCACTTTGTGAGTAGAAAAAGGCGCGAAATTTAAATTTTCTATAGGAGATCAACCCTTCGCGGCTACATTTTTTAAGGCTTCCACTGGCGGAAATGGCTTGCCAAACTATACGAGTACATAAGCAATCCGCGTAACGCGCGGCCTTTTAGCGCGAAATTTGAAATTCGCGTTAAAGCGGGGTATTACCAAAGATATAACTCCGTAATAGATAGATACAGTCTAACATAGGCCTACTCTCGTATAGAGGGCGTTGACGGTTTCGTTTGTTATTTATAATTTTAACGCATACCAGAGAAAGAACATGGGTCAAAATCATATAAAAATAATTAATGCAAATAAAAAAAATCATTTATCCATATTTAAATACATTTTATCGTATTTTTATAAATTTTCATTTTTAGTTTTAAAGTGTGTCGATAGATGGCAGTGAATTTACTCTCTCTCTCTCTCTCCTTAGCAATTATTATTCCCATCTGATTGTGGGGTCTGCTTTTCTTGTCTTTTCTCTCCACTTCGCACGATCGGACGTGTCGTCTACTGAAACGTCGCAGGCCCTCATGTCTTTTGCTATGGTATCTGCCCATCTCATCTTCGGTCTTCCTCTTCCTCTGGACCCAGCAATGTTCAGATCCATAGCAACATTCCCGATGTAATCAGGAGGTCTTCTTTTCACGTGTCCAAACCATCTCAGTCGACTCTCTTGTAGCTTATCGGCGATATCACGTACTCCGAGGCTACCGCGAACGTGCTCGTTGCGTATCTTATCAAGCCTCGTTACTCCGCACATCCACCGAAGCATCTTCATTTCGGCGACTTGGATGGACCGGGCATGGCTCTGCGTCATAGCCCATGTTTCACTCCCATAGGTTAGAACCGGTCGTATTATGCTCTTATATACTAGGCCCTTAAGCTTCACGGGCATCCTCCGATCACAGGTAACGCCAGTCACTTCCCGCCATTTCAGCCAGGCAGCGGCGATCCGGTGCTGCAAGTTCATTTCCAATTTTCCTGAGGTGTGCAACATGGTACCCAGATATTTGTATTCGTCACACCGAGTGACTTGCTGTCCATCGATAACGAGGGGGTCTTCAGGCTGGTTTGGTTCATTACACACCATGTATTGGGATTTTGCGATGCTCAGCATCAGGCCCCCCGCCTTCAACTGACGTTTCCAGTCACCGAGAGCTACTTCTAACTCTTCTCGGGATGTTGTGCAGATGGCTACATCGTCTGCGTAAATAAATGTCCATGGTGCTTTGGTTTGGGCATGTTCAGTGAGTGCATCCATCACCAGGCAGAAGAGGTATGGACTTAGCACAGAACCTTGGTGTACCCCTTCGGTAACTGCTATTGGCTTGGTTTGCCCCACTGTGGTTCGGATGACCGATTTTACGTTTCTGTACATGTCAGCTATTACATTAATGTACCTCTCTGGGATATTTTTCCTCCGAAGACTCCACCAGATTGTCGGACGAGGAACACGATCAAATGCCTTTTCCATGTCTAGAAAAGCAATAAAAAGCGGTGTGTTTTTAGCCCTGAATTCTTGTGCAACCAGGTTTATGGCAAACATAGGGTCGATGGTGGATAGCCCCGGGACGAAGCCATATTGGTTTTTAGATAAGGAGCTCTCTGTTCTTAACCGGGCGTCGATCACTCGTTCATATAGCTTCATCGTGTGGCTCATCAACTTTATTCCACGATAATTGTTGCACTCATATCTACTACCCTTACCCTTGTAGAGGGGAACGATGGTGCTTATCCTCCAGGCAGTGAATTTACTGTGGTTACAAAATTTACTATGACAGTACCGCTTCTATTATATCCTCTTTGGTATTACCATAGAGTAACTTATACTTATACTAGACACTTGAAATTTTCACAGATGATGTATTTCTGTCGCCGCTATAACAACAAATACTAAAAATAACGGAAGCCTCGGTGGGCGAGTCCGACTCGCACTTGTCCGGTTTTTTTACCGTATTTACGCATCATCCGGATGAGAGACAGGTTCCTATGTTAATTTCGCAATCGCTTGTGTAACTTGTATTGAGTTGGAAATAGGTATAGATACGGCTGTTATGTAACGAGTTACGGTTTATGGGTAAATCACTATTCTAGCTATTGTAATTAAATTTATTGTTTTATGATGGTTACAACTGATTTGATTGTTAGTGCTTGTATAAAAGAAAAAAAAAGTATTTGTTATATAAACACGATATCCAGTTTTGAAGACTAGTTTTGGTGTACCCAAAGATTGATATAACTCCGTAATAGATGGATACAGTCTAAGGAAAAAACGCGCCTCGAAAATCACGAAAATTTGATTCTCGATCAGATGGCGCCACTAGTTTTGACCTACACTCGTATAGAGGGCGTTGACTGTTTCGTTGGTTATTTATAATTTTAACGCATACCAGTGAAAGAACATGGGTCAAAATCATATAAAAATAATTAATGCAAATAAAAAAATCATTTATCCATATTTAAATACATTTTATCGTATTTTTATAAATATTTATTTTTAGTTTTAAAGTGTGTCGACAGATGGCAGTGAATTTACTGGGGTTACAAAATGTACTATGACAGTACCGCTCTAGTATAAGTTACTCTATGGTGTACCTAAAGGTTGTATAAGCTGCATGTGTTATGTAGCCTATACAAACTATAGGTATTTCTGACAATTATGTTATTTCTAATGCAATGGATACTCATAGATAATAATATAAGAGGAAGATATAAGAGGAAGCCTGAAAGTTGCACCCATAACAGAAAAAGTAAGGGCATATCGCCTAGCATGGTACGGGCATGTGATGCGGAGGGATGAAAGTCATGTGACGAGAAAGGTATTAAGAATGAATGTGGAGGGAAGTACGAGGAGAGGAAAACCGAGGAAAAGGTGGATGGACTGTGTGGAAGATGATATGAAACTAACGCAAGTGAATGATGAGATGACGGGTGACAGAGATGTATGGAAGAAAAAGACATGCTGCGCCGACCCCAAGTGAATGGGACAAGGGCAAGCGAATGATGACTTATAGATAATAATATATTCAGTGATATAGTATGAATGTTGCATTTTTTTACGATATAGAAGATAAACATGCAGACGATAAGCAATTATCGTCGTCCAGGTGCGTTGCCGGCATTTAAGATGGGAGTACGCTCATTTCTTGAAGGTCGTATTGGTTCGGAAATACCGCGAGCGACAGTTCATTCCACAGTTTAGCTATGCGCGGCAGGAAATAAAACCGACTAAGCGCGAGTCGGACTCGCGCACGAAGGGTTCCGTACCATTACGCAAAAAACGGTACAAAAATCACGTTTGTTGTATGGGAGCCCCACTAAAATATTTCTTTTATTCTGTTTTTAGGCTTCCGTACCCAAAGAGCAAAAACGGGACCCTATTACTAAGACTCCTCTGTCCGTCTGTCTGTCACCAGGCTGTATCTCATGAACCGTGATAGCTAGACAGTTGAAATTTTCACAGATGATGTAAATTTCTGTTACCGCTATAACAACAAATATTAAAAAGTACGGAACCCTATATATAACTCGGCAGGAAGGCTCCCAAGGTCGTCCGTTTAAAACGAATCCTCAGCCAGCAAGTAGCTACTTCCGAGCCTCGACAATAATGTACTATTAATGGAGGCTTATTAGTGTTTCGGACGGTAGTACCTACTATTAGTTATTCTGTGGTTTCGGTAAAGATGCACATTCAATGAATTATGTAATATTTGTGATTACTTGATTAGATAGAGATGTGCCAGCATCTGTTGATTATTTGTGTTTTTCTCCTGCCGCGCACATCTAAACTTTGGAATGAACTGTCGCCATCAGTGGTAGGAAATGGTTCTCTGAATGATATAATAAGTACTGATCATCTGTTTGGCTGTTTAATGGACCCATGCCTTCATTTGGTATGGCCACTTCAACTTTTAAAAAGTTTGGAACTCCACAAATAATGGAATTTGTATGCAACATTGCAGTCCCGAAATCGAGACTGCAATGTTTTTAACTTAATTTTTTGACTCACCATAAACTACGCACTTCGCGACCTACTTTTTAACCGGCAACGTCGACTTTGCCGTCCATTTTTGAGAAAAACTATTTAATTACTAACATTTAGGTAACATCCTCTAGACTCCTGTAAGACAAACGGCTATCATCCATCATGCCGCCTTCATACATTTAGATTGTAGTAACGCAGGTTAGTATATAATTACGTATTTGTCGATTATGCGGTGAGAGTAATGTACTAACGCATTTTAAGAGGAAATCATCGTCCGTTCATAGCATTTACATCTATCATCTATTTTGTATGAAGTTCACACACAACTCTCCCTACTATAGACACGACATAAAATAAATGTATAGATCTTTAACCCCGCCTTCTTATATGAAAACAACAAGTCCTGCACCGTTAAAGTCAAATAATTATGCTGCTATTACTAAAAACGGGACCTGGAAGGAAAATAAACGGGATGAAGAATGGACGTTAGTACAAAGGAAGAAAAGAAAATTTAAGACATATTACATTAAGGACACACCCCTTTGGCGGACATATTTGTATGTAACAAAAATGATAAACAATAAAGAACTTTCTATTCTATTCTATTCCTACTATAGATGTACCGTTTATTTATTAGTCTATTTACCGATAAACTTTATTGCACAAACTAAAATAGATGTAAATACTATAAAAAAAACCGGCCAAGTGCGTGTCGGACTCGCGCACCGAGGGTTCCGTACTTTTAGTATTTGTTGTTATAGCGGCAACAGAAATACATCATCTGTGAAAATTTCAACTGTCTATCACGGTTCATGAGATACAGCCTGGTGACAGACAGACAGACGGACAGCGGAGTCTTAGGGCCTGGCCACATGTACGCGGTGCGACGTCGCCGACGCAACGCGGCGCGTTTTGCGGTGCCGCCGCCGCAACGCAGAAATCTGCGGCGCCGCTCGCCGCAACGCAAAATCTGGCGGTGCGTCGTGCGACGCCGCGCGCGGTACCGCAAAACGGTGCGCGGCGCCGCCCGCCGCAACGCAAAATCTGGCGGTGCGTCGTGCGACGCCGCGCGCGGTGTCGCAAAGCGTTGCGCGTCGCCGCGCGCGGTGCCGCCCGCCGCAACGCAAAAATTTGGCGGTGTGACTTGCGGTGCCGCGTCCGTCGTCGCGGCACCGCATGCGGCGGCGCGCTGCATAAGTAGTAAAGAATTCGACTACCAGTGTTTGGCTGTTATTAAGAAGGCGCAGAAATAAGAAGCAATTGAAAAGAAAATTTTGGGTAAACCCATGTCTTCATGTCATGAATGAAGATGGATATCATTTCAAAAGAAAATACGAGGCATTGAAGATGACTGAAAATAAATTTTATAACTATTTTCGAATGTCTGTGCCATGTTTTGAAGAACTTTTAAGCAAAATATCGCCTCTAATAAAGAAGAAACACATATTTAGAAGACCCGTTGGGCCTCTGGAGATGTTGGGAATAACAATAAGGTACGAAATCATAACTATTTTTGTATGTAAATTATTTTTATTCTTTAGACCATAATTATTAGGTAATTATAAATAGGTAAATATAAAAAACAAGTAGGTATATGTCTTTTTGCAAAATCAACATGATATAAGATTGCCTTTGTTAGGTATATAAAATATGTTTATACTTGTGGCTAACTAAATCGACAACTTTTATTTTTAAATCATCATTTTTTATATACCTGCTAACATGACTATAATTAACTTTTTTTTTTAATACAGTTTTTTGTATAATTGTTTTACGAAAATCAAAAACTTCCATGAAATTACAGTGGAACCTCGATAAGGCGAATTCCTTGTTAACGCGAAATAAAATGCCAATGCCTTTCCCTTTCCTTCATAGTCGAAAACCTCCATAACTCGAAATATTTAACCTCACAAGACGAAGTCACCAACTATTCCCTTCACGACTATAACTCGAAAAAGATATAAAGATTGCACTTTCTCCGTTTCTACAATTACGCCTCTTTTACACTTATAATTTTTCGTGCGTTTTACCTCTGTAACTCGAAACCTCTTTAAAACGAACAAAAACCCACAAGAACCTCTCTAAGTCGGTGTCCTCTACAAGAGGGATCCTCTTCGTTAGCACGTATTTTTTGGCATTTCCCATGAGATTCGTGCTATCGAGGTTCCACTATATAATTATAACTGTAATCGTTAGGTACAGAAAATCACAACTATGTAGTTTATAATTCTATAAATAATACCACCACCATTTTACAAAAGCTTAAGTATAATTAAATAATTATACAAATTTGTAATCACAATTAAGTCAACGTTCCATAAATAATAATATACTATAGATAGGTATATATTTTTTTAAATCAACAATATGGTTCTAATGATTACTCACTAATTCACCAACTGTCATACAGGCTTGATATATCTTAGAAAAAATCAACAACAATCACAAACAGCTTTACTTACAAGTCAACATTCCAAAAATAATTTACACGCCTTTAGAGATAATGACAATCAGGTCGTGTTCTAAAATTCTAAAATTAATACCGCCACCATTTTACAAAATAATATTTTTTTCTTTTTTTTAATACTTAATACGAAAGTGGAGGACCCGCGCGAAATCGCCGTTTCATACAAACGTGTAGTCCTGATTTTCCTCTCTGGTTATTAACATTGTTGAAAATATTTTGACACAATTTGTTGTATAGCTATGCCCCTATGGTTAATATATATATACATCAAATTATGAAAAAATATTTTCCATAATGTTAATATCTAGAGAGGAAAATGGAGAGTACGTTTGTATGGATTAGCGGCCGACCCCTTTGCTCTTGAGTATATTTTAATAATTTTGCAAATCTGTAATTACCATTTGAATATAATATGTATATTATATAAATCAACTATCGCTTATATAAATATGGCTATAATGAATACTTGCTAATTCACCAACTTTCATACAGGCTTAATATAGGTATCTTAGAAAAAAATCAACAGTTTTCAATGTTTTCATATAGGTACAGTCGAGTTCACAAACATTTTTACAAGTAAACATTCGAAAAATAATAATATTATATAAGTATATATCTTATACAAATCAACAATCGTTTATATAAATATCGCTATAATAATTACTTACTAATTCACCAACTTTCATATTAGAAAAAAAAATACAGTTTTCATATAGGTACAGTCGAGTCCACAAACATCTTTACAAGTCAACATCCAAAAATAATTTACACGCCTCTGAGACAATGACAATCAGGTTGTGGGGGTGGTAATTTTGTGTAGTATTACGTAGATTATATTATTTTACTACTACAAAAAATCACCATTTTTATATAAACAACTAAGTTTTAATAAAATAAAATTTTAGTCAAAGTACGTACCTACTTTATTAGTATTATATATGTGCGTGTGCGTTGTATGTGTGTGTGTGTGTGGTTATAGGTTTTCAAAGATAATTTTACAAGATACTCAAAAAGGCTTGAAAGCTTAAATAAATCGGGCGCTAGTGCGACGAGAGTAAAAGAATACCATTTCTACAAGCAACTAATGTTTTAAAAAAAAATGCTGCAAATTTAACTGACTCGAGCATAGTCGAGGACCAAGAAAGTGACGAAGATGGCCAGACAAATGAAACTACAAGCAGATCTCGGTACCAACCTTGTTCTCGGAAAAGGAAAACGACCGACCAATTTGAGTCCGACATACTTCAGGCCTTAAAAGAGACAGAAAATAGGCATCTGTCGTTTTTCAAATCTATTTTACCGTCGCTAAACAAATTAGACGATCATCAAACTTTAATATATCAAAGTCGCGTCTTACAGGCCCTTACTGATCTCCACCAACCATCACCAAATAGTTACCATAGTTCAACTCAAAATAGTTACCAAAGATCTTACCAAGTCCACTCATCTTACCAAGATGGTTACCCAAGACCCCACTCGTCAGCATACGATTCTGGTTACCAAAGAACCCAACAAACATTTAATAATTATCCACCAACAGTCCCATCATCATCAGGTCCTTATTATTTACAAACACCTGTCGAACCAGTCACCAACGAAAGCGACAATCAATCAAACAAGACAAATGAATCTGAATTTGACTTTTCATAATAAAAAAAAGGAAGCACATATATAAAACTAATAAAGTAGGTACGTACTTTGACTAAAATTTGATTTTATTAAAACTTAGTTGTTTATATAAAAATAGTGATTTTTTTGTAGTAGTAAAATAATATAATCTATGTTTGTGGACTCGACTGTACCTATATGAAAACTGTAATTTTTTTCTAATATGAAAGTTGGTGAATTAGTAAGTAATTATTATAGCCATATTTATATAAACGATTGTTGATTTTTATAAGATATATACCTATATAATATTATTATTTTTCGAATGTTTACTTGTAAAAATGTTTGTGAACTCGACTGTACCTATATGAAAACATAGAAAACTGTTGATTTTTTTCTAAGATACCTATATTAAGCCTGTATGAAAGTTGGTGAATTAGCAAGTATTCATTATAGCCATATTTATATAAGCGATAGTTGATTTATATAATATACATATATTCAAATTGTAATTACAGATTTGCAAAATTATTAAAATATACTCAAGAGCAAAGGGGTCGGCCGCTAATCCATACAAACGTACTCTCCATTTTTCTCTCTAGATATTAACATTTAGGAAAATATTTTTTCATAATTTGATGTATATATATTAACCATAGGGGCATAGCTATACAACAAATTGTGTCAAAATATTTTCAACAATGTTAATAACCAGAGAGGAAAATCAGGACTACACGTTTGTATGAAACGGCGATTTCGCGCGGGTCCTCCACTTTCGTATTAAGTATTAAAAAAAAGAAAAAAATATTATTTTGTAAAATGGTGGCGGTATTAATTTTAGAATTTTAGAACACGACCTGATTGTCATTATCTCTAAAGGCGTGTAAATTATTTTTGGAATGTTGACTTGTAAGTAAAGCTGTTTGTGATTGTTGTTGATTTTTTCTAAGATATATCAAGCCTGTATGACAGTTGGTGAATTAGTGAGTAATCATTAGAACCATATTGTTGATTTAAAAAAATATATACCTATCTATAGTATATTATTATTTATGGAACGTTGACTTAATTGTGATTACAAATTTGTATAATTATTTAATTATACTTAAGCTTTTGTAAAATGGTGGTGGTATTATTTATAGAATTATAAACTACATAGTTGTGATTTTCTGTACCTAACAATTACAGTTATAATTATATAGTGGAACCTCGATAGCACGAATGGAATTCGCCTTATCGAGGTTCCACTGTAATTTCATGGAAGTTTTTGATTTTCGTAAAACAATTATACAAAAAACTGTATTAAAAAAAAAAGTTAATTTTAGTCATGTTAGCAGGTATATAAAAAATGATGATTTAAAAATAAAAGTTGTCGATTTAGTTAGCCACAAGTATAAACATATTTTATATACCTAACAAAGACAATCTTATATCATGTTGATTTTGCAAAAAGACCTACCTAAATACCTACATGTTTTTTATATTTACCTATTTATAATTACCTAATAATTATGGTCTAAAGAATAAAAATAATTTACATACAAAAATAGTTATGATTTCTTACCTTATTGTTATTCCCAACATCTCCAGAGGCCCAACGGGTCTTGTAAATATGTGTTTCTTCTTTATTAGAGGCGATATTTTGCTTAAAAGTTCTTCAAAACATGGCACAGACATTCGAAAATAGTTATAAAATTTATTTTCAGTCATCTTCAATGCCTCGTATTTTCTTTTGAAATGATATCCATCTTCATTCATGACATGAATTTTCTTTTCAATTGCTTCTTATTTTTGCGCCTTCTTAATAGAAAAGTAAGATACATAGTTCTATGCTTTACAGTACCTCTATATAAGAAGTGCCGATTAGAACATCACCTGACCACCTGCACTCACACGATCTCATACACCTACACACACTCACTCACACACACACACACACACACACATTGAATGTAGATAAAATTGTATTAGCTTAAGTTTTCTTTCTGCTTTTGTTAAACTAAAAACTACTTGTTGCTACGGAAGAGCGGCGCTTCCTGATACAGGTATAATATACTTAAAAGGAAGTCCCAACCTACTACCTTGTAATGTAACTTTTTATTTATGAAATAAAATATTTTCATTTCATTTTCATTAATAACAGCCAAACACTGGTAGTCGAATTCTTTACTACTTATGCAGCGCGGCGCCGCATGCGGTGCCGCGATGACGGACGCGGCACCGCAAGTCGCACCGCCAAATTTTTGCGTTGCGGCGGGCGGCACCGCGCGCGGCGACGCGCAACGCTTTGCGACACCGCGCGCGGCGACGCACGACGCACCGCAAGATTTTGCGTTGCGGCGGGCGGAGCCGCGCACCGTTTTGCGGTACCGCGCGCGGCGTCGCACGACGCACCGCCAGATTTTGCGTTGCGGCGAGCGGCGCCGCAGATTTCTGCGTTGCGGCGGCGGCACCGCAAAACGCGCCGCGTTGCGTCGGCGACGTCGCACCGCGTACATGTGGCCAGGCCCTTAGTAATAGGGTCCCGTTTTTACCCTTTGGGAACGGAACCGTGACCGTGTGGCCTGTTCAAAGCGCTAGCCGCGTAGATGGCGTAAGCTGAAGACGCCGCGTTCAATACCGGCCTCGCCCACTGGTAATTTTTATTTTTTAGTATTTGACGACCGGTCTGGCCTAGTGGGTAGTGACCCTGCCTGTGAAGCCGATGGTCCTGGGTTCGAATCCCGGTAAGGGCATTTATTTGTGTGATGAGCACAGATATCTGTTCCTGAGTCGTGGGTGTTTTCTTATGTATTAAGTATTTATATAGTAAGTTAATACTAACAACTATGAAGCCGGGCGCGCCGCGGCTCTTCGCCAATGGACGCAGTTGGACTAGAAAATATAGGAGGCGAATTATTGCGATTCGATTCGATTCGCCTCGGCGAGTCTAGTGGACGCCAGCCTTTAACACTTCAAAACGTCTATGACTAATGTTAGAGATAGTGCAGAACATAGTGATGTCATCCAATGATTTAGCGTGTTTGACTTTCTAGAAAGTTGGTGCAAAAATGATCATCATGATTACTTACTTATATGTATTTAAATGGAAGCTAATAAGTGTTTCGGTAAAGATGCACATTCAATGAATTATGTAATATTTGTGATTACTTGATAAGATAGAGATGTGCCAGAATCTGTTGATTATGTACGTGTTTTTTAGGGTTCCGTACCCAAAGGGTAAAAACGGGACTCCGTTTTCTGTCTGTCTGTCTGTCTTGCGTCTGTCACCTGATAGCTAAACTGATAGTACTTTTCTCAAAAATGGCGCAATAAATACAAATATAATAGAAATATTTTACAGAAGCTACGTTCATACGTATATATTTTCACAGAAAAAAGTAGAAACAATTGATAAGATTTGCTTTGCCGCCTTTTTTTTTAAATTGAAAAACGAAGTTTATTTTTCTGCCAAAAATACGCTAACTATTTGAGACAGGTAAATAGTCGCAGTACCAACATCATAATAATAAGTACTGATCATCTGTGTGGCTGTTTACTGGACCTATGCCTTCATTTGATATGGCCACTTCAACTTTTAAAAAGTTTGGAACTCGACAAATAATGGAATTTGTATGCAACATTGCAGTCCCGAAATCGAGTGAATGTTTTTAACTTTTCAATTTTTTGACTAACCATAAACAACGCATTTTGCGACCTACTTTTTAACCGGCAACGTCGACTTTGCCGTCCATTTTTGAGAAAAATACATATAAGTACGCCACAGCTGAGGCCACATTTACGGCCCGGCCACGATATCGCGCGGCGGCGGTAGCGGCGAGCGGCGGCTATAGGTGGGAACGAAAGGTCCGATCGCTGTGTCTCGCTCCAACCTATGGCCGCCGCTCGCCGCTGCCGCCGCCGCGCGATGTCGTGGCCGGACCGTTAGGGACATGACTGGGTCTACCGCGATATAATTTCATTCTTTTTACCTTAAATCCGAGGTTTCAAATGGGTTGTCTGTGTTGCCGGATAACTGACGTCCCAGGTAAATGTCAACGGAGATATGGTAAAAATGTAATGTTAATGTGGTGTCGTGGTAATGTAATGGTGGTAATGTTGGTATGATATGGTAAGGTAAAAGTAATGAAATATCGCGGTAGACCCGTTCATACCCCTAATGTGTACAAACCGCGAGAGCAGAGGCCAATTTGCGTTAAAGGTGACATTTGGATGATATAGCGGCATTACTGCTGCAGCATTGACGCGCGCGATGTCAATATCTATCTCCTTGATACTTAAATGGTGTTGCTGTCATTGCGGAATGCGGAACGTTCAAACTGTCACTCATTTTATCGAGGAGATTGACAGTGACATCGCTCGCGTCGTCATTGCAACGGTTAGTGACGTTCAGATGGGAACTGCGGTTGCATTACTGTGGCAACATTACTGCAGCGGCCTTGACCGGTTTTTAAAAATAATAATAACTGCATCAATAAATTGCTCTGATATTTAGATTAAGGTAATATTTAAAACTTGACAATGTAAAAGTGCTTGTTGCTAGGTCTATTTGAATAAAGTATATATTGAATTGAATTGAATTGAATTGAATTGAATTGTATCTGTCAAATTGCTCGATAAAATGACATAACTTATGTCATGTCGATAGACGATAAAACTGCAACTATCCTTACAAACCGGTCCATTTCATTATAACCATAATAAACTGGGCAATGTCCGTCTGTCCGTCTGTATCTTCCAATCCCTGCATTACACAACCGATCTGAGATTCGGAGCGCTACAAGAGAAAGTGCAAGCTGCACTTTATACCACCCAGAACCAAACTGACTTAACTTACGATGAACTATAATGTTTATAGTCTGTATAAGACATTTTGCAAGTAAGCAAGAGGTACTACAACCAGAATTGTTCCATTATTAAGGCTCTTAGGGTTATAGGACCTTTTAAAAGCAAAGTATATCAAGTTAACACCAAATTAACATATTGGTAGATATTATATTAACGGTTGGTATTATTAGCGGTTTTGAATGATTCACGGTTAGTTTCACTAGACTTATATCACACACTTACAAAAGGTAATCACGGTCTATATCCCGGTCAATATAAGTCTAGTGATTATATTATATGGGCAAAAATGCTTTCGCATGTCCGGAATTCCGGATGTTCTCCTCTATAGGTCGAATTCCTTTTCAACTGTCTAGCTAATATCACGGTTCATGAGATACATGATGACAGACAGACGGACAGATCTCCATCTGTAAGTCTTAGTAATAGGGCCCCGTTTTTACCCTTTTGGGTACGGAACCCTAAAAAAGGTCTTAAGCGCCACTATTGTGAGTTCGCTGTTATTAAGGCTCTTAGGGCCAAAGGACCTTTTAAAAGCAAAGTATATCAAGTTAACACCAAATTAACATATTGGTATAGATATTATATGGTCAAAAATGCTTTCGTATGTCCGGAATTCCGGATGTTCTCCACTGTAGGTCGCATTTCTCACTTATGAAATTTTGTAAGCAGGTTCGGTAGTTAGGTAGATAGATAAAAAAACCGGACAAGTGCGAGTTGGACTCGCTCACCGAGGATTCCGAATTTTTTAGTATTTGTCGTTATAGCGGCAACAGAAATACATCATCTGTGAAAATTTCAACAATCTAGTCTATCTATCACGGTGCATGAGATACAGCCTGGTGACAGACAGACAGACAGACGGACAGTGGAGACATAGTAATAGGGTCCTGTTTTTACCCTTTTTGGGTAAGGATTTACGGAACGGAAGGACTTAAGCGCCACTATTTCACCACCACCACCATAACTGGGGAGCCCAACTGGGGAGGTACCTCCACCTTACAGAAAACCGCAGCCAAATAACACTAGACCCTACTAATAGTGTTGTGTTCCTGCCGGTGAGTAAGGTTGCCAGAGCTCGAGGGAGAGGAGTGTTAGGGTCGGTAACGCGCATGTAACTCCTCTGGAGTTGCAGGCGTACATAGGCTACGGAGACTGCTTAACATCAGGCGGGCCGTGTGCTTGTTTGCCACCGACGTAGTATAAAAAAAAAAAAAAAACCATTTCGTGGCACTTTTTCTTTTTTATGTTTCTCTGTTTTGTATAATTTTCTATTTTTATGTTTGTGCTAACAAATAAATTATTTCTATTTCTATTTTTATTTACTATTGTAAGTTCGCTGTGATAATAACTCAACGAAGTATTTTTTATTTTTACATTTTTAAGCTTATCGCGAGGCCCAGATCACAGAACCACTAGTTATACTTACTTACTGCTGTGGCGCAACGACCCGAAGTGGATCTTGGCCTCCGACACCAAAGACCGCCATGCTACTCTGCCCAAAGCCTTTTCTGCATGTCCACCACCTCCACCACTAGTTATAATGGGTATAATATTAAAGAGCTACTAACATGACGCATACTAAGCTTAAATGGATTATGGAATTAATAATCGTTGCCAGGCAGAGTGATGGCAGGTTGGCCGCTTTCGGATGAAAGAAGCGCTATCTCGTTGGCACTTCGCGCAGGGGCACTTTCTCTATGATACTAGCCCAGGACCGGGATAAGCAGCAGTGGCCGACAGGAGGCAGATTCGCGCGGTGTACAGCTGCAGTCAAAACTACGCTCTTTAGAGCATACTGCACTTCGCTGTACTCGGCTGCACTGTGAGTGGACTGTACGCAACGGTCGCTCAGCTCTCTGCGCTGCTGGGGTTGTCGCTAGACAGTTTCAATGCTCTGCTGCGGAAAAAGATGGCATCGCTTCTGAACAGAATACGTGACAGCCCAAACAGCCTCCTCAAGACAATAGCTGTAAGGAATGAGTGCTCAATAATGCAACACTTAATTAAAAATACGTTGTCATTAGTGAGTTACGACAGCGTACAGCTCAGGTAAATCCACAGAATCGGCACTACACATGGTCGTCAGCCGCATTGAAAGAGCCATCCATGCCAAAGAACTGTGCCTTGGCACCTTCATTGACATCGAGGGCGCTTTCGACAAGACCCACTTTACCAGCATAGGGAATGCCTTGGATAGCCACGGCGCGGAACCCGGACTAACAAAGTGGATTATGAACATGCTAAACAAAAGAACTATAAGGTATGCAGGTGAACCGCAGGCCGTGGCGGCGGTGCGAGGATGCCCTCAAGGGGGAGTCCTGTCACCTCTGCTGTGGAACCTAGTAGTCAACAACCTTATAACCAAACTGAACGAGGAACACTTCTACACAATAGGCTACGCTGATGATCTGGCAATATTAATATCAGGTAAATTTGCCAGTACAGTCTGCGATCTCACCCAGGCTGCTCTTCGGATTGTAGAACGCTGGTGTAGAGAATTCGACCTATCAGTCAACCCCACCAAAACAGAAATGGTAATGTTCACCAATAAAAGAGCGCTTGGCAACTTTACCAGACCAACACTTTTCCAAACCGAGCTACAGCTGACCGATGAAGTTAAGTACTTAGGGCTAACTCTCGACAGTAAACTCAACTGGAACAATCACATCAACAAACGTATAGACAAGGCGGGAGTTGTCTTCTGGCAATGCAGAAGGATGATTGGTAAGAGGTGGGGACTCAACCCAAAAATTACTCTCTGGCTCTATAAGACAATAATCCGCCCCTTACTCTGTTACGGTGCTCTGGTTTGGTGGCCAAGAACAAACCTAGGCAACGTACGAGACAAGCTACAAAGACTCCAAAGGCTCGCATGCGCGGCCACCACTGGCTGTACGAGGTCCACACCGACTGCAGCCATGGAGGTCATGTTAAGCCTTCCACCGCTGCACCTACACATACAACAAGAGGCCAGTCTCTCAGCGGTAAGGCTGCGAGCCCTTAATATATGGTCCAACATCATAGGAGCTCTTCACACAACTTGCCTGGCTAAGGTATATGACGAATTTCCAGTGCTCAATTCGGGCACGGATCGGATTCATAAACAAGCTATCTTCGACAAAAGGTACAAAATACAGTTATACGAGGACGACAATTACGAAGGACTCAATCCTCGGGAGCTCAGAATCTTCACTGATGGGTCCAAAACAGACAGCGGATCGGGCTCTGGAACCTTCTCAGAAGACCTGAACATGTCAATTACCACTCCGCTAGGAGCCCATAACTCGGTATTCCAGGCTGAGTGCATGGGCATCATAAACGCGGCGGCTGCCATCACTGCAAGGAAGGTAGTAGGATCCTCCATCCGCATACTCTCCGACAGTAGAGCAGTCTTGATGGCTCTAAAAAGCCATATAGTCACATCCAAACTTATACACGAATGCCACGAACGACTAATGGAGGTATGTCATAACAATAAGATCACCCTACAATGGATCAAAGGACACAGCGGATCCCGGGGTAACGATGCTGCGGACGAGCTTGCCAGGCAAGGATCGAGTGCGGGAGCGATTGGCCCAGAACCGATCCTCCCGATACCGTTTAGCAAGGTACGCTCAATGCTGCTGGCACGTACAGGGAAACTACACACAGAACATTGGCTAAACCAGACTGGATGCAGACAGGCCAAACAAGCCATGCCTGGCATCAGCGGAAAGCTCACAAGGGTGCTCCTTCAATTAGGAAAGACCCGACTGAGCATGGTGACCAGTGTCATAACAGGTCATGGACTATTTAACAAACATCTTTTTATAACAGGTGTCACAGACAGTCCCCTATGCAGAGGATGCATGGAGACAGAAGAAACAGCCTCTCACGTGGTGCTGGAGTGCAGCGGAGTGGCCCCATACAGGGCAAAACATCTCGGATCCCCGAGAGACCTCCCCGAGGTCCTACTCAACATCAAAGGTTTGATAGGTTTCCTCGAGGAGCTGGGCTGGCAGGACTAGCCCACCCCCATGTCACGCAAAATAGGCGCCAGTCGTCGAGTTGCGGAAAATCGCCCGAACTACAATACAATACAATAGTGAGTTACGAATACTAACATAGTTTTTTGGTTTTTGTTTGTAGAATACTAACAAAATGGATCTTGTTATCTAAATAAATAAATAAAATGATGATGATGTAACCATAACCATGTCACCAGTTTAAGCTCCAAACTTATGCCATTGTTAGTAACATGATTACATAATAAAGTTGTCTCGATAGATCATATCGACTAAGATCAGACGACGCAACTTATCCACGCCTTTGTGTAGCTAAAATTAAATTAGTTTTTAAATTTATTCATGATGCAAGTACAGTCAGAAAATATTTTATTTTAACAATAAAGTTAGACCTGTAGGTTCGTTGTAAGGTTACATGGGTATTAGTTATTTAAAATAAATTATCTATTACATTATGAGTTATGACAAGTTGCGAATCTCAAAGCGCCTTTCGAGTATCTAAAGAGTACAAACCTCAATCACTATATTAGTATTTAATTAAATCAAGTAACTGTAATGCCATACGAATACGATAAATGAATAAACAAGTGATAGTTACGTTGAAGTAGATGACAAGGTCAAATAACGTAAAATAGTTCAGTACTATTTAGCCCATTTTATTTTACCCTTGTTTTGAAACTATATGTAATCTGCATCGGTATCATGGTCGCGTTTTTATCACCTGTCATGTCATGCGTCACTTACATACTTGTTAGAACGTGACAGGCATGGTGATAAATGATAAAGAATCTTAGGCCTTCTGAATTGGTTCAGCGGTTTAAGCGTAAAGAAACAGACAGACAGTGTAACTTTCGCATTTGTAATATTTTAGGGATGAGGGATTAGTAGGAATGACATTGAGACATAGGTACTGTGATATCAGTATCGAATCAAGTTGATATTTGCTCAATTTTAACACTGCTGGTGTCATCTACTTAGTAATAAGACCTCTCATGCCACTCACCTCGGCACGGCCATAACTTTCGGTCATAACCGAATGTATGACCACTTTATGCGCAAATTAGCAGGAAAGTTGTCGTAACACGTAATACCTCTTAATATATAAGTAAAACCTCTTTTTTATTACGTTGAAAGTGAATTACGTAAGATTTGTTAAATAGATCATTGTTTTTGATTTGTTAAAATTAATCAGAATAAAAAACAGTTTAGGTATGATTTAATTGATGTTTGTAGTTTGGGAATCTTGAAGACAATGGGCTTTAAGTATTTTTAATATTTCAAGCAGTTTCGTTATGATTTACTATAAGTTAAAAGTCGTAAAGTGTTTAAAAGTAAAAGTGAAGTAATTCATTTGCTCATTTAAACAGCGCTTCAAGTTTGACCTTAAATACTGCTTTAAATTATATACATGCTCAAATATGACAAGTTTTAAGGTGATACGAAGATTATTGTTAAAGTTATGGTTTAATACCTATTTAGGTTAATTCCATGACTTTTATCTAAAAAGTATGGATTGGTAATCGAAATTAAACTATCGTGAGACATATTTCAAAATATTTAGATCAGTACGGTTTCACTCACTATTATTTTTAGTCGCTTTTGGCGACATGTTACGGATTAAATAAAATAAATAAATAAAATAATAGTTAGTGAAACCGTACTGATCTAAATATTATGGATTGGTAGTTAAATTGTTTGTAATTATGAGTTACTCGAAATAAATTAATTTTAATTTAATTTAATTAATTTAAATTTTGCAAATGTTAGCCTTATATTGTGATTATGTGACTTAAATCGTGTCTTAGACCGTGATTACCTTTTGTATTGTTCATAAGTCTAGTGAACTAAACGTGGATCATTCAAAACTGTTAATTGCAAATGTTTATGTGACATTTACAATCATCTTTACCAAATAACCTTACCAATGTACAACATAAAATTCAAGAATGATTACCAGATATGTAACACATTGCGTAAGACTCGACTTATTTTCAAAAGACCCTTGAGGTCAAAAACCAGTTCCATACAAGGTACCTTGCGAAACTACAATTAAAGTAAGCAATTACAGTAAAACGAAAACGAACGAGCATTTAAAGTATTTTATTTACAGAAACTTTACAACAATATAATTTAGGCGATGACTTTAATGATGAGGAGATCCGTATGTTGATGAAAGGGATGGGACGCCGTAGGAACCTGATGGTACACCGATGGTGGTGTACGTGATGGAGGGACCGGAGTGTCCAGAGTAACCGCCGCTGGAGAAACCATGTCCAGATCCAGTGGAGTAGCCACCGCTTGAGTAACCACCGGAGTAACCGCCAGCGTAACCGGAATCGATCTCCGCCTGGTGGTACTGAGCTACTTGTAGGCCTTGTTGGATGTGGTCCAACTCGATGCCAACGATTCTGTCATGAGGGACACCATATACAGGGGCTGGGGGACCGTAGTGGGAAGAAACACCATGACCGTGGGATGAAGAAGATTGCTGGTAAGCTTGGTTATGGATTTCGTCTTTAAGGATGATGTGCTTGATTTTGTCTAATAGATGAGGGTCGATGTGGTAGCCTTCTGAGGTCTGATGTCCGACTGGGACAGAGGTATAATGGCCTCCGCTGCTGAGGCTGCTGTGTCCAGAGCTGTAGCCTCCGGAGCTATGGCCGCCTGAGCTATAGCCACCGGAGCTATGGCCGCCGACGAGGAGGATGGAAGAGGGGGCGGAGTAGTGGTAGCTCGGGGGCTCGGCTACGGCGCACCCGATGAGGGCGAGGACGGCCTGAGGACAAACATACATACATTAACAACACTAATATATGATAAAGTCAAAGGCGAGACAAGTAATTTCAAGTCATACGATACACTTGTCAGGTCAAATGTCAAGAGCATTGACTGTTTTTGTCACATTTTTTCCTTAAATATTTTGTGGTCTTGACCGTAAGTATTAACTGATTTGTTTTCCTTTGATTTTTATATGGCAACCTGGCAACGATTATCTTCTGACCATAAAATACATATTTAAAAAATTTGTAAATTTTATGGTCCATTTATTTCAAATTGTTGCCCATATCCACTTTAAACGTTACGAAATGCAGAGTAAGATAATTTTTATTACATTAATAACATTAAATTATCCCCAAATATGAACCGTAATCTCACAACTTCAAAATTGGAAAACGATTTAACTGCCATCACTGTCAAAGTGACACTAGTCCGTACAAAAAAGGAAAGCCATTGGCGCTTAAACTTTTATTAACAATTTACTTGTACAAATAAATCATTTCACGTCGTAAGCGCCGATGTCCTTAAAGTCACATTTCCGACACAATTTTCCTTAAATCCTTAATTTCTGATTCTTAGATCACTTCACAGCACACATCACTACAATATTACTACAATATCACTAGAATATCACTAGAAACACCGCATCCTTACAATGGTAAGTCGGGCCATGTCTGCACTCTCGATCTCGCTTGGTAAGTGTGATGGCTTGCGTACGCGCACGTTTATATAGTGGCTTCTGCCCACTTTTACCTACTGGTCATCGCAGGTCCATATATCTTTGGATTTGGAATGTTATAGGGAGGTCAGTTTACAATTAGTACTCAGGTTTTAAGTTGCAATTTGCTAGTTATGTGTTCTTAAATAGGTCTCTAAATTAACTTGGCCATTCGAGCTTCAAGTTTTACGAGTAAGTCGACTAACTTTCGTTTGGCGACATATACAGATTTGCCTGGCAATTTTGTTGATTTTTCGGGTTATTTTGGAGAGATTCTTTACTTAATAATATAATTGAAAATGGCATGAAAATCTACTGTAAATTTTGCTTGCGTAGAACGCTACCGTACATGCAATTGTCAAAAACGGTATGGCGCTTAAAAGAGAGTACAGGACTTTGAAGGGTAGCCGTCGCGCATTTGACATCCCTGTAGTTTCAAGCGTTCAACAGCTATGGTAACTGCTTACTAATGTATTAAAGAGTCGTACGCTCTTGTTTGTCACTGATGTTAAAAAAAACTTTTACATACAAAAGCTAGGTATTTATTGTAGAAAACCCCCAGGTACCAAGTAGTTGTTTAGGCATTTTCATTCATAAATGTGTATGGAAAACAAACATAGCAAAGATAGAACTTGAACATAATTTTAAAATGAAGACCTCCACCGAGCATTGTAAAATGCGATAAATCTTTTATTATTGTTTATTCTGTAAAGTGGCTCAAGGTCGTGTGAAAGTCCACGTAGTTTAAATTAAATTGTGTGAATTCTTCGCGTCTGCACATGTTTTTTTAGAATAAAGTCTGAATCGTTTGGATAATAACTTTAGATGTAGAGTTACACGCTATTAAACCGAAAAATTGATATTATTAATACTACACAACCTTGTTTTTATTAAGTTGTTAACGTAACTTTTTTAGGGTTCCGTACCCAAAGGGTAAAAACGGGACCCTATTACTAAGACTGCTGTCCGTCTGTCCGTCTGTCACCAGGCTGTATCTCATGAACCGTGATAGCTAGACGGTTGAGATTTTCACAGATGATATATTTCTGTTGCCGCTATAACAACAAATACTAAACGGTACGGAACCCTCGGTGGGCGAGTCCGACTCGCACTTGGCCGGTTTTTTATTTTTATTATTACTCATATCAAGTAGGTATGTACTTTACGCAGGTGCCTATGATGTGTTTTTTTCATAAACGGGACATTCGTGTCCCGGACATTAGGGAGGTGAGCGCGGAGCATAGCCAATATGCAAAGGCTCTTTCGACTATCGAATGCAAAGTTACTTAACAAATACTTATATACCAAGCGGTTGTGCCCATGTCATGGGAGTTGGGACACGCAGAGGCAGCACCCGACATAGTGTAATGCCCATTAAAATTTCATGAAATCTAAAATGTATTTACTATAGTGATATCAAGAACTTAGAAACACCTAAGGCTTACTTAAGTACCTATACTTATATCACAGATTATATAATCTTATATTGACCGGGATATAGACCGTGATTACTTTTTAAATAAGTCTAGTGAAACTAACCATGAATCACTCAAAACTCTTAAGTACATATACCTATACAAATATATTATTGACAAGTTCCCACGCCAGTAAGCCCGCGGGCTAAGTGTAGTCTAAAGGGGCCCACTGACTATCAGTCCGCCGGACGATATCGGAACTGTCAATGTTTTGTTCTAACTGACAGGCCGATATCGTCCGGCGGACTGATAGCCAGTGGGCCCCTTAAACAGGAGTAATTCGCAACGTCCTTAAATGTTTGATAAGGGGCTCGATTTGCAATATTTTAATGACATTCATGACTTGTCGCCCACCAATAACGCCGGTTTTATTTAAGCTAAGAATGTTGCCGGTAATTTGCATAATTACCTACATAATATTTCTGGTTTATGTGCATTTTTAACAAAAAAATATACATATTTATGCATTGTCATTGAAATTACGGAAGAAGATTAAATTTCAAGTTATTCAGACACCACCTGGTCAATTCTAACTTATATTTTGACATTAAAATGATCTCATTTTGTTAACATTCGCCCGCGTGCATCTCGCTCGCGCCAATACATGTACAGATAAGTACGAGCAAAATGCTTGCTGCGAATGGTATTAAGGTAAGTAAGTGACATCATTTAAATATCAAAATGTACGTTCTAATTGGCCTTCAAAAATGATTCAAATCAAATTTACAAGATTGAAATCAAACGTATACACATACGAATTGAAGAAGTAAAAGCGTGTAAAAAAGTTAAAGAAGATCGATTAAGGCAACAGTGACACCTAACTTTCAATTTTAACCAATTACCTTTTCAAAACCATGCCAAGGTTCAAGTAATTAACTATTACTTAACAAAAATTAGACACTTTAAATACGATAGTACCCATGCAAACCCAAGGCTTGAAACTATGTAAGTTTTTACTTAGCAGACAAATATTTAAGCTATTAACACCCATTTAAAGGCTTTGTGTGTAAAATATTTATCAGTACGGTTTTTACTCAATATTATTTTTAGTCGCTTTTGGCGACATGTTTCGGATTCTTTGGGAATCCATCCTCAGGCACGAGTGTCCGCGGCGGTTGTACGTCGCGTGCACTTTCCAAAGAAAGAATCCGAAACATGTCGCCAAAAGCGACTAAAAATAATAGTGAGTAAAAACCGTACTGATAAATATTTTGAAATATGTCTCACGATAGTTTAAGTGCGAGCTTTGTGTGTACTTAATTAACAATAAGTTGAGGTACATAGACAATTAAATTAAGAGTAAGTAAAGCCTGACCATTAATATATGATCATTGTCAAGAGGGCGCTGTTATTCTCATGTATAGGGTGACAGTACAGTATAGTATGAAAAAATTAGTTCCAGTGAAATTCCGCAACATGGCGCGTGATCATATATTCTCTGTCATGCTTTAACTTTAACAGTACTATTAGTTATTCTGTGCTTTAACTTAAGAGAGCCATGCTGCTTAAAGTTAGTTGCATCATGAAAACATTGGCATGAGGGGGATATTTTTTGAACCGAATTAAAATCATCATCATCATCATCATGTCAGCCGATAGACGTCCACTGCTGGACATAGGCCTCCCCCAAGGCTCGCCACTCCGACCGATCCTGTGCCGCTCGCAACCACCGAATTCCCGCGACCTTCACCAGGTCGTCGCTCCATCTCGTTGGAGGCCTACCGGCAGTTCGTCTTCCGGTACGCGGACGCCACTCCAGAACCTTCCGGCCCCACCGGCCATCAGTTCTGCGAGCAATATGCCCCGCCCACTGCCAATTAAGGTTTGCAATTCTGCGAGCTATGTCGGTGACCCTAGTTTTATTTTTTTCGAGAGGTGTTAAATTATTATGAAATCGTATGGAATTTGATAGTTTCCAAAACGAAAAGGCATTAGATACTTAATACTTTTAATATAGTTCAGTTTCAAAGTGTCCGGACAGTTCTTATATCAGTGACCATCTAAATATCTAATTTAGTTTACAAATCTTGATAAGTAAGTCAACTGACTAGTATTAAGTACCTTGTCATATTAAATCGGTTCATATATTCATCACTGAAGCAATGAGTGCTTAAACCGACGTGGTTCTAAGTTATATTTGGTTATATTGTTAATCTATCATTATGGTAGCTCGTTTGGTTCAATGAATTTAATAGTTAGATAATATATATTTAAAGGTAAGATTATGTAATCTACCATTTGGCTTCAGGCAATGAAGCTTATTGTATTGTAAGGTATATTTTGTTAAACCTCATCACTACATCTTATAAAACAAAATTCCGCGTCTGTCTGTCTGTATAAATCAAAAACTACTAAAGGATTTTCACGCAGTTTTCACCTATCAATTTCTTGAGGGTTAGGTACCTATATAATTTGTTTACGCGTGCGAAGCCAGGGCGGGTCGCTATTAGTCCCTTATATAGTAAAATGGATGTCAACTGAAATAAATGTCATATACGAAGGAAAAAACAAAAGCTCTGCTCACAAAAGCTCTGGACACTGGAGGCTTTGGTCATTTTTTCCTTCGTATATGACATTTATTTCAGTTAATAGTTTAAATAGTAGTGTCTACTTGAAAAGACCACAAATTAAAATATTTTCATAGAAAATAATTTAATTAAATTTGTTCTTAGAAAATGGATGTCATATCTTTCTTAGCGAGTATTATTATTATTTATTTGATACACTAGCAGCTCTTGCTCTTGCTGATGCGTGTATATTGAGCACTTGTATTTCATTTTGCACACATTTACCACACGATTCGGCAATAAGTGTTTCCTAGGGTTGCTAGCACACGGGGGTTTGACAAGTTTCTTAGTGTCCTCTCAACTTTACGTTCTGGCTTGATATGTAAAGGTCTTTAATATTTGGAGTATGCGCCCACTGTTGGGCATACCCCTCTCCAAATCTCCAAGCAGCCCGATTTGCTGCTTCTCTCCTCCAGTGGGCCTGCAATCTTTTTGATATCATCCTCCCATCTTGTTGGAGTTCTGTGATCTGGTCTTGTTGAACCTCCGGCTGAGGCCTCCACGCTAGGACACGCTTGCTCCATCTCCTCTCATCTCTGCGACAGTATGTCAGACATTTAAGAGATGTCATTATATTAAGGAATAAGTGATCAGGCCTTCCAGTGGTGGAGGCCGGATTTGAAACGGCGTCTCCAGCTTAAAGCTTTTTAGGGTTCCGTACCCAAAGGGTAAAAACGGGACCCTATTACTAAGACTCCACTGTCGGTCTGTCACCAAGCATCTCATGAACCGTGATAGCTAGACAGTTGAAATTTTCACAGATGATGTATTTCTGTAGCCGCTATATTATAATAAATACAAAAAACAGAATAAAATAAATATTTAAGGAGCCTCCCATACGACAAACGTGATATTTTGCCGTTTTTTGCATAATGGTACGGAACCCTTCGTACGCGAGTCCGACTCGCACTTGGCCGGTTTTTTACTTAGGTTGGGTTTTTTAGGTAGGCGGTATGTGCACTTAGGGTCGACTAATAAAACTCTACACGATTTTTAAAATATGTATTTAAAATCCAGGCATAGATATTGACATTTTCTGCAGCAATACAGTAACTTAGAAGTAGCCTGAATCCGAATGCTACCTTAGAAGTAGCCTAACTGTTTTATACATATGGCTAAGCCTCTGGCCTTGATCATGACCAGGTCACGCATGCGTCGGTAAATCACGCCGTCAATGGCAGAGGTCAAGAGCCGATGATGTGTCAATTCCGTGACGTACGTATGATGTACACCTATCCAACGGGTTTATGTTTACACGTAAAATATGGTTTGATTTTAACATTATGAAAAATATTTTTTCAAAATTTGATGTATTTACAATACCAATAGCAAGGGGTTTTGATTTTGTGCTTGTTATAAAATTGAGCGAAACACAATTTCCATACTTATATTATTTGTACAAAAGGTAATCACGGTCAATGTTAGTCTAGTGAAACTAACCGTGAATCATTCAAAACTCTAATTTCGATACTTATTTGTAAATAGTCCTAACTCTTATAATAATAATAAAAAATATAAAAGAGATCAAACGAAGGTGGTCAATATACTTCAATATGTGACAAAATATTTTCAATAATGTTGATATCCAGAGAGGGAAATGGTAACTACGTTTGTATGAAAAGGCAGTTTTAGAGCGCGAGCGGTGGTCCACACTCCACATTCGTCTAGGAACATACTATTCGGATTCAGAATTTCAGACCAATAATGCGGCGCGGCGTCACTGCCAACTGCATTGCTGTCGCAAATGTCAAAAAATATGTTCTTGTCCGGATTGTCGACATTCGCAATAAAATTTTGCGTCAGAAAACATATTTAATGCATTACTTTGAGGAGTTAAAAACAGAGACCACTGATTGATTTAATTACGTTTAGACTTTCGAAAAGAGAAGATGAGGTTGTACGAAATAAATCAAATTATTCTATTAAATATTTTTTAAGTATTCTCACTACGATCCGTAAGGTCAACATTGTGTAAGGGCCCACTGTCGAATCCAGCTTGCGATCCCTTTATATTTGACCCAATAAAAGAAGGTTCATCACCATACATATAGGTCAAACAATGTGAACCGAGAAAAGAAAATGGGAAAGGTTTGACAGTGGCTAGCAATGTGGAAGTTATAGAATATTTTTCAAAATTTACGCATTTTCTGGAAAAGATCTTAATACAAGTTTCCACTAAAAATGTTCCCGTTCCGATTAGGAATTATATATTGATGTTCTTAACTGTTGATGGGAATCGCTGGTGGTCTAGCTTCAAACCCCGGCTCGTACCAATGAGTTTTTCGGATGTACGAAATTTCATTTGATATTTACCAGTCGCTTTTCGGTGAAGGATGAGGAAACCGGACTAATCCCAACAAGGGTCAAAAAGTTTATTACAAAGTATAACAAAATGAGTGAGAATTGCAAAAATATTAGCAACTCTAATACTTATTTTTCCTTAACTTATTGTCTCTATATAGTTCGTTTTGCAAGAAGCCCGATGTTAAAGAATTACATGTCACTTCTCACGCTACTAGATCTTCGATGCTAATATCGAGATCTATAAAACAATTGAAGTAGACGATTTCGTAACTTTATATAACTTCTCTAAGTATAGGTACTTAGAGATCATTTGCTTTCCTTCTTAGGCCAGTTTTAGTGTTATTATTAACCGTTTCAGACAATATGGCCATTGGCCTGATTCTGCCTTTTGTAGCATGCATTAAGGATCTCATTTAGCATTTGATTGCATTTGAAATAATTGTTTGTTATGCAATGAGAGTAAATTGATCTTTGTTTTATGTTTAGTAGCTAGTAGTACCTTCTAGAGTTATTAATTTAGTAGGTAATATTATCGTAAAACGTAGACCATTTTCTCAGTCCCAATAACATCAATCCTCAAGCTATTGGTAAGGTATGGATAAATTGGTAAATCTTTTCTTAAGAATAATTTAAGTCGCTAAGTTTCTTTGTCACTTGAAATAAATCAATTTAATTTGATTTCTTAAATTTACGAATAAATAATAAAAACCTGTTTACTCGTAATAATTACCGTGCTCCTTTATAATTAAAGCTGATTTTGAGTTTTTTTCTGTATCTATTGTAGGAAAATAGTTGCTCTCTCGTGAGAAATAGGAAAGGACCTTACTAATAAATAAGTACAGAGTACAGATGGGCCGAATATTCGGTATTTGGCAAGTTTTGTAATGTTCGTATTCGGCCGAATTTTTGGGTAAAATGTAATTGAAGCGTTTTCAAATGGTTTATTACAATGATACATGAATCGAATAATTTGGCCGAATATTCGGTTCGGTAAGATCTGAACCGAAATATTCGGCACTCCATATTCGGCCCATCTCTAGTACCGATATCTAATTACATAGGTCTTCGGTTGGACGTCAAGCAGCCTAATTGTAAAACTATGTCACCTGCGAAACATTTGTTTAACAGAAGCATCCTACATGAAAAAGACGTGACCGCAATGTTGCAATAAACCTGCAACCTAACCAAATTAAGAACCATTTTATTCTAGTAGATGAGTTTATATCCGTCTAGTCAGTAATAATAGTATTCAAAAATATTGATTCACATCCGCTTAATGGTCTTAATAGATATCTTTATGTGACGATCGTTAAACTTAATCGTTAGCATAAGAGAGAACGGGTGCGATCGGCGTCCAAACTTAGTCTTTTTGATATGATCAGTGCATCTCGGCATTAATATTGTATTTAACAGTATTTATGTATGTTGCGAACGCAACCTCTTATTTGTAATGCAGTAGATAAACGCAGCCGTCGGGCTCGCTTACTATGCGGAGGCTTATTTAAATGCACCAATAGGATCCACATAACCTGTATCGCGGCCAATTAGAGGCACCTAAATTTAGACTACCATTTTAACATTCAAAATTAGCTAAATCACTTTCGCATCAGCCTCCATACTAGAACCACCACTTCTGCACCTTTAACCGTTTTTGTCAACTGTAACTCGTAACCAGCACCTATGTGATTACACGTTTACTTCAAATCGAAGTCTTTTTATTTTTCGTCGAGATCTGCACGGCGGCTACAATGTACATAATCTATTGCTATAAGCCTTATTAAACTAACTGCGGAACCGGAGCCAGATCAGTTAGAGTCAGATTGGTATAGTATTTAAAGAAAATTCAAGGGCGGGAGCGCGAAAGAGGATAAAGATAAGAAAAATATTTTTATTGCACAGAAAGAATACAGATGTAATACATAACACAAGTTTCTGAAATAGAAAGAAAGGAATATTTCTCCTTGAAGAAATGTCACAGCTAACGGATCATATCCATGACAAAATAATAAATTAATAACACTCGAGCTCGAGGCAGAGGAGTGTTAGGGTCGGCAACGCGCATGTAACTCCTCTGGAGTTGCAGGCGTACATAGGCTTGGTCCAAAAACGCACGTCTCGGTCTTCCTCTGCCTCTCCTTTTTTCTATTCTTCCTTCTATTATAGAGTTTATGTAAGTATCGTGCCGTATCAGGTGCCCCAACATGTTTCCCCTTCTGTTTTCAATCATTCTCAGCAGAGACCCTACTAATAGTGTTGTGTTCCTGCCGGTGAGAAGGTTGCCAGAGCTCGAGGGAGAGGAGTGTTAGGGTCGGCAACGCGCATGTAACTCCTCTGGAGTTGCAGGCGTACATAGGCTATGGAGACTGCTTAACATCAGGCGGGCCGTATGCTTGTTTGCCACCGACGAAGTATTAAAAAAAACACGAAATTATCTAAATAGGCCTCGTAGTGTTCGACAGACTCCAACAAAAAAAACAAATTATTAATTGACCGCCACAGACGTCACACGCCACAACCCAATATCAACTTTCGTGCATTTAACACCGACATAACACCGACATAACACCGACAGGGTTTGCGATGAAGCCCCGCACACGATAGCTGTAACGTTCAGAGGGTGAAAACTGCAAATGGCAGCTACTAGGGTAGGGGTCAGCATCTTCAGCGATCTTTGGACTACAACTGCGGCACCACTAGAGAATTCTTACACCAAAAATAGAATGAACAAAACACACAACAACACACACACAAAAACACACAACACAACAACAAACACACAAACAACACAAACACACACGCACAACACAAAACACAATACACAAAACACGCAAAACACGTGAGTGAAACCGTTGAGTTAGTTAAATTCTTACACCAGTTAAAACAACATTTGCGGCTCTTTGAGTTTCCCTTAACTTGTGATTCTTACTGCAGTTGGGTCTTCTTCTCAAAAGTTTGCTGACCCCTATAGTAGGGCAGTGCCAAATGGTGTCAAGCACTGGGACAAACGTTATGTGCCCGCTACTAGTTTTGGATGAATTGTGACGTAAGAGGAAACTGGTGCGCAGGAGTCAATGCGTTGTTCTGTCTTTAGTGAGTGTCCATTGTTATATTTGTAATATCCGGTCCGTTATTTATGAAATGAAATATCTTTATTTCTGGCAACTAACTTAGCTAGTGGCCTATAGATAAATACTATCTCTATGGCGCTTAGCACACTGGATTCCGATACGCACGTCGCTCCGATGTGTGAGCGAGACAACGCTATGCGCGTATTGTAGCGACATCCCGCTCCCTCATCGGAGCGACATGTGAATCGGATCTAGTATGCTAAGCGCCTAAATTGGTTCCGCGGTTTAAGCGTGAAGAGGTAACAGAACACACATTTATGGAACTAGGTAACTATTAGACAAAAGCATATGTGTGTGAAAAGTATGGCGATCTTTTTTTTTTTAATACTACGTCGGTGGCAAACAAGCATACGGCCCGCCTGATGTTAAGCAGTCTCCGTAGCCTATGTACGCCTGCAACTCCAGAGGAGTTACATGCGCGTTGCCGACCCTAACACTCCTCTCCCTCGAGCTCTGGCAACCTTCTCACCGGCAGGAACACAACACTATTAGTAGGGTCTCTGCTGAGAATGATTGAAAACAGAAGGGGAAACATGTTGGGGCACCTGATACGGCACGATACTTACATAAACTCTATAATAGAAGGAAGAATAGAAAAAAGGAGAGGCAGAGGAAGGCCGACACGTGCGTTTTTGGACCAAGCCAAAGAGAAAATCAACGTAGTGACGTATCAGGAGCTCAAAACAGTGGCAGAAAGAAGAACGGAGTGGCGGTTACTCCACCGACAAGAGCCAGGCTCTTAAGAGTTATGATGATGATGATGTGAAAAGTATGTCGCAATATTATATAATGATCTGTATACATAACTATTCCCCTATTGGAACAATAGCTAATCGTAAAATTAAATCATTAACATAGTGGCATTTATTAGAATACACAACACTGAACAACAGAACAAGAACATACAAACAGCCTATTCTAATAAACAATATATTATTATTATTGTTTATCCATACTAATTTATTCCATACTAATATTATAAATGCGAAAGTCTGTCTGTCTGTCTGTCTGTCTGTCTGTCTGTCTGTGTGTGTGTTACCTCTTCACGCTTAAACCGCTGAACCGATTTAGTTGAAATTTGGTATACAGATAGTTTGAGTCCAGGGGAAGGACATAGGATACTTTTTATCCCAGAACTCACCCCTCAAGGGGGTGAAAAGGGGGGTGGAAATTTGTATGGGGAATCAATAACCGCTGAACCGATTTAGATGAAACTTGGTATGGGGATAGTTTGAGCTGTGGGAAATGATATAGAATAACTTTTATACCCGAAATCATCCCTTAAGGGTGTAAAAAATGGGGTGGAAATGTATAGTGTGGATCAATTTGGGGGTGAAAAAGGATGGATTAAAAAGCAGATTTGTTTAAGAATTAAATTACCCATATTACTAATTCCACGCAGACGAAGTCGCGGGCAAAAGCTAGTATATATATATGAATCACGTCTTGTCACCTTTTATATAGGTACGCATTATAATAATTATCATAAAAGTAGATTTTGTAGAGGAAGTGTTTGTTAAGTGCACTTTCACTGTTTATTATTGTAATATTTATTAATTTATATTACTGGTTTCTCATTATTTTATGTTTGTGAATATAATGTTTTATGTGAGAATATAATAATTACCTATTCATTAAGACAAAGTCTTGCCTAAGAAGTAAACTCGTAAAACTATATAAAATGCATAGGTACGTTGTAACTTATAATAAGTTACAAAGTTCATCTGTACTGTAATTACATGATTTTATGACGGAGGTCTGTATAATTAAATAAGCTTTGAACAAGCAGTATATAAACTGGAATGTAAAATAGTTAAACTTACTGCTTTTGTTATTTTCTCATATGTGACATTTGACTATTTAAAGAAAACCGGCCAAGTGCGAGTCGGACTCGCAAACCGAGGGTTCCGTACTTTTTAGTATTTATGTTGTTATACAGAAATATATCATCCGTGAAAATTTCAACTGTCTAGCAATCACGGTTCATGAGTACAGCCTGGTGACAGACGGACAGACAGACAGACAGACAGACACACAGACAGACAGACAGACAGACAGACAGATAGCGGAGTCTTAGTAATAGGGTCCCGTTTTTACGGGTACGGAACCCTAAAAACATCGTGCACTCAAATTACAGTCACCCATTCTTTCATTCATTGTCCGGAAAGTAACAGCGATATTCGTGTAGTGGACACACACACCACCAATTATGGTCATAGTGTGAATCTCGCCTTTCTCCGCCTGTCCGTCCGTCTGTCCATCCGTCCGAAAGTGGACCGCGGTCATGGATTATCGCGATTACGGTCACAGCTAATTATTTAATGTTTAAATTGCAAAATATGAGGAAGTATAGGTGTGTAGGTACACGTCGTTATGGTATTTTTATGCTTGTCAGATTGCCAGATAATTAGTAGCGAGAGTTTAAAGGTTTATAATATTTGTTCTGATAAATTTAATTAGCACCTACCTAAAAAAATTATGAGTCAGTCTCTAAGCTTATTAATGTAACATTTGGGTGAATCAATTTTTTCATGGTTACGTTATCTTGGGTCAATTAAAACCCGGGTTTTTTTAGTACATATGTACAATAAAAATGCGTGTTCATTTAATTTAAATAAATATTTAAATTACCATCTTGTATAGCATAAGTGTGTAAAAATAATTGTAAAAAAACCCTTGTTGTGGCAACAAAATATTTCTTCTAACAAAATGTAATACTTTTGCCCTCTAAAACAACAAAAAATGGTTCTACAAGTTGAGTTTTTTTTAATATAGGTACTTACTACCATTTTATTATGAAACGAACGTCCCTAATAAATTCTAGTTCTAAAATTGTTATGTTTATTGAAATTTCAGGTGAACATTCTTACACAAATTGACTAAGCCCCACAGTAAGCTCAAGAAGGCTTGTGTTGTTTTGTGGTTCTCACTCACACAACGATATATATAATATATAAATACTTGTAATACAAAGAAAATACCCACGAATCAGGAATATGTCAGTATGTTGCATAATAGTTATAAAATTTGTCACCGTCCGAATGTCACCTCCTGAGGTATACATATACAACCTGTCAGGTATTACGTAAGTTAAATTATGTAGCTAATAAATTAGCGGTTCCATCATAGTACATCACACCTAATGAAGTCGAATAAAACTATTAAGATATATTAATAAAATCGCATCTCAATTGATGATTGATTCCAATGATTAATTATACTTACGCTTTGTGATGACTAGTTATGCGATTGCTTAATTTACATAAGAGATTATAAAGAAATTTAATGATCACATGGCCATATAAAATAATCAAAATTTAAAATAAGAAGCACTTGGTCACTTTTTCTTTAATACATACAGTGTGGAAATAATGAATGGGCCCTGGAGGGAAAGTGCGTTAAAACCTTAAGTTAGCTCGTTTTGCTCAAACATTCTTTGATTTTTAGAAAGAAACAAAACTGCATTCAAAGATTTTTTGAAATTCGCTTGTTTCACCCGGGAGCTGAACCGACTAAAAATTTAAAAAAATAAACGCTCGCTATTTTATTCTACTATTCGATACAGTGAATGTTAATGATAACATTTCTCCAAGAAACTCCCACTCCCTCACACCCTTAGACTCGTCTGTCGTACAAAATATCCATAAAATCGAATATTAACTATATTTTAAACAAATAAAATTGAAAACAAAAATGAAAAATATTTGAATTATTCGTATTTTCTGAATTTAAAAAAAATCTTTGAATGCAGTTTTGTTAATTTTTAAAAACAAAAGAATGTTTCCTTTAAGCAAAATAAGCTAACTTAAGGTTTTGAGGTACTTTCCCTCCAGGGCCCATTCATTCTTTCCACTCTGTATATGAAGAAAACCCTTGCTTTAGTTGGATCATAAGGTTTAAAATATATCTTTATTGCTGCCAAAAACTTATCATTTGAACAATATCACAATGGCGTTTAAAATCCAAGATTAAATCTCCTAATTGCCAAATCAAACTGGCAATCACATTTAACCCGTCACTAGTATACGTCAAACTAAAACAGTCTTTAAGACAATGTTATAAGGTCTTAAAAGTGATGAAAGATGTGAAGTGTAAAGTCTCGATTTGAGATATAGATCTTAAGGTTGAAATGAAATGAAAGAACAAAGTAACATATGCAATCGGATGTATAAAGAAATCGTCTTGTATTTGCCATAGCGAATGATGCTACAGAATGTGCATTTGAGGTAGGGATGTCTCTACCTCGCACGCATCTTACGCATTGCACGCATCGGACGCATCGCACGCAACGGATTTTAGTATTCTTTGTATAGAAAATCACACAGGTGCGTCCACTGATCCGTTGCGTGCGATGCGTGCGGCGCGTGCGATGCGGACCTACTGGTAGTAATTTTTGTATTTGCTGCAAAATGTTTGTTTAATATACTAGTAGTAATAAAACACTCAGAACCAGGAAATATCCTAAAAGTACTCGATATCATCATAAAGTAAGATTAAATGTTAACATCTAATGTTTACTTACTTAACAGTTTCATAAATATATTTCGTTACTTAACTCTTTAAATCTCAACAGGAAACATAGCGATAGATCCTAAGCATTAGGTATACTCGTACCATAGAGTAACTGATACTAGAGCGTTACTGTCATAGTAAATTTTGTAACCCCAGTAAATTCACTGCCATCTGTCGACACACTTTAAAACTAAAAATGAAGATTTATAAAAATACGATAGAATGTATTTAAATATAGATAAATGATTTTTTTTATTTGCATTAATTATTTTTATGTTTTTGACCCATGTTCTTTCACTGATATGCGTTAAAATTGTTAAATAACAAACGAAACCGTCAACGCCATCTATACGACTGTAGGCCAAAACTAGTAGCGCCCTCTGAACGAGAATCAAATTTTCTTGATTTTCGAGGCACGTTTTTTCCTTAGACTGTATCCATCTATTACGGAGTTATATCTATCTTTGCTCGTACTATTACAGTGTACATAAAATATTATTATGCAAAATTCAATTCTTAGGTGAATACGAATATAAACACACAATACATTTCCCACCCCACCAATAAATTGCGATCTTTTTATCTAGCCTCGTCTTGCCCACAATACTCATTTAAAACCATTGAAATTTAAACCAAATTAGTTGGCTAGAAGAGTTGATTTTCCTTTGTTTCACGTTTTAAGTAAAAAAATCAACACAACACAAGCCTTCTAGAGCTTACCGTGGGACTTCAATTTGTGTAAGAATATCCCTATAATATTTAAAAAAAATCTGTGTAACATCAACTTATCCAAGCTTTTCATTCAGAACTTGTTAAAAATTAAATATGTCCTTTAGTAATCACATTGGGCAGGACGAAGCTAGATCCAATAAGCTTTTATTTCACAGTGACCATTCTGCATTTTTAAGCTATGCACCATCTCATTATCCACTTTGTTTTAGAGTATGTAATAAAACCGCAATTTTAACACGTGACGCAAAGCTTGCATTTGTTGCAACCGGTCACTTGATTTGAAGGATAACAGCCGATTAGAGAGAGTGTAACCCACCCATTACCAGTCCGCCGGACGATATCGGCCTGTCAGTTGTTCGGAACTGTCAAATTTTTGTTCTAACTGACACTGACTGGACTGGTAACTCCTTAAAAATAGCTATCTGAAACAAAAACTAATTGATCTGTCTATACGCAATGCTTTAATATAAACAATATTTGTACAGTCGCCATCAGATATATCGGAGCGGCCGAGGTGCTCAAAATTATCTGAACACGCATCTAGCGCCTTGACAATAGAGGCGTGTTCAGATATTTGTGAGCACCTTGGCCGGTCCGATATATCTGATGGCGACTGTACGCCAGTCATGGCAAAACAAGGATCATCCAAAAACAAAAATGAAACACTTGTATGTGTATATACACGGTGTTACTTGAGCCACTGAAAACCTGAGACACCCCAACAGATTTTTTTTATTTTGAACTCATCTTGAGTATTTTTATTCTTTAAGGCCGTTCCATCGGTTTGCCGCTGTCTCTGTTACATTTCGCATGAAAAAACGGGAAAGATCATGCGCGCCAAGTGTCAATTTTGATCGAATTTTGTCGATTTTTATTTATTTTAAAAACGTTACCTTACAATATCGAAATTCGAAAGCTATGAAATTACTATTTAAGTTAAGATTGTTTTTTCTTCTTTTTTTGTTTATAGTATCACATAATAAATAACCGAGTAAAGCTGGATTAAAAGTCCGAGTTAGAGGTTACTTAGGGGAATTAATTGTATCGAGCGAAGTGTCATAATTCGTGTATCAGAAGCTATGATATTAAAGATAATATAGTCAAGAACTACATATATTTTTTCTACGTCTACGAATATCAACGGCTCTTAGAAAAACAGGATCATATAAGGAGATTTTTCGCCTTCTGGCTCAGGGAACCGCCTTAATTCGATTTTTTTTTTCAAAAAAGTATAATACATTTTAAACTTATACTAGGTTCGCCAAACTTGCGTTTAACGGCGAAATGATGCACTCATTTTCAATGTTAGTACCTTAATCTAAATTTAATGATTAACTTATCTTACTAAAGTTAATAATTTTATATTACATTAACAAAGTGTAAGTTGTAGGTATATAAGGTTTTAAAAAAAAATTTCGTCGTTTAGTTTTCTTAACAATTCTATTCGACTGGTAATTCTACACAAGATGCTTTGCCGTTTTAGTGACGTCAAACAATTGCTAGTTACCATCGTAAACACTGTTAACTGACCATTTGCACACCTTACTGCAACGAGATAAGGTTTACCAATGGCCAGTTAAGGGTGTTGCTCATTGACAAATAACGTGTCAAATGTTAGTTATTGATATTGTTGCTTTACAAACTTGTAGACTGGGCATGTAAAAAAAAAACCCGCATTAAAATATAGCGCAATTGATTCTCCTATCGATTCTGAACAAAGTGTTTTTAGGTTTACAGTGGGTCATGAAACACCGTGTATACGCTTGTTTGATACAAATAAACATTCATTCATTCATTCAATGCAGTAGATTAACAGAACCCATTAGTGTAATATTCATTTGATAATGTGACCTGCGTTCATAATATGTGGCTTGGCCGTTTCGTTACCGTCACATGGGCGTAGTAAGGTGAAAAATGTATTCACTATTAAATTCATTATTTTTTATTATAAAATAGTTCTTGTAGTAACGAAACGGCCAAGCCACATATTTTGACTAAGATGTAGTTTAGCGCTTGTAGTTAGAAGCTTGGCTCTACAAGAGAGAATAAGTTAGTTTTTGACAGTGCGAGCCTTATGGTTTCGTCTTGGCAACATTTTAACATGAAAATGTTTTTGGTGGGATTTCATTTTTTTTTTTAAGTTTATGATAATCTTCCATCTCCTAATCCTAAGGGTTGGGGGTAATTTACTATTAAAAACGGCCAAGCCACATATTTTGACTAAGATGTACTTAGTTTGTAAAGTTAGGGCTTGTAGAGTTAGAAGCTTGGCTCTACAAGAGAGAATAACTTTGTGCGAGCCTTATGGTTTCGTCTTGGCAACATTTTAACATGAAAATGTTTTTGAAATGAAATGAAATGAAATGAAAACATTTATTGTCAGACCACAGGTAGAAATATAAAAGATGTTAATGGTGATAATTTAAGGTTTTTTGGTGGTTATTTTATTTTGGCGATTTTTGGTGGGATTTCACTTTTTTTTAAGTTTATGATAATCTTCCATCTCCTAATTTAAAGGGTTGGGGGTAATTTACTATTAAAAATTCTGATATACGTATTAAATATCCTGAAATATATATCTGGGGGCATTTTTATACAATCTGCTTTTTACTGATTCCCCATACAAACTTTAACCCATTTTCCCCCCTAATGCCCTTTTCCACACCCTTTCACCCTTACGGGGTGATTTTGGGGTTGAAAACTATTCTATATCCTTCCTCATAACGAAAACTATCTACGCACCAAATTCCAACCAAATCGGTTGAGCGGTTTTTGATTCCTCATAAAAAATTCCACCCCCCTTTTCCTTTTTAACATACCAAATTTCAGCTTCCTAGGACTTCAGGAAGTACCCTAAAGGTTTTGATGATTATCAGTGAGTGGTTGACGAAATCGTTTTTTTAGATATGAATAAAATCTAAAGTATAAGAGCTATGTAATTGAAAAATTGTATGCTTAATATGTCCACTATTGACATCATATCCCGAGAATTTTTTAAACGGTTTATCTGGTAAGTGGAAAAGGTAGGTAGTGCCCTTGCGCTTCGCTTTGCTCGTCTTGGCGGGGGCACTACCGTGCCCCAGATAAACTTAGCTACAACGTAGCATCACATATGTAGTTGCAATTTTAACAACTTTCAAAACTGATCTAGATGTTACTTTGTAAATAAATTGATAAATTATTAAGTTGCACGTCGTTTCGAAATGCACTTACATTCTTACGCAATTGTCTGCCATCTTTACTTTATGCTCTCTGATCGTGAATGTATGATATGACAGTCGTTTTGACGGATATTACGAAATGCATGTGTTTGTGTTATATATTTGGATCGCTCTGTATTTGGCTAGTGGATATCTTGTATAGCTAGGTACAAGCAATGAGGATATAATTAGATAGAGCGGTACTGTCATAGTAAATTTTGTAACCACTGTAAATTCACTGCCATCTATCGACACACTTTAAAACTAAAAATAAAGATTTATATAAATACGTTAAAATGTATTTAAATATGGATAAATGATTTTTTTTATTTGCATTAATTATTTTTATATGATTTTGACCCATGTTCTTTCACTGATATGCGTTAAAATTATAAATAAGAAAATGAAACCGTCAACGCCCTCTATACGAGACTAGGCCAAAACTAGTGGCGCCCTCTGAACGAGAATCAAATTTTCGTGATTTTCGAGGCACGTTTTTTCCTTAGACTGTATCCATCTATTACGGAGTTATATCTATCTATCTTTGGTACAAGTAACACTGCAAAATGTGCGCGCTAGAACAAATTTGTGGTTAAAGGTATTTATTTTCTAAAAATATATTTAACAACAAGTTTGGGAACAAATCAAATTATTTTATTAAATATTTTGATTTGTGTTTTTTTAAGTAGTCACACTACTATATATAAATTAAAAACTGTAATAGATGTCATATATTAAAGAAAAAGTGACGAAGCCCTCCAGTGGTGAAGGCCGGATTCGAACCGGCGTCTTTAGCTATCGCGGCTAACGCCATGAACCCCTAGGCCACCCCGCCAGTGTGGCCGCCGCCGGTTCGAATCCGGCCTTCACCACTGGAGGGCTTCGTCACTTTTTCTTTAATATATGACATCTATTACAGTTTTTAATATATTTAACATTTCACTTAAATAGAGAAAATACAAGATAAAGAAAAATAAGTGAGCATGTAGGTAATTAAAAAGTAAAATGAGTGAGCATGCAGATAATTAAAAATTAAAATGAGTGAGCATGCATGATTAAAAAGTTTAAATAACTGATAATAAAACTAGAACATATGTGCCATTCTCAACCAAAAGGGTACTTATTGTCGGTTGTCATTAAGGCGCTATTTCCATACAGCTTCAATTTGAAATCAACCTTATTGACAAGCGACAATGTGGTACCTTTTGGTTGAAAATGTCACAAATATACACCGTATTCACAGTATCTTGGGAAGTATCGGGAATTTCTGGAAGGCTAATTAGTATCACTCCTAACGTATTGGAACGGGGTATGATTATTTTATTGACAATTGAATTATTATTATTTTTGTTATTATTGTTATTCTAATGTTTACAATGAAACCCAATTTTAATTGCATATATTTCTGACATATCTTAATAATGTAAATTACGCATCCATGAAAATGTATGATTAATACAAATAAAAAATATGAATATGAATATCGAGTCACATGGTATGTTGATAGGAAATGTCGCCGACAGAGACGCGTGCGCAGGCAGTCCATAAAGTGTAATAAGAATGGCAATAAACCACTATGACACCATCGTAATGGCCGAATGCAATGATCATTGACCCACTACACACTACACTATGCCACATGTTAAACACACTACTTAGAAAACTTGCTAACCAGAGTGGTGTAAGACTGGAGAGATAGCGATTTTAAAACACTGTTTATTATTATTATTAAAGCCTTTATTATACGAACTGTTGACATTTTATGTAACAATTATTAATATTTATTGTATGTTTCTTCCATATGCATATTCGTAAGATCTTTTTGACCTAGGCCTCTTCCGAATCGCCTTTTTCTATTATATTTAAGTATTTGTCCAACATTTTTTTCCATTTTTGTCTGTCTGTTGCCATTTCTTTCCAGTTTTTTCCTATTGTTTCTATTAGGTCTTTTTCCCATCTTGTTTTTGTTTTGGCTTTTTTCTCTTACCAATCTTTGGATTCCAATTTGTTGCTGTTTTTGTCCATCTGTTATTTTTCATCCTCGCTATGTAACACTGATTTAAATGAAATAAAACTATGAAATCGGATTATATCGCGTATATTGAATTTACGCGGTTTGTTTAATTGAGTTTGTTTCAATATACGCGATATAATCCGTTTTCATAGTTTTATTTCATGAGTAACTATCGCGGTAACCGAAGACAATATTACACTAATTTAAACATTCACGATTCTTATACATTATTAAATTATAAAACATGACTTAATCGTACCTCCGACGTTTCGAGGACGACGCCTTTCCCTTGGTACGGAGAAGACATACGCGATTAAGTCCCGTTTTATAATTTAGCGATTTTACTTTCATATTTAAGTATTTTTTATAGTTTTCTTATTATTCCTTTGCCCAGGCCCAGTAACAGCGACAGTGCTATCTCATTTACTCCAATACAAATAGACGTGTGCGCGCTAAGATAAGATAATATTTTATTGTCAAAATTGTGTAAAAATTACATGTTATAAATATAATTTTGCCCATTTTGAGCGTATAATATATCTTATACTTATTACTAAATGACTAAGAAATAATGCTTGTAAAGGGGCCCACTGACTATCAGTCCGCCGGACGATATCGGCCTGTCAGTTGTTCGGAACTGTCAAATTTTTGTTCTAAAGGGGCCCACTGACTATCAGTCCGCCGGACGATATCGGCCTGTCAGTTAGAACAAAAAATTGACAGTTCCGAACAACTGACAGGCCGATATCGTCCGGCGGACTGATAGTCAGTGGGCCCCTTAACTGACAGGCCGCTATCGTCCGGCGGATTTCTGACAAGTTTCCTTGTCAATTGAAAATCGCTCACGCTATTCATTTGTACCAAAGTGACACTTAGTTGATATGAACTTATATAATAACAAGTGATCTCCTTGCAGGTCACGCCTGATTGAGTCAGAGTCAGTCAGCCGGCGGCGTGAAGGAGGTTAATGCGTTTGGCCCTCTTCCGCTAGCCTTGGAATAGGATTATTTCGGGCCCTAGGATATTGTTTATTAGTTCATAAATATTTCGTGAAAATTTGCTTAATAGTAAACTTAGGTAGGTATTTGCCCGTGAAAATTTGCTTTATAGTACTTTGGTATTTGCCCAAGAAATTACAAATTCTTGCCTTATGGCATTAAGTACGTCCTTTTATATTGTTTTGTTAAACATGACTTAAAATTCATAAATAAGTTAGTTATTTCATCGTACTACGTTCACCCCCCATGTAACTACACACGCCTTATTAGATAATTATTTTGAGATTATGTAATATTATCAAATAATATGCTATTTGCGTGCAAAATTTTATAAAAACCTGTTAAACCATTTTTAGCGTTCCGTACCCAAAGGGTAAAAACGGGACCCTAAGACTCCGCTGTCCGTCCGTTTGTCACTAGGCTATATCTTATGAACCGTGATAGGTAGACAGTTAAATTTTTCACAGATGATGTATTTCTGTTGCCGCTATAAGAACGAATACTAAAAACAGAATAAAATAAATATTTAAGTGCGGCTCCCATACAACTAACAAACGTGATTTTTTGCCGTTTTTTTGCGTTATGGTACGGAATCCTTTGTGCGCGAGTCCGACTCGCACTTGGCCGGTTTTGTATTAAGTAATGAAGAATAAATATCTAACTTTTAACAGTTTTTTTGTAAACCTTAAAGTGTCCGAAACATATTAAAAGTAAAAGTTATACATTTTGTAATATTTGAAGCATTATTAACTTTGTAAACTTTATATCAATATGATGGTCTTTATTAGGGTTCCGTACCCCAAAGGGTAAAAACGGGACCCTATTACTAAGACTCCGCTGTCCTTCTGTCCGTCTGTCTGTCACCAGGCTGTATCTCATGAACCGTGATAGCTAGACAGTTGAAATTTTCACAGATGATGTATTTCTGTTGCCGCTATAACAACAAATACTAAAAAGTACGGAACCCTCGGTGCGCGAGTCCGACTCGCTCTTGGCCGGTTTTTTTGAACAACCGGAGATGATAGGCTGACGTCATTTTTATTTACCTACACGTATACGAAAAACCTTAAAGTGTCCAAAACAGGTATCGAAAGTCGGAGTTAATGATAGAAGTAATCCAGGTCAAGAAATACAAGCACTCGAACACAGTGAAAGTATTACAACCAGTATGTTATAGTACGAATCTTCTCAAATGATTTTTACGCACGGTTTTTACGGTCTTACCCTAATCTGTTAAACAAAATTGTTTCTTTTGAGTGAGCGCTCGGCCATTGTGTCCGAGCGCGTGCCACGCGTCTTAGGCGTAATAATCATTTGAGAAAATTCAAGTTGGTGGAAATCGATTTCTGTGGACAGTTTTCTTGGACGGAATAAAATAACCGAATTTGTTTAACATTACATCTCAAAACATTTTAGTAGTAGAAGAACTGATTTGCGAGACTTGCATCTTTTTACATGTACAGTCCTAACCTCGTCCTGCCCAATGTGATTTTTAAAGGACATATATATTCCATTTTTAGCAAGTTACTTATGAATAAAAAGCCTGGATAGGTTTTTACACTGCTTAATTTAATACTTTAAACATGAACCAAAAAGGAAAATCAACTTTATTTTCCAAATACTTTGGTTTAAATTCCAATGGCTTAAACTGAGTATGGCGGGCAGGACGCGGCAATAATTTTTGATGACATAAGTTATACTTACAGGATGTTTTCATTGCCATATATAAATATAAGTCTAAATATCTCGCGTGACATACTCAATTTTCGATAGAGTAAAAATTCCATTCATACAAACTTTCACATATATATTACTAATCACTACATAGTATAAAACAAAGTCGCTTCCAGCTGTCTGTAGGTATGTCTGTCCCTATGTATGCTTAGATCTTTCAAACTACGCAACGGATTTTTATGCGGTTTTTTTTAATAGACAGAGTGATTCAAGAGGAAGGTTGATAAAAAACGTGCCTCGAAAATCACGAAAATTTGATTCTCGATCAGAGGGCGCCACTAGCTTTGGCCTACTCTCGTATAGAGGGAGTTGACGGTTTCGTTTGTAATTTATAATTTTAACGCATATCAGTGAAAGAACATGGGTCAAAATCATATAAAAATAATTAATGCAAATAAAAAAATCATTTATCCATATATAAATAAATTTTAACGTATTTTTTAAATCTTCATTTTTAGTTTTAAAGTGTGTCGTTAGATGGCAGTGAATTTACAGTGGTTACAAAATTTACTATGACAGTACCGCTCTATCTCATTACATCCTCTTTACACATGCTACGTGGTACAGCTTTGCACCCGTGTGAAGCCAGGGCGGGTCGCTAGTAGTTAATAAACTTACTCCTCTAAATAAACTTCGTTTTTGAGGAATGCACAGAAAAGGTCAAAACACAAGGACCTTTGCTCATTACTTTTTGACGTTGATTACACATCAGCACCGCATCGCGATACGTTCAGCAATTAATGAGATTCTGGGCGCCGGAATAACGGTTTTTATCATTATTGTCCTTAAGAACGGGGCAATTGACATTTTTGGGAATTGGCATTTAAATTCAGCCTTTATACGTTTTGGCAAAAACTTTAAATTTGTGTTTTTAGGGTTCCGTACCCAGAGGGTAAAACGGCACCCTATTACAAAGACTCCGTTGTCTGTCTGTCTGTCCGTGTGTCACCAGGCTGTATCTCATGAACCGTGATAGCTAGATAGTTGAAATTATCACAGATGATGTATTTCTGTTGCCGCTATAACAACAAATGGTAAAAACAGAATAAAATTAATATTTATGTGGGGCTCATATACAACAAACGTGATTTTTTAGCCGTTTTTTTGCGTAATGGTACGGAACACTTGGCCGGTTTTTTATTGTTTATCAATTTAAACTATTTAAACGTCATTCTTAGGGCATTTATCATGTAAATATATGAATAATTTTTCAAACAAAATACCTACATACAAAATTGATAATTTAAAGTCACTTATACACACATTAATTCGAAATAAATCTATGCTTAGAAACTAAAATAAGCCTTTAACCCAACAAAATATATAAAATAAAATAATAATAAAATAAACCGTGCCGCGCCTCTTATGTACTTATTACTCTTTAAAAAAATACAAATAACATTTTATAAGAACCTTTTATTTACGGCTCAATTCTTTTTTTAATTAATTGGGTACTTACAGCCACTCATTTAGCAGTCACTTATTTCGACGGGTGAACGTGATAGAAAGCGAACAAGCATATGCCAAAGGTCAGGAGGGAAAGGGACAAATAAGGCTGTTGAACACATCGAGTCGAATTCCGGTCTGATTGTGAACGAACGTTATAGAGTTGTTATTACCACCTAGTTTTTTTACACATTTATTTTACCATTTATTTATTTTATTTTATTTTATTTTATTTTATTGATAAGAATGTTTACATGACATTACAGTTGAACCAATGCGTCACGAAACTTAAAACTAACAGCAATAATAATACATAAAACAGCAACAATTATAACAACAATAATACCACATTACATTAGTATAGACAGACAAACAAATTATTTTGGAACAGTGATACTGAACCATGATATTCATCCAATAACTGGAGGCTGTGTTTATAATGTTTGTCTTAATACTAATATGACCTGATCCTTGAACTTTTCAATTAGAAAATTATACTGTGCCAGTTTGTCCCGTAGGTTTTGAGGGCTATCTGGGGGTTTTCAAATCAAAATGGTACCATTTACTTTTGGGTTATTTAGACTCAGAATCACGAGTACTATTCAATAACAATTCAATACAAAGAAAAAAGGTGTCCCCAGTTTTTCATACAAATTTTAGCTGTCAGTTTTCAGTGTCCATACAAAATGTATGTGAAAATGCGTTACAAAACTCACATTTTTTGGGGGACATTTTTTGTTTTTAAATCGATAGTCCTCGTCATTCTGAGTAGAAATAACCAAAACGTTGATGGGTTTTCGAAAAAAAGTAAATGGTACACTTTTAAGTAAAAATGCCTATCTACAAAATATGTTGAGAGACGAAACAGTCTTAGCCAAAACAACGCTCCAGGTTCGTGATTTTGACTTCTAGATGTCAACAATACCTATTCTCTTTGATAATACCTATTCTCTTTGATACTACATAGTTCAGTAACAAGCGTTACCACTGCCATTGATGTTTCTGAAATGTTAAAAAAAACCTTAAAAACTCATGTGCAATGTTAACATTAATTTAAAGTGTGAAAAAAAAGAAATATAATGAAATAACTGAATTGAGTATGCATTAATAATAGCAGCAAGTATTCATTCTTCTTGTACATCAAAGTAAAATACCTACTATGTTGAAAAAATCACGAAACAATGATATGATATGGATATAAATGAAGAAATAAAATAGATACCCACTTATAATTTCTTGTTCTATGTATTATATTTAGTATCGTGTCCTGTCAATATATATATATGTGTTTTATTATTTAGTATGCCTTATAAATAAATCTATTTCTAATGTATGATACTTTTTTTTAATATACTTTATTCATGTAGGCCTAAAAATAAGCACTGAATAGTAAGTAGATATTACATATAATTATACTATCTTAAGCTATTTTTTTTTAAGCTAATTATCAAAGTAATTGATCTATATAAATATACAATATTATATATAAATATAATTCATAATAATATTGAATTTTTATACAAATCAAATTTAATACTAAGATTTTCAAAATTAATATAAAGACGTAACATTCTCTCTATAGAAATACCGAAATATGACGTTCCAATTGAAGCGTCCGTGAAAGTAAAAAGAGCATAAAGGTAAAAAAACGGCCAAGTGCGAGTCGGACTCGCGCACGAAGGGTTTTGTACCATTACGCAAAAAAGGCAAACAAATCATGTTTGTTGTATGAAAGGCCCACTTAAATATTCATTTTATTCTGTTTTTAGTATTTGTTGTTATAGCGGCAACAAAAATACATCATCTGTGAAAATGTCAACTGTCTAGCTATCACGGTTCATGAGATACAGCCTGGTGACAGACAGACGGACAGTGGAGTCTTCAGTAATAGGGTCCCGTTTTTAGGGTTCCGTACCCAAAGGGTAAAAACGGGACCCAATTACTAAGACTCCGCTGTCCGTCTGTCTGTCTGTCACCAGGCTGTATCTCATGAACCGTGATAGCTAGACAGTTGAAATTTTCAGAGATGATGTATTTCTGTTGTCGCTATAACAACAAATAGTAAAAACGGAATAAAATACATATTTTAGTGAGGCTCCCATACAACAAACGTGATTTTTTTGCCGTTTTTTTGCGTAATGGTACGGAACAATAAATCCTAAAAAGTACGGAACCCTCGGTGCGCGAGTCCGACTCGCACTTGGCCGGTTTTTTACCCTTTGGGTACGGAACCCTAACAAACAAGATTCGTATGTAATACAAATTGCGATGACGTAAGAGGTCATTTGTGTAAAGAGTAATCATCAATTAAATAATTTATCTTTGTATTTTAGTAGATTCAGTTTGCAGCAAAGATAGATATAACTCCGTAATAGATGGATACAGTCTAAGGAAAAAACGTGCCTCGAAAATCACGAAAATTTGATTCTCGATCAGATGGCGCCACTAGTTTTGGCCTACACTCGTATAGAGGGCGTTGACTGTTTCGTTTGTTATTTATAATTTTAACGCATACCAGTGAAAGAACATGGGTCAAAATCATATAAAAATAATTAATGCAAATAAAAAAATCATTTATCCATATTTAAATACATTTTATCGTATTTTTATAAATCTTAATTTTTAGTTTTAAAGTGTGTCGACAGATGGCAGTGAATTTACTGGGGTTACAAAATTTACTATGACAGTACCGCTCTAATATAAGTTACTCTATGGTTTGCAGTTAATATTGATCTATTAAGATAAGATAATCGACCGAGCGAAAGCGAAAGTCTCCATTTCAGTTTGGGCAAAAATGCTTTCGCAAGTCCGGCTGTTCCCCTCTTCGCATTTCTCAACCGATTCTCGCGTTGGTGAGCACTGAGCGGTAGCCTTACCACGAGTTTGACAGTGACATATTCGCTAAAATCTGCGTAATTTACTTTTTTTAATTTATTATACTTATACTACCTCGGTGGCAAACAAGCATACGGCCCGCCTGATGTTAAGCAGTCTCCATAGCCTATGTACGCCTGCAACTCCAGAGGAGTTACATGCGCGTTGCCGACCTTAACACTCCTCTCCCTCGAGCTCTGGCAACCTTACTCACCGGCAGGAACACAACACTATAGTATTAGGGTCTAGTGTTATTTGGCTGCGGTTTTCTGTAAGGTGGAGGTACCTCCCAGTTGGGCTCTGCTCTAGATCTGGAATGACATCCGCTGTGCTGTGCCCTACCACACAAAGCGAGATGTCATTCACAGTGCCCATACCTCTCTTGAAAGAAACTCACATACATACAAACATGCACTTTGTATTCATCTCGCTCGCACTATTGCACGAACCAGTGAGATGCATGCACAGTAAGTTACACACTATAACGAATATATCAGTGTCAAACTCGTGGCACTGGTAAGGCTATAGGTTCGATAATTACATGGATTCTTTGTCAATTCAGTTGTCAGAGCGATGGGGATTTGCAAAGTCTACTGGGGGTCGATTTTTGAATTTCGAGCGCTCGATTTCGTGTATTTCGTTTAATAATATCTCCACTACTAGTCATTTAAATTCTACTAATAGAATTGAAAACGAGTGATCAATACCACTACTTAGATTTCCAATTTCTATCTCTCGTATTTGAAAAATAGTATTTTGCACCGAGTTTCGAGTGACGAAAACTACCATTACGCAATAACGGAAAAAAAATCAAGTTTCTTGTACGGGAGCCCCGCTTAAATATTTATTTTATTCTGTTTATAGTATATCTTGTTATAGCGGCAACAGAAATACATCATCTGTGAACATTTCAACTGTCTAGCTATCACGGTTCATGAGAACAGCCTGGTGACAGACGGACAGACAGACAGACAGACGGCGGAGTCTTAGTAATAGGGTCCCGTTTTACCCTTTGGGTACGGAACCCTAAAAATCGGCCACCAGTTCACAGTCAATAGTGTTACATTGACACAAATTGAAGATAATCTGAATTCCGAGTTCAAATATCGATAATCCCAGATATTTGTGACGTTTTGAACCAAAAGGTACCACATTGTCGCTTGTCGATAAGGTTGATTTCTAATTGAAACTATATGGAAATAGCGCCTTACTGACAAGCGACAATAAGTACCCTTTTGGTTGAAAATGACACATTTGTTCCTGAGCTATTGATGCTTTATACAGATTAATGCAAAAACAACGTCGATGCTAAAACTTAAATTACTATGAATTGTTAAATGCCACCTTTTTAAGTTTTTGTTAAATTACCTATTGTTTATTTATTTAGTTTTGTGTGTATTTTACTGCACCATAATTTTTTTTTATACTACGCCGGTGGCAAACAAGCATACGGCCCGCCTGATATTAAGCAGTCTCCATAGCCTATGTACGCCTGCAACTCCAGAGGAGTTACATGCGCGTTGCCGACCCTAACACTCCTCTCCCTCGAGCTCTGGCAACCTTACTCACCGGCAGGCAAAATATTTCTTACTATTACCTTCCCTTCCTCATTACAGTTCCCTTTTTATTCTAAAGGTCCAATCTGTCGTAACTTTACATCACGAGATACGTCTAAACACTCCCGTCCCGATATCACATACAAAGTTATGGAATTAGTCATAAAATGACTGCGTGACTCAAATATCTAGCGGGGGTGACACCATCTCTATAGCATATCTGCAAAATTCCATCCAACCTAAAACATACTTTATGCACTTAAGTTAAAGTCGATTTTCGCTTTGGACGGTTAATGCTTTTGGGATGTATTAAGAGTGGTATTAACGCATTGGAGTTGACATTCAATAGACGACGCCGTGTGACGTCATTAAATCAGTAAAATGCTCGATTTCGTGGTGGGGAGTTAAATTATATGGGTATTGAAATGTTAATATTTAGGTTGAGTTATACCGATATTATATAAATGTGATTTAATAAAACATTAGGATAATATTTAGTGTTCACATAGGTACAGTCGAAGGCAAAAATATCGATCCGGACAAATGTCTCAAAAATATGTGAACACGACTTTATTGTCTAAGGTGTACACATATTTTTGAAAATTTGGGAATGTATGTATAATCAAAGATAGGTATAACTCCGTAATAGATGGATACAGTCTAAGGAAAAAACGTGCCTCGAAAATCACGAAAATTTGATTCTCGATCAGATGGCGCCACTAGTTTTGGCCTACTCTCGTATAGAGGGCGTTGACGGTTTCGTTTATTATTTAAAATTTTAACGCATATCAGTGAAAGAACATGGGTCAATATCATATAAAAATAAAAAATGCAAATAAAAAAGTCATTTATCCATATTTAAATACATTTTAACGTATTTTTATAGATCTTCATTTTTAGTTTTAAAGTATGTCGATAGATGGCAGTGAATTTACAGTGGTTACAAAATTTACTATGACAGTACCGCTCTATCTTATTATATCATTTTTGGTATAATGTATATTTATTAGTTATGCCCTTGACTGTACCTACATCAATTTGTAATGAAGTAATTATTTAATTAATGGAAGGAGATAAAGATTTATTAATATATTTCCAAGAAACCTGATCGGGCATTTTTCTGGTCAATATAACAAGTATTTTTTTTTTCTGTTTTTGTTTGTACATGTGAGCAAAAAAATACTAAGACCTACAAATCTTACAATACACAAGTACTAATTTCAAAATAGTGCGAACCTTACACAATATTTATTTTTCAATGTAAGAAACTCCGTTGGGATATATGTAAAATCATAAAATGTGTGTGCAAAATACTACTTATTGATTAAATATACCAATAATTTTTGTGTTACAGAAAAACCGGCCAAGTGCGAGTCGGACTCGCGCACGAAGGGTTCCGTACCATTACGGAAAAAAACAGCAAAAAAATCATTGAAATATTTATATTATTCTGTTTTTAGTATTTGTTGTTATAGCGGCAACAGAAATACATCATCTGTGAAACATTTCAACTGTCTAGCTATCGCGGTTCATGAGATACAGCCTGGTGACAGACAGACGGACGGACAGACGGACAGCGGAGTCTTAGTAATAGAGTCCCGTTTTTACCTTAAGGCATCATGGACCTTAATGGATGGCGATTTGTTAACCTGGTCGGACCACCGCGTTGGATTGCGGCACCTTCTCTTTCCTTCTACCGAACCAGTGAACATGAGCCTTTGGGTACGGAAAACTAAAAAATACCCGCCCTATGTCCCAAGCTTGTTCGATCTCTATATTTTAATTTGCTCTACCTTACTACAACTCTATCCTGACAGACACATTTTTGCTCAAAAAGGAAGCCCCGCTAATTTGATCATCGGTTCAAAAGCACGTCAAACACAAGGATCCTTTGATCGGGCAAAAATACAGATATGTGGTGAACTCTATGCGGGGGTGGGGCATGAGATGAGCGGGGAGCGATTTTAGGGTAAGTAGTTAATTTGTGCCATTCTCAATCACAAGGGTACTTATTGTCGGTTGTCAATAAGGCGCTATTTCCATATAGCTTTACTTTGAAACTTTAATTTAATTCGGACCCGGGTATGTCCTTAAACTACGTCCAAAAGGACCCGGGTATGTCTTTAAACTACGTCCAAAAGGACCCGGGTATGTAATTAAACTACGTCCAAAAGAGAGGTATGGGCACTGTCAATGACATCTCGCTTTGTGTGGTAGGGCACAGGACAGCGGATGTCATTCCAGATCTAGAGCAGAGCCCAACTGGGGAGGTACCTCCACCTTACAGGAAACCGCAGCCAAATAACAGATATTTATATACTTAGCAATCCAATGTGCTGTGCACGCGTGGGTTCGGATCCCATCCTCGTCGCCACGGATATGTATGTACTTAGCAATGAAACAAGTGCGTACGATGGAAGCTCGTTTATTACTCGCTCGCAGGCCAGGATACAGCGGACGCGCGGACTGAGGCGCGGTGACGACACATGCATACATGTCAATAACACTATACCCTACTAATAGTGTTGTGTTCCTGCCGGTGAGTAAGGTTGCCAGAGCTCGAGGGAGAGGAGTGTTAGGGTCGGCAACGCGCATGTAACTCCTCTGGAGTTGCAGGCGTAAATAGGCTATGGAGACTGCTTAACATCAGGCGGGCCGTATGCTTGTTTGCCACCGACATAGTATAAAAAAAAAGAAATCAACCTTATCGACAAGCGACAATGTGGTACCTTTTGGTTGAAAACGTCACATTTAATCATGCGTATGACAGAAATACTAGACACTGTCAGTGACGTCAGTGACAATTCATCATCTTCCTTGCGTTATCCTGGTTTTTTTGTCACGATTCATGGGAGCCTGGGGTCCGCTTGGCAACTTATCCCAAGAATTGGCGTAGGCAGTAGTTTTACATCTGACCTTCCAACCCAGAGGGTAAACTAGGCCTTATTGGGATTAGTCCGGTTTTCTCACGATGTTTTCCTTCACATAGGAGCGACTGGTACTTAGGAGCTAACGTTGACGGTGTCGGTTTTCGACTTAAAACACGTGAGTGACCCGTTATTAATATATTTAATATGTCTGTGTCTCACGGAAGTTTTGTCATTGTCCTATACTGAAATCTCTGTTGATGTCTTCACTATATGACCTGACATTCTACAATCAGTTAAAAAAATGGTTGACCACAAAAGCCTTTTATGACATGTCAGAATATAATAATAATGATTTAATCTTAATTTAATTTTATATTTTGTATTTTTATTAATTATTGGAAATTTGAAATGTGTTGATTATTTTTATAATGTATTATTTTACTTTAATTTAATTAATGATTATTTGAATGAATTGAATATATTATGTAAATCCAATTATGACGTGTAATATGAAATATTATTATAAATAAATGAGTATGAGTATGAGTATGAGTATCACTGCGGGTCATCCGCTTCCGCTCTCTCCCCCGCTACCGCCCATCACTCGCGCCCGCAATAGTGCCGGGGGCGTATCGTTTCCCGCTAAGCTAATGAGATGTCAGTACAATCATTTATGCTTTTACCTTACACGAATCAGGTTTTTGGCCTTTAATTTCGCCCGCCTTTTGATATTAATTAATTTGAATACATAATTTTGATATATTTTTTTAATTAGAGATTATTTTGGTGACATTTGATTGGCTGGTGGGAAATTGGCGGTTTAAAAAATTTACGAGAAAATAAATCTCATTTTAATTTTTTTATAAGCTTAAAATATCCATTAGATAACTACTCATTTTCAATAAAAAATATTCACACAAATTATACTTTTTGCTAGTAAGTTAAAAATATTTAAGTAGGTAATGTATAAGTACCTAGTTTAACATTACCAAAATGTCAATTATACCAACTTAATTTATTTCCAAACAAATATTTGTCTTCATGTTTACAATCTACAATGACTGGACTATTTATCCACTTCAACTTTATTTGTGTCATTTTCAATCAAAAGGGTACTTATTGTCGGTTGTAAATAAGGCGCTATTTCCATATAGCATCAATTCGAAATCAACCTTATCGACAAGCGACAATGTGGTACCTTTTGGTTGAAAACGTCACATTTATTATAATAAAACAATTATACCAACTACTTATTCAAAACCAGTGGTCCCACCGACCCGCGCGCGGACAAAAATCAAAAACAATTATTCTATGAAACTCAGCATTTTAACATTTCAAAGGAACGTCCGCAGCACAGGAAAGATGTTATTCATATTAACAGACTAATTGAATAAAAAATAAATCTTTTAATACAAAGGTTATCTGTGGTTTATCTTGCCTCGCCGCGGGCTTGCGTAATTATGCTACTGTTGTTCTGTTTGGGCGCTCGCAATTTTCTTTTGTTTATTAAAGGTAACGTATTCTAATCGTCGTACTCGTTTCCCATGGTTAGACCACTGTGAGGTCAAATTGTACAGTATTATGGTGAGTTGTATTAAGATCTTGTTTAACGGGTAAAAACTAAAAATATGCGTTTATTGTTGGCGGGAGATTTTCTAATGATGCGAAAGTTTTATGTTGTTGCTGTTTTTTACAACCTTTTTTTATACCACGTCTGTGGAAATCAAGCATACGGCCCGCCTGATGGTAAGCAGTTACCGCAGCCTATGGACGCCTGCAACACTGGAGATATTACACGCGCGTTGCCGACCCTCGCTATATTTAACTTGCAATATGTAACGACATATATTTTTACGGGTCAAATATTGCAAGTTAATTTTGACCCACTTCCCGGTCTAAAATGAAGCTGAAAATTTGCACACGTATGTAATTCTGGTGACAATGCAATATTATGGTATCATCGAGCTGATATGATGATGGAGACAGGAGGTGGCCATATGAACTCTGTGATAAAACAACGCAACCTAATTGTGTTTGCAACCGCAACCAAATAAATAAACAGTGAATAATGACAAAAATGTTTAGGTTATGATAATTTCATATTAGTTAATGATGCGTATTAAGTCCGAATATTTTTAGTATCGTTATCGTAAATAAACCGCGCCGAAAAATATCATATAAAAAAACTTAATTCAATTAAGACTTGACAAGTCCACAGTTTAAGTCCACGCGTCAACTCAGAGCTTCAAAGACGCCATTGATGTCCCGATTGTACCCAGAGGTGATATCTAAACCTCAACCTAAAAGGAGATAAGTGCCTACTAAATCCAACCAACATAATCCCTTTAACAACGTCGAATATCGTCTGGAACTCGATATGAAACGACGTAAGCGCCAACTAAATGTGTAATACTTAATACCTTTCACTAAAACGTTGGAGAAAGCAGGGAGTGCACACGACGACTGTCACGTGTGTTATCTGAATGCCTTTAATTCTATGATACACTGAGGGGCTCTCTTTACTTTTAATTGTTTCTAAAAGGACGTAAGTACAGTTTGAGTGATTTGAAGTTGTAACGTTTTTGAAAATAGGAGATGACAGTGTCTTTTACGAAATATTTTAATTGTCTTTCCTTTGTTGGTGGCGTTGCTTTGAGCTTGTTAAAACTCACTAATCTGTGTATTTTTCTAAAAAAACAAAAAAAATTTCAATACAATCTATTTCAGGTAGTTTAATATATGAACATAGTATTTTTTTTGGTTTAGATTAAATTTTACTCATCATCAATGGGTATTTAAGTGTGTGCATTTATTTTACTGGTATAATTAATATATAGCTAATACTATTCTATAATATTAATATAATAATATAGCTATTTTATAATATAAATATAGCTAACACCTACTACATTTAATTACATAGCCAAACATATGCTAAGTGTTTATTAAACTGTTTTAATAAAAAAAGTAACAACAAAATTTACAGATTTCGCACTACTCGCCACTATTGGATGACATCGAAAATAAACATCAAAAATAAAAAGTACTTAGATAGTATCTAGCTCATCCATTTAAATCGGTGCTCCATTTTTTTTCTTATAAACCCTAGACCCTAGCCCTAGACTGTGCCCTAGACCCTGGCCCCTGACCAATATAGCCGAATCTCACTCTTAGGGGAACTAATCTAATAATCATTCAATGATAAGAGCACCTGTCCAGCCCACGGTTTTTAAATTTTTTTTTTATTTTTTTTTTTTATTGATAATAACATGGAAAATACAACATGTGCACCATAATACAATGTTTCGCCAAACTGCGGAGCAGTTTGTTGGCGATGAGCTCGCTCTTTTATACATCAAAAGCAGGTACATAATTTTTAAAATGACTCCAATAAAATTAATTTTTCCAAAAGAAAGACAATCTCAAAATATTTATCAGTACGGTTTTTACTCACTATTATTTTTAGTCGCTTTTGGCGACATGTTTCGGATGTTGCACGACGTACAACCGCCGCGGACACTCGTGCCTGAGGATGGATTCCCAAAAAATCCGAAACATGTCGCCAAAAGCGACTAAAAATAATAGTGAGTAAAAACCGTACTGATAAATATTTTGAAATATGTCTCACGATAGTTTAAGTGCGAAAGACAATCTATCTGCCTCGGAAGCTTTTTTTATTAAGCTCCTGCATCTTTTAATACAAATTTTCATATATCATAATAATTTTGGAAATATAGCCGAATTACACTCCCACGAAAACGATCTGATGAACATTTCAATGTTAAAAGCCAAATATATTTTAATTTGGGCATGTCTTTTATATTAGAGTTTTGAATGATTCACGGTTAGTTTCACTAGACTTATATTGACCGGGATATAGACCGTGATTACCTTTTGTATTATTTAAGGCGGTTCCCTGAGCCAGAAGGCGAAAAATCTCCTTATATGATCATGTTTTTCTAAGAGGCGTTGATATTTGTAGACGCGGAAAAAATATATGTGGTTCTTGACTATATTATCTTTAAAAACATAGCTTCCGATACACGAATTATGACACTTCGCTCGATACAATTAATTCCCAAAGTAACCTGTAACTCGGACTTTTAATCCTACTTTACTCGGTTATTTATTATGTGATACTATAAACAAAAAAAAAAACAAAAAACAATCTTAACATAAATAGTAATTTCATAGCTTTAGAATTTCGATATTGTAAGGCAACGTTTCTAAAATAAATAAAAACCGACAAAATTCGATAAAAATTGACACTTGGCGTGTATGTTCTTTCCCGTTCTTTCTTGCGAAATGTGACAGCGGCAAACCGATGGAACGGCCTTAATACAAAAACAACAAACACAAAATACAAAAGGTAATCACGGTCTATATCCCGGTCAATATAAGTCTAGTCTTTTATATTGTCAAGAACTTACAATATTTGAAATAAAACAAACAAAATATGTTTAAATACAATCTGCTTCGAACAAAACGTCATTTTTGCCGTATTTATAAATTCCGTCCAACTATCAAACCCATTGACAGGGTTGACGATAAAAATGTAAAAGCCGTGTGACGGAAAGCTTTTTATCGGCTCTAGGGCCAAACGTCAGTTTCGCAGATACAGTGACAATCCACGCCAATTCGTTTGAAATGACCGCATTTACACAGTTACGTAACAAAACCTTTAAGGATTTTTTTTGGTAATTTTTTCGTGCCACCCCTAACGAGGTACTTCATTGCGCGCCTTGAGAAAAAGTCAGCTTTGCAAATACATATGTTCTTGAATTTGCATGGATGATTCCATACAAATTCAACAAAAAAAAAGTAACTTCTTTGTTCGGTCGTTGATACCACTGTAGATTTTTTCCATTATTTTTTGGATATTGTTAAGGTAACGTTGAAATTCGAGAATATTTATAAAAATCAACATATCCGTGAAATTACGGTGCAATCAATTCCTGATCATAAAACAATTATGAGAAAAAATAACAGTGAAGGCTTTATTTGGAACAAAACTAAATGTGAATACCAAAAAGGCATAAAAAAAAATAAAAAATTTTTAGACAGTTACAGTCCATAGTTATTAGTATTAACTTATATGCTGACTATATATGCTGACAACTAAAGCCGGTGATAATTGGTAAATCAAAAATCAAAAATTAAGAAGTTGCTATTGGGTACAACGCATGACTGAATAGGTAATATAGGTAAATATTGTATATATACAGCTTACACTGTGTTAATGTGATATAAAAGTATGTATTAACCTTAGTAATATAAAAGTTAATCATTAAATTTAGATTAAGGTACTAACGTTGAAAATGAGTGCATCATTTCGCCGGTAAACGCAAGTTTGGCGAACCTATTATAAGTTTAAAATGTACCATATCTTAAAAAAAAAAGAAAAACGTTATTTTTACAAGTTTATGATGAAACTGAAATGTCAGAAGTTCAACTACAACAATTAACACAAAACCCACACTTTTCGTTTTTTTTCCTAAAAACCACAGGACATATTTTTAAATACAATACGCTACGGTGTAAAACCATCGCAGTTTATTCCAAAAAAAAATACCTCACGTCATACATAAAGCTTATATTTCACAACTCGTATCCATTGCTCGTTTTACAAGTAAACCTTACGCCAATCCGATTTAAAACACGCAATGTACCTCAAACACATCGATAAACCCCTTATAGAGCAAAATGGAAAAATGACGTGCCCTATTACTGTTGGGGTAAGATTTTTTTAGAAATAAATAAAAGCGGAAGTCTGTATGCATTGACGGGCAATGAATTCATAAATATGCTTCTATTTGTCAAACCGCTAATTTCGATGGACGTTGCATTTTAATATCAGTTGGTAAAAGCGGATAGTTATTTTGTCTATTTTAGAGGTTTTTCCGCATTTGAGCTGTCAATATGAGGCAAAAAATAGAATTGTTTATGAAACGGATGCCTAAATAGCATTATTTTTCACCGATACTAGAAAAATCAACTAATATCAACATTTACAAAATATTATATGAAATTTAATCTCGCTCATTACCTACTCTTTTTGGATTAATAGCTTAAAATGGGCAATTTGTAAATTACTATTGATACGGTTGTATTCTAATCCTCCTTAATTAATAAATATTATGATACAATCTCAGGTATTTATGCAACTATGTATTATCATTGTTAAAAAACTTGAACATCTCCACTATTGTGTGATTTTATACCTTAGGTATATAGAATTGCGATCACAATTAAAATATAGAATAACCTGCGTATTATAGATTACGGGTTATGCTAAGTTTTTTATTATTCAAGTTTTTATAATACATACTGTTGAATAAAAATGTTCTATTCTATTCTATTCTATTCTACTTTTAGTTTTTATTTAGTTATTCCTGTTTGATGTATTATATTGCATCGTGTTCAATAAAAGCACTTAAAAAAAATCATCAGTGTTAAAATTTAGCCTAAAATAAAAAGTAAGCGGAAGATACACTTCCACTTCACCTCTTAACCCAAAACCCTCCCACCCTTATGAGACAAAAATACACAAGTCAGCATGTCCACCCCCCAGTGGGCAGTGGGGGTTAATTACCGGTCACTAAATTAAGGTGGGCCCGTTTTGTGCGGACTTGCAGTTTACCGCGCCACTGTGCAAGACGCAAGTTTATATGAAGACTGGACGTTTTTCGACTAAGTGACGTTGATTAACTTTTGGGATGGTGAAATTGATTTGGGGGTTATTTATAAGATTTACTAGCTTTTGCCCGCGACTTCGTCTGCGTGGACTTAGTAACGGCAGTTAAAGTATAGCGCCTGGAAAAATTCTCATAGCAATTATTCAATTTGAGCATATTATATATAAGATAAGATAAGATACGATAAGATAAGATAAGATAAGATAAGATAAGATAAATTTTTGGGGTCCCCGGGACTCAAACTACCTCCATACCCAATTTCATGTAAATCGGTTTAGTGCTTATTGATTCCCCATACAAATTTCCACCCCCCTTTTCACCCCCTAAAGGGCGATTTCTGGAATAAACACTACCCTATGTCCTTCCCCGGGACTCGAACTATCTCTATGTCAAATTTCAACTCAATCGGTTCAGCGGTTTAAGCGTGAAGAGGCAACACACAGACAGACAGACAGGCTTTCGCATTTATAATATTAGTATGGATTTTAGGTCACACCTTTCGTTTTAATCTTTTAAAACTAACCGGTTAATTAGAACAACGTGATAATTACTAGATACGAGAACAATACAAGATCTAATAGATACGTTATAGTTTAGTTCTCAACTAGTTATCTTTTGCAGTTCGATTCGAGAAACCAATTGTCATTTCACGCTACAAATTATTGTGACGTTTTGGGATATCCATTAGATATCCATTGGATGTCTAAGTAATATCTTAAGCAAATCTTAAGGCGCTTCGCGCAGTTTTTGGCCAAAAACTGTTACTTTTTAGAGCTTATAACTTCTAAATGAGTTAACCAAAAATTATGAAAAAAATATATATGCATCTTCACTCTATGGACAACAATCGCAACATTTGACTTTTTTCCTGAAATTTGTAGTTTCACTGAAAAAAAAATAACACGACAGGCCGTTTTGCGGCTAACTTTGCTTATAACTTCTAAACGGCTTAATCGATTAAAATTATTTTTAAACTAACAAATATGTTTTAACAGGTTCTACAAATGCAACATAGCTTTTCTTAATCAAAAAATATTTTCTTAAGAAATCGAACGTTTTTCCACATTTCATGCGTATGCAGCCTGAAAATGGCGTGGCCGGCAGTCGTGTGCCAGCTTTGAGATGAGGAGGCTGTGTCGCTCGTCGCTCCGTGCCTTCCTTGCACTATGTTCGCTTATGCACAAGCAAAGTGCTATAATATCGGAGTTATTGTGGCCAAAGAATAAATAACTGCAGAGCGCTGATTTGGTTGCGACGCGCATTAGCGAGCGCAACACGGTATTTTGCGGTCTATTACAATGAATGTAATGATAATATCCGTATATATTATACTATAATATACGTATGTTTGAGAAAACTACATTTGAAATAAATAAATAAATAAATGTTTTCTAACCGACATATTATAATGTCATTCAAGTTTTACGTTTTGAATAATGTTCCATTCCATCTCGAAACAATAAATGATTGATTTAACATAAGCTACCTATTACGTTTTATGTATGAATGTAGTAGCTGTTAAAAAACATTGTTTTTGTAGTTTAAAAATAATTTTAATCGATTAAGAACTAGCAAAACGGCCTATCGTATTTTTATTTACGAAAAAACTTACTATTAAGTTTATTGTCGGTTTAGTTAAGTAGTAATTAGTGTTAAATAGTGTAATTGTAGTTATGTCTGTAAATTTTTCATGGGTGATCCTTGCCTGTTAATAAACGTTTTATTATTTTATTATTATTTGTATCTCCTTCTGGATTTCAGTAATTAATTCATTGGGTCAACTTGGTGTATTATGTCTTCTAAATGGGTAAACAAAAAATTATGAAAAAAATATATATCAATCTTTATTTATTGTTCAACAATTATAAAATTAAACTTATTTATAGTTTTACCGTAATAAAAATAATAAAACAGGCCATTTTGCGGCTAACTTTGGTTATTTTTACTAAACGGCTAAATCAATTAAAATTATTTTTAAACTAACAATAATGTTTTAATATCTGACGGTCTTTCCACCGCGATACAACCGGCCGACGATTTGTTTTATTAACAATATCATCTAAACTACCATCTGACAAAGTATGAAATGGGAATAATGGGATGCGATGACTGAAAAGATTTTTTTACATGTTCATGTGACCAGCTGACGGTCCACCGAGATACAACCGGCTGACCATTTTTTTAATTCACAATAGCATCTAAACTATCATCTGACACAGTATCAAGCGGGAGGCGATAACAATTTTTTTTGCGTGTTTCGGTGGCTGCCATTCCTCAACTCATCAACGGAGCGGCAGCTGACGTCCACAGGGGTTCATCATACATAGCCGTTAACCACTAAAAAAAAAATTACTGCAATGCGCTGATTTGGTTGTGGCGCGCTTGTAATGAAAACCGGCCAAGTGCGAGTCGGAGTCGCGTTCCAAGGGTTCCGTACATTACTCAAATTAAACAATTTATTTTTTATGTGAAACGTGCGTGAAATGTCTTTAATAAACCCGTAGGGGTTGGATCAAAAACTAAATAATTAAGTCCGACTCACGCTTGACTGCTCATTTTTAATAAGTTTTCCTGTGATCTATAGGTAAAGATCTATTTTGTGTATTTTTTTCAAAATTTTATACCCAGTAGTTACGGAGATAAAGGGGGGAATGCTCAGTTTTTGCCTATATTCGTGGATAACTTCTAAACAATTTAAAAGTGCTTGTTGCTAGGCCTATTTGAATAAATAATATATTGAATTAAATTAAATTGAATTGAATTGAATTGACTGTTTATCCTAAAATTATAAAAAATATACATTTGAGATTCTCACAATGAGCTCTTTCATTTGATATCGACGATATAGTTTGAAAAACTTTTTTTTTTAATTTTCTCTTTCACCCCCCAAAAGTGGCCCCCGTGTTTAAAATTATTTTTTTTACTTTACATGTCCGTCTTTGGGTCACAAACTTACATATATACACCAAATTTCAACTTAATTGGTTCAGTCGTTTCCGAGAAAATAGGCTGTGACAGACGGACAGACAGACGCACGAGTGATCCTATAAGGGTTCCGTTTTTTCCTTTTGAGGTACGGAACCCTAATAATGATGATATTCCCACGTAATGATTGAGAAAATTTCGAACTTCGAAAAATAACACATTTGTAGTAGTATATGAAGCTAGTAGGTACTTTAATTTTATAAGTTAACTATTAATGGCAATACGGCATAAAAAAAAACTGTATAAAATAAACGCACTGTACGCCTCAATTTAGTACATACCAAGCTTTAGCTATAAATCTTAATCCGTCGATTTGACTTAGGTATTTATTTGTAAGAAACAGATAAAACACAAATTAACTAATTGAGGCTTGTAAAGTATAATGCATAAGGGAATATATTTTTATTATAATTTACGACCTCCACTACACGCATGATCTACTCATATTCAAACAACAAAATATCTGCAAAAGATACACAAATACGAGGTATAGCGCCAAATGCCGCGCGCCTCTGGGCTGTAGGTTATTCTTTGAACCTCGTTCCGCCGCAGTCGCCGCACCGAGACGAAATTCACGTACGATCTCAGTGAGCGGGGTGCGGGTACAGAGACGCTGAGACGCTCAAGGCCAAATCAGCGAGAATCGTCTTAAAGAGATCGTTCAAGAGGACATTCAGAATCGCGGAAAATTTCGCCCTTAGGTTATCTACCTTTTGAAAAATATGAATGAATGAATGAAATTATTTAATCCAGAAAAAATTTCCATATGAGTTTAAAACATTTAAAACGAATTACATAGAGAGTATCATTTCGTTCCATTTGAAGTTGAAACTCTAGGTCCATGGGGTCCCAGCGCGCATAAGTTGTTTGCAGAAGTCGCGAAGCGTCTGGTTGACGTAACTGGTGACCGAAGAGCTGGCGGCTTTCTCGCACAACGTATCAGCATTGCGATACAGCGGGGAAATGCCGCCAGCATCCTTGGTACAATGCCTCAAGGGCCTATTTTAGATTTAAGCTAGTTATTAATTTCGTTTACGTAGTACCACTGTATATATCCTGTTATAATATAATGATATATGATTAAATTAAATTAAATTAGATTAAGACATACACAAAGACAAAAACAAATACACAAAAATCTTTAAATAAGGACCTGCGTCTCGGTGAATGTGTACGCTCTTATACCTTAGACAATAAAGTCTTGTTCACATATTTTTGAGCCATTTGTCTGGATCGATATTTTTGCCTTAGACTGTACCTATTAATTCTGAGCGAGGAAGTCGTGGGCAGACTAACGCACCTATACAACGCTTGCAGGGTTCGAAATTATCCAGATAATTATAGTCTTTGATAATTATCGCGATAATTATCCTAGGTATGGATGGTGCTATATTTATTTTCTTTGAATTCTTTAGTAAATTTTAAAATCTCGTCTTACAATCTTAAATTTTAGGTTATTATCAAATCGATAATTATCAGGCATAAAAATCACGATATTTATCGCGATAATTACCAAGATAACTATCATTGATAATTATCCTTTCGAACCCTGAACGCTTGGCGAGGTATCTTGTAGCACAGTAGAAAATGCTTCTAGCTTAGTATGTATTGGCTATTTTCAAAGTTATAACATTTAAAACTTTCGCGTTTTGAACACATATTAAATCACATTTAAAATCGGGCCTATCGCGAATTTATTTTATTACTTTTATTTACCGACGTTTCGACACAGGTTTCACTGCCAAGTGCCACCACGCCGCCGCCAAGCCGCCGCGACCACGACCTGTGTCGAAACGTCGGTAAATAAAGACCCGATTTTAAATGTGATTTAATATTTTCGAAGTTATTCCGCTTTCGAAGTATCCCAATGAACCTTATCGAACTAAAAACCACAATTCAATAAACGTTGCTCAAAATTAAAAGAAAAATGAAGTTCACAAGTAATTATCAACTCCGTCCGGAGTAAATTGAATTACATCATGTGCACTGAATCCGTAATGGCGCATAAAGAAAATGGCGGCTGATTTTAGAGGTTTGATTTAAAGCGGAAAGTTGGTTTGTTGATTTTATGTAGTTTAACAGAGCCATGGAGACTATATATAGAGCCTTATCTCTATGTATGAAAAGTGTCCATCAAAAAACAGTAATTAGGCGGCGCCACCATACACCGAAATACTACCAAAAACAACCTACGTAATTTGGTCGGGTTATTTGTTGCCTTATATAGTTCATGTTATACTCATGTCCCAGAGCTTAACTAGCGCCACCGGAGAGATTCTATATTATTTAAAGCTGAAAGCGGTCACTTTTGCAACAATTCTGCCATAAGAGATTGGCATCCTCTCTATACCATCCATAAACAGAGCAGTTCTTACTGACAAAAAAAAATGACAAACAAAGTTTGATGACATATTCGTTAGGAAACTCACTAATTACTATCAGACTATCACAAGTTCAGAACTACAAAACTGGGTTGATGTTTGTATAGTTTTTTTTTTGTAATTAGTGAGTTTTTATTGTCGCCGATATTGAATCTTATTTTTCTTCAGGTGGACAACCAAAACGTACTAAAGATAAGATAAATATTTTATTATTTATGTAGGCATATTACAATGCGCTTATGAACGTCAAATAAAGCTACGCCGGCTCTAAACTTACATTTCTATCTCGAGAAGATTTAAATCCCCCTCAATTGGAGGAGGGTATGCCAACATGGGACCAGCAACAAACTCGGCGGGACACATCTTTTCAAAACATTAACATCAATAACTGATGATAACACTAATACTACTTGCATAAACCTAATTAAACATAAATCAACCTTGTTTTTAGGGTTCCGTACCCAAAGGGTAAAAACGGGACCCTATTACTAAGACTCCGCTGTCCGTCTGTCTGTCTGTCCGTCTGTCACCAGGCTGTATCTCATGAACCGTGATAGCAAGACAGTTGAAATTTTCACAGATGTTGTATTTCTGTTGCCGCTATAACAACAAATAGTAAAAACAGAATAATATAAATATTTAAATGGGGCTCCCATACAACAAACGTGATTTTTTTGCCGTTTTTTCCGCAATGGTACGGAACCCTTCATGCGCGAGTCCGACTCGCACTTGGCCGGTTTTTTGTTACTAGTACGCTTCACTATGGCTCTGAATTTGTTGTAGCATATAATTAGTGAGTTTGGTTATCGCTGAGTAACGGGCAGAAGCTAATAGTTAAGTATTTCTTACGTAAGAAAGACAGTTAATTATCAACAGTATCCAATAACCATCACAATCACTTTGTCTCCCTCCACTGAAGATTTGTACAGTGCGACATAAATATACGCCAGCGTCACAATAATCTGCGCCTTGTACAGTCAGATAAGGGTGACGTACAGTCGCGATAATGTTCCAGCGACGATTTGTGACTGACTATAGCTTTTGTGGGTATTTAGCTGATGTGTTATTTATTTTGATGGCTTTGGTTTCATTGCACCGTTTCTTAAATTCCTAGATCTCAAAATATAATAGTCAAAATGACTGAATTCCAGAATTACCCATATTATTTATCCTACAAAAACCACATAGGTATCATAATATATAAACCTCAAATTATATAGGTACCTACATACAGTCCTACATGAATGTTTTTTTGGCGTTATTTTTATATAAAAACAAAAAAAAGTCATTTATTGTCGCAAAAAACAGAAAACTTCAAAAAAACAGCAATGATAAAATACGCACAAGGTCTACGTACAAAAAAGGGTTGTTGACTGTACCTATTTAATTAATAATTAAAAAAAAAATACATCACGCATCAATAGCAATAAAAGTAAACTGTAGCTCTGTAGGTATTTTTGACACACTTAAGGCGGTTCCCTGAGCCAGAAGGCGAAAAATCTCCTTATAAGATCATGTTTTTCTAAGAGGCGTTGATATTTGTAGACGTGGAAAAAATATATGTAGTTCTTGATTATATTATCTTTAATAACATAGCTTCCGACACACGAATTATGACACTTCGCTCGATACAATTAATTCCCAAAGTAACCTCTAACTCGGACTTTTAATCAAACTTTACTCGGTTATTTATTACGTGATACTATAAACAAAAAAAGAAAATTTTTTTTTAACTTAAATAGTAATTTCATTATTATTACGAGCCTATTGTGTCCCACTGCTGGGCAAAGGCCTCCCCCCTCTTCTTCCACTCCTCCCGGTTTTGAGCTACATCTGGCCAGTCGCTCAAAAAGGAGTCCAAGTTATCCCGCCATCGCCGACGAGGTTTGCCGGATCCCCGGTTTGACTCATGGGGCACCCACTCTGTGGTTATTTTGGCCCACATGTCATTCGGCATGCGGCAGACATGACCAGCCCAGTCCCACTTTAACTTGTCCGCTTAGCTACATCTATTATTTGGGTTTTAGAGCGCAGCGTGGTTTTTCATAGCTTTCGAATTTCGATATTGTAGGGTAACGTTTTTAAAATAAATAAAAATCGACAAAATTCGATCAAAATTGACACTTGGCGCGCATGATCTTTCACGTTCTTTCTTGCGAAATGTGACAGTGACAGCGGCAAACCGAGGGAACGGCCTTAACTATTATTCATTTACAATAAGTGTTATAGATGTAATTAAGAAGTACGAGTATATTATAAAATATGCTGTAATATTTTAGCATTTTTTTTTGTAAATGGCTCAAGTCTCCCGGACTTACCCTAAAATGTTAATTACGTACCTAAACATATTTGCAAAAGAAATACCATGAATCTAGTATAACTGGATCGGTCATGAGGAGTGGGGGAAAATGACCGAACGGAATAGTCTTATGTATCTTTCAGTAGGAGTAGCAGAGAAAGCGCTGTTATTGTTTGTCCTTGTCATAGTTTCACTTTTCCACCGCTGCCACAACCGAGGTTGTGGCAAACAAATAAGTACGTGACATGTCATGTTTGTTCGTTGCTTGTTTAATTGTTGTTGTTTTGTATGAAATTGTGCTTTCTCTTATGAAATATAGTGATGGTTAGCGTTTTGAATGCTTGAACTTTGATAAAATACTGGTGAATTGTTCTGTAATCGGCTGTAATAGCCGCTCTGAGCAAAAATATGAGATCATAACCTTTCACACGTAAGTACGGTATTTTACACCTTCCTCTAAACGCAATATGTGAGAATAACATCGTAAAATTACGTTACACTCAAAGCAATGTAGAATCAAACGATTTCAATAAAAATATCACAATTATTTACGCAAATTAACAAAACATTATTTGTAAAATTATCCGCCCAAATTACGTAGGTAGGTAGGAGTCGGAGGTCAGCCATTTTTAAACTTCTTCTTAATTTAGCTGCATAACAATCATGTTAGGGATACCAGATGAAAATATCATAATTTTATGGGTAATTTTGACCTCGAAGTTTTTTCGTACTTCTAATTCCAAAAAATAAATAAACAGATGTTGTGAAGATTAAATGTGGTGTACATTAATTGGTGTGATTGCGATTTGTGATTTCTTTAAATTAAAACCCATAATACATTCTATTTTACGTTTTATTTACTAAACATGTTTAGTTTTGTACCACCTGCGCGAATTATAAGAGGTATTTCATTGTTTATATGCCTAAAAAGAACGACCCATTGACATTTTGTTTAACGATTTTTTAATACCGTCAAACAAGCTAACTTTGCCTCCAGGGTAATCGCCCCAACGTGATATCAAATATTGGGGTAATTTTTACCAATATGGTATCCCCACGTTTATGACGTCATCTATGTATATCCCTTACGGGCGCACGCGTATAGCTGGTCTATGTAATGCTAGGTCTATGAGAAATACCGACCCATTTGGACCTAAATTGGGTACTTTATTGATGCAAACTATCACAGAATACTGTAGTTTTACAATTTATTATCAAAGGAAACACACAATATCTAGAAAGCCAATCAAAGAAAGAATTTCAAAGCAAACTGTGCCAAAGTTTGGGAAATACGGGCGTTTTGAACTCATTTTCATATTTCGATCGGTCGGGCAAAACAAATCCACAACTCACAGTAATGCCGTGCAGCGGGTGCACTTGTATAGAGACACTAGATGTGACTATTACCACAGTCGCCAGAGCTAGTTCTACTGCTTTTGCGTACTTAATATTTTTCTCCGCAAAAATCCGTGATCTCATGGCCTCACTTGCCAAACCAGAGACGAACTGATCTCGCAACTCCTCCTCTAACCTTCCCGTAAAATTACAATTGACTGCGAGATGTTTAAGACTTTGTAGAAAATCTGTTAGCGTTTCACCAGGTTGTTGCCTCCGTTGCCGATAAACATGGCGCTCGGCGATTTCTGAGCGCTTCGGCTCGAGGTGATCGGAAACCAACTTGACGAGGTCGTCAAATGTTTTTGTCTCTGGGTGGTCAGGAGCACAAAGGTCGCACATTAATGAGTAAGTCGCGTCACCAACCACAGTAATTAACGTCGGCACTTTTAAAGTTTCTTTAATTTCGTTTAGTAAAATAAACTGTTTGACACGTCGTACGTAAGCCGGCCATTGCTTCGAGCTTAGATCAAAATCGAAGATTTTACCGATTGGCATTTTACGACCCGCAAAAAACTTAATGTGCACGACACACAACACTTAAATAATCACTTATATACTCGAAAACGCGTAAATACTCGGTAATTAATTAGAAATCTCGACTGCGCCAGTGGAAAGTATTAAGTAAAACGCAAGCTAGACACTAACTGACTTTATTCGAAATCTACCCGACATATTACAATTGTTGGCATACCCTACACTAACAACCAATTCTATATATATATTTTTATACCACGTCGGTGGCAATCAAGCATACGGCCCGCCTGATGGTAAGCAGTTACCGTAGCCTATGGACGCCTGCAACACCGGAGATATTACACGCGCGTTGCCGACCCTAGGTAATTTTTGAACCAGCTCACGAAATTTTACGAGAATTCGCACATACGAAATAATTTTTGCCTAAGCTGATACGGAGGCTTGCGCTTTCGCTCGGTCAACTAGCGACGGGTTTTGTTACTCTCAATGTGTACAGTAAGCTGCAGAGACAAGTGACCCCCTGCAGACAAGGTTCTATGAAGGGGGGTCACATACGTAATTAACATGATTTTAACATAATTACCGGTTTTGGAGTTTCCTCTCATGCCTCATCTAGCCATACTTATATTCCTTGTAGAACTATTTAGTGCTCCTTAGTGCGACCGGATCATAAAATTCTATCGCCTGTCCCGTCCGTCTCCCGTCTCCCCCTACATTCCGGCATTCTACATTCAGGTGTTTACTTCTGTGTTGCTTTTATATGTATGTATGTATATTCTGACTGGTTTTTAAACGTAAAACCTTTAGGTATACACGGTGTAACAAAAATAGTGGGGATCTGTTTAAGAGCTAATTCGGTATCGTGTTCTGATTAGGAAAAAGTGGAAAATATTTGCCCTTTGTCCCTGGCGACGGGGCGGGGCGGTGCGTGGTCGTTCTGTATGATAATACTATTACTTATTCTGTGCCTCAAGAGTTGTCCTCGAAACATCGAAGGTACCAATTTAAAAAAAAACCGGCCAAGTGCGAGTCGGACTCGCGCACGAAGGGTTCCGTACCATTACACAAAAAAACGGCAAAAAAATCATGTTTGTTATATGGGAGCCCCACTTAAACATTTATTTTATTCTGTTTTTAGTATTTGTTGTTATAGCGGCAAAAGGAATACATCATCTGTGAAAATTTCAACTGTCTAGCTATCACGGTTCATGAGATACAGCCTGGTGACAGACAGACGGACAGCGGAGTCTTAGTAATAGAGGGTCCCGTTTTTACCCTATGGGTACGGAACCCTAAAAAACTATACGCGATTAACTCCGTTTTCGTAAATAATAATGAGTGTAAATCAGTATTCTGTCACTCGAAGATAACACAACTTCCCAGGTAGCAAAATGACGTCAAATGACGTCAGCGACGTCGTAATGACGTAATAATGCCGTCATTATGACGTCGCTGACGTCATTTTACGTCATTTTGCTACCTGGGTTTGATAGAACACTCGTATCAAATAAAAGGTTTAAAACGTCCGACATAGCACACATGTAATAGCTAAAGTCAGTGAAGTATGTACTCGTGGGTATAGTGAGTATAGATATAAAACGGGTGACGAGAGACGGACAAAGGATGGCAGATTGTACTCGCCACCCGCCCGCTTAAGGGGAAGATTTTTCTATTTAAAAAATAACTAATACCTAAGTAAGCTAGCTCTGCTATGCCTTGGCAAGCGGCGGAGACACACATCAAACATCAAACATTTATTCAGCAAATAGGCCACAGGGGCACTTTTACATGTCAATTTCTACAAGCAATAAAATTAACCAAAAATTACAAAAAAAAAAAAAACAATTACAAATATAGAATCCATAAAATATTAGATACTTTGTTAGAGTTGTATCCAGTCTAAATGTCAAATTACACAAAAAAAAAACTAATAAATAATATACAAACAACAGACAAGTACTAAAATTGTTTTGTTTAAAAATATAAAAGTATCTAAAATATATATAATAATAAAACGATCATCAAATTATTCTTAGAGGTGTAAAGGGTCTCCAAGACTTGAATTGTTATAAGTAATAAAAAGACAAACATTAAATCAGTCAAACATACAAGAACTGAATGAAGTGTCTCACGTTAATGCCACTCAAAAGTAAAGTTACATAGGTACTTATAACGTAACGCTCTCTCCCTCTTCGTGGTATAATTAGCCTCATGCATGAAGTTTATATTGGAACGAAATATGTTTTATTCGGATGTTTGTTACCGTTATATCATGTTACAAATGCATTTCCGTTTTTAAATTACCATTTAATTACTTAAAATTATAAATAAAAAGTACAAAAATTTGCCCGCGAAAAGCTAGCGAGCGAAACGCTCGAAACGCCACGTGACGTCACGCGTTCGACAGATTAGTGTCATTAGTAGCAAACGTCAGTTGGGCCGCCCAACGTGTGACGTCATCACGCTCTGTCGAATTCGCGCCAAAAATTATGAGCGTTTCAACCGCTCAAAAATTTTCAACACTTTTTTATTATTTTTTAATAAAATAATGTTAAGGTTTACAAAAGTATTTTTATCATTTCCGGTGTTCCAACGATATAAATTATGAATCCAAAAATAAAAATAAATTCATGCATGGAGCTAATTATAATTGCCATCTGATGGTGGGGTATGCCTTTCTTTTCTTTTCTTTCCACTTTGCTCTGCTTGATGTATCAGCTTCCGAGACATCGCAGCACTCAAGATTTCTTGATTAAATCCGACCACTTCCCCTTCAGCCTCCCCTCTTGACCCTGCAATTAAGAGGAAACGTAAAAGTAGAAATTTATGTCATTACGTTGATTTAAACTCACTCATAATTTTCAAAACGGAATTGGGACTTAATTGCGTATATTTATATATTTTTATTTACGTTTCGAACGTGACACGTGGCATTACATCCGTGGTCACAGGCAGACTGGCGAGGAATTGCAACAACATCTTCTAGCTGCGCGGGTTTTGCGAACAATCAAGATCAAGTGCGGGTATTTTGCTCTTGATCCTATTTTGATGTCTGGTCTAAATGAATCTATGATTGAATTGGCCTCAAGGTTTCTTGTGTATTCACTGGTAAGCTGTGATAAGTAATAAATATTTCTTCCAACCAATCAATTCAATCTTTAGGTAGTATGGCTCCATCGATACTGTCGATGATTTTGCCAACGTCAAAGTGGGATCCACGTGGGATCGAATTAATATTTCTTGATTAAAACATAACTGTAGCCAGTGTACGGTAAACAATAAAATTATGGGCCTCTAGGGCTCTAGCCAGACTCGGTTAGAGGTAGAAATACAAAATGCTCTTAGAGCACGACGTTGTTCGGTGGTTGTTGTAGTTGTCTCGTAAAACCGATAGCTGGAATTTACGAAAAGCACGTGGACTACCGGCCGTTGACTCCAAAATGGTGGTTAAACACGCTTTGAGATTAATTCGCCATTCACTGCTCACTACCACATTAGATTACTGTATAATAAAGCTATCGATATTACACTTTAAATAATCAAAGGAATTAATCACGAGGCTACTATCAAGATGGCGTTCGAACCGGAAGTCCTTAGAAACATATTGCATGGCTACTACACTACACGATTGCTTGACAATCTTGACATAAACTCTTCTTTCTGACGACCAGTCTGGCCTAGTGGGTTGTCACGTTACTCCCTCCTCCACGTATATTGGAGGAGTGAGTAACGGAGCTGGGAGTGAGGAGGTAGAAAGGAAAAGATAGATATAACAGGGGTAGGTTCTTTATTTATCGGCTAATTGTCTAAATATGACACGCTACAGATGGTTTAAATTACAAAAGAATAAAATAAAGTTTATAGTCGCGCTAATAGCACGCGCAAGGCAGGAGCACGCACACGGATAGGCGCGCTGATAGCACGCGCAAGGTGAGGCGCGCTGGTAGCACGCGCACAGTAAGGCGCGCAGATAGCACGCGCAAAGGTAAGGCGCGCAGATAGCACGCGCAAGGTGAGGCGCGCTGGTAGCACGCGCACAGTAAGGCGCGCAGATAGCACGCGCAAAGGTAAGGCGCGCAGATAGCACGCGCAAAGGTGAGGCGTGCTGGCAGCACGCGCACAGTAAGGCGCGCAGATAGCACGCGCACGGTAAGGCTCGCTGGGTAAGGCGCGCTGATAGCGCGCGCACGGTAAGGCGCGCTGGGTAAGGCGCGCTGATAAGCACGCTCTTCAAAGAGGCGAGGCGCAGTGACAACACGCGCCTGTTGAAGCGAGGCGCGCCGATAGCGGGCGAGGCGCGGTGACAGCACGCGCCTGTTGAGGCGAGGCGCGCCGATAGCGCGCGCCTAGGAGACGAGGCGCTCCGCTAGAGCAACCGCAAAGCACCACCGGACTTGGGTGCGTGCAGAGAGCGCCAGACTTCGTCAGGAACACAGGTAACCTTTTAAGGAGCGCGATCGAGGGTTTCTTGATGGTGCGGGGCCTGGCTTGGCCCCGCACGGACCCTTACAACTGATGTTCCTTTGTTGGGAACTAGAAGCAAACTGAATTCAGATGTCCGCTGGGCCGCTTATATAGCTAGCAATAACATTTTCTAGAATTCTTCTTTACTTCGTTATTAATTTTGAAAATATTTGAAAATATTTGTTCACCAGTAACAATTTTTAGGTAAAATTTAGAACAAACTACTTGAAAACTATACGACCTAAACTTCATGCTAAGGAATTTAGAGTAATTTAATAGTTTGACGGATTATGTCGAAACAAAGAAACAAATATGTCAAGGAAAATTTATAGTGAATTTTAGGTCGATTAGCTTTGAAATTATTATAAAAACATGAAATGATTAGAAAAACAGCAAGGTAAGTTTCAGGAATTATGAAACAGCAAGCGGGGCAGAGGTTTCAGACTTCGCACGCGACAGGAAAGTTCGCGAGAGCTTTAAGCATCTCCGTAACGTTATCCTGTGATTTTCAGGCGCAGATCAAGAAAATAGTAATTTAATTGGAGCCAGGGAATGCAATTTTAAAAGGTTCGATCAATTGGATTCTTACGCTAGAAACCAAAGAAGGGAGGAGTTACCGAGAAGTAATCCAGGCATGCAAGGTAAAACACTACATTACCCCAAAAACCACGGAAAAAAAAACTTTTACGTTAACTTCAACGGGAAAGTTTTTTTTTAAATTTTTATTATTATTGTCTAATATACGTAAAAGTAGTGCAAAGTGAGGTGAAGTGCTAAAGAAAACATAGAATTAATTATTAAAGAAGAATTAGTGCAGGGTATGAGATGAAGTGCTAGAATAAAGTTAAACAAAATGAAGTAGGGAATTTCCTGTCCGTTCATACCTCTCTTTCAAAAATCACGCGATTATCCATCTCAGACATGAGTAAGGGGTTGTGGTTCACGTTCGATGACTCACACTCCTAAGGAAAAACTCTCAATGACCTATGGCTTGTTTTTTTTTGGGAGTAGTCGGCCGCTCCACTGGAAAAAATGATGAAAAATATATACAATCTAGTCGGTTTAGAGCCGACGAGAGTAAGAAAAATAGAGTTAGTATCTACTTAAGTTGTGGTAGGGGTAGACCTACCACGAGTATTGGGCATAAATAGAATGACCAAGTAGCTTAATATATATATATTTTTTTTTATATTTTAGATTGGAGAACCGCTCCGGAAGAAGATGCCATGCGAGACATTGAAGTCTAGTCGCAAGCTGAAGCATATTAGATGCCTGGAAATATAAGATAAAAAAAAAATAAAAAAATAAACCTAAGATGAAGTGATGAATATTAATTTAAATAGGTATTAATAAAAATTAAGTTTTGAAGTCCTTAATGTGCCATTTATTTCTGGACCCATTAGGATCTTCAAGTATATAGACAAGAGGTGAGAGTTTTTGGATAACTCTGCATTTGATATATTTAGGGGCCAGTTTGGCACTAAAATAGTTGCCGGCATTGCTGAGGACGTAATTTTTCCTCCAAATTATATCGCCAACCTCAAATTCCTTAAAGGATTTTCTAAGGTCGTATCTAGTGCTGTTTTTAGAGTGTGCCTTAAATAGGGCGACTTGAACTTTATCGAAAATTGGGGATAAGAGCGCCAGGTTATTGGCATAAATATCTCTAGGAAGGAACACTATTTCGTCAAGATTTTGACAGTGTGAATAAATAGAACCACAAGGAATAGTTTCGCGTCCGAAAACCAAAAATGAAGGCGTGTAGCCAGTTACTAGGTTAGTCGAGTTATTCATAGCAGACTGAATTGTTGGGAGGTGAGTATCCCATGATCTATGATCATCACCAACCAAGGATGCTAGAGCAGTTATTATGGTTCTATTATATCTTTCTGTCGGGTTAACCTGTGGACAGTAAAGGGGATTAAAGTTAGCGAAGGGTATTTTATATTTATTAATTAAGTTGTGGAACTCACGTGAACGGAATTGAGGTCCGTTGTCCATGATTAACGTTTGTGGGACTCCAAAAACTAGAAACACGAAATTCTCTAGGTAGTAGATTATGTCTGGAGCTCGGGCACGCTTTAAAGGAAAAATTATACTGTATTTAGTAAAATAACAGTTTATGACTAGTATGTATTGATTTCTTTTTCTAGTCATAGGTAAAGGGCCTAGAAGGTCAAGGGATATACATTGGAAGGGTCGTGAACAAATTTTTGGTTTGCCCATAGGACCATAGGGTGAATGATTGGAGTGTTTGTAGGATAGGCATGTTTCACATGTAGATATGAGTCTAGCCACATCTTTAAACATGCCTGTCCAGTAATAGTGTTGTGAAAGTTTCTTGTAAGTCTTGAAGGTTCCCAAGTGAGGTGCCGACGGAAGTCCATGAAATTTTTCAATCAGCGACTTTCTTTCTGCAGGAGGTGGAACTTCTTTCCAAATGAAATCATTCGATAAGGAGTCTTGATTGCACCTCTGACGGAATAACTTGTTGTCTTTGAAGTTGTAGTTTGGATAGCTGTCGGGATTGTTTTGACAATCTGTAACAAGTCTGTTATAAAGTTCTTCGTCGTTGTTTCTATGCTGATTTTCTTGGACTATAGGTGCTGTATAGTGAAGATCCGAGTCTTTGTTATTGAAGCGTGATAGTAAGTCTGGGACGACATTATCCTTACCTCGTTTGTGCTTTAGAATGAAGTTGAAAGTTGAAAGTCTGAGAGTCCATCTGGCAAGTCTTCCTGAAGGATTAGATAAATTTGAGAACCATTTGAGGGCTGCATGATCGGTGTATACCGTGAACTGTCTACCGTTGTCGACGTAGCATCTCCAGTGCTCCAAAGCAGTAATTACAGCTAAAGTCTCGCGTTCAGTGGTTGAGTAGTTTTGCTCGTGCTTGTTCAGGGTCTTGCTCATATATGCGATGACAGCTTCTTTATCTTCATGTTTTTGAGTCAGAATCGCGCCGATTCCGTAATTTGAGGCATCACAATGGACGGCGAAGGGTTCTTCAAAGTTAGGGCAGGCAAGGACGGGAGTTGTAGCCAAGAGTTCTTTGAGTTTCAGGAAGGCTGTGTTAGCTTCAGAAGTCCAAAGGAATTTAGGAGCGTTCTTACCCGTAGCTGCTAGCTTGTTCAGTGGTGCTGCTATAGTGCTGAAGTTAGGTATGAACCTTCTAAACCAACTGCAGGTGCCGTGGAATCTTCTGATTTCTTTCTTCGTGGTTGGTGTAGGATAGTCTAATATAGCACGAACCTTATCAGGATCAGCCCTTAAGCCTTGTTCGTCGACGATGAATCCCAAGTATTTGAGTTCCTTTTTAAAGAATTGACTTTTTTCGAAGTTAATTGTTAGGCCAGCGTAAGTTAGTTTTTCGAGAACTTTTAGTAAAAGGGAGATATGTTCGTCAAAAGTTTTGGATACGATAACGATGTCGTCCAAATAGCAAAATACCTTATGTTCGAATTCTGGGGTAAAGAGTGTGTCCATAAGCCTTTGCTGCGTTGCAGGAGCGTTGGTGAGACCAAAAGGCATGACCACAAATCGGTACATTCCTCTGCCGGGAACGTAGAATGAAGTTTTGTCCTTGTCTGGAGGATGTAATGGAACTTCCCAGAATGCTTTAGCGATGTCGATGCTAGACAGGTATTTAGCTTCCCGCAGGTGATCCAAGATCTCGTTCATGAAAGGAAGGCTGTAGGCGTCACGACGAGTGATGGCGTTCAATTTCCTACTATCTACACAGAAACGCCACTCACCATTCTTTTTAGGGGTTATAATAACCGGTGATGACCAAGGGCTCTCGCAGGGTTCGATTACCTTCCAAGCGAGCATCTTGTCCACTTCGTTGATCAGCGCCTTTTGCTTCTCAGGAGAGAGTCGATAGCAGCGTTGTTTTATTGGAGGGGAATCACCGGTGTCAATCTTGTGGCAAACCAGGTGAGTTCTTCCAAGTTCGCCCTTTTCTTCAAAAGAAATCTGCCGAAAACGAGTAATTATATCTTTAGCGATGTTTTTCTGTTCAGACTTTAAGGCTTCGAAAGTAAAGATTTTTTCTTGTTCTAGTGTAATCGTGTTACACTTTAAGTCATCAAGAAAATTAGGTTTTAGTAAATCAGGAATCAAGTCAAAAGCTTTCCAGAAATCAACTCCAAGAATTATAGAAGGGTGTATTTCCGGGAATACGTGAGCTCTTATTGCGTGTGTTTTATTGTTAAAAGTCATGAGCAAGTCTATATGGCCAATTGAATGTAGTTTATTCTTCTTTTTGGCTGTAGAAACTGTAGTTGGACACGACTTAGATAAAGGATAACCCATTTTCAAAAGGCCGAAATGGGAGTTATTGCCCAGAATGGTTAATGAACTGCCGCTATCTAGTAAGCCAGAGAAGGGAATGTTATCTATAGTGAATGTTAAGAATGGTCTGTCACTATCTTGTTCTTCCTCATAGAGAACTGAAGAAATTTTATAGACAGTGAAAAAGTTACGAAGATAAGACAGCCAATCTTTCCAATCATTTGCATTAAAGTAATGAGCTTTATCTAAGTCGCGCTGAGTTAGTTTTTTGGAGAAGAACTATTTGAAGGATTGCATTTAGGGCAATCAGGGGACTTGTGACCTTTCAGACCACATTTGAAGCAAATAGGATAGTGAGGTTGGTTACAGGTGCTAAGGGAATGTCCATTGCTACGGCATCGGACGCAGAAAAGGTTAGCAGTAAATTTATTATTAATGCTATTTACTTGCTTTGAGAAATTATATCTGCCAGGTCTAACCTCCGAATTGAATGCAGATTTAGAATTATAATTAGAAGAGAATTTGGAAGTTGATGGAGTAGGCATATAGTTGAACTCCGAAGCCAGTTGGTCTACAGCTGGTTTGGGTTCTGTGAAGTTGCGGTCTCTGTCCAAAATATGTTCATAATTTTGGCATGCCGCTAGGAGTTCATCAATAGAATTTATTTTGTTGAGTGCAACAAAAACTGAGTAAGAAGGACGTATGTTTCTCAGGAGGATTGCCAGTTGTTCAGATTCCAGCAATTGCTTATTAAGGCGAGAGAACATGCCGTGCATAATGGAGACGTAGATAACGATCGCTTCACTTTCACCTTGCGTTCTAGCGTGAATAGCAGTCAAAAGTTTGTGATCGTAGTCCGTATTTCCGAAATCTCTAACTAATAAGTTAGAAATATCGTCCCAGGAAAGATCTGGTTTACGGATTTTTTGAAAGCGTATCCAATGAAGGGCTTTATCAGTGAAGATTTCAAACACTAACTCAGCAAGACGTTCCTTTTTAAGGTTGCGAGAGGTGCTGAATTCTTGTACCTTTTGAAGAAAAGATTTTGGGCAAGAGTCACCATTATAAGCAAGTTTCCTCAGCTCAGAGATTACGTTCGAAGGAGAAACAATTTGGAAGGTCTGTTGGCCGAGAGGAGATTTTAGTTGTTGGGAGTTAGAAGTAGCTAATGATGTCTCAGAGGTCTCGGGCGCGGGAGCGTGTTGGGAAAACTGAGGGGTAGATTCCGCTGATTCAAATAGTAAGCCTTCATAACTGTTCTCCAAAACCTTGAATCTTTCAGAGAGAGTATTAAGATTATCTGCAAAAGGAGAGTCATGATCTAGATCAATACGATTAAATCTATAATGTAAGTGATTGATAAATGATTCCAACCTTTTAGTTGCATATAGCGAAGGTTTCGCTTGAAGCTGCTCAATTTTTGCTTGTATGAAGGTAAGGCAAGTCTCAATCTGTAATAAATCTTCCTGTGGAGGAATAATGGAATTAAGTACCTCCGATGCGGGTTGCGATTGACCCAAAACCTCTGCTTGCTTTTTCAAGGCAACCAAGTTTTCCCTAGGTTCCTCTAACCTAATGCGAACCTCATATTCTAGCTCTGCTTTGTTTAGATTAGCGTATTTAATGGTGCGTGCCATATTTGACTAAAGAAATAAAATAAAAAAATTAAACAGAAAGAGGCCGAAAAGTTATTTAAGATTTAAAGACACGGATTCTGTCTATAATTTAGAATTTAGAGGGTTAAGAAAGCCGGTAAATTTAAAAGTTGGGCGCCAAAACTGTCACGTTACTCCCTCCTCCACGTATATTGGAGGAGTGAGTAACGGAGCTGGGAGTGAGGAGGTAGAAAGGAAAAGATAGATATAACAGGGGTAGGTTCTTTATTTATCGGCTAATTGTCTAAATATGACACGCTACAGATGGTTTAAATTACAAAAGAATAAAATAAAGTTTATAGTCGCGCTAATAGCACGCGCAAGGCAGGAGCACGCACACGGATAGGCGCGCTGATAGCACGCGCAAGGTGAGGCGCGCTGGTAGCACGCGCACAGTAAGGCGCGCAGATAGCACGCGCAAAGGTAAGGCGCGCAGATAGCACGCGCAAGGTGAGGCGCGCTGGTAGCACGCGCACAGTAAGGCGCGCAGATAGCACGCGCAAAGGTAAGGCGCGCAGATAGCACGCGCAAAGGTGAGGCGTGCTGGCAGCACGCGCACAGTAAGGCGCGCAGATAGCACGCGCACGGTAAGGCTCGCTGGGTAAGGCGCGCTGATAGCGCGCGCACGGTAAGGCGCGCTGGGTAAGGCGCGCTGATAAGCACGCTCTTCAAAGAGGCGAGGCGCAGTGACAACACGCGCCTGTTGAAGCGAGGCGCGCCGATAGCGGGCGAGGCGCGGTGACAGCACGCGCCTGTTGAGGCGAGGCGCGCCGATAGCGCGCGCCTAGGAGACGAGGCGCTCCGCTAGAGCAACCGCAAAGCACCACCGGACTTGGGTGCGTGCAGAGAGCGCCAGACTTCGTCAGGAACACAGGTAACCTTTTAAGGAGCGCGATCGAGGGTTTCTTGATGGTGCGGGGCCTGGCTTGGCCCCGCACGGACCCTTACAACTGATGTTCCTTTGTTGGGAACTAGAAGCAAACTGAATTCAGATGTCCGCTGGGCCGCTTATATAGCTAGCAATAACATTTTCTAGAATTCTTCTTTACTTCGTTATTAATTTTGAAAATATTTGAAAATATTTGTTCACCAGTAACAATTTTTAGGTAAAATTTAGAACAAACTACTTGAAAACTATACGACCTAAACTTCATGCTAAGGAATTTAGAGTAATTTAATAGTTTGACGGATTATGTCGAAACAAAGAAACAAATATGTCAAGGAAAATTTATAGTGAATTTTAGGTCGATTAGCTTTGAAATTATTATAAAAACATGAAATGATTAGAAAAACAGCAAGGTAAGTTTCAGGAATTATGAAACAGCAAGCGGGGCAGAGGTTTCAGACTTCGCACGCGACAGGAAAGTTCGCGAGAGCTTTAAGCATCTCCGTAACGTTATCCTGTGATTTTCAGGCGCAGATCAAGAAAATAGTAATTTAATTGGAGCCAGGGAATGCAATTTTAAAAGGTTCGATCAATTGGATTCTTACGCTAGAAACCAAAGAAGGGAGGAGTTACCGAGAAGTAATCCAGGCATGCAAGGTAAAACACTACAGGGTAGTGACCCTGCCTGTGAAGCCGATGGTCCTGGGTTCGAATCCCGGTAAGGGCATTTATTTGTGTGATGAACACAGATATTTGTTCCTGAGTCATGGACGTTTTCTATGTATTTAAGTATTTGTATAAGTATTATATATATCGTTGTCTGAGTACCCACAACACAAGCCTTCTTGAGCTTACCGTGGCACTTAGCCAATTTGTGTATAAATGTCCCTATAATTTATCTCCACGGGACTTAATCGCGTAAAATAGTTTTAAAATGTACCTCCGACGTTTCGAGGACGGCGTTGTCCCCGTGGTCCCGGAGAAGACTGGCTAAAGTTGACATCAACATCTTCTAGGCGCGCGAGTTTTTCGAACTACCCGCACTTGGTCTTGTTTATTAACTTGAACGTTTTGCGCACTAGGGATGCTACCGGGTCGACACACAACACTCACAATATTCGATTAAGTCCCGTGGAGATAAATAATAATGAGTAAAAATCGTGAAAGTTTAAATCAGTGTCCCTATAATATTTATTATTTATGTATTTATTATTTCAACCAAACTGCCCCTTAAGTGAAGTTGCAGCGGACTTCAAGACCCGCGGGGGGCAGGTAAAGGGGTCAAACGTCATCGATCGAGGGGCGTTTGAGGCAATCATTCCGCAAGTGTATTTTATAAAATGAGGATTTGTAGTTGGACATAGTGCGATCAACTACATATAGACCGCGTGTAAAGCGGTCAAATGTTTTAACAAAACTTCCGTGAGACACAGACATCCATACTAATATTATAAATGCGAAAGTCTGTCTGTCTGTCTTTCTGTCAGTGTGTTCCCGTTTCACGCTTAAACCGCTGAATCAATTTAGATGAAATTTGGCATAGAGATAGGTTGAGTCCCTGAGAAGGACATAGGATAGTTTTTATCCTGAAAATCATCCCTTAAGAAAGTAAAAAGCGGGGTGGAATTGAGATAATTAATGATGTGCCTGCTAATTTGTGTGCATAATATGCTCAAATTAAATGATTGCTATGAGAATTTTTCCAGGCGCTATACTTACTTTAGCTGCTGTTACTAAGTCTACGCAGACGAAGTCGCGGGCAAAAGCTAGTACTAAATATATTAAAACTGGTCACCCACGCATTTTAAGTCTAAAATCGCTGGACATATTTCACTCCGTACCAAGGAGGAGGATGAACCTTAAGCGAATGATAGTGAGTGTTGTGTGCTACCCGTCATTAGACATTTTAGACAATCATGACGAAAGCGAGGGTAGTTTCTCGCCTCCTCTGTCGCCGCCGTCGTCCGCGCCGTCATCGGTCGCGGAGAGCTGGAGCCTGCGTTGTCTGCGCCGGTCCGCCAACGCAAGCTCCCGATAATGCTACTGGGTACGGAGTTAAACATGCCGAGCGATTTTCGACTTAAAATACGCGAGTGACCAAATATATTATTATTATTTATGTCCTATACCTAAGTTAGTTCCTAATATGTATACTTGTATACTGCTGTAATTTAAGCTTATTATACCTACTACTGTTTCTTTTCTGAGACAATAAATGTTTTTTTTTATTATTATTTACTGAGTCAAATGTCATTGATCGAGGGGTGTCTTACTTACTACTTTTTTTCTGAAAGTGCCCAATTCAAACGTTCAAGTAAGCTTGCACATACAACTTGCACGTGCTAGTTGACATGAATGTTTAATGAACTTGAATCGAAGTAAGTGGTGATGTGTAATGGCGGTCACTTTGAGCGCGAGGCGTCATCCCTCGAGTTTTAGAACTGATTCAGGGTTCGGGCCCATTGCATTACGTTGTATTAAGACAGAGGCTAACGAAAAGTTGTAGCTTTTATAATGAATTTTCATAGTTTTAATTTTTGTGTCTGTGGGAAAAAACAGCCGTTGGGTCCCACAAATTGTAAGGCGTCACGGTAGACCTCAACGGAGAAAGCGGGACGAGCTTGATGCCTTTGACAGAGACTGTTGGAAGACTTCAAGGGATACGTGGAGAAATAAGAGGGAGGCCTTTGGCCAGCAGTGGGCCAATATGGGCTCATAATAATAATAAAATAGCTAATGATGTAGCCCAGGGACCTGACGAATTTAAAAAGAAGTATCTTTTCAAATTTTCATCCGCAAGTTTGATCCTAGCTTTATCGCTATATAAACAACAGGACCAATTGAAGAGAAAATTTGGAGTATGTTTGATATTTCACCATTTTCACCTGTAAAATTTATACCTTTGAATGAATAAATGAATGAATGAATGATTATTTATATCAAACAAGCGTATATATACAGGTGTTTCATTTTTGTGTTTTGCACGTTAATTGTTGAAAATCCTATTCGACTTATATTTATTCTGCGTTTTAATGAAAGATACTGCGATGGGTTTCAAAATAATTATCAAATAAAAACTTTGTTTGATATCTCCAGTCATGGGCATTATGGCGCCACTTATTTCAAAACAAACATAAATTAATGAAACTTATTAAGCAGCTTTATTTTATGGCTTTTTTATAGTAAAATGTAGCCAGTGTCTAAAAACTAATATTAATTAAATTAAAATTAAAAATTAAATAATCATTTACTGCAGATCACAACAATCCATAGATTTTGTTAGTTTGTCTTAAGCTAAGTACCTAATAACTAGTAAAATAAGTATGTAAATACTTACATACTTATTTTAATAAGTATGTAAGTACTTACATACTTACTTTAAAGGATCTTAGTACATCTCATTATCGGTGCCACGTTTATTGTAAAAGTGTTTACTAGAATCGATAGCACAGTGTGTAAGTGTTATTTCAAACGTCATAATTTCATAAGTTTGACGATTATGATAACACAGACTGACTGACTATACGCTTCTTCTTATTCCTAAAAGGCGCTTGGCCAATAATGACCGATATTCAAATATTCCCGTACCGTCCACCAATGCAAACGCACACCACTTGCTCACACACGGACTGTCTTATGCTTCCTTTGTATCAGTACCTGCATATTCGAAACCGCCACCGCCTCTATATAAACGCTATCTCCTATGCTTTACAAACATAACTTTACCGTTGCTGAACTCTCAAAACTTTATCTTATCATTCTTATTCCGAGTGAATAAGATTGAGACTGGATTTTTCTAGCGTAAAGAGATAAGATGGTAAAGATGCAAAGGTGCGCAGCGGTCACTTGAAATATTAGTGTTTTAGTAAAGATGGCGGCGTTTTAGGGACATTGGGATTTGGGTGATAGTGCTTTGAACGCTTTAAGGAGAATTTTGTATTGAGGCTTTGGGTGCTTAACAGGTTCTGAACACGAGAAACGTGGTTTTCATGCATTTGCGAAGTGGAATTGCAGAGTCGGACCAAGCTAACTTTGCATGTATCATTGTACAGTCGCCATCAGATATATCGGAGCTGCCAAGGTGCTCAAAAATATCTGAACACGCACTCTAAAGCCTTGACAATAGAGGCGTGTTCAGATATTTGTGAGCACCTTGGCCGCTCCGATATATCTGATGGCGACTGTACAATGATAAAGGTAATATTAAATACCTGGGAATGCTGGGATGGCCAAGGGGCGCCATCGTCATCATTCGGAAATTATCATATACTTGGAAATTTCGACCCATTCCACCGAGTCCGCGTGGCCGAGCGGTTCAGGCATCTGTCGCGTAAACGGAGGACGCTGGTTCGATTCCAGCCCCGGGTACTGGAGGCCTTGGTAATTTTTTCCTTTGTATGGTATTTATTTCGTTAATATTAAATATATATTAAAACGGGGTGCTCACGCTCGACATGTTTCACTCCGTACCGAGGAGTGTCGTCAGGAGCTTGCGTTAGCGGACCGGCGCAGACAAGACTACAAACTCACCCGTTTTAATATATATTTAATGTCTGTGTATCACGGAAGTTATGTTGTTAAAGTTAGGTAATGTTATATTTAATGCCAACCTTCTATGAAAACATAATTATCGTTTGTAACGACACTTCCACATTTTGCTGTTCCAGTTTTTGTTGAACCAATATTTAATTTTTTTGTATCGAGCTCTTGTATTTTTAATGGTATATGAGGCAAACGAAAAAAAAAACAGACGAATTACCTGATAGTAAGCAATCACCGTCGCCCATAGACACCTGAAACACCAAACATCAAACATCAAACATTTATTCAGCAAATAGGCCACAGGGGCACTTTTACATGTCAATTTTTACAAGCAATACAAAACCAAAATTTACAAAAAACAATTACAAATATGGAATCAATAAAATATTAGATACTTTGTCAGAGATGTATCCAGTCTAAATGTCGAATTACACAAAAAAAGAAAACTAATAAAAAATATACAAACAACAGACAAAATTGTTTAGAGATGTAAAAGTCTCTAGGTGTCAGAGATAAAATATGTATAATAAATTTAAAAAAAAAAAGATCATCAAATTATCCTTAGAGGTGTAAAGGGTCTCCAAGACTTGAATTGCTATATAAGTAATTATAAGACAAGAAATTAAATCAGACAGACAAGAACCAAAAAGGTTGCAAGTGCGTTGTCGGCTAATAAGATGGGAGTACGCTATTTTCTTGAAGGTCGTATCGGTCCGGAAATACCGCAGGCGACAGTTCATTCCACAGTTTACATAAATAGTGATTTTTAGGGTTCCGTACCCAAAGGGTAAAAACGGGACCCTATTACTAAGACTTCGGTGTCCGTCTGACCGTCTGTCCGTCTGTCTGTCTGTCTGTCACCAGGCTGTATCTTATGTACCGTGATAGCTAGTTGAAATTTTCACAGATGATGTATTTCTGTTGCCGCTATAACAACAAATACTAAAAACAGAATAATATAAATATTTAAATGGGGCTCCCATACAACAAACGTGATTTTTTGCTGTTTTTGTCCGTAATGGTACGGAACCCTTCGTGCGCGAGTCCGACTCGCACTTGGCCGGTTTTTTCCATACATTCACTAACAGACATTTCATTCGGGAATGAAAAGCCACTGAAATATTTAGCCATTGTCTCACACAGACACCATTGTTCTGACGACCAATCTGCGACGTGTCACATTTTTTGTTGACTTGAAATTATGGGTGTTTGATAACACATGAATACGAGGAATGAATGTGTGATGTGTGGAACGAAAATCTGGAAATGAGCGAGTAAGCACGGGGATGATACTGAAAGCTTAAAGAGTGTTAGAGCGTTTTCATATTGTCCGATCGGATGTCGGATGGTAGTAAAATGTAAGATATATGTTTCTCTGTGCATTTAATAAATTATTATTTATCTTTACTTGAAAATAATTGTAGTGTATAACTAGCCTTATGAACCGATTTTGCATGTACAACCAGCCTTAAAGTCTATGATTGTTCATTATTTTTAGTATGTGGGTATTTTTGCACTTTGTAATTATTCCTCAGTCACCCGTTGACCACGAACGCTGTAAAGGGTTCGAAACGTCGGGATGTATTATAAATTCAATATACGCGATTTAATCCGTTTTCATAGTTTTATTTCAAATCATTATTACTAAAAAACGATAAATAATACAAAAAGGCGGACTTAATGCCAATGGCACTCCTCTTTTGTCATAGGCGCCTTCCGACATCCGATATCGGAAAGGCGCTTCCGATAAATTCAGCCATGTCGGAGCTCCCAGTCAGCTGTCGGACCGATAATATTTGTTTGTGTGCGTATGTGTAATGCTTGTTGTAGTGTACGTGACCGCTAAAGACGGCGCCCTGGCGCGCGCCATGAACGTGCGAACAAAACCTCAATGATTGTAAATAAGTGTTACTCGTATTCACGCATACATTTTTGGGACACATGACAAACATCTTTTCCTATTTATTCCGTCCAGAATGAAGAGCTCTTAAAACTAACCCAATTTCATTAAAATCGAATGAAAAAAAATTCGACTGCAAATAAAGAATCGGCTCTCGGCGTACATCAGATAATACACCATAAATTAAAATATCAATTGACAAGGATAGTATTTACACAGATCATGTGGTATTTAATAATACTTATATAATAAGGTACTTTACTTACTTTCTTACATCCCCCTTTTAACTTGATCACTTTTAAATCCAAGAAAAGGAAACAATGCCAAACTAAACTCGGTGTAAAGTGTCTGATTCCAAAATTTTGACTCGAAACACCAATTGCCTAGGAACACTCAGGTAATAAGATACTTTACTCAGTGTTTCCCCCTTAAACACCCCAATCACTTTAAAAATCCAAGAAAACTTATTAATTGTGTAAACCAGTCAGCATCTTTGCAACAGCAAGCAGCAGCAGCAAAATTTTGGCTCGAAATAGCAATTGACGAGGTAGGTACAGCACCACCCAGGTAATAATAAGGCATTTAACTCAGCTTTTCCTCACAGCCCCCCTTAAACCCCCCAATCACTCTTAAATCCAAGAAAAGCAATCAATGCCTAACTAAACTCGGTGTGAAGTGTCTGATTCCAAAATTTTGACTCGAAACACCAATTGTCTAGGAACACTCAGGTAATAATAAGATACTATACTCAGTGTTTCTCGTTTAAACACCCCAACCACTTTAAAAATCCAAGAAAACTTATTAATTGTGTAAACCAGTCAGCATCTTTGCAACAGCAAGCAGCAGCAGCAAAATTTGGCTCGAAATAGCGATTGACGAGGTAGGTACAGTAGCACCACCCAGGTAATAATAAGGCATTTAACTCAGCTTTTCCTTACAGCCCCCCTTAAACCCCCCAATCACTTTTAAATCCAAGAAAAGCAATCAATGCCTAACTAAACTCGGTGTGAAGTGTCTGATTCCAAAATTTTGACTCGAAACACCAATTGTCTAGGAACACTCAGGTAATAAGAAGATACTTTACTCAGTGTTTCTCGTTTAAACACCCCAGTCACTTTAAAAATCCAAGAAAACTTATTAATTGTGTAAACCAGTCAGCATCTTTGCAACAGCAAGCAACAGCAGCAAAATTTTGGTTCGAAATAGCAATTGACGAGGTAGTAGCAACACCCAGGTAATAATAAGGCATTTAACTCAGCTTTTCCTCACAGCCCCCCTGAAACCCCCCAATCACTTTTAAATCCAAGAAAAGGAATTAATGCAAAACAAAAGTCGGCATCGGGTGGCGGTGGGCGTGCCGCGGCACTAAATTACTGGATGGGCGTCACAGCCCCGCCATGTATCAATCAGGCCAGAATTTATGGGACAGCCCGCTTCGAAATCGTTAGCCGACGAAAATGTGTTACTGTTATCCGCCGTCTTTGGGGTTTTTGCGAGGCCGAGGGTGATTGTTGGCGATAGAACAGCAAGCGGGAATGAGAACGCGTTGAGCGCGACTGGGCTGGGGTGTGGTAAAGTCATCATCTTTAAACTATCATATGTGCTGTGGACAAAAATTGTAGGTATTCAAACCTCGGTTGTTCTACACAGAGCAGAAAAAAACGTTCTCAAAAAAATGCTAAAAGATTACTTAAAAATTCGGTCAGGATCCTTACAACCGACAATAGGTTATTAACTCAGTAGGCTTTTAAAACTAAAGTGATTTCATCAAACATAACTCAGTAAGACTAAAGGTATTTGAATATAGTTATAAGGCCAGTCAAATTAGATCCAAAAAACCGGCCAAGGGCGAGTCGGACTCGCCCATCGACGGTTCCGTACTTTTTAGTATTTGTTGTTATAGCGGCAACAGAAATACATCATCTGTGAAGATTTCAACTGTCTAGCTATCACAGTTCATGAGATACAGCCTGGTGACAGACAGACAGACAGAGGAGTCTTAGTAATAGGGTCCAGTTTTTACCCTTTGGGTACGGAACCCTAATAAGCGTTTTGAGGAATTAATTCCCAGCAAGCTGGAAATTATTTTAATACTTTCATTTGGTTTTAAATGCGTATAATCCGAGTTTGCTCCATCTCAGGATGTGTGAATAAATTTTGGGAGCCTTGGGAGATACGTTTTACCTTGGATTGACAAAACCACTCAATGTAGAAGGAACCCACCATTATTTACAATATCACTACCAGCAAAGTTGTTGTGGATCAGACACTGGTGAAAAAAAAATCGGACTTTAACACGATTATAAAAAAAAAGAAATTCAAAGTGGCGGCCATTTTTTACAATCTTTGACTTCGAATTCATATTAAAGTATATTTCGGATCCTCACATATAAATTTGTATCATGATTAGAGCAAATTTTTCGACCGAAAAAGAGCAAATTTTTTTCAACAACTGGAATCGAGCAAACTGGGATTACACTAATTTAGAACCAAATTAAGGTATTAAGACGATTCCCAGCTTACTGGGAATTAATTCCTGGAAGAAATATAATTTGACTAGTCTTTATATTAGATGCTAGTAAAGAAACAATGCATGCTGCATGAAAAAATCCTGAAACTGAATAAAAAAAACTATATAAGAAAGTGATTATTTGATATGTCTTTTTTTGTTTTTAATACTTTACAATGCTTTTTGTTTTCAATTTTTTTTACAGTACATATGGTGCTACTTTCTCGCACTAGTGCGGAAAAGAGCACTTTTCGTGCATATGCCGACAGTTTAAAGGGCCATATGTACTGTTAAACGTTGTACAATACACGTGCGAATAGGTAATTTTTTTTAGTTTTAAGTTTATCATGAATAAAACATTTGAATAATTTGCAACTCGTGTCGATTTAAAACACTCCTTTTAATAATTAAACTTATTTGCCATGATATGTTTTTTTATTTACTCGCACAATGCATAGTAAAACATTGTATGATACACGTGCGTAAAGATGATTTCCGACTCGTATTCCTTTATACACTCGATCGCTTTGCTCGCTCGTGAATAACATTCCACTCGTCGGAAATCATACACATTCCGCACTTGTTGCATAAATAACTATTTCTTAACAGCTTATGCTACACCGAAAATTTAAAGTAATTTGTCGATATTCTCTAAAACAAAGCTAATCAAACCGCCGTCGGCAGCTGAAGGCGGAAATTAGCTGCTCTGTCCATGGGCATTTTTCCATTTGTGTCAACTGTCACGGTTTGGAATGACAACAGTGTCCAACTGTCCGCGGGAAATACAATATACAGTGGAACCTCGATAACTTGAACCTCGGTAAGGCGAAATAATTAAATCATAATTAAAATTCAAAAATATTATAAATAATTAAAATTTAAAAGTTATTACTATAGATAGATGTAAATGTAAATTTACTACTTATAATTTTTTTTTTTTTTTATAAATACATAAGTAGATACTATTTGCATGTTATGTTACCTGTACCTGCTATGCAGTTAAATGTAAAAAAAAAAAAAAAAAGTATTGTTATGTTAAATTGCATGAAATAAAAGGCTATTATTATTATTATGTGTATCTCCGTTTTAAAACTCCCGGGTCTTTCGAGCCCGGTCATTTATAAGGCGTGCGTGGGGATATAGATCCAACACGTAGAGGCCGTTTGGAGAGATTTGATGTCATGTAGAACGCCTGGTGGAACCCATTCACGGGTACATCAATAGATATCCGTGAACCGGTTTCAGCAGGCATTGGAAACTATTGTAGAGAGTATGGACAGAGTACTGATCTATGGTTTAAGTTTGGGTGGTTAAAAGACTGGGCTATTACAAAGAAGTCCGGACACCTGCCATAACATTGCTTGCACAAGTTATCGAGGCAGGCGGTGACTCGCCACTCGTTAGATGGGCACCTGATGCGCCATCGTAAAGATGGCCAGACGCAACACCGGAGTGAGCGGCTCAGGGGTGTCGAGAGGTGTGCTGCGCTTTCTCCGAAGTTACTCGCGGCGTTATGCCCTTTAACACTTCCACCCCTGGAGCATATAACTCTTACGACTCCCCTCTGGACGGCCAATGAAGGCAAGCCAGAGCTGAGAGTCCTGCGGGTCCCCTTGGGGTCCACTCCGACCGACGAAGACACGCCGGAGACGGAGACCCTGACCGACTCTCTGGAGCACTCGGGTCCGTGGGGTCGTCACTCCCCAACAGCTCGCCACAAGCTGCCCTGCGGGCTTATTATTATTATTATTAAGGCGAAAACAACGTTAACACGAAATATAATCTCTAACGGCCCATACGAGAACACACAAACACTTTTGAAAAATAAATACATAACATATATATGTAACAAATTATGCACATGTGATCATTTACATTATTTTAGTTTCATAAGTAATAGTCACTAAAGCGTAAACTTGTTGACATGTGTATTCTGCCTGTCCTAACCTACGTGGTCGCTCACCGAGAGTCAGAAGTCCAAATTGAAGGTTTGCCAGAGAGCAATGGAGCGCAGCAATTTAGGTGTCACAAGGATGGATCGCATCCGAAACACTACACTGCGCTCCAGAACAGGCATAGCTGACGTAGGGGAGAAGACCGCTAGGCTGAAGTGGGACTGGGCAGGTCACGTCTGCCGCATGCATCCGGATAGGTGGGCTAGTATAGCCACCAAGTGGATGCCGCAAAAGAAGCGCGGACGTGGCAGGCCCAGGCGGAGATGGCGGGACGACTTAGACACCTTCACTAATAACTGGCCGGAAACAGCTCAACAACGGGAGTCATGGAAATCTAAGGGAGAGGCCTTTGCCCAGCAGTGGGATACTACAGGTTATAAAAAAAAAGTAATAGTTACTATTATTTTAAAGCGTTTTTCAATTAAAAGACATGTCAAGATTTTTTACCTTTTTTCTAATGCTAAAAAAACGAGGTATAGTACCGATATTATATTAATTAAAAAGCTCATTCAGTGTATTGTCTTGTGAAAAAGCCTAGACTTGGAAAAATTAAAATAAACAATAGCCCCGTCCCACACCCCGGGGCCAGTAATAACGCTTTGTCCTAAGATTAGCTTTTAAGAAAGGCTTTAATTCCGACTCGTGAGTAGTTCTGTGTGGGAATTTAGGGATGGGAAAACTTTTAGTCGGCATCGACAAAAATATACGGCCTGATACGTACTTTAAGATACGTCAAATTATTCAAATCTGTGTGTTGGTAAAAACCATTTATTTACATAATTAAATATACAGAGGTAATACAATACAAATACTAAACTAAATAGTCACACGAATCGCTTACTCGAAATTAGCCCTCATTATGCTCTTGTGATTCTTAAATTTTGTCTTTTTGTCCCTAAATTTACATATGTGCTCCGCTGCTGACCTTTTTGGAAACATCAAAATTTATTGTCGCCTTTAGATAATTTGATCAAAATTAGTTTAGAGACGATTCTAAACATTCAGCTAAGTGAGCCTTCCTGGTCTCAAGCGTCCCTCCCTATTCGGTTTGGAAGTTTAGGAATTCGCAAAATTTCGAGTGTGGCTTCCCCAGCCTTTTTGGCGTCCACTCATAGCACGTCTGGTCTCATAGGAAATATTTTAAGGGCTTTGCCCACAAACTGTGAGATTGCGGGCTTTGAGGACGCCAAAAATGCTTTTAAAATTGCTTGCCCGGGAAAACAATTTCCAGACAACCCAAATTCACAAAGGAGTTGGGATAATGTTTACTGTGATTTAACTTACAATATTCTCCTAAACAACTGTACAGGTCCAGACCGCGCGAGGCTTTTGGCGGTCGGAGCCCGGGAAGCGGGTTACTGGCTACATGCCCATCCTTCGCCTAATACTGGTACTTTCTTGGATCCGGCCTCCCTTAGACTGGCGACTGGTTTGCGACTCGGGGTTTCGGTGTGTACGCCACACATATGCTCTTGTGGCACGGACGTGGACCGACTGGGACACCATGGATTATCTTGTCAAAAAAGTGCCGGCCGTTTTTCAAGACATGCGTCGCTTAATGACATAATCCGTCGGTCTCTTGCCACCATCAATGTACCCGCTCTTCTGGAGCCGACTGGCATTATCAGAGATGATGGCAAGAGGCCCGATGGGATATCCTTGGTTCCTTGGAGCTTGGGACGGATGTTGGTGTGGGATGCTACCTGCGTAGACATACTGGCACCGTCCCACCTCCAACGGACTAATGTAAAAGCGGGCGGAGCGGCGGAAAGCGCCGAAATTTTAAAACGTAATAAATATAAGAGCCTCGGTAGAGAGTATCATTTCATTCCATTTGGAGTTGAAACTCTAGGTCCATGGGGTCCCAGCGCGCATAATTTGTTTGCAGAAATCGCGAAGCGTCTGGTTGACGTAACTGGTGACCGAAGAGCTGGCGGCTTTCTCGCACAACGTATCAGCATTGCGATACAGCGGGGAAATGCTGCCAGCATCCTTGGTACAATGCCTCAAGGGCCTATTTTAGATTTAAGCTAGTTATTAATTTCGTTTACGTAGTACCACTGTATATATCTTGTATGTAAATAAATGTTATTATGTAACTAAATAAATAACTAGCTTAAATCTAAAATAGGACTTAAATAAGGTGTAGATACGATATGAATCGGATAGGTCAGTGTCAAAAGTGACGTTTCTTCAAACAAAAACGTCACTTTTGACACTGACATAGGTATCCGGTTTATATTGTATCTAGACCTATTATTTGACGTATCTTAAAGTTCGAATAAGGCCGACAAAGCGGTTGATTGGAAGTTTAGTTTTTTCGGAACCACCATGAGTGAATGCGAGAAATGGCAAGAATGTTCTTGTACGCTACATCTGTACGTATCATGTGTTTATATGACCATGGCCTTTAATTATTGGTCAAAACTTTTCGTAAGAAAAATCCGGCAAGGTTAAATTTTGTGGTTAAAAATGCAATTTGCATACCTAGTTTATAGCAAGTCTAGATTTTTTTTAAACAATGCAGTCTTCATTTTCACGACAATAATGTTGTATAATTTTTGTCCTGGACACTTTATTTGTTTTGATTGACTGTATAAATATAAAAGCCAGCGACTATCACCACATGACACACCTTTTTCAAATATTAGCTGGTGCAGTGATAAAGGTCCGCGCAACAATATGGTACTTTTTGTCAGTGAATTTTGTTAGTAGGTACCTAACTCCAAGTTTTCCCCTAAATGTGACGTTTTTAACCAAAAGGTATCACATTGTCGCTTGTTGATAAGGTTGATTTCTAATAGAAGCTATATTGAAATAGCGCCTTACTGACAAGCGACAATAAGTAGATAAGTACCCTTTTGGTTGAAGATGGCACAAATATTAACGAATACGATTACTGTAATAAAAGCTCGTGCTACATGTCACACTTAAATTATTTTTGTCGTTAACAATGTCATCTAGGTGACTAACAGGTCCAACACTAAATATTAGCACATAAATAAATAAGGCCCGCACAACAATGGGATACTTTTTGTTGTTTTTTTTTATCGGTGACCATATAATTTAGTCGCTAACAACAGGTACATACCTAAATATTAGCATAGATAAAGGCCCGCACAACAATGATATACTTTTTGTCGGTATTTTTTTTTGTCGGTGACGATATAATTGAGTCGCTAACTAACAGGTACATCCCTAAATATTAGCACAGATAAAGGCCCGCACAACAATGATATACTTTTTGTCGGTAATTTTTTTTGTCGGTGACGATATAATTGAGTCGCTAACTGACAGGTACATCCCTAAATATTAGCACAGATAAAGGCCCGCACAACAATGATACTTTTTGTCGGTATTTTTTTTTATCGGTGACCATATAATTTAGTCGCTAACTAACAGGTACATCCCTAAATATTAGCACTGATAAAGGCCCGCGCAACAATGAGATACTTTTTCGAGTGTGCTGCTGGGATTGGCTGGATCTTTGATACAGACATCAACTCTTTGTAAGGACCTTTTTTTATAAATACTACGTCGTCGGTGGCGAACAAGCATGCGGCCCGCCTGATGGTAAGCGGTCACCGTAGTCTATGGACGCCCGCAACTCCAGAGGTGTTACATACGCGTTGCCGACCCTAACAACCCGCACCTTCGTTGAGCTCTGGCAACCGGAAGGAACACAACACTATGAATAGGGACTAACTCTGTAGGATAGTAAGGTAATTAGCAATGTAACAATTACCTATAACTTACAGTAATATAAATGCGAAATTAACTGTCTGTCTGTTCGCTTAAATCGCTGAACCGATTTAGATGAAACTTGGTATGGAGATAGTTTGAGGCCCGAGGAAGGACATGGTTTTTATCCATCATCATCATAATACGCAGACGAAATTGCGGGCAGAAGCTATTGCATAGTATAGTATGTATTGTGTGAGCCAGAGGAGACAGTAAAGGGGCCCACTGACTATCAGTCCGCCGGACGATATCGGTCTGTCAGTTGTTCGGAGCTGTCAAATTTTTGTTCTAACTGACAGGCCGATATCGTCCGGCGGACTGATAGTCAGTGGGTCCCATAATGCACATTATCTGCGGACCACCGATGTTAAGGCCGTTCCATCGGGTGCCGCTGTCACTGTCACATTTCGCAAGAAAGAACGGGAAAGATTAATGCGCGCCAAATGTCAATTTTGATCGAAATTTGTCGATTTTTATTTATTTTAAAAACGTTACCTTACAATATCGAAATTCGAAAGCTATGAAATTACTATTTAAGTTAAGATTGTTTTTTCTTCTTTTTTGTTTATAGTATCACATAATAAATAACCGAGTAAAGTTTGATTAAAAGTCCGAGTTAGAGGTTACTTTGAGAATTAATTGTATCGAGCGAAGTGTCATAATTCGTGTATCCGAAGCTATGTTATCAAAGATAATATAGTCAAGAACTACATATATTTCCACGTCTAAGAATATCAACGCAGAGGCGTTGATAAGAGCGCACGAGCGAGCGAGCGTTCTAAGAGTAGAAACACATGATCATATAAGGAGATTTTTCGCCTTCTGGCTCAGGGAACCGCCTTAAAAAAAAGTATGTACTTATGTACCTATTTAGGGCGGAACGTATTACAACATTTGCAACCTTATGAGGTAGGTATTAGGTAAGAAAAAGAACAGATTACCTATACATATATGGAAAAGGAAACATACAGACAAAAAAACATTGGACGCCAAAATAGGACTCAGCATAATGCCGCGGTAATCCGTGGCGCTGGTTTTCAGTGGGGACCTGACTTCATACTATGAGTTGGTGGCAACACATACGACGCCAACGACATAAAAAAAACATTAGTAATAAACTTTAAAGGGCCGCCACAATAGATACTGCTTGGTCGACGTTTCACCCATAAAGGCCACAGAATTAAAATAATAATAGATAGCCTTACATGGACTGCAAGTGTCAACGCGTGCAACCTATCTTCAATGAAAATTATCCATACATCAACAAAATCATCACATACACACACACACACACACACACACATGGAGCTCATAAATAGTGAGCAGGTGTGTGTAATGGTGTGTTTATACCGACCATACGTAATACCGCATATCGTGGGGACACAGAACTAACGTGGGGCCTATTCGGACTATCAACGGGACCCTATTACTAAGACTCCGCTTTCTGTCTGTCTGTCTGTCACCAGGCTGTATCTCATGAACCGTGATAGCTACACAGTTGAAATGTTCACAGGTGATGTATTTCTGTTGCCGCTATAACAACAAATACTAAAAACAGAATAGGGGCTCCCATATAAACGTGTTTTCTTTGCCGTTTTTTACGTAATGGTACGGAACCCTTCGTGTGCGAGTCCTACTCGCACTTGGCTTGGTTTTAATATCCATTAGAAGTTTATTATAATATTATTAATCATTTCATAATCAGTAAAAACGTTATGTCAGTGTAAGTTCGAATTGTTCTGTAGCTTTGCACTTGCAGAGCATCCGGGCTAGCACATGATTGCCGCGAGAGTATCTCGTCGCGACATAGACTTAACTACCCGTCCCCCTTTAATTCATACAGTTAGTAAAAGATGGGTAGTCTATCTCGCGGCGAGATACTGTCGCGTCAATCATGTGCTCGTCGGCCTACTGAAAAAGAAATTACAAATGAAACCTTAATTTTTACCAGCGCTCTGCCAACTGAGCCACCAAGACCTCATCCATAGTCAGCAAAGCTTCCCACTATATTCTTCTTCTTGGGTCTTGGTGGCTCAGTTGGCAGAGCGCTGGAGTATCGATCCAGAGGCCGTGAGTTCAAGTCTCACCCAAGGCAGTAATTTTTCCACTTTTAAATTTATTCTAAGCTTAATAGCATCGATCGCAGACGTTTCTGCTTGTTAAAAATTAATTTAGAATGGGTAGCACATCGTAACTGGTGAATTTCCAATATGACTTGGAACTCCGGTGGCCGTTTAAGAAGTGTAACACTCTTACGGTAGATGTCGCTAGGGTCCCCTAGACCCATATAGTGGGAAGATTTGCTGACTATGGATTGAGGTCTTGGTGGCTCAGTTGGCAGAGCGCTGGAGTATCGATCCAGAGGCCGTGAGTTCAAGTCTCACCCAAGGCAGTAATTTTTCGACTTTTAAATTTATTCTAAGCTTAAAAGGTTTCATCTTTTCCCACAACTAACACTAGACCAACGCCTAGTGTTTTCATTCCATAGCGTGACGAGAGCTCGTTTCTGGCATGTCTATTTTTTTATTGGGTTTTGAACAGCGCGCCAAGCGGGACGTTTTGGAAACTCAAAATTCCACCAAAAATTACACTTAACACAAACGGTACGTCACTAACGTCACGTCACTCTATCGAATGAAATTTACACAAGGGGTACAGAGCTGAAAAAGGATTTACAAATGAAAATTCTCACAAGTCTCACAACTAACACTAGACCAGGTCACAGACAGTTCAAAACAATTTATAGACCTTAAAATGAAACCCTAGCAATCCGAATGGCCTATATGTTTGCAAATTACCATAGGAATATGCGTTTTCGTTCGCTCAGTTTTCGATTTGGCAAGCGCAGCGCAGGGCCATAGAGGACTACGAACTTGTTATGAAATTTTTAAGTAATGTTTTGTTTCGAGATCGTATCAGGATAGTTTTTATGGGGTCTAATATTCAGATTGGAGATAGACCATCTCGTCCTAAGGGGCTTATGTAAGCGAAACTTGCGACGGAAGATTTGGTGATCGCGCGGGTCACTTTTACCTCAATAACTAAACGTGACTTTCATTGTATTAGGCCAGGATTACACACAAGTTTTACTTACGTAAGTAGGGACACAGCTATACTACAGAATGAGATATGAATATCGTTATCTCATTCTAGCAAATAGCTTTGTCCCTACTTACGTAAGTAAAACTTACAAGTGTAATTCTGGCCTTAATAATGAGTTAATTTAATTTTCCCCTCGCTAGCTCGGAAAGTTGTCGTTTATCCTTCAATACAAGCAGGGAAAAACGCGTTTTATCCACTAGTGGGGAAAGTAATTTGACCTTGGATGGAGCGTGTTTAAGTAGCTTGACAGATAACAAAACGTAAAACGCTCATGATAATGGTTCGTTCGATATTAATTATCATTAAATAAATGGTTTGAGAATCTGATAAAAAATACCAAATTTAGCTTTATTTAATGATTTTAAGTCATAAACCTTAAAATTCCATAAGAAACGTTTGTTTTTTTATAATGATGTTAAATATAATTCTGAACGCACAAGTTGAGTCGATGCAATTTCAAAACGCATCGTTGACATTTCATACATCAGAAATGTCAACATTGTCAACAATTTTTTTACTTAAAACCTTATCTCACCGACTCGCGTAAAAATACACAACTTGCAGAGTTTTCTGTTATAATATCGTAAAGAAATGAGTGATTCCAGTGATGAAGATGATCTAACGCCTGTGGATGTTGCACTTTCCTCGCTATAGTGAGGTGAAAAGTTTTGTGTTACACACGGGCGCAAATGTATTTTACTTCTCGTGTGTTGAAACACTCGCTACGCTCAGGATTCTATATTAGGATTCACCTATAGAATCCTTTCGCTTGCTCGTGTTTCAATTCTACACTCGCGGGTAAAATACAACTTTGCACCCTTGTATAACAAATAACTATTTCATCACACCCGCTCGTAAAGGCTCTGTCTTCAAAGACGGATAAGAAAGTTGCACTTTACCCACATGTGAGGCAAAGTAATCTGAAGCATTGTTTTTAACTTTTTTGATTGCAGTTATTTTTTCAGGGTTCCGTACCCAAAGGGTAAAATCGGGACCCTATTACTAAGACTCCGCTGTCTGTCTGTCGGTCTCTGTCGGTCTGTCTGTCTGTCTGTCCGTCTGTCTTTCCGTCTGTCACCAGGCTGTATCTCATGAACCGTGATAGATAGACTGTTGAAATTTTCACAAATGATGTATTTCTGTTGCCGCTATAACAACAAATACTAAAAGCAGAATAAAATAAATATTTAAGGGGGGCTCCCATACAACAAACGTGTTTTTTCTTGCCGTTTTTTGCGTAATGGTACGAAACCCTTCATGTGCGAGTCCGACTCGCACTTGTCCGGTTTTAAGTGATGATTTTGAATGATAAATAAATAAATATTATAGGACATTCTTACACAAATTGACTAAGTCCTACGGTAAGCTCAAGAAGGCTTGTGTTGTAGGTACTCAGACAACGATATATATAATATACAAATACTTAAATACATAGAAAACACCCACGACTCAGGAACAAATATCTGTGCTCATCAAACAAATAAATGCCCTTACCGGGATTCGAACCCAGGACCATCGGCTTCACAGGCAGGGTCACTACTCACTAGGCCAGACCGGTCGGAATGATAAATATTTAATAACGTTTAATGAAGGCTACCGCGTTTAATTTCGCCGCAAGGGGCGCTAGTGTAGATGGAGGTCTTTCAAAATGTCAAATGCATAGAAGTTTGGGAGGTTTCAAGCCAAAGATAGATATAACTCCGTAATAGATGGATACAGTCTAAGGAAAAAACGTGCCTCGAAAATCACGAAAATTTGATTCTCGATCAGAGGGCGCCACTAGTTTTGGCCTACACTCGTATAGAGGGCGTTGACGGTTTCGTTTGTTATTTATAATTTTAACGCATATCAGTGAAAGAACATGGGTCAAAATCATAAAAATAATTAATGCAAATAAAAAAAATCATTTATCCATATTGAAATTCATTTTATGGTATTTTAATAAATATTTATTTTTAGTTTTAAAGTGTGTCGACAGATGGCAGTGAATTTACTGGGGTTACAAAATTTACTATGACAGTACCGCTCTAGTATAAGTTACTCTATGTTTCAAGCTTTTTTATCGGGTATATTCATTCCTGATTCATAATTTTGGTAAATCTTTGTCCATCTTTGATTAATCATGGTAAACAACAGAAATAGCTCAATAAATGTTAGTGGTTTAAAAAAAGTGCCAACTAAAATATATGCAAAATTAAGCAGGTTGAAAAAATGAAACATTAAGACGTTAAAATACCTTTGTGTATATTAGAACGTATAAGAATTTTGAGATCTGTTTTTCTGGACCTACATGTACAGTGGCGCCAACTGGTGAGCACAAAAACGATAGCAGCCCTCAAGTTTGAGTTGTATTTTCCTCGCATCAGTGTAGTGAAAACTTTCGTGTTTCACTCGGAATTCCAGGTGCAATCGGGCTGATGCACCCAAGTGATAATTCGTTAATAGTAAAATTGAGAAAGGTATGTTGAGATGGTTTGGACACGTGGAAAGAATGAGTAAAAGAAGGCTAACAAAGAGAGTGTAAGGGAGAGGTAGAAACGGGAGTTGGAAGGGGCGGACCTCGGCGGACTTTCTCTGATCAGATCGGGGAAATCCTGAAGAAAGGCCAGGTCAAGAGCACCCTAAACCGGCGAGCGTGTATGAGGAATGTTATGAAAGTGAAGGAAGCGAAAGAGGTATGTCAGGATCGTAGCAAGTGAAAATCCGTGGTCTCTGCCTACCCCTCCGGGAAATAGGCGTGATTATATGTATGTATGTAGTAAAATACCGTGATTTCTAATACAACTCGCACAGAATCTCGCCGTACGTGGTGTTTTTGTAGGCGTGCATGCAGATGCACCCAGGTGCAGTCTGGCTGATGTACGCGACCGCTGCGCCGTAAAGATCGCGCTAAACACCACCACCTACCGATAGCAGAATCATTCTTAAAATCTTGTCAAAAACTCAAGTTTTGTTAAGGTGCGTTGGGGTAAGGTGCGTTGGGGTAAGATTGAATGGGTTTTTCATGTGGGGTAAGACAAAAAATCGTCCATATGCCGAAGCATTACGGGCGACTTTTCATCTTACCCCGCATGAAAAACCCGTTCAATCTTATCCCAAACGCACCTTACAGTTTTTTATCGTCGATTGCACTTTTCTTTCTCAGGCCAATTCTATATTCAAAATCTCTATTTCATGTGTTATTGCTATGATACGATCGCCTCAACGTCAATTTAAAGAATAAGAACATACGCTATGATGTCAAAATGATAATAAAGTAAATTGTTTTAAAGTTTTCCAGAAACCCTAACATTGAATGCTCTATCGCCGATCTTTCCCACTTTATCCCACCTCACAAACACCGATCATATGATCACTGATATGATGTTACCAAAGTGTACGGCTCACCCGGTATTGTATTGCCCTAGTCCTAGCTCTAAGTATATTGATTTGCATGGTAGGTTTTAATTAATTGTACTGTTTAACATTAGTATTTATGTTTTTTGTTACTAACACTTCTATGGGCCATGCCTGAAAATAAATGATTATTTAATTTAACTTAATTTATGGAAAATCATTCACTGTGTATTCTGACCTACAATATAGTTATTTACGATACAAGTGCGGAAAAGAGGAAATTCGAAACGAGTGGCGATAAATTAAAACACGACCGCAGGGAGTGTTTTAAATCGACACGAGTTGCGAATTTCCTATTCGCACGTGTATCGTACAACGTTTTACAGTACATATGTCCCTTTAAACTTTCGACATATGCACGAAAAGTGCTATTTGTCGCACTAGTGCGAGAAAGTAGCACCATATGTAATGTATAAGTATTTATTAAATACTAAATCTGATGGCTTAAAGAAATGAAAATTTCAGTTCGCCTGTTTTGCCGACGCTCCCCCCACTAGTATCGGAGATATCAAAAAGCTTACGCGGAGTTAGGGCGCTCTATTAAGCCGGTGTTTGCTCGGAATTTGCTGACCCTACGCCGGTTAAGCCTTCTTTATGGTAATTAAAAATTTTCGTCACTGGTTTCGGTGTTAGAATTTTAGCTGTAAGAGTCGATACTTAGATAGCACAGAATAATGCGAGTGTACAACATGGGTGTTGTAAATTGTGTTCTTATCACAAAAATATGATTATGGATTTAGCGTACTTACCTACTTATACGCTCAGGGGCAAATTGCAAAAAAAAATTATACATAGTTAATGCACCTGTAATTACAATTACTTTTTTAACTGTAGCTATGATAGTTAAATTAACTTGTAACATGTCCGCTGAATTGTAAAACATACTGTGTACACTTGTTTTGGATTTCGTGCTAGTTCTTAAGCCATAATGTGAATTGTATGTTTCTCATGATATTGTACAATATCTGTTTAGTGTACCTAATAAAGTAAAATAAAATTACTCTTAAGTTAATTGATTCCATTGTGTTACAACAATTAAGCCATTTATTTAAACCGTAGTGATCTAAATATGCCGTAAATTATTTGCTACTAGCGACCCGCCCCGGCTTCGCACGGGTAGTTCAAGTAATTTACACAAAACCTTTACGAATTGTATATGATAACCTTCCTCTTGAATCACTCTACCTATTAAAAAAAACCGCATCAAAATCCGTTGCGTAGTTTTAAAGATCTAAGCAAACATAGTAGTGTAGTGATTTGTAACAGCATATGAGTATATGAGTATACGAGTAAGAAATGACATTGTATCACCAATAGATGGATACAGTCTAAGGAAAAAACGTGCCTCGAAAATCACGAAAATTTGATTCTCGATCAGATGGCGCCACTAGTTTTGGCCTACACTCGTATAGAGGGCGTTGACTGTTTCGTTTGTTATTTATAATTTTAACGCATATCAGTGTAAGAACATGGGTCAAAATCATAAAAATAATTAATGCAAATAAAAAAAATCATTTATCCATATTTAAATACATTTTATCGTATTTTTATAAATATTTATTTTTAGTTTCAAAGTGTGTCGACAGATGGCAGTGAATTTACTGGGGTTACAAAATTTACTATGACAGTACCGCTCTAGTATAAGTTACTCTATGCTTTCAGTATCTTGAAGTTCGTTAAACCTTATGTGTCGTACATTCTCGTACATTCTAATAAATAAAAAAAATTGAGTTTTGAATGATTCACGGTTAGTTTCACTAGACTTATATTGACCGGGATATAGACCGTAATTACCTTTACAAAACATAATCACGGATAATACAAAAGATAATCACGGTCCATATCCCGGTCAATATAAGTCTAGTGAAAAAATATATGTATTATACATAGCTATAGATAACACCTCCACCCCAGTAGCATCTATACGTCATTATGACGTCAGCGACGTCATTATGACGTAATAATGCCGTCATTATGACGTCCCTGACGTCATTTTGCTACCTGGGCAGTATAAAGCATCGCCGTCAAATCTTAAAACTATAAGTCCCTGATTCACTCTCTGACCGCGTCGCGCAGCGGGCGATTACACAGAAAAAGCTTAAAAGGGGAAGGGGGGCAGGGTGGAAATGCAAATATGAAATATGAAAATGAAGATGGCATGTAATAAAAGTGATATAGAGGACTCGGTTGGGCCATTCCGAGCGGGAACGCGTCTCGTCAGGTTTATGTTGCGCCGTCTATCATCGCTTGACACTCACGGCCTCCTTGGGAGGGGGGAGGGGGGGTGGAGATTTATTATTTCAATGTTTAGGTGCTTATTAGTGCTGACCTCGTTTGAGGTTATTTGGAGAAATGGTGTTTCATAAAAGTCCGATGTTGTGATGTGTATTTCTGTATCAAGTGTTTATAAGTATAAAGAGATTACTGGCGGCATTTGTGTACATCTAACTACCGTATAGTGATTAGCAGGGAGCGGAATTCTCATAGCAGAAATCAAACTTCAAGAGGGATTGACCATTGTGTATCATCGATAATTCCAGTTATCGATCTTATCGAATCTTTCGCATATGATCACCACCTTTTGACATTATTCTGTAACATTTGACCTCTTTGCATCTCCACAGTAAAATAAATCACGCCAACGTTACATATGTCATTGATTACGCTTGAGTTTTCATAAGTCATTCCGGTGCCGTGTTACTAAAATGGTTAATTCTAAAAGAAAAACGATAAACAAATGGATAAAGAAATATTCTTGTCTAAATTACAGTGATGATTCTTCCACTATATATTGCTCTAATTGTGGAGTTCACTTAAAACAACTAAAGAAGCGTGTAGAAACTCACATAGCGAGTAAAACTCACGAGAGTCATGAATCACAATCCCATTGCCCAAAAAGAGAGAGTGACAGATTTTATATAGACATAATAATAATTTTAGTATCTTGCAATATTCTATGGAGCAAAATTAACAACCCACACGAATATTAAAATAAAACTATGAAAACGGATTATATCGCGTATATTGAATTTATAATACATCCCGACGTTTCGAACTCTTTACAGCGTTCGTGGTCAACGGGTCACCCGTTGACCACGAACGCTGTAAAGATACATAATCCGATAATCCGTTAATCCGTTTTCATAGTTTTATTTCATGAGTAACTATCGCGGTAACCGAAGACAATATTATCCACACGAATATTTTTAGAAGTAATAAAATAAATGTATTTTCTGTATTTAAACGATGTCGTGTTAAGTGACAATTGTTTATCGATAGTCGATAAAACAGAGTAGCAATCCCTCTTGACATTTCATTTTTGCTATGAGAATTCCGCTCCTTGGTGATTAGGTCACCAATAAATACCTTAACATTGTAAATAATTAAAACTAATGATCATAACTTGGTATATATTTTGATATAAGTATTGTTGTAATCTTTCTATCATAGTAACAAAATAATAGTGTTTGTATTACCACTAGCGCCATCTGTGTGAAGTATGTAGTAACGTGTCTTTTTCCTTACCTATTTCGATCTATATCGTTGTATAAAATAGGAATAGTTTTTTTTTTTTAATAAGTACCTTTAGTAATAGTTTAGTTATATAGTTTACTAATCCTATCTTTATATTTAGTTAAGGCCGTTCCATCGGTTTGCCGCTGTCTCTGTCACATTTCGCAAGAAAGAACGGGAACGAGCATGCGCGCCAAGTGTCCATTTTGATCAAATTTTGTCGATTTTTATTTATTTTAAAAACGTTACCCTACAATATCGAAATTCGAAAGCTATGAAATTACTATTTAAGTTAGAATTGTTTTTTCTTCTTTTTTTGTTTTTAGTATCACATAATAAATAACCGAGTAAAGTTAGATTAAAAGTCCGAGTTAGAGGTTACTTTGGGAATTAATTGTATCGAGCGAAGTGTCATAATTCGTGTATCGGAAGCTATGATATTAAAGATAATATAGTCAAAAACTACATATATTTTTTCCACGTCTACGAATATCAACGCCTCTTAGAAAAACATGATCATATAAGGAGATTTTTCGCCTTCTGGCTCAGGGAACCGCCTTAAGATAATTACTAACAATATTCTATGGACATTAATGGCTCGAAATAAAGATTTTATTATTATTATTATGTTCGGCCTTTACATAATCTCGGGACCATGGGGTATTATTTTAATAAATCGTCAGTTCATTTGCAACCCAACTTGAAGTTTCATTAAGTATATGTACCTAATAAACACCTTAATGTAAATTTCGCAAATCTAATTCAATTAAGTATGTTATGACTCTGATTTAAACTTTCACGGTTTTTATTCATTATTATTCACAACGACGGGACTTAATCTGTTCTGTAACATAACATAGCCTGTAAGTTAATACTAACAACTATGGACTGTAACTGTCTGAAAATAAATTATTTTTATTTTTTATTTTAATCGCGTAAAATAAGTTTTAAATTTACCTCGCCGCCCTCGAAACGTCTGTGGTAAATATAAAACTTATTTTAAGCGATTAAGTCCCGTCGTTGTGAATAATAATGTTATGACTCGCTTTTTTTATACCATGACGGTGGCAAACAAGCATACGGCCCGCCTGATGGTAAGCAGTCACCGTAGCCGGTGGACGCCTGCAACACGTTCGTTCATCTATTTAAATATACTACCTAATTAGATAAATGTTAAATATGATTCTCATGGGGGTTTTATATTTAAAAATGCGAATTACGAAAAAGGGTCCATATGTATTTACAAAATACATTTAAATAATTTATTTGTTTACAAACGACATTTCCCCCAATTTATATGTAAAGCCTTTACTCAAAAACACGCCAAAATATAAATCATCTTCCCCTAAATGACATTAAAAAACAGGTGTTAGAATCGATGGTCCAAAGCTCAAAGCTCTTTCATTGGTTGTGGAAGGGCAAAACCAGAATATCTTGACCCCTAGCTTTATAATAACTATACGTAATGAAAGATCAAGTTTAAACTAGTATTTAAAATTTTGGTTGGAATGTTATGAAGGCGTTTGCGATATATTATTAAAGACGCGCGTACAATGCGGAAATTAATTGCTACACGCCCATACAAAAAAGGGGAAGGGGGAATGGGGAAACCTGAAATATATATTGATTCATTTAAATAGTTATTTTTACTTTCAATTTAGAAAAAAAAAGTTAAAACTTTTATAGGAAGTTAAATTTTTTTTTAACCTGGTATACTGTACTGTATATACTTTAAAGGATTTGCCACACTATGCGTTCTGCGGGCAGCGGTCAGGTCAAACTTCAACTTCGCTGTCAATGTTGTTCATACATAATGCGGGTTTGACCTGACCGCTGACCGCAGAACACATCCAGTGTGGCAAAACCTTAAAACGAAGATAATAAACACAGTTATTAAAGGATTTGCCACATTGGATGCGTTCCGCGGTCAGCGGTCAGGTCAAACCCGCATTATGTATGAACAACATTGACAGCAATCTTTGACTAGACTTATATTGACCGGGATATAGACCGTGATTACCTTTTGTATTATTTGTGAGCTCCCGATATTTCGACGCAGTTACATGCATCATGTTCTCGGGTGACTGAAGATAGCGGGTGGGTGTCAAAGTTGTGTAGACAGCGCTCTGTCTACCCTCATTCTTGCGTTCACGTGTTTTCAACGTAACGTTGAAAGTGAACGCGCTATCAGAAATTACCACCGGTTCTAATTTAATCCTATACCACAGCCCCGAGAAGATACCGCCGAAAGAAACACGGCGGGATTATTTTTTAAAATAATTTTATAGGGTTTTGAATGATTCACGGTTAGTTTCACTAGACTTATATTGACCGGGAGATAGACCGTGATTACCTTTTGTATTATTTAAAGGTGATCACGGTCTATATCCCGGTCAATGTATAAGTCTAGTAATTTTGTAGGTACTTACATAAATTCTTAATAAATGTGACGTTTTCAACCAAAAGGTACCACATTGTCGCTTGTTGATATGGTTGATTTCTAATTGAAGCTATATAGAAATAGCGCCTTACTGACAAGCGACAATAAGTACCCTTTTGGTTGAAAATGGCACAAATATGTAACTAGTGTAAAATTTACACACGAATGGTAGCTATGTCAAATCATGAATGGATCCTTGAATTTGATCTACCCTTCTAGAACCCTAGAACAATACATCAGATAGCAATATAATTATAGCCAAGGGTGTCTAATCTCAACTCGTCCCACCACGCAGAGACCTGCAAAATTATAAAAGGGTAAATAAAACAAAGCTTACACAACTCATAAATTTGATTTATTGAGATTAAAAAAGGCGCTTACTAACGGCTCGAGCCGACGGATCGGGTAAGGTGCGCAGAATTGTGTGTTTAATGGACTATTGTTTTTTATAACTTGGGGAGTTTTGTTTATTTTATGCTTCTGTTCTTAATTGAAGATTTTTTGAAGTGAAATGAGAATTTTCTATTGAATTATTTGGAATGGATCTTCTGCTGTCTGATGTTTGTTGTAAAAAATGTTGGTTGCTAATTTGTAAATATGTATATAATATTGTTGATATGTTATATATATAATATAAGTCTAGTGAAATTAACCATGAATCATTAAAAACTTTTATATATATATATATATAATATAAAATATTTATCATATATTATTATTATTATTATCAACAAGAATTATTTTTTATTTTCATATTAAAAAAAATATGAAAGTATTTTCATATAATACTTCGTGTTATAAACACATCATACTTTGCTACATTAAATTTTATTTCTAGGTTTAACTTTAGTTATGATTCTATGATATAATATTTTATTTAGAGTTAATAATATAAGAATAAATAAAGTTAATCTAAATCATTTAACACTAAACTCATTATCTTACAATTTATTGATGCAACTAATATCACAGAATAACTAATAGCACTACCTAATATTACTTTTTTATTATTATTTTATTATTCAGAGCCCACTGTGTCCCACTGCTGGGCAAAGGCCTCCCCCCTCTTCCACTCGTCTCTGTTTAATGCTATATCTGGCCAGCCTGTCAAGAAGGAGTCCAAGTTATCCCGCCATCGCCGACAAGGTCTGCCGGATCCCCGGTTAGACTCGTGGGGCTCCCACTCCGTAGTTAACTTGGCCCACAAGTCATCCGGCATTCGGCAGACATGACCAGCCCAGTCCCATTTCCTTGGCCGCTTTCCGAGCTACGTCTATTATTTGAGTCTTAGAGCGCAGCGTCGTGTTTCGGACTCGATCTCTTAATTTTACACCTAATATGCTGCGCTCCATAGCTCTAATATTACTAATTAAAAATATTACTAATTAAAAAAAAAATATATTGACCTAAAAATTACAAATTTAATAACAAGAATTGTACTATCAACAGGATAATGTAAAATCTGTTAAGATGCACTTTTTCATGTATCTGTACTGTACGCATATTTGTCAAAAACTTTACTAACTCCAAGGCATTTTCTCTTTTTCTGCTATCGCTCCCTTCAGGGCTGTCGATGGCGGAGGGCGTAAGAAAATTTACACTCGCCGTATTTCACCGCGCGCCGTTTTGTGCTAATCTACCCGTTTGTTTACCTTGATGGGCCTGTTTAATTGATGCTCGTATATTTGTGAACGCTATTGACAGTTTATAGAAAATGTACACGTGCCGTATTGAACGCGCCGTTTTGTGCTAATCTACCCGTTTGTTTACCTTGATGGGCCTGTTTAATTGATGCTCGTATATTTATGAACGCTATTGACAGTTTATAGGAAATGTACACGTGCCGTATTGAACGCGCTGTTTTGTGCTAATCTACCCGTTTGTTTACCTTGATGGGCCTGTTTAATTGATGCTCGTATATTTATGAACGCTATTGACAGTTTATACAAAATGTACACGTGCCGTATTGAACGCGCTGTTTTGTGCTAATCTACCCGTTTGTTTACCTTGATGGGCCTGTTTAATTGATGCTCGTATATTTATGAACGCTATTGACAGTTTATAGGAAATGTACACGTGCCGTATTGAACGCGCTGTTTTGTGCTAATCTACCCGTTTGTTTACCTTGATGGGCCTGTTTAATTGATGCTCGTATATTTATGAACGCTATTGACAGTTTATACAAAATGTACACGTGCCGTATTGAACGCGCTGTTTTGTGCTAATCTACCCGTTTGTTTACCTTGATGGGCCTGTTTAATTGATGCTCGTATATTTATGAACGCTATTGTTGACAGTTTATAGAAAACTTAGGTACAGGCGCCGTTTTGTGCTAATCTACCTGTTTGTTTACCTGAATAGCCCAGGTCATATATTTGTGAACACTATTGCTGACTTATATTTATACAAAGATATATAGACAACAAAAAGAGAAAAAAAACAGAACATTAAGTGCTGTGCATCACGAAATACCAGTAGCGAACTGCAAAATGTACTGGCGTGTATACTCTATACTTACCTACATACTTACTTACTTACTGCTGTGGCGCGACGACCCGAAGTGGATCTTGGCCTCCGACACCAAAGACCGCCATGCTACTCTGTCCAAAGCCGTTTCTGTCCAGTCGACGGCGCCGAGTTCGCTGAGGTCTTTCTGCACTTCGTCTCTCCAGCGGTACCTAGGGCGTCCAGACGGTCTTCGGCCACTTGGTACTCCAGAGTACGCCCTCCAGACTGCGCGATCTTCCCCATCCGGACTACGTGCCCGAGCCATCGGAGCCTGGCGGCTTTCGTTTCCCCGATGATGTTCGGCTCGGACAACAGATCTTCAATCTCCTGGTTCTTGCGGAACATACCAAAAAATAATATCTATGTATGTTCATACATATAGTTTGTAAGCAACCTTGGACATTATTTTGGAAACTGCCAGTTTTCTAACCTTTATTTGTTCTATTCATATTTTGGTGATTAATTAAAATTGTAATTAGTCTTATTTTTTAAAACCATAAACATGATAAAATTAATTGTAAACTTACAATAAAAAGTAACCTAAAATTATAACTACCTAAAAAACTAAAACAATTACCTAAACAGGAAATAAAACATAACAATGGTGACCTTTTTAATAATTAACTAGTGTAAATGTGTTAGCATATACTACAGTAGATGAGTAGAAGATAGCACACATGTCCAGCTAGTAAAATGTCTTAAAATGTAGTCCTAACCAACATAGCTTAGTTGTACACAGTGTGACCACTACAATACGGTTCTAAAACAGGTCTTGCCTAAAGCTGACACTAAATACAAGACCTAAGCTCATATAATGCCGCCGTAAAGAGTCCTGCAGTTTTTGTGGTCACCGCATACTTAAGGGGGCGTTTGTCCTAAAAGTTAGGCTTAATATGATTTCTAATAGTTTGGAAGTTGTATAAGCCAGAGGTACAATAGTGTGTGACCATTGCAGTGCTTAAACTAGTGCCTGAAAACTGACACTTAATGTTAGACTTAAGCACACAAGCTTGTATAATGCCGGCGTAAAGATTCTCACAGTTTTTGTGGTCACCACAAACTTAAGGGAGCATTTCTCCTGAAATTCGAGTATCATTTATCTATTGTATTGTCATGTACATAATAGGTCAGTTTACTCGTTAAGTACCTATGTAACATTTAAAACCTTCACGCTTTGAACACATATTAAATCACATTTATAATCGGGTCTATCGCGAATTTATTTTGTTACCCTTATTTACAGACGTTTCGACACAGGTTTCACTGGTCGTCGGACGTCCCAGCAAAATGTCAAAACAGAGATTTGTGTGACTACCCCACGAAAAGAATGGCTACCCCACACTTTTTCATACACTTTCTTTCTTCTTCGTCAGTTAGCCGCGACCACGACCAGTGAAACCGGTGTCGAAACGTCGGTAAATAAAGGTAACAAAATAAATTCGCGATAGACCCGATTATAAATGTGATTTAATAAGTATAACCTATGTAATTTTGATACTTTGGAAGTAGTGTAAATCAAAGGTACAATAGTGTGAAACTAGTGCAATGAAGTCCCCAAAAACTGACAGTAAATACAAGCCCTTAAGGTCATATAATAAGATGTTGAAGACCATAAAATAATGGCATATTGTTTTGTGAACTTGGTTTTTATTTTCAATTCGATTCCATTTATCCTCTCATTTCTTTTTGTTTTTTTTTATTCAACAAATTACACAGTATGACAGTTAAAACCAATTAACTGTGGAATTTATATAAAGTGTATACAATTATGTAATCAATTATATAACAGAGACATTTAAAAATATAAATCTAATATATAACAGACGACTCACGTTTATCCATCGCCTCACAGAACTTCATACACTGACTCATGTAAGCTTACAGTTATGTTAAGGTGAAGAAAATTCACATATACGAACCCATGTCAATGCTGCAGCAGTAATGTCGCAACAGTAATGTTGCTGCAGTCGCCATCCGAATGTTACCATTATATTTGTCCATGATGTTCATCAGAATAAAACTGACAGGCCAATTCGAATAATGAGATACGTCATTTACTAGTTCTAGAAACGATATGGATTAGATATCTCATTTTGTTATTAAAATAGATATCTCTGTATAACATTTAAAACTTTCGCGGTTTGAACACATATTAAATTACATTTAGAAACGGGTCTATCGCGAATTTATTTTGTTACCTTTATTTACCGACGTTACAGTGAAACCTGTGTCGAAACGTCGGTAAATAAAGGTAACAAAATAAATTCGCGATAGACACGTTCCTAAATGTGATTTAATAGATATCTCAGTGTCAAAAATTACATATTTCATTGAAGAAACGTCACTTTTGAGACTGAAATACACACTAATCCATATTAATATAGTTTTAATTATATCACATCACATCGTTTCATTTCTAATTACTCTCACACAATCACTAAAAATCCTAAGAACTAAGAAATTTAGGTACCACTAATAAAACTAAAACTAAATATATCTTTAAAAACTAATCGAATAACCCACCCGCATCGTTCCCGGCGAAAAGGTGCCCATCACGCTAGCCGCGTTTCCGCGCTGAACCGCGATGGACAACCTCTGCGCCAGGAACGACCCGGAGCGGGGGTCGTGGCCCCTCTCCTGCAGGCGGCGCCCCAGCTCCCCTAGTAATTCTTTTGCTTCCGCGCACCAGCACCCAGACGTCTCCACGGCAAGGGGAACGAACAAGAAGTTTGATAACCCGGCGTACTTGTCCCATATTGTTTCTAGAACTAGTAAATGACGTATTAGAGTTTTGAATAATTCACGGTTAGTTTCGGTTGTGAACGCGACCGGACCAACAAGTGTGAATGCGACCGTTGGTAACGTTGAAAGTGAACGCAGCCGACGCGCAAGAATGAGGGTAGACAGAGCGCTGTCTACACAACTTTGACACCCATCCGCTATCTTCAGTCACCCGTGAACATGATGCATGTAACTGCGTCGAAATATCGGGAGCTCACAAATAATACAAAAGGTAATCACGGTCTATATCCCGGTCAATATAAGTCTAGTAAATGACGTATCTCACTGTTCGAATTTTACTATAAAGATTAGCCTTTTAAACGGTTTACGTCATAAACAAAATCGTCACTTACACGTCATGGCCACGCGCGCAAGCGAGATGAAACCCTTACTTGATAGTGTGAAGGATACTTTGACAGCGTACACCATAACACTTATGGCGTACGCTGTAGTTGTTTACTAGCAGTGGCGTAACTAGGGGGGGGCTGGGGCCGTGCCCCGGGCGCCGTCCAAGGGGGGGCGCCAAAACGGGCGAAAAATATAAAATTATTTTCAAAAACATTGATTGTTCCCGCCGCGTCGAACTCGGTTAGTTCGGGGGTCTACAGGCTACGTTTGAGAGGGCGCAAATTTGGTGCCTGCCCCGGGCGCCATTTACTCTAGCTACGCCCCTGTTTACTAGTCTAGTAGTAATCCATGGCGCTGTGGACACGACTAGTTCCGACGCCTTAAATGTTCTTGGCGTTCAGAAGGTTAAGCAAATTTAAATTGCGGTAGTTTCCCCCTTAACACGTACTTAGCAAGTATTTAGAGTGCAGGTAAGAACAAACCAGTATCTCTCCCGGCGCCATTGTTGCAATCCAATACATATATATGCATAGATATATATGTGTATATACTGCCGTGTTTAATGCAGTATGTTAGTTGTTGTGTTGTTGGTTGAATTTCTATGAAAAGCATGTAATTAAGTGAAGGAAAAATTTGATCTGATTTGAGACCCAATGAAAATGAAACATATGCCCAATATGAATAAACAATATATGTGGCTTTCCATCAAAGAAGGATCCTTATGGAAACGTTGCTTATGCCACCTTATGCACATAGTACATAATGACCCTTCTCTAATGGAAAGCCACATATTGTCAGCATATACCGATCTGACAGGTGCAATTGGTTTGACGTCATAATATCGCCTTTATTAACGTTTATATGTTGATTCATTTATGACGTATCATGCCCTCGTTACGTAATTCTAAATTATTATAATCCGGTTTACTTTTTTGTAAGAGTTATTAAAGCCGGTATCAGATGTCTGATATTCATAATTATGGTAAAAATATTTTTTTATTTATAAATAGGCAATGAAAGAGCTTATTGTAAAAGCAAGTCATATTTGTTATTCATTTTAGACATTTTATAATTTTTATGTATAAAACGAGTCGATATTTAATTAATCAGTTAATCACTCAAACTCGTCACTCAATCATAAATCATGTAAGTTCTCTACAAAGGATTTGCCACACTGGATGCGTTCTGCGGTCAGCGGTCAGGTCAAACCCGCATTATGTATGAACAACATTGAAGCAACCTTTGAAGTTGAAGTTTGAAATGACCGCTGCGCGCAGAACGCATCCAGTGTGGCAAATCTTTAAACTCAGATCGCTCGAGTGGAGTAAAATACTTAAAATTGACGGCCGCGGATCGTTATCGCTACTCATCACGCCTGGCGTCTGTCTAAATATTGCAATTTGGAATGCTACTCGCACAAGAAAAGCTAAGGTGAATACAGGCTGACTAAAAAAATAAGTACATTCCCGTTGCCAGGGAGGTTTTGGGATTATACTGCGCAACTTTTACTATGGGACCAACCACGAAACCGCGAAAATTTTTTATCCTTCCATAGAACATGGACCAGCTAAAATGTATGAAACGTACTAATTTTTTTTCGCAATTTCTGGGTTGATCCCATAGTAACAACTCAAAAACCCATAGTAAAAACCTCCCTGGCAATGGGAATGCACTTATTTTTTAGCCACCGTGTATATGCTATATTTTTCTTGCTTTTACTTACAAAATTAAGGCACAAGGGCACAACATGAGACCCTGTTTAGGGTATTGCAAAACTATAACTATAAACACACAATAAATCACATAACAAAACACACATAACAAATAACAAATCTTAACACACACACACACACACACACACACACAATAAATCTTATACTGATATGGTATACAAGGTAACGAAATACAAATAAAAATTTAAAATAAGACGTGTTTTCGTGGTTTATTTCCATCGATGCTTGATTCCCTTGTGATAATTTTTTCATGGCATGCATTTATTTTTTTACATTTATAATATATTATCTGGGAGACCGAGCTTTGCTTGGAAAACATATAATAACTCAAAAATGCGCGTTTTCCCAGAGATTAGACCTAGCTAGATCGATTTTTCGCCCCCGAAAACTCCCATAAGCAAATTTCATCGAAATCGTTACAGCCGTTTTCGAGATCCCCGAAATTTATATAGATATATACAAGAATTGCTCGTTTAAAGGTATAAGATAAACGTGTAAAAATTTATATAAAAACTACAATTTTATTTTGCGTTAGCCCTCTTGTAATTAACTTACATATATATAGATATTATGTTAATAGCAAAATGATCATACGGGCTACCCACGTGTGACTCCCGGGAGTGACATAGGTATGCGTTGTCGACACTTTTAAGGGGGATTTACGGTGTTGACATTTTAAGGGAGCATAAAGGTCTCCTCGTCATTATTACGGTGTTAAGACACTAAGGTGTTAAGGTTCTAAGGAAGGTCTGTTAACTTTATACAACTTTTCACACAAAATAATATATATATATATATATATATATAACGCTGTAAAGAGTTCGACACGTCGGGATGTATTATAAATTCAATATACGCGATATAATCCGTTTTCATAGTTTTATTTCATGAGTAACTATCGCGGTAACCGAAGACAATAAATATATGTTAATATTATGGGACCATACCACAGATTATATAATAGTTCTTACGAACAGATACTTATCTCTCAAAGAAAACGCAAATACCTACCGTTTTGATACCTACACAAAAATACAATGGAGTGACCTTCAACACGCCGCTCCCCGCACCGCGCGCGCCGACACAACTAGTGTAACCAGTTCGAATTAAAAAATCGCAAATCGATGTACAGGTTAGCCGTTTGGCACACGCATACTAGAGGTCAAAACAAAATTTTTGACCCGCAGTTCCTAAAAAAATTTCCCCGGGGGAGTGGTAAAACATTATTTTTTTTGTATGGAAAAAAAAAATTCCAAAACCTATTGTGTGTGGTATCATACGAAAGGGCTTTTTGAGGCGATTCTAAAAATATATCATATCATTACATTTCGGCCATTCTTTTATAATTAAAACAAAAAGAATTTTCGAAACATATCAAGTTTGGGCTCCTCCAGATACGATATGGCTGATTTTTTTTTGTACAATATACCACAAATGATACGTGATATCCTCATATCCAACCCCAAAAAAGCAATTTTGAAAATAATATCATTAACATTTTTTTTTGTTTAATTTTTCAATTTTACAAACTGATACAGTTCTACTTCAATACCTATTTTACGAGACTTATGGAACTGTACTGCAGACACGGTACATATTAATCATAAAATGATACGTAATATCCATATATCGGGAAATACCTCTTTAACCCTTTAACTGCGCCTTTTCATCGGTTGGTATAGTTTGTTTTCTTTTTGACACAAAATATCAAGATTGTATCCTTCAGATGCAATATATGTACCTTACTGTTTTTTTTTGTACAATATACCATAAATAATACGTAATATCTTGATATCTGACCCCATGACAGCAATTTTGAAAATAATTTCATTAAGATTTTTTTAAAATATTTTTCATGTGTATAATTTTTCAATATTACAATATTGACCAAAAAGCCCTTTCGTATGATACCACACACGATAGGTTTTGGTTTTTTTTTTTTCATACAAAAAAAATAATGTTTTATCACTCCCCCCTGGGGAAATTTTTTTAGGAACTGCGGGTCAAAAATTTTGTTTTGAGCTCTAGTATGCGTGTGCCAAACGGCTAACCTGTACATCGATTTGCGGTATTTCTTTGGAATTGGGGTCGAGCGGCTTCCGCTAAACGGTTGCTCTCTAGCAACCGACGCCGCTTCTTTCAAATACTTAGGTATCTTAGATATCTAACTATTAAGTTGGTTAGCTAACTATATTTCGCTATAGCATAGCCTTGCTTCAAGACTACACAGAGCTAACAATAATAGCCATAAAACAATATCGCTATGCCGGTAAGGTAAATATTTATGTGGTAAAAAGCGATACGGCGGTGAATCAGGTATCGATAAATCCGTCGACGATACCTATAGCGCTGTAGGTAAAAAGACGTAAGTGTTTGGGTGGCTACAATTTTTTTTCGAAAATAGGTAAAAAAAAAAACACTCAGGCCCACTTGCACCAACCCACTAACCCGAGGTTAAGCGGTTAAACCGTTAACTCAGTGTCAAATTGTACTGGTAAACATGGTAACTCCAGGTTTAACCGGTTAACGCAGTTAGTGAAATGGATAAGTAAAAATTTGAGGTCACAATAATAAAATACCCGACTATAAGCATACCCTGTAAGACGATACACATGTTAGAAAATAGATAAATATATATATATTAAATTAGAATTTTAAATCATAAGCAATAATAAATCACGTCACAATAAATAAAACAGTAAATAGAAAGTCCATGCATAGATCGTGATCTGCAACGCAGGCTTCGTCAAGTGGACACAAAAGCAAATCAGCAACAGGCTTCGTCATCTACTTACAAATGATGTAATCCGCAACAGGCTTTGTCAATCTTAACCGCTAAATTAAACTATTTAGGCTATGGTGCCAACCCGGACCGTAGCCGGCCCAAACGTCCCCATGACACTGGCAGCGTTGCCCCGTTGAATTGCCAAGGAGATCTGTTGGACCAGGTACGATCCGGAGCGAGGATCGCAACCCCTATCTCTCAGCAAATTAAAATAGCTATATTTTTAATAACATAATACACACAATTGCCACACAAAAGTAGCTGTACATATTCGAGACTCTATATATTATCATTTTTAAATTGAAAAATTCGTGCGGTGCCAAACACAAACACTCACACAAAGACCAAAGTTAAGTTAATCTAAAATATTTTTAATGCAAAATATGTAACTAATATACACGGTGTAATATGAGGAAACCGAATAATTTTAACAGCATATTCCTGATCATATTTAATCACTAAAATGTCCTATAAACTTTTCTGTAATTCTTCTAGTTTCAGAGTTAATACCAATTAAAAAAAAAACAAGTTATTATTGTTACATAGTGCAAAACGCATTTACCAGTACACATGGTGCTACTTTCTCGCACTAGTGCGTAAAATAGCACTTTTCGTGCATATGTCGAAAGTTTAAAGGGCTATATGTACTGTAAAACGTTGTACGATACACGTGCGAATAGGTAATTTGCAACTCGTGTCAATTTAAAACACTCCCTGCGGTCGTGTTTTAATTTATCGCCACTCATTTCGAATTTCCTCTTTTCCGCACTTGTATCGTAAATAACTATTTGATGGCGATGTTGCCACTATGGGACGTAGTCTAAGGGTCGGTTGCACCAAACCGTCTGTCGCCGTTTTACCGTTCGCTAAATTTTATTGTATGGAAAGTTTCATAGTTCTCTGCTGCTTTACGTTAATCAGTCTGTTAATTGTGGTTGGTGCAACTGGCCCTAAGTATCCTTATTGATAGATGTCAAATAGTGACAAGTCGTAACATGTAAAAACTAGGTTTTACGAAAAAAAAGTAAAAGTCCATTTTAAATGACAAGTTTACCAATCTCTCTCTGTGGTCGCTCCCTCATGACTGAGGATCGTGGTCATCAGTGGATGTGGATGCTCCACACCTGGTTCTTTTAATCTGCCTCCATCGGTGCCTGTCCATCGCGTCTCTGACGACCGAGCAAAAGCTGGTTGAGGATGGGGCCCCTTTTACTTGATCGCTCCATTTAGTTGGAGACCGTCCCCGGCCTCGTTTGCCCTCCGTGTTTGCAACGATGATCAGCTTTTCAAGGCTTTCATCTCTCCTCCTCATTATGTGGCCGAAGTAGGACAATATGCGCTGCTGACAGACTGTGGATAGGCGAGTTTGGACACGAAGCTGTGAAAGGATCGATACATTGGTGCGCATGGCGGTCCAGGGTATCCTTAACATACGCCTCCAGCACCACATCTCGAAAAGTTTACCAATAACATTTACTTTTTATGTACAAATACATTTAAAAAAAAATTTTTTTTTGCGAATTTTGACCTAAACTCTTTCTCTTATTACATTTTTTTCCTTCTTTTGGCCTCAGAAAGGCGTGGTTAAAATCTTTCGGTTTCCTCGTGAACACCTGGTATATAAAATTAAATTACAATATCATTATTAAATAGGTATAAATGTCATCACAATATTTTTTTCCATTTTTTTAACATAAACAATCCACCACTAAAACTAAAACTCAATACATTACTCGTCGACACTTTATCCAATACCAGAATTAACCCTGACAATATACGGGGTGTCCCATAAATTGCACATGCTAACCTAAGACAGACGCCCGACGTACGTCGACTCAGCGGGCCCTTATCACTCGTGTTATTTACTGCTGTGAATTATGGCCAATTTACAGCCAGTCATTAAGGCCCTTAATGGCCTTAAGGTGTCCGTAAAAGTTGGCCAAGTCTGATGATCTATGCGGGTTTTTGGACGGTGCATGGATGGGGCTTTAGATTTAGGTCGTTGAAGGATTTGGTTAATGTTTGTAGAAAATTGAGTTAAATTAGTCATATTTGATTTTACATACCTAAATACATTTTTTGTGAGACGTACATACAGTTTAAAGAAAAGATCATTCTGATTAAATCTGACAATTATAGTAGATGTAGATACATATGTTTATTTTATAAATGAATTTATAAACGGGCTCATCATACACTAGACAAGTCACCAGTGCTTTTGCTCATGTGCTCACTTAGCCGGAGGTCCTGGATTCGAATCCCAGAAAGAGATTTATTTGTTTATTTATCATAAATATTTGTTCCTGAGTTATGAATGTAGCTAAAGCATGAATTTATGTGTAATAACTATAGATTAGAACATCCATACACCGCTTAATTTAGGGCTAGGCTGAACTGAGCAAGATTGTCCCAAGTATTAATAAATTTGGTAATTTATTTAATTTAGACGTTCTCTAATAGTCAATCATTGGGCTAAACAGAAACAGTTTGTTGCAGGATTGTATGCTTAGTTACCTAGAGATTTATTAGTCAAGAAAAGACTACAAGTTGATACTTATCGAAGCTTACCGATCTATAACACTTTTCACTTTTCATGTTTCATATAGATATGAGAATACCAGCAAACTCCGCATGCATTCATTATAATATCAACCCGTCAAAACAGTAACCACAGCCCACATAAATAATTAACGCAAATCTATAAAACATAAATAAAATCGACAATGCCGCGGACAACAATAGCGATATTCGGGCGCTGCAAATGATAACCTCATTTGTGCCGCGAATGAATCAAACGCACATTAAAGCATTGTCATGTGAGTAGAATTATTGTGACGCCTCTCTTTACTAGCACTTCGGCGTTCGCTGCCGATAGCGGAACTGGGCCTGCTGTGGAGACGCACATTGTGCTTTTTTTTTATTGTGAATTTTTTATATCACCCTGTAGTATTATGTTTTAGGGGTTGCATTCTAAAGATACTCGGAGACCACTAGGTAGATTAGTCCCAATTGTAAGTAAGTAAGTAAACACTTTATTGTACGAAAAAGAAAGGAATCAAGGTTACATCAGATAAATAAATATATTATTAAATAAATATTATATGACATTCTTACACAGATTGAGTAAGTCCCACGGTAAGCCCAAGGAGGCTTGTGTTATGGGTACTCAGACAACGATATATATAATATATAAATACTTAAATACATAGAAAACACCCATGACTCAGGAACAAATATCTGTGCTCATCACACAAATAAATGCCCTTACCGGGATTCGAACCCAGGACCATCGGCTTCACAGGCAGGGTCACTACCCACTAGGCCAGACCGGTCGTCAAGATAAAAGTAGTACAAAGGCAAACTTATACATAAGAGGGATCTCTTCCAGTTAACCTAATTGTAGTATCTGTAGTGCAGACATTAGTGTTAACGGAAGATAAATTAATTTGACATCCCAACATGAAGGAAAACCAAGGCTTTGGGTTTATCTTAGTTTTCGGTTACACGATGATTTCCTTTACCTAAAGAATAATTTGGTATATATCAAATGAACTAACGAAATATTAAATTATTATTACAGCATAAGCCAATTTTAAGGATCCGCAGCAAGCTCGGCCGAATTTCACCTTCCCATACAAACGGATTTTTTCTCATTTTAAAACTACATACTTATACAATGTTTAATTAGTTTATATAGCTTCAGCTTATTTATAAAACGAACGAAATAGAGCAAAAACAAGTTTTGTGTACCTTTAAACCGCTTTCCTGTTAAATCCTGATTTACGTTAAATTGTCGACTTCACAAACATTCTTAGCAAACTAATGTAACACAATTTTAAATTTCTCCCTTGTCCTCTCCATAGGTTTCTTAGCCCGCAAATTTTGCATTATCGCTCGTGTATGACAGCCCTATGATATATACTCGGACGTATTATAAAAGCAATAAATAAATAAATTTGGGAAATTTAGAACACACCCGATTTTATTGCCGTAATGAACGCGCCGCCATTTTGAATTCCGGCTTTGTGCTCTAATGTTTTGATTAACATCTATTTTAATGCTTATAGACGGACAGGTTGAAAGTTATTGTGAAGATATATTATAAAAGGATAAAGGCTTTTGAATTAACGATAGGGAAAACAAAACACTCTTTTGTTCTTATTTGTTTGTTTGTTTTAATTTTGGTTTTAGTTTTAAAATTTTCGCTGAGTCGTCTCAGGTTGTTGCGACAAAGGTAAGCAGGTATATATGTATAGTGTCACAGATCTACAATGAAGCTTACGATTAAAGAACATTAAAGTATGCAACATTATTTTAAAAAGCCGCTCTAATACAATTGAAGTTGTGCTCTCATTTTGACATGCTGAAATTACACGTGGCATGACTATTTACGTAAGCCCATCCATAGGTTTGTTACTAGTTTTCTTTGCTAATAATTGTAACAAAGAAAATAGAGCGAAAAGTTTTGTATGTAAAACAGCTACTCTCACTCTCTCTAAAGTCGTTTCAAAATGAGAGTGTAACTTTGTATGGTTGCGGCTATTAGGTTTGTGTGATAATTACAAGATACGAGAACAATACGATATCTAATAGATACGTTACAGTTTAGTTCTCAACTAGTTATCTGTTGCAGTACGATTCGAGAAAGCAATTGTCATTTCACGCTATTATTGTGACGTTTTGGGATATATATTTGATATCCATTGGATGTCTAAGTAATGTCTTAAGCAAATCTTAAAGAGATCATTCAAGAGGACATTCGGAATTGCGGAAATGTCAAATTTGACATGAATCAGAATCAGAATCAAATGTTTTATTCGTGATAAACTTAAAACTAAAATTATATACAAACGTATAACTAAAACTATACATGAATTTCTTAAATATCTCGTTATCGTTTCTGTTTCATAGTTGATATCTAGATCATTGTTCGAATTGGCCCGTTAAGCTTAGAATGATCTCTAAGCTATTTTATATACCTATACTTAAAACTTATTCGGTATAAATTATAATAAACCAAGTTTGATGCTATAATTAAAAATAACAATTACCGCTACGCGACGCGACCGCAGTCAAACGCACGCGCATTTAATGCGATTCATTATCAACAAAAATGAGTTTATATTTATTTGTGAGCCGACTGTACAGCGTAGTTAGGTGCAGAGGGGTCGGTTTTCAATTAGATTTATTTAATAATAATATTTTTTTATTTTTTTATTTATATGAGCCTAGTGTCCCACTGCTGGGCAAAGGCCTCCCTCCTTCTTTCCACGTACCCCGGTCTTGACCCGTCTCCCACCAGTTCCTGTCAAAGGCGTCAAGGTCATCTCGCCAACGCCGTCGAGGTTTGCCGCGACCCCGGGTTTGATGTGATGATTAAAACATATTTATATTTAAATGAAATAAATGTCATGTACGAAAGAAGTGGCCAAGGCCTTCAGTGGCCAAGGTCGATTCAAATATAACAGTTTGTTAAGAGTCCCCCGCAAGCTCGGCAGAATATCACCTTCTCATACAAACAGAGTTTCGTTTTTATTTTAAAACTACGTGTTGGATTGTAATGAAACTTTGCAACATGAGGTATATCTAGGTCTGTAATTAGTTTGTGTTTATATAGCTCCAGAACAGAAATAGAGCAAAAACAAGTTTTGTATGAAAAATTTAAAAACTTTTTTTTTTTATTATTTAACTATGGTATCTGAGCTACATAAACGAATTACTGACATAGATATAAATACCTTATCCTATTGTAAGTACAAAGTTTCAGAGCAAACTAGCTAGTCGTATTAAAATGAGAGCGTAACTACGTTTGTATGGAGAAACGAGCTTGCCGGGGATCCTTCAGATATGTTTGGCAGTGTCCGGAAGAAGTTTCGGTTTCGGTCAAAAACATCATGTTTCAGCCACAGCTTCGGTTTCTGGCTAAACTACAGTAATACCTACCGAACCTTGAACCTTTACTACCTTTGATTTCGGTTTCGGCAAAAATCCGTTTTCGGTCGGACACTAAAAATTATTGTAAGGAAACGGAACTAATCCCTTTAAGCCTTTCAGTAAGGCCTAGTTTGCCCTCTAGTGTGGAAGGTCAGGGATCGTAGCGAAGATTACAGTCGTTTTTCAAACCCCAATCGAAAAGTCAGTTCGTTTCCATACATAATCAAATAATCAAATATCTTTATTTTTATTCCGCTTTTAAATGTGGTACAAGAGATGTTATAAAAATATATCGTGGTCCCACACATTCCACCAGAAACTGGCATGCAAAATTTAAAGTACCTAAATATAATAAAAAAACCGGCCAAGTGCGAGTCGGACTCGCGTTCTAAGGGTTCCGTACATTACACAATTTAGACAATGTATTTTTTTTGTGAAACGTGACTGAAGTCCGACTCAGGTTTGACTACAATTTCTAATAGGTTTTCCTGTAATCTATATTTTTCAAAATTTTTGACCCAGTAGTTTCGGAGATAAAGGGGGAATGGTCATTTTTTGCCTATTTTCTTGAATAACTTCTAAATTGTTTATCCTAAAATTATAAAAAAATATATTTGAGATTTTCACCATGAGCTCTTTCATTTGATATATAACACGATATAGTTTGAAAAACTTTATTTTTTAATTTTTACCCCCCAAAAGTGGCCCCCATGTTTAAAATTCATTTGTTTATGTTACATGTCCGTCTTTGGGTCACAAACTTACATATGTATACCAAATTGCAACTTAATTGGACTAGTAGTTTCGGAGAAAATAGGCTGTGACAGACAGACAGACAGACGCACGAGAGATCCTATAAGGGTTCCGTTTTTTCCTTTTGAGGTACGGAACCCTAAAAATCGGGAAATCGAAACATTATTTTTATGTTCCGATTTCCCGATACAGTTTGTTAGACGGCAATAGTTTTCGAACACTAAACACAGTCATATGTTCATTGGTAATAAAAAGTGCACTTTCTGCACGTCACTGTTTGCTATAATGCACCGCAACACGTCAAAACAATTCGGGCGTCGCCGCAAAAACTAGATAAAATGGATTAAAATCGTTTTGCTGATGCGTCCTGCACCTGCAAATGAGGTTTCAGAAGCGGCTACTTTAGCCCAGTTGGTACAGTCGCCATCAGATATATCGGAGCGGCGAAGGCGCTCACAAATATCTGAACACGCCTCTATGAGGGCTATCGTTTTTTTGCTCACCAGTTGGCGCCTCTGTTGATGGTGGTCCAAAAGACTATAGAACAGCTGTCAGTTATTGAAGTGACAAGTGACATTTGACATTTCGAACTATGGAAAAGACCACCATCTACACTAGCGCCCCTAGCGGCGAATTCATACGCGTTAGCCCTCATTGTCAGGGCGTTAGAGTGCGTGTGCGTGTGCGTGATATTGAGAACACCTCGGCCGCTCCGATATATCTGATGGCGACTGTACGTTGTGCGTTGATGGTTGGTTGACAGTACAGCCGGGCTAGCACATGATTGGCGCGAGATTATCTCGCCGCGACATAGACTACCCGTCGCTCTTTAATTCATACATAGTAAAAGACGGGTAGTCTATCTCGCGGCGAGATACTGTCACGTCAATCATGTGCTCGGCCTACAGTTGGTACTGTGGATAGTGACCCTGCTATGAAGCAAATCAGAGATATCGGTGTTCTATCTGATATATTCCGGGGAGTGCGCACGAGAACTGCACGATCTTCCCTTTCCCTTTCAATCAATCCCTAGGAAGGTGAAAAAGAGGTTGAAAGTTTTTAGCAAAGATGGTTGGCAGTCGTCAACTTTTCTCCAGAAACTTCCTGGCTCGCACAGCTGAAATGTGGAATGGACTGTCGCCGTATGTATTTTCGGACCAATACGATCTCTAAACCTTCAAAAGTGTATACTCGCATCTGAAAGGCCGGCAACGCAGCTGCGAACCCTCTGGTGTTGCCCATGTCATGGTGTGTCATGTCTGGTGTTGGTGGTAGTATCCATCCATGGCCGATGGTAATGGCTTACCATCAGGCAATTCATCTGCACGTATGCTTCCCATAACATAAAACAAGTGCGAGTCGGACTCGCGCACCGAGGGTTCCGTACTTTTCAGTATTTGTTGTTATAGCGGAAACAGAAATACATCATCTGTGAAATTTTCACTGTCTAGCTATCACGGTTCGTGAGATACAGCCATGGTGGCAGACAGACAGACAGATGGACAGACGGACAGACGGACAGACGGACAGACGGACAGACGGACAGACGGACAGACGGACAGACGGACAGACGGACAGACGGACAGACGGACAGACGGACAGACGGACAGACGGACAGACGGACAGACGGACAGACGGACAGACGGACAGACGGACAGACGGACAGACGGACAGACGGACAGACGGACAGACGGACAGACGGACAGACGGACAGCGGAGTCTTAGTAATAGGGTCCCGTTTTTACACTTTGGGTACGGAACCCTATAACGAGTTCGGCGCGGACAAAGTCCCGGGCGAAGGTTAGTAGGGTACCATAATGAAGAAAAAGTTTGTCATCACTAAAATAAAATAAATTAGGCCTTGTTAAACAACATTTAAAGCAGTAAATAATAATTGTTAGGGCATTAATGGCCTTGGCCGGCAATTAGCAGCTAACGATCATGGTTACTCCATTACAGTGGGAAATGTCGTTTTTACTGCGTTTATTTTATTTTACAATTTGTGGAAAATAAACTTTATCACTTCAGGTTAACTGCTCCTGAATTTTAGGACCTACTTATATGCTTCTTTGTATACAAGGTGTAACAAATATTAGGATGAAAGAGAAGAAAAAAAATATTTTGACGCAATGGGGAATTCCAAAAAACGGGGTAATTTTGATATTGGAAAATATAGTTTGTCAAAGGACTGTCTCATTTCGTGGCACTTTCTCCTTTTAATGTTTTTCTGTTGTTTAATTTGCCCTTTTGTGTTTGTGTTTTTTTTTTTTTACTAGCCCATTATGGTGTCCCACTGCTGGGCAAAAGCCTCTCCCCTTGTCTTCCACGACTCCCGATATAGTGCCTCCTCCGGCCAGTTGTTGAGAAAGGTGTCTAGGTCGTCCCGCCATCTCCGTTTGGGCCTGCCGGGTCCGCGCCCCTCTTCTGGCATCCATTTGGTGGCTATGCTAGCCCATCTGTCTGGATGCATGCGGCAGACGTGACCGACCCAGTCCCATTTGATCCTAGCAGTCTTCTCACCGACGTCAGCAATGCGGGTTTTTGCGCGCAGCGTGGTGTTCCGGATACGATCGGTCCTCTTCACACCTAAAATGCTTGTTTGTGATTACAATAAAATAATTTCTATTTGCATAATTAATGCATTTCATTGTGTAGCAGTCACATAAACTACTATAAACTCTTTCCAAATACCAAACTCACAATCCAAATCCAAACTATCAACAAAGCCTCAATAAAAATAAAAACCAATCACCACACAAATCCCACATTTAAATCGAGCTATCCTTATAATGCTGCCAGTGAATAGTGTCGCGTAATTATCGTAAAATGTTACATGTTTATGTATTTTTAATTCGGCAGTATATTGCGATAAAATGGCCGTATGGTGCCGATTCTGTCGTTCGGCAATAAAGTTGTGTTAATGTCGGTGGAACTGATATTGTTGGTCGAATGCCGAACTACTGGTATCACTTCGAGAAACGTTCGAGTGCTGGAGACCTAGCCAAATTGACAATTAAATTTCTTTATTTGAGAGACAACATATGGTCCATAAATTTGTTAGTTATAGCTTATACCTTATGTTAGTAACAACAACAACAGTAACCTAATAATTTCATCATCATCATCATCATCATTTCAGCCGATAGACGTCCACTGCTGGACATAGGCCTCCCCCAAGGCTCGCCACTCCGACCGATCCTGTGCCGTTCGCAACCATCGAATTCCCGCGACCGAAGACGGACAGATGGACAGCGGAATCTTAGTAATAGGGTCCCGTTTTTACCTTTTGGGTACGGAACCCTAAAAATAGGCACTCAAAACTATTCGAGAGTCCGTGGTAGGTTGCCGGTGGCGGTGGCGGTGGTTTACGCGGCGCGGCCGAACGTCCGAACGATCAAATTATTGACGTTAATTTGGATGGCTAATTTACCTTCACTGTCATCGTAACTACTATTATAGATACAGATACAGATCTTTTATTGGTAAAAATAAAATACATTACCTACAATATATCCCCTCTATACAATAATAATATTGTAAATAAATGCATAAATGCGGAAGTAACTGTCTGTCTTTTACCTGTTCAGGCTTAACCTTTTCATATGACTATAATGTTATGATAATTTGGTATATTGTTTGTACTTGTACTCTCTAATTTTAAATAGGGCGCTCTTTATTTGGGATAGATAAAATAACCATTCACAGTCACAAATAAAGCCACACTTTTTTTTTACATGGAAATTAGAGTCGGCCGGACATTTCCCAGCCCTATTTCTCTTTACCCAAGAAAAATAAAGCCACATTTTTTTTTAACCTGACGGGCTCTATTGCACCTAGGGCAATTAGAGCGGTAGGACTGTGTGGGGGGATGGTAGCCTGGGGAAAATCCAGGACCCTTCCGTATCACACGAGACGGTTTTGCTACGCTGATAAAGCCACAATAATTTTCAAACCTTATATTTAAACTCTATAAGAATATCGTTAGCCAGTTGCAAGGTCGGGTCAGCGACATCTAGCGTGAGATTTGGTAAACCTTTCTATATGCAGTTACTATACAAGTATGCAGTATACGGACGCGAACATTATCTAATCTATGTATGTGATTGTTAATTGAACTTTTTTCATAATTAACAGTTAGCACCGAATATATCCTATGTATTTAAGTATTTGTATATTATATATATATATATATTATGCCGCTCTCTGAGTACCCACAATACAAGCCTTCTTGAGCTTACTGTCGAGCTTAGTCAATTTATATAAGAATGTCCTATTACCGCTACTGGTTGTAAAATAGTAAAATTATCTGGAAGAACTGCGAACAAAAACACGCTACGTTATCAACCTTCATAATATTTAACTTTTAAGCAAACAAAGTAAATAAAACATTCCATTTTACCCCACAACTCATATATTCCCATTTCCTCAAATTCTAATTTCGTAGCACTGCTACGCCGGTACCGTAGCATTACTACGGCGTAGCAAACGAGCATGAAGTTTAATTCTCGGTGTAAAGAGACAAATTAATAATAAGCTGGAGGAATGCGCGGAGTTTGATACTACGTTCAAATCAAGCGCATACACATTAAATATAACGGCTGCGCCTTGAGACGGACTCAGAGGACTAATATGGATAAGACTGTTATTTTATTTTATTTTTATTTTATTTTATTTTATCTTATTTTATTTATTTTCGCCCTCTATTGTTCTAAGTTGTTCGGAACTGTCAAATTTTTGTTCTAACTGACAGGCCGATATCGTCCGGCGGACTGATAGTCAGTGGGCTCCTTAAGAGGCATCCTCAGGAGATGCTGGAGATGTTGACGGTCTGGTGTCCGGCAACGGAATGACCTATCTAGAATGGTCGGCCATATTTTGGTACTATGTTCAAATCATACAAAAATACGTGTATCGTATATTAAATATAATCTAAGCTAACTTTGCGCCGACTTAAAAAGAACAAAGTGTAAGTGTCATTATAAACTTAATATTTTCATAGAAATTTGACATTAATGATGACATTGCTATACTTTGTCATTGCTAATGCGATGCAGAGATATCTTGGCTCGTCTCTAGTTATTACTCAGCGTATCCACATTAACCCTCACGCCAGCCTCGGCCGCACCAACAAATTCCTAGCTCATTTGTTTTTTATTCATCTCGCCCCGTAATCGAAAACATAAATCTAAATAAAAATGCTACTGTAACACATTTTATTGCTTTGTACTCTAAAGATGGCGCATAAACTATACCTTCAGCGTATCCACATTAACCCTCACGCCAGCCTCGGCCGCACCAACAAATTCCTAGCTCATTTGTTTTTTATTCATCTCGCCCCGTAATCGAAAGCATAAAGTGCGCGCCGCGCGCGATAACCGCCCGTAACCGGAATATACCGGCTGCGTTTTATTTAATTAGCAAGAATAGCCCTCATCGTACTGTAAGATCAGTTATATTATGGAGGTATAAATAGCTTAGGATGGTAAAAACCAGTGGCGTTAGGTATAGGGTCTTGTGTCGGTGGCCGAGTCTCATTTTGGGTCGATGAGCCAACGGAGTAAGTAGTACTTTATCAGTTACTACTCTTTTCAGTACACCCACTTTGACGCAATTATTTACCTAGGGTAGACCGAGGCGATTCGGATCACAGGGCGAACCAGATCAGGCAAAAAATTCCGATGATATTTGAAATATTCCTCTTAACATGTGACGTCAGTCATAAGTAATATTTGAGATATCAAGAGATTTTGAGCCTAATCCGATTTGCCCTGTGATCCAATTCGCCTCGGTCTACTATATTGAAACTTTTTTACACATCACAAAAGGGTACAAAAGGCGGACTTAATGCATCATGGTATTCTCTACCCGTCAACCATAGAACCAAACAGTAAAATGTCATACGACGCATTTCTGTATGATTTACTTGTATCTGCCCAAAAGCTTTAAGTTTGCTTTTCCTACCCATTCAAAAAAACCTCAAACAATGTTTTCACTTGTATACAGGCTGTGTACATATACACGTTGTATACATAATCGCATAATTATCACTCGCGGCAGTAGCTAATGAGCGTTATTCTAATTGCCATCATTATCACCGGATGCAGTTTTATTCGCCATTTCCGGTTCAGCGGCGACTAATGACTGTAAACGATGGCTTTTGATAATCACTGTACGATCATTTGGATATATAGTTGGTCAAACCAAATTGGCAGTAAAAAAGAACCAAAAAAAACTATACTCATCCTTTTCTTTTGGGTGCTAGTACTAGTAAGACAAAGATAGTATGATTCTCCCTGTCCATGTTTGAAATGAGACAGTCATTTGACAAACTATATGTGACGTTTTCAACCAAAAGGTACCACATTGTCGCTTGTCGATAAGGTTGATTTCTAATTGAAGCTGTATGGAAATAGCGCCTTACTGACAAGCGACAATAAGTACCCTTTTGGTTGAAAATGGCACATACACGTGTATATACCTATTTTACACGGTGGCGCCGCATAACCTGACCACAAGGAACACTTGGTTTCAAAGATTTGTTTATAAATAATAAATAATGAAAAAATCTTTAGGAATAATTATCCTAATCACGAACGCTATCAGCAGTAGCAGCAGTAGCAGCAGTAGCAGCAGTAGCAGCAGTAGCAGCAGTAGCAGCAGTAGCAGCAGTAGCAGCAGTAGCAGCAGCAGCAGCAGTAGCAGCAGCAGCAGCAGTAGCAGCAGCAGCAGCAGTAGCAGCAGCAGCAGTAGCAGCAGCAGCAGCAGTAGCAGCAGCAGCAGCAGTAGCAGCAGTAGCAGCAGTAGCAGCAGTAGCAGCAGTAGCAGCAGTAGCAGCAGTAGCAGCAGTAGCAGCAGTAGCAGCAGTAGCAGCAGTAGCAGTAATCACTTTATTGTACATTTGTCATTTATCAATAGGGTTGTTTCCACATTGTAGTTGAATTTTATAACTAAATCTTGTTAAATAGATAGAAAATGAGCAATTTATCACAATACATTGGAAACTTAAAAAAAATACATGGGAATAATAAATAAATACAGGGCTTCAAACTTTCAACAAAAAAATGTTTACTTCCAAATAGGAAAAATATAATAGTACCATTCGATTCCTTACATTTTATTTAAAAAATATTGTACGGCACCAATATACATAAACGCAACATTTCAGCGACAAAATCGCAATTTCCTTGTTTTCCATACATCGTAACGGCTTCTAAGCAAAGTGACGTCACGATGTGTTGCCATTTTGTTAGAGCGTTTCGTCAGTAAAGTGCGGGTGCCAGACTTTGACCATCATTTGTGACTTTTGTATTGCTTTAAGACAATGGGTCCCACACAGACATATATTTGATCCTCAAAACAAACCTGATCGACTGATACCATAAAAAAATTGTCAACTACCCTATTGATTCAGTCGATCGACCAAATACCGCAATGTAACGAAAATCGCATGCAAGTTCTTGAACCGTCTAAAAGGAGCTTTATAGGGATATGTATGCATTCTTGCCAAGTTTGTGCAAAGTTAGCATGGTCAGAGTGTAGGAATAGTGTATATGCTCAATCGCTGCGACAATCACAGTGGGTGGGCAGTAACGCTAAATCGCCGTGGCACATATTGCCAACATGCCGGCAGATTTAAGATGCGAGACTTGCCGTTTTAATTGGTCAGCCTATTGGGAAAACTTGGAGTTGATAATACCTCCCGCATTTCCAAAACTAGAGTATAAAGTTAAGATTAACAGTTTTAAATGATTCGCGGTAAATTTCACTAGACTTGTACAATACAAAAGGTTCATCATTGGCCACATCATCTGTTGTAGATGCTTGTTGCGGCGCTTGTGGGTTTATGGGGTCCTGCATCGCCGTTGATGGCTGTAAAGTCCTATCGCAGCGCGGCCAGGTGCATTAGATACCCATCCTGTTTCAGACACTGTGACATGCCTGCTGCTCCACACACCTATAGAAGCGCAGGATGAGAGGCGGACCAGTACCTTATTGGCCGGGGGCTGCCCAGGTGAGGCAGGCGGTAACTGGTCAATTAGCCGCGATGGACTATCCTACCGTCAGGAGTCACCCCTGGCGCCCGCGCACACGCCTATTAGCGCAAAGCTTATCACCGGTGACTGCGACTCCCCGTGTTGTAATCCGCACCTTTTCAGGCTTGGGTGGTGTCCTCTCCACAGGCGCTGCATGCCTGGGACGCAGTTTGGGATCACGAACTTGCCCAGCATCCGAGACCCCCTCTCGACCTAGTCAGCTTGGCCCACAGGAATGAAGCTGGTCATTACGTGCGGAGCTGATTCGGCTGCAGGAGTTACCGACTTGTTCGGGTTGGACCCTACTGTCGCCTACGGTACTCCAGATCCGTTGCCCCATCCGCCAATGTACACCGTACCGAAGCCCTTCCTCTCCGATGACATCGCCGTTAGGGTCTTCACCCGTAACCCTGGGCGGTCCATATCCCAGTAATATAAGTCTAGAGAAGTTAAGATCTTATAACCTCCTAAGTCTTGCGGTACGAAATTTTGTACATAATAGAAGTCACCCTTCAGTCCCAGAATTAAGTAAAGTACTATAGTAATAAACACCGATAGTACATATTTCGGTACAAAATGTTTAGATGCCCCCCGCTTTCAAATTTGAATGCTCGCGCGGAGTATTCTGACAGACCATAGAGTTGGAAATAGTCTGTTCAGGACTGACAGCAAATATTTTTATGTGCAAAAAATGAACAAGAGGTCTCTAGGACTATGACGTTTTAAAAAAGCCGGGACTTAACTACTTATTGACAAACTGGTGTTGCGGGTGCGCATGGGTGACGGCAATCGCTTACTATCAGGGGAATCGTCTGCTCCTATATCATAAAAACACTTTTCGTGGATCCTGTATAATAGTCAGAGATTGACACTCAAAGGTGTCGGTCAGTTATGTCTGGCAGGTAAATCTGGCAATGTACATTTGGCACAGATTCTGATGTGTCTATGGACAGATCTCGGTAAACATGTGTGCCTGATTCTCGTTGTATGGATTTATTTTATGTATGGATTTATTTTATTTATTGGGGAACCTTTGTCATAGAGACTACGTCGGTTCCGTTAAGCCTCTACATTACAAAAATGTATTTAAAAAAACATATAAATATACACGCACATTAAAAATAAGGAACAAAATAAGGCAATGAATGCACAAAGACGTATTGCTTTGCATTTTTGTCATTATATTTTACCAAAAACCTATATAACTCCGTATAAAATGAATAAAGTCTAAGGAAAAAATGTGCCTCGGAAATCAAAAGAAATTGATTCTCGCACAGATGGCGCTACCACCAATACCAACCTATTCTCGTTTAGATGGCGTTGACGGTTTCGTTTGTTATTTAACAATTTTAACATATATCAGTGAAAGAACATGGGTCAAAATCATATAAAAATAATAAATACAAATAAAAAATCATTTGTCCATAGGTATGTACATTTTTTGATATTTTTAGTTTTAATCATGTGTCGAAAGATGGCAGTAAATTTACTGTGACTACAAAATTTATTATGACAGTACCCCGCTATCCTATATATTCTCATTGATTTTACTGCTTAAACGGTGCGTCAAGATTTTTTAAGCACTGGTTTAATCTGGTTTTGACCTGACGTTGATGTAGTTCAGTTTGTAGATTCCGACATACTATTGATAACTACAAAACGTGGGATTATCTACTCTATACATTTAGTTTTCATCGTCCCAAACCGCACGGGGACGAGTTAGCGAGTGTGGTCCCGCTGTTTACTGCTGTCAGCTACGCGTTCTGTTACGAGTATGTGCACTCTCTGTAGTATCTGTGCCACTGCCTTTTGGGCCAGTCATCTTAAGCCTAAAAAGGGGGTTAACCTCGGAATAAGAGATAATAAGCTGGAAACTCGTATACACCTTCGTTGTGACGAATTAAAGGTTCTTTTAAAAACCTATGCATAGATCGTGTGAGCGTCAGAAGTTATTCAAGGTCAAATGTCATACAAATCGGTTTTTCTCGGATATCAAAATTTCTATAGCTCCGATGTTATTTACATGTAGGAAAGAGTTGTAGAGCATAAAATTTACGACAATTAGGTACCATGTGCGTCAAGATTTTTTAAGCACTGTGGTCTAATGTAGTTTTGTCTGATGTTGGTCTGTACATTCAGACATACTATTGATAACTACAAAACGTGGTATTATCTACTCTATACATTTAGTTTTCATCGCCCCAAACCGCACGGGGACGAGTTAGCGAGTGTGGTCCCGCTGTTTACTGCTGTCAGCTACGCGTTCTGTTATGTGCACTCTCTGTAGTATCTGTGCCACTGCCTTTCATGTCTTGCTTGATTATTTTTAACCGACGTGGTTTCACATTACATCTCAAAACTTTTTTGTATTAGAAGAATTGCGTTGCGAGACTTGCATCTTTTTACACGTAATGTTTTTGATGGGATTTAGTTTTTATCGTCCCAAACCGCACGGGGACGAGTTAGCGAGTGTGGTCCCGCTGTTTACTGCTGTCAGCTACGCGTTCTGTTATCGTGCACTCTGTATCTGTGCCACTGCCTTTCACGTCTTGTATGAATTGTATTATAGAAAGGATGCCAATCTCTTATGGCAGAATTGCTGCAAAAGTGACCGCTTTCAGCTTTAAATAATAGTTCCTAATCTCTCCGGCGGTGGCGCTAGTTAGGCTCTGGGACATGAGTATAACATGAACCATATAAGGCAACAAATAACCCGACCAAATTACGTAGGTTGTTTTTGGTAGTATTTCGGTGTATGGTGGCGCCGCCTAATTACTGTTTTTTGATGGACACTTTTCATACATAGAGATTTGGCTCCTTTATATAGTCTCCATGACGTCTTGCTTGATTATTTTCAACCAAACAGATACGTTTGCTAGCGATACTTCATATTTTTACTTGTATTAAAGAAAAACCGGCCAAGTGCGCGTCGGACTCGCCCACCGAGGGTTCCGTACTTTTTAGTATTTGTTGTAGACAGTTGAAATTTTCACAGATGATGTATTTCTGTGGCCGCTATCCACATAAATTCATCATTTGTGAAAATTTCAACTGTCTAGCTATCACGGTTCATGAGATACAGCCTGGTGACAGACAGACGGACAGCGGACAGGGGAGTCTTAGTAATAGAGTCCCGTTTTTACCCTTTAGGTACCGAACCCTAAAATGGAAAAATTCCGGGCAAGCCTCGAACTTAGAACACTGGTCCGATCGCTGTTAATCAATTGAGCTACCGAAATTAACGAGCTGCGTGCGAATCTTTCCACTTCTTTCTTTACTTTGTTAGTTCATTAATTATAATACATTTACAGGCCGATTCGAACATGCACTATCATCATAAACGATATCTGGATGATATTGATCGTTCATATTTTACTAGTAGTTGGCTAAGATAATAGATAACTCACCGGTCAATTCGAACAACGTGATAATTACTAGATACGAGAACAATACGAGATCTAATAGATACGTTATAGTTTAGTTCTCAACTAGTTATATTTTGCAGTTCGATTCTAGCATAGAGTAACTTATACTAGAGCGGTACTGTCATAGTAAATTTTGTAACCCCAGTAAATTCACTACCATCTGTCGACACACTTTGAAACTAAAAATGAAGATTTATAAAAATACGATAAAATGTATTTAAATATGGATAAATGATTTTTTTATTTGCATTAATTATTTTTATACGATTTTTGACCCATGTTCTTTCACTGGTATGCGTTAAAATTATAAATAACAAACGAAACAGTCAACGCCCTCTATACGAGTGTAGGCCAAAACTAGTGGCGCCATCTGATCGAGAATCAAATTTTCTTGATTTTCGAGGCACGTTTTTTCCTTAGACTGTATCCATCTATTACGGAGTTATATCTATCTTTGATTCTAGAAACCAATTGTCATTTCACGCTACAATTATTGTGACGTTTTGGGATATCCATTAGATATCTAAGTAATATCTTAAGCAAATCTTAAAGAGATCGTTCATGAGGACATTCGGAATCGCGGAAATGACAAATTTGACATGACTTTCTTAAAGATCTCGTTATCGTTTCTGTTTCATATCTAGTTGATATCTAGATCATTGTTCGAATTGGCCCGTTAAGTATTTACGCGAGATTTAGATATAACACTTCAAATAAATTGTAAGCTCTCGTCAAATTAATCTGTCTACATTACCCCATTGAGCGCAAACTCGTAGCGCGACAATTCCGGGGCGGGTTGAAATGCATAAAGTGGCATAACGGGGCGAATGCGACTGTGGCCGGCGATAGCCGACATCCGTCATAAACCTTTACCCTATCGACGGGATATTGTCTGTCTGTCTGTCTGTATTTATATTACAACTAGCGTGTGGCCGCAACTTTATCAGTGAAATAATACGGAATATTAAGCGAAACTGCGTAGGTGGCGCAACTACCACAATCTGAGGGTCTATCGCGAAACAAGAAAATCGAAATTTCGTTATCTAACATCTCTGTCACTCTTACATATTTGAGCGATAAAGAGGCAGATAGTGAAATTTCAGATTTGCGTTTCCCGGTAGGTCCTCTGTAAACAAACCGCCTTGATGCATCAATGTCATATTTTATTATCTCTGAAATCTTGTCAAAAACCTAATTAAAGGTACAGTATGGATAAGTTACAGTATGGTTTACTAAAAAGGCTAGTGCTACACTCTGGTGCCAGAGCATTGCAAATATTGCAGTAATACCCCCTATTGCCGTGATATTAATTTATATGTCTATTCAAACTTGCAAATTAACTGTCATCAATTTGACAATAATTTCTTTTTTTCTGATATAGGAAGCAATCGAGCACATGAATCGCCTAATGGTAAGCGATTACCGTCACCCATGGACGCCAGAGAAGGTACAAGTGCGTTGCCGGCTATTAAGATGGGAGAACACTCTTTTCTTGAACATTGTAAGGAGATACCGCGGGCCACAGTTAATTCCACTGTTACAGCTAAACAGCAAAACAGGAAATTTCTGGAGAAATGCAAAAAAAAAGGTAAATAACCCAAATAAAGCCCGAATTCAAAGGTTTTTGCGTATTTTATAAGTGGCATTTGTGTCAATATTATCTTGTTAACTTTTTTAACGTATATTTAGTGAAATTTGTAGGTATAATTTTTTCGCTCTCTTACTTTTATGAAATACTATAAAAACCGGCCAAGTGCGAGTCGGACTCGCGCACGAAGGGTTCCGTACCATTACGGAAAAAACAGCAAAAAAATCACGTTTGTTGTATGGGAGCCCCATTTAAATATTTATATTATTCTGTTTTTAGTATTTGTTGTTATAGCGGCAACAGAAATACATCGTCTGTGAAAATTTCAACTGTCTAGCTATCACGGTTCATGAGATAAGTCTGGTGACAGACAGACGGACAGACGGACGGATAGACGGACAGACGGACAGCGAGGCCTTAGTAATAGGGTCCCGTTTTTACCCTTTGGGTACGGAACCCTAAAAAGGAGATCTGTAAAAAAGTTTCAATTTCATAGAAATCAGGAAGGTAAACATGATTAAAACAAAATTTCTTTTAAACCAAACAAAAGCATGTCTCACGATAATTAAACTCGATTTATCGGCAACCACTCAAACGTCTGAACTTAAAAACTTAAAAACGAGAGTCATTGGAGGAAACCATCTTAAGCTGGGAAGTTAAAAAATCATTAATGCTTCCGTAAATATTCATACCTTCGCGAAACTTTAGGAGTTAACCGGACGAAGGGAACACACGGGGCATTATTGCTTTGTTTTATTTATGTCTTAAGGCGGTTCCCTGAGCCAGAAGCCGAAAAATCTCCTTATATGATCATGTTTTTCTAAGAGGCGTTGATATTCGTAGACGTGGAAAAAATATATGTAGTTCTTGACTATATTATCTTTAATATCATAGCTTCCGATACACGAATTATGACACTTCGCTCGATACAATTAATTCCCAAAGTAACCTCTAACTTGGACTTTTAATCCAACTTTCCTTGGTTATTTATTATGTGATACTATAAACAAAAAAAGAAGAAAAAATAATCGTAACTTAAATAGTAATTTCATAACTTTCGAATTTCGATATTGTAGGGTAACGTTTTTAAAATAAATAAAAATCGACAAAATTCGATGAAAATGGACACTTGGCGCGCATGCTCTTTCCCGTTTTTTCTTGTTTCTTCGTTTTTACAAGATGGCATGTAAAATATGAGAAACGCCGCGCCGCACCGCTTCGTTTTCGCGACTTGTTTGCTTACGTAAGACGCTGCGTAAGAGCGTCCAAAAACCAAATGCGCCCCCGTACGTACACCATAAAGGGTTCCTCAGACCGACTCGACTTAATTTTAATTTAAGTCCGCTATCGGCCAAACCCCATTGTTTTTCTTTCCAATTTTACGGTCAATTTGACGTGATTCGCCTTTTTTTTTGCTTCCTTTTTAATTAGTTTTGTGCATTGTTAGATATCATGGCGGGCTTATTAATTTTTGAGGGGAATTTGAAGAAAAGCATAATGTGCAATAGCATCTAGAGTTGGACCAAGATAAGTCTGCAATCATTTTGTTAGCACACGCAGTGCAAGTGTTATTTTCTATGAAATTATGACGTATTAATAACACTTGCACTGCGTGTGCTATCAAAATTGTTGCAGACTTATCTTGGAGTTATTGGCATTCAAGTGACCATGGCTAATATGGTCCCGGGTTCGAATCCTGACAAGGACATTTATTTGTATGGTTATCTATCATACAAGGTGTAATAAAGTTTCTATTACATTTTCCTAAATAAGAACACGAAACCGAATGTGCACCGAATGTGTGAGGCTCTTTTGAAGGACCTGGATGAAGGCAAAGTTAAACTCCTTTTTTAATTATGCATTGCAATATTAATTAATGTGCCATTTTTTTATTGAAGAAAATTGTTTATGTGAAATCCGATCGCTCTCTAAAATTGTGTCACATATATTGTAACTAGCCCTAGCACAGGCCCCGGTCTTTTTGGGCTGTTACTGCACACTATCTCTTTTATTAGAAATAGTGAAAAGTTTGTTGTATATATTTAATGAATAAATATAAAAAATAAAAAATAAAAATTTGTCTAATTATTAAGTAGGTAGCTAAAAGTTACGATGGTAAACGTCCTGGTGCTTGGCACGCTAATGCCCTATAAATGACACCCTGCTGCTACTTTACTGTAAATTAATTGATTTACTTAAATTTAAAGGTGACATGTTCTGGGATAGCAGTCAGACTGGACGTCTTCCTTCTTTCAATTTCATCTTCTTCTTATAGTTAAGTTAATTCAGGTCCGTTGCAACAAATTTATAACTATAATCTATTACGTTTTCGGCACTGTATTGTCAATATTACATGTAATACTTTTCAATGTCACTTTTCTGTAATGACTGTTTGTGCCAAAATAAAGAGAAAAAAAAAATTGTGTCCATATCTTAATCCTAACTACGTCACGGTCGGCGCGTCGTCCATAGCTAATATGGATATATGGATATGGCGTCAGCAAAAAAAAAACTAAGTCGCCAGATAGTCTCCTAATAACTATAAAACAAATGATATAAAAAACCCCATACGCATGCCTGTTTCTGGTGGAATGTGTGTGACCACGATATATTTTTTATAACATCTCTTGTACCACATTTTTAAGCAAAATAAAAAATAAAATATTCTATTCTACGCACAAAAATGCTTTACATCATATTGGAAAAGAGCTGATACTCCTCAATCTGCTGGATCGATTTTTATCAAACATAGCTAAGAAACCATCGCAAGGAACCTCGCTTTCACGTAAAAAAACCGCATCAAATTCGGTCCATCCTTTTGATAGCTACGATGCCACAGACAAACGAACAAGTACAATGGGCAGCGCTCTGAAGAATAATTTGACATGATGCCACCGCATCGCTCGCCATCGGCAGGGTGTTCATCCTCACACCCTAGCACCTAAATGGTCGCGTACTGTGCGGTTTAAGAGGAATTTCCTCCCGCGTACGCTTCGGCTGTGGAATGAGCTCCCTGCCGAGGTTTTCCCGGGCTACAGTATGGGGTTCTTCAAAAAAGGAGTGTACAGGTTTTTAAAGGGTCGGCAACGCGCGTGTAATATCTCTGGTGATGCAGGCGTCCATAGGCTACGGTAACTGCTTACCATCAGGCGGGCCGTATGCTTACCACCGACGTGGTATAAAAAAACATCTGCGTCAAACTTATCACACCCCTCTTTTTGCATCAGGGGTCAAAAATAAAATTTAGAATGAAGCTTTTTCACATAACACAAGTAACTCAAACCAAAGATAGATATAACTCCGTAATAGATGGATACAGTCTAAGAAAAAAACGTGCCTCAAAATCAAGAAAATTTAATTCGTTCAGAGGGCGCTACTAGCTTTGGCCTACTGTCGTATAGATGGCGTTGACGGTATCGTTTGTTATTTAACAATTTTACCGCATATCAGTGAAAGAACATGGGTCAAAATCATAAAAATAATTAATGCAAATAAAAAAAATCATTTATCCATATTTAAATACATTATATCGTATTTTTATAAATCTTCATTTTTAGTTTTAAAGTGTGTCGACAGATGGCAGTGAATTTACTGGGGTTACAAAATTTACTATGACAGTACCGCTCTAGTATAAGTTACTCTATGCTCAAACCGAAACACTCCCCACAAGCATAATGGAGCTGGCTGGATATATAGCGCCGATAAAAACGAATCCATCCGATACGGGGCACTAAATCACTACTTAATAGTCGAGGAGGCTGTAAATATGTCAACAGAGCCAATATCTTAGAATATATGTTGAGTTTTTTGGTGCACTCCGTCAGGATTTCGTCTTGGATTGTATTAAGCTTCTGGTTAGATTTATTTCTTTGGTCTGTAGGTACCTCTATGAATAGATGCGTAATCAATTTAAAATATATTTTATTGGAATTTGAATCAATTTAAATTGATTACTAACTTTAAGATAAAAAATTATCCAATGATTGGCACTTCAAAAGACCAGTTATTGACACCATATTCTGCTGGAAAGCAAAAAGAAACTGTAACCTTTAAAAAAATGAAGACCAGTGCCAACTGGATGTTGATAAAATGGATGTGGGTTGACACATTATTGCGTATCAGCATCCAACTATTAGTAATGGCGACGACATAATAATTTATTTATTTCATTTTTCACTACATGAGGATAGTAAATATGTCAACAGAGCCAATATCTTAGGATATATGTTGAGTTTTTTGGTGCACTCCGTCAGGATTTCGTCTTGGATTGTATTAAGCTTCTAGTTAGATTTATTTCTTTGGTCTGTAGGTACATCTATGAATAGATGCGTAATCAATTTAAAATATATTTTATTGGAATTTGAATCAATTTAAATTGATTACCAACTTTAAGATAAAAATTATTCAATGATTGGCACTTCAAAAGACCAGTTATTGACACCATATTCTGCTGGAAAGCAAAAAAAACCTGTAACCTCAAAAAAATGAAGACCAGTGCCAACTGGATGTTGATAAAATGGATGTGGGTTGACACATTATTGCGTATCAGCATCCAACTATTAGTGGTGGCGACGACATAATAATTTATTTATTTCATTTTTCACTACATGAGGATAGTAAATATGTCAACAGAGCCAATATCTTAAGATATATGTTGAGTTTTTTGGTGCACTCCGTCAGGATTTCGTCTTGGATTGTATTAAGCTTCTAGTTAGATTTATTTCTTTGGTCTGTAGGTACCTCTATGAATAGATGCGTAATCAATTTAAAATATATTTTATTGGAATTTGAATCAATTTAAATTGATTACCAACTTTAAGAAAAAATTATCCAATGATTGGCACTTCAAAAGACCAGTTATTGACACCATTTTCTGGAAAGCAAAAAAAAACCTGTAACCTCAAAAAAATGAAGACCAGTGCCAACTGGATGTTGATAAAATGGATGTGGGTTGACACTTTATTGCGTATCAGCATCCAACTATTAGTGGTGGCGACGACATAATAATTTATTTATTTCATTTTTCACTACATGATGATAGTAAATATGTCGACAGAGCCAATATCTTAGGATATATGTTGAGTTTTTTGGTGCACTCCGTCAGGATTTCGTCTTGGATTGTATTAAGCTTCTAGTTAGATTTATTTCTTTGGTCTGTAGGTACCTCTATGAATAGATGCGTAATCAATTTAAAATATATTTTATTGGAATTTGAATCAATTTAAATTGATTACCAACTTTAAGAAAAAATTATCCAATGATTGGCACTTCAAAAGACCAGTTATTGACACCATTTTCTGGAAAGCAAAAAAAAACCTGTAACCTCAAAAAAATGAAGACCAGTGCCAACTGGATGTTGATAAAATGGATGTGGGTTGACACATTATTGCGTATCAGCATCCAACTATTAGTGGTGGCGACGACATCATAATTTATTTATTTCATTTTTCACTACATGATGATAGTAAATATGTCGACAGAGCCAATATCTTAGGATATATGTTGAGTTTTTTGGTGCACTCCGTCAGGATTTCGTCTTGGATTGTATTAAGCTTCTAGTTAGATTTATTTCTTTGGTCTGTAGGTACATCTATGAATAGATGCGTAATCAATTTAAAATATATTTTATTGGAATTTGAATCAATTCAAATTGATTACCAACTTTAAGATAAAAATTGTCCAATGATTGGCACTTCAAAAGACCAGTTATTGACACCATTTTCTGGAAAGCAAAAGAAACCTGTAACCTCAAAAAAATGAAGACCAGTGCCAACTGGATGCTGATTCGCAATAAAATGGATGTGGGTTGACACATTATTGTGGTGGCGACGACATAATAATTTATTTATTTAATTTTTCACTACTTGAGGATAGTAAATATGTCAACAGTCAGTATTTTAGGATATAGGTATATTGAGTTTTTTAGTGCACTCCGTCAAGATTTCGTCTTGGATTGAAAGTATTAAACTTACTTAGATTCATTTATTTGGTACTGAGACATTAAGTAAGTACTAAGGATCACGGCGCGGCGCAACCATTATTTAACCATAATTATTTTATTGAAATTTGAATCAAATTAAATTATCTGCTTTAGTATAAAACTATCCAAAGATGAACACTTCCAAATACCGGTTATTGACAAAAATCAAAAAGCCACCGTTTACTCAAGTTAAGTACAAAAGGTGCCAATTACTAGTAATTAGTATGGCGAAAAAAGTAGTTCCTATATTCTCCTAATTAAAATACAACATAAAACCGCAAAAAATAATACCCAAAACATAGCGGTCGTCAACCCAACACTTAAAAACAAAACTCCCTACAATGCCGACTAAAAAACCAAATTTCCAACCCATTAAAAGCATAAACATTTAACCAACCCCTAAACCCCCCCCCCCACCCTCTCCCTCAACTATCGAAGGGCATTTGTCACCTTAAGGCGGGACATTTACGCGTGACATTTGGAGTATTTATTCGCATAATAATAATTCCTTGGGGAGGGAATTATGGGGGAGACACCTTGAAGGTGAGATGATAGGTTAGAGGGGATACGACGGGATTTTATACTTTAAGATTACTATGGCTGATTGGTAGATATTTTTTTGTACAAATATGTGTTATGGTCTGAATCTGAAAGTTCAATAGTTTAGACTTTTAGAGTTGGAGAAATATGACACTTTTCTACGATAAAATTAAATGGAAAGTTTCCTTGCATTTTGATTTTTAGACCATAAAAAGGGATTATATTCATAAAAGAGCAATAAAGTAAAATAAATATAGTCATTAATACTTTTTATTCTTAACAATCGCTTTTTATTATCGTGTTATTAAAACACTATAGGTTTTAATAAAAAAAAAAATACAAAATAAAAAAACATTTTGTGCATTATAAATATATCACATACGACATCAAACTATTCAAACTCACATATTTTAAATCTTTTGAAAATATTTAAATTTCAATAAATTGTTTGATAATTTTACTTCTTTACTTTAATTATTAAGTTTTTTTCTTAAAACAGCGCAAGGTACAGTCAAGGGCATAAATATATATACATTTAAAGTTTCAAAAATATGTGTACGCTCTTACCCCTTAGACAATAAAGTCGTGTTCACATATTTTTGAGCCATTTGTCTGGATCGATATTTTTGCCTTCGACTGTACGACGATACTCTTCCTTCACAGGGTGTATCCACGTTAAGGCCGGCGTCCACTGCCTCAAGATTAAGGCATTAGCGGGAATCTGCGCAAAGCTGGAGCCCGACACTGTGCGTAACGCCATTGATATCTAAGCTGCTGGATGCCCTAACAAAACTGTGTGAACAAGAAGAACAAAAAGATTTATGATTAAAGCTTTCACGCTTTTTACACATTATTAAATTATAAAAAATAATTACTCAAATCGGACCACGGGTCTCGGAATAATCGGTGAACATACATAAAAAAAAAAGCCACAACCGAATACAGAACCTTCTCCTTCTATGAAATTGAAGTCGGTTAAAAATGGGACTTAATCGCGTATAATTAAGTTTTAAGACTTACCTCCGACGCAGTCGCCCGCGGTATTTCCATTGATGCGACCTTCAAACATGCAAGAAAAGAGCGTACGCCCAACCACTCCAACCCCAACCAACCCAACCATCCATCCATCCATCCATCAATCCATCCATCCATCCATCGCCAACGCACTTGCAACCCGTCCGGCAGTGTCAAAACTGGCATATACGCTAACGTCTACCAAAGATAGATATAACTCCGTAATAGATGGATACAGTCTAAGGAAAAAACGTGCCTCGAAAATCAAGAAAATTTGATTCTCGTTCAGAGGGCGCTACTAGCTTTGGCCAACTGTCGTATAGATGGCGTTGACGGTTTCGTTTGTTATTTAACAATTTTAACGCATATCAGTGAAAGAACATGGGTCAAAATCATTAAAATAATTAATGCAAATAAAAAAAATCATTTATCCATATCTAAATACATTTTATCGTATTTTTAAAAATATTTATTTTTAGTTTTAAAGCGTGGCAGTGAATTTACTGGGGTTACAAAATTTACTATGACAGTACCGCTCTAGTATAAGTTACTCTATGCGTCTACGTAATTTACTTTCTATACATCTCGCTTGCACTAATATGCGAGTACGAGCGAGATATTAAATTATTTTAAAACGGGTCACTCACGTATTATTAAGTCGAATAGCTCGACATGTTTCGGTCCAATTTACGAGGACCGTCTTCACGGAGCAACGACACGTCTTGGTCGAGGGCGCGCCGTGTTCCGTGTGCCGTGTGCCAGGCCCGTTTTAAAATAATTTTATATGTTAGTGTCACGGGAGTTTTATAGTTAAAATTAGGAGCGAGATGCATAGAAAGTAAGTTACGTTCTCGATAGCATTTAGGTCACTACCAACCTGGTGGTAGCCACACAGGTGTATACTGGCTACGGTAATTGCTTTGCCATTAGGCGATTGGTTGACTAGTTTATCTCCTATGACTTAAAAAACCGGGCAAGTGCGAGTCGGACTCGTCCACCGAGGGTTCCGTACCTTTTAGTATTTGTTGTTATAGCGGCAGCAGAAATACATCATATGTGAAAATTTCAACTGTCTAGCTATCACGGTTCATGAGATACAGCTTGGTGACAAACAGACAGCGGACGGACAGACGGACCGACGGACAGAGGAGTCTTGGTAATATGATCCCGTTTTTACCCTTTGGGTACGGAACCACGGAACACCGAAAGTGAAAATAAGTTGTCAATTATTTAGTTCTTGCCCTTTGATGTCCCGAGTTACAGCTTTTTGAGTTTATCATATTTTCTAAAATGAGTTAAAGTTAAAACAAAATTATTATGCTGCTAGAGCTTATATTTTACAAAATATCATCCCAGGTAGCAAAGTGACAGACGTCAGCAACGTCATTAAGACGTCATTATGAAGTCATTATGACGTCGCTAACGTCATAATGACGTATAAATGCTACCTGGGATGCACATTCCAGTAATGTAGTTCTGTGGTGCGGCCGCCGACAAGCCTATGATTACGATTGGTCCATAGCTTAAACTCAGACCTCAGTGACACCGTGATTTGGGTACTGAGGGTCTCGACGGTGTGGCCTCATCTTAACGTCTATAAATCAAACAGGAAACGATTATAAGATCAAGCGGATAGAAATGTAGATGTCCTAGAAATAGCCTACCGAATAAGTATCGGCAAAGAAAATGAAGCAATATTTGTATAGTGCCGCGGCACTGTAGTGCGTCGGGTATGTTTGCGGAGGCGCGGACCGATGATTTTGCTGCCATAATGCGCAAGCGGTGCGCCTCCCTGCTAGCCCGAGTTCGCTGCAGCACCAGCGGGATCCTGAGAGCGTTCGCGGACCGCTGGGATTCCGCGCTGATGCGTCGTTGGACGCAGCTCCATGTCTCGCGCTCCACGTAGGTAGGTTATTAGTTTTCGTAAGTTTTTATTTTTATTTTTTAAAATTGACTTGTTTGTATTATGTACCTACCTAACTTTATTTGTTAATATATTTATAATTGTAATTGTATGTCACAATATGGGACCAGTCCTGAAATAAATACTATTCATTCATTCATAGTCATTCTGAATTGGTTTTCATACAATGCAGTATCTTGCTTTCATGCAATTATTGAAATAGCCGAAAGATAGGGTTGCACATAGTGTATATCTACGTTATGAAAGTATATTTTAAGGCGTTTTTTCAGATAAATATCAAATATCAAAATAGAAATCGCTTTTCAATTCTTGTAATTAGTTGGCAAAGCGGATTCCAGGCTCCCACGGTAAGATTAGACTTATATTGACCGGGATATAGAACGTGATTACCTTTTGTATTATTTGTGAGCTCCCGATATTTCGACGCAGTTACATGCATCATGTTCACGGGTGACTGAAGATAGCGGGTGGGTGTCAAAGTTGTGTAGACAGCGCTCTGTCTACCCTCATTCTTGCGCGTCGGCTGCGTTCACTTTCAACGTTACCAACGGTCGCATTCACACTTGTTGGTCCGGTCGCGTTCACACTAAAGGTAATCACGGTCTATATTCCGGTCAATATAAGTCTAGTGAAACTAACCGTGAATCATTCAAAATCCCACGGTAAGATGTTCCGGTTCACCAGAACCGGAACTGTATTTGTATAGAAATGCAGTACCGAGAGCACTCCCGTAAAAACCGAAACAATTATCAACCCCAAAATTAGCAATTACTTAGCCCGAAACGCCTCCACCACCATTATCTGCGCCGTAACTCGCGCTAACTGTTATTACCATCATTCGCTGCTTGATTTAAGCAAGACATTCTGTCAGAAGGAGGCCCCAGGGGGCCAAGTATAAAACAGAGTTAAAATTCAAACCCTGACTAAACGTTTTTGGGAAAAAGACAAAATGAATTGATTTTGTACTCAAAAACTCAAGCTTCCTCTCTTAAATTTACTAACTGTGTAAGAATGTCCTATAAATAAATGTTATAGGACATTCTTACAAAGATTCACTAAGTCCCACAGTAAGCTCAAGAAGGCTTGTGTTGTGGGTACTTAGACAACGATATATATAATATACAAATACATAAATACATAGAAAACACCCATGATTCAGGAACAAATATCTGTGTTCATCACACAAATAGATGCCCTTACCGTGATTCGAACCCAGGACCATCGGCTTCACAGGCAGGGTCACTACCCACTAGGCCAGACCGGTCGTCAAAACTTAAACTTAATCGTTGTATTTATAGGGACCGTGCGCGTTGGAGGGTCTGCCATCTTGTGGCCTGAATCGGAACCATAAACATGTACTTCACATGTACATTGACACTTCACGCCAAAGCAAGTGCTGCCATCTTGTGGGCTAATGTGGAAGCATAAACTACACATTTACGCCTCGCGCCAAAAATCTGACGTCTCCTGTGCTGCCCCCTACAGTTTATGCACGCTCCCTATCGCATTGTATGTACACAGTTATACAATAAAAAAATATTCTATTCTATTCTATTGAACACAAAAATGTGCTTTAAAAAAACCGGCAAAGTGCGAGTCGGACTCGCGCACGAAGGGTTCCGTACCGTACCATTACGCAAAAAACTTAAAATAAATCACGTTTGTTGTATGGGAGCCCCACTTAAATATTTATTTTATTCTGTTTTTAGTATTTGTTGTTATAGCGGCAACAGAAATACATCATCTGTGAAATTTCAACTGTCTAGCTATCACGGTTCGTGAGATACCGCCTGGTGACAGACGGACAGACAGACAGACAGAGGAGTCTTAGTAATAGGGTCCCGTTTTCACCCTTTGGGTACGGAACCCTAAAATCCCCAAAAAAAGCCATACAAAAGCACTTTTCCCAGGCTGAAACAGTCACTTCGCTCGCGCTTCACGCTCGCTCGGTCGTTAACAGATACACATTACATTGATACAGCTGAAAACCATTCTTTCACGACTCTCCTTTCACAATTGAGCAAAAAATCGAAGCATACGCCAAAAGGAAAGTATTATTAGTTCCAACATTTGTCGCTAGATGGCTCCGCGTGTAGGTTAGATGTCGCTATCATTTGTTTGTTTGTTGGTAAGTGCAAAGATAGATATAACTCCGTAATAGATGGATACAGTCTAAGGAAAAAACGTGCCTCGAAAATCACGAAAATTTGATTCTCGATCAGATGGCGCCACTAGCTTTGGCCTACTCTCGTATAGAGGGCGTTGACGGTTTAGTTTGTTATTTATAATTTTAACGCATATCAGTGAAAGAATATGGGTCAAAATCATCTAAAAATAATTAATGCAAATAAAAAAATCATTTATCTATATTTAAATACATTTTATCGTATTTTTATAAATCTTCATTTTTAGTTTTAAAGTGTGTCGACAGATGGCAGTGAATTTACTGGGGTTACAAAATTTACTATGATAGTACCGCTCTAGTATAAGTTACTCTATGGCAAAGATAGATATAACTCCGTAATAGATGGATACAGTCTAAGGAAAAAACGTGCCTCGAAAATCACGAAAATTTGATTCTCGATCAGATGGCGCCACTAGTTTTGGCCTACACTCGTATAGAGGGCGTTGACTGTTTCGTTTGTTATTTATAATTTTAACGCATACCAGTAAAAGAACATGGGTCAAAATCATATAAAAATAATTAATGCAAATAAAAAAATCATTTATCCATATTTAAATACATTTTATCATATTTTTATAAATATTTATTTTTAGTTTTAAAGTGTCTCGACAGATGGCAGTGAATTTACTGGGGTTACAAAATTTACTATGACAGTAACGCTCTAGTATAAGTTACTCTATGCTCTATGGTAAGTGATACCAGTCCATAACTTGTAATTTACTTCTGGATTAATTCGTTCAATTTTGAGCACGTTCTTGTTAATACCAGCAAGAACGTTAAACAATTTTATTAACATACATACTTATACGTAAATATTTTATTTTATTTTTTATTTTATTTTATTTTAAATGACATTTTATATAGAATTAATTTTTGAAATGATCGTAATATATGATTTATAATTGTTACATATTTTCGGTGACTTATTTTTCAAAATCCATACTAATATTATAAATCTGTTAATCTGTCTGTCTGTTACCTCTTAACGCTTAAACCGCTGAACCGATTTAATTGAAATTTAGTATAGAAATAGCTTGAGTCCCGGAGAAGGACATAGGGTAGTTTTTATCCCAGAAATCATCCTTTAAGGGGGTGGAAGTTTGTATGGGAAATCAATAAACCGCAGGTTGGATAAAAAATAAGCTACCCAAATTACTAACTCCACGCAGACGAAGTCGCGGGCAAAAGCTAGCTTACTATAATCATAGAAATAATATTCATATACTTACAACTTAATTTTTTTTTTTTTTATTATAAACTGATCGGCGATTGGCCCTAGTCACACCTGATGGAAAGTGAAGACAGGGCCTAAGATGGAGCTCCCGGTTCAGTAACAGCCTATTCACTCTTGTTTTAAAGAGACCGAGGTCATATTGATCAGGGAATACAGATGGCGGGGGCGCATTCCATTCCTTAGCCTTAATTAAAGTACAATTTTAAAATTAAATAAATTAATACCTAAAAAATACCTCTTAAATTAACCTACATATCTTTATATGTAGGTTAAGTGGGGTTTTTTAAATAAATCATAAAAAATGCCCCGTCCAACAGGTCGGCCTGCTGCATGGTCTGCATGGACCCCATTACGCTAGTGGCGTCACCTCTCTGTCGCTAGGGCGATACGCTGACGGTCCGGCCACGACACCGAGCGGCGGCGGCGGCGAGCGGCGGCCATAGGTTGGAGCGAGACACAGCGTATTCGTTCCCAGCGTCGTAAGCGCCATCGACAATAAGGTCCCTTTTTATAGAAAATACCACATATAGTAAATGGTCTGAGTGCGACAGTGAGAGCTGCGTTTAGTTCACTACGGAGCGTAAACGATTGTCCCCGTTATGTGTCTTTCCATGAGAGAAGGGTCCTTATGCACATGGTGCATAAGGACCCTTTACGCATGGAACGCCACATTTTATTAGAGACTGGTCGATGATTATACCTGCTAGTTATCATGGCATAGGATTACCTATACTATTTTAGCACATGTCAAATAGGCTCATAACAGCGGCATAATGTCCTAAACCGCCATTTTGCCAATAACCCCATAAAATTAGCGGGATTTATCGACCCTGCAGCCGATGATACGGTGTGATATATCGCGGGGATAAACAGAGATGCGCGATAAAAGTGATAAACGACAATAATCGCGTCGGGACAATTAGCTGTTTAGAGGTTTTAGGGCCTGTTTCACAATGTCCAAGTAAAGTCCTGAATAAGCTACTTGCCACTTATCTGACGAATAAAGTCATAGTTGGCGTTTCACAATCTCCAAATAAGCTTTATCTGCTGGATAAAGTGCTTTTTTTGAAGGAAATTTTATCTGGCAGTTAATTTATTTGTTAATTAGCTATCCAATACTTTAGTTGGACATTGTGAAACAGGCCCTTAGTGTGGTTTGAAATGGCTTGAATAAATTAAATAATAAGTCCGCAGCAAGCTCACGGATCTCCATACGTGGTAATGTGCATAGTTGCATACGTAACCATTGGATGTGGGTTCTTGATGTCTACAGCTCATAGATACACTAGTACAGCGGTTCCTAACCTGGGGGTAATTACCCCCGCGGGGGTAAAACTGGCATTTTAAGGCGGTAAAACTGCTATTTTACGGGGTTCAAAATCAAAGATAACAAAGACCTATCTATAAGAAAGAAAATGAATTGGAGGAGGGGTAAAATCGAGTTCCCTAGTTAGTCAAAGGCACTCAAAGGGGTGACAGTACTGAAAAGGTTAGGAACCATTGCACTAGTAGCTGTAGGCCTAGCACATTATTGCCGCGAATATCGCGGCGTGATAGACTACCTGTCTTTTTCTATGTTAATTAAAGAGGAACGGGTAGTCTATCTCGCCACGAGATATTGTCGTACATGTGGTAGCCCGGCCGGTTTGATAAATCATTAATTATTTTACTCTGATCAGATCGGGGAAATCCTGAAGAAAGGCCAGGTCAAGAGCACCCTAAACCGGCGAGCGTGTATGAGGAATGTTTAGAAAGTGAAGGAAAGAGGTATGTCAGGATCGTAGCAAGTGGAAATCTGTGGTCTCTGCCTACCCCTCCGGGAAATAGGCGTGATTATATGTATGTGTGTATGTATGTAGGTATGTATTTTACCAATAGACGAGTAGGGATTTAGATTAATAAAATAATAATAGATATTACAAGAAGTTCTTATATGCTACCCGATTCGGGTGTTGCAACATCTACACTAATTACTTATTCTAACATTATATACATAAAATATACATATTTATAAATTAAACTAAATTTAACCACAACTCATCATCATCATCATCATCATCATGTCAGCCGATAGACGTCCACTGCTGGACATAGGCCTCCCCCAAGGCTCGCCACTCCGACCGATCCTGTGCCGCTCGCATCCACCGAATTCCCGCGACCTTCACCAGGTCGTCGCAGGTTAACCACAACTGCCCGCTACAAATTCATCGACAGAATAAAAACATTTCTCTATTAAGTTCTTTTTAAGTTTCTTAGTAAATATTATTATATAAGCGCTGGTGGCCTAGCGGTAAGAGCGTTCGACTTTCAATCCGGAGGTCGCGGGTTCAAACCCCGGCTCGTACCAATGAGTTTTTCGGAACTTATGTACTATATGATATTTCTATCATTTGATATTTACCAGCCGCTTTTCGGTGAAGGAAAACATCGTGAGGAAACCGGACTAATCCTAACAAGGCCTAGTTACCCCTCTGGGTTGGAAGGTCAGATGGCAGTCGCTTTCGTAAAAACTAGTGCCTACGTCAATTCTTAGGATTAGTTGTCAAGCGGACCTCAGGCTCCCATGAGCCGTGGCAAAATGCCGGAATAACGCGAGGAAGATGATGAGTAATTATTATTATATTTTCCTCCGACTTAATATGGTCAGGGATTCTATTATATAAAGTAGCCGCAGCATAGTTTGGGCTGCTTCTGCATTAGAAGGTCAGGTGGCAGTCGCTTTCTTAAAAACTAGTGCCTACGTCAATTCTTGGGATTAGTTGTCAAGCGGACCCAGGCTCGCATGAGTGACAAAATGCCGGGTCACCGCGAGGAAGAAAGAAGAAGACACAAATGTATGATTAATACAATTGCTAGTTAAAAACGTCAGGCGTTTGATATTTATGAGCATAGAGTAACTTATACTAGAGCGGTACTATCATAGTAAATTTTGTAACCCCAGTAAATTCACTGCCATCTGTCGACACACTTTAAAACTAAAATTGAAGATTTGTAAAAATACGATAAAATGTATTTAAATATAGATAAAAAAAATTTTTTATTTGCATTAATTATTTTGATGATGTTGACCCATGTTCTTTCACTGATATGCGTTAAAATTATTAAATAACAAACGAAACCGTCAACGCCATCTATACGACTGTAGGCCAAAACTAGTAGCGCCCTCTGAACGAAAATCAAATTTTCTTGATTTTCGAGGCACGTTTTTTCCTTAGACTGTTATATCTATTTTTGTTATGAGTGTTTAAAAACTAGAAAATCAAATTATTCCGGGAATGCAACCTAGCTAGACCGTGATTTTAAAATCAGTTTGGAAAACCGGATAAGTGCGAGTCTGACTCGCCCACCGAGGGTTCCGTACTTTTTAGTATTTATTGTTATAGCAGCAACAGAAATGCATCATCTCATCTGTGAAAATTTCAACTGTCTAGCTTTCACGGTCCTTGAGCCTGGTGACAGACAGACAAACGGACAGTGGAGTTTTAGTAATAAGTCCCGTTACGTTTTTTCCTTAGACTTTACTTATCTTGTAAGGAGTTAATTAAATATAATTATCTTTGATGGTATTAAACGTTCTTACTGGTATTTGCAAGAACGAATCCAAAAATTCATGCTTAAATTACGTATTAATATTATATGAATGAGGGCTATCGTTTTTTTGCTCACCAGTTGGCGCCTCTGTTGATGGTGGTCCAAAAGACTAAGGAATAGCTGTCAGTCATTGAAGAGACAAGTGACATTTGACATTTGACATTTCGAACTATGGAAAAGACCACCATCTACACTAGCGCCCCTAGCGGCGAATTCATACGCGTTAGCCCTCATTGCTCTGCGTTTCTGGTTCGCGTCAACCTTACGTAAACTACGGTGAACAAATGATAGCGTCATGTAAACGACAGGCAGCGCCATCTAGCGACGAATGTTGCAACTAAATAAAAAGGCATTTAATGAATAGTATAGTATATAATTGGATGAAATATTTATTATTTTATTTTTAGGGTTCCGTCACCAAAGGGTAAAAACGGGACCATATTACTAAGACTCCACTGTCCGTCTGTCCGTCTGTCTGTCTGTCACCAGGCTGTATCTCATTAACCGTGATGGCTAGACAGTTGAAATTTTCACAAATGATGTATTTCTGTTGCCGCTATAACAACAAATACTAAAAAGTACGGAACCCTCGGTGCGCGAGTCCGACTCGACCGACCGACCCATGTTCTTTCACTGATATGTGTTAAAATTGTTAAAAATATCAGTCGGTGTCGCCATCTACACGAGCGTAGGCCAAAGGTATGGCGCCATCTATAACATGCTGCTATACTGCTGCAGTATCGTATCCGACTGCATTACTGCAAGCAAAGATAGATATAACTCTGTAATAGATGGATAAAAAAAAAAAAAAAAAAGGAAAAAACGTGCCTCTAAAAATTTTGATTCTCGATCAGATGGCGCCACCTTTGGCCTACTCTCGTATAGATGACGTTGACGGTTTCGTTTGTTATTTAACAATTTTAACGCATATCAGTGAAAGAACACGGGTCAAAATCATAAAAATAATTAATGCAAATAAAAAAAATCATTTATCCATATTTAAATACATTTTATCGTATTTTTATAAATCTTCATTTTTAGTTTTTAAGTGTGTCGACAGATGGCAGTGAATTTACTGGGGTTACAAAATTTACTATGACAGTACCGCTCTAGTATAAGTTAATATTTATAAACTTGACCATTGCCTTTGCGGCAGTACTTAATCAGTCGGCAGGATTGACGCGCTGCAATACTGCTATAGCTGACTGCATTGCGTTTTGCCGTTAATTCCTAATACGTCATTTGGTCATAATAAAGTACATAATAAACCGGCTGCAGGCGCCATGTTGACGGATTTTCAGCCTCATTATGGCCGTGATGTTTTGTCATTTTAATGTGGCGCGGAGCGTTATGACGATAAACCGTGGGGAGAGGGGGGAGGAACGAACGGTCTGATTGTGACCGGTGAATATGGACGAATAAACTATACGTGTCCAAAAGGATTATAAATAATATCATTAGAGCGGTACTGTCATAGTAAATTTTATAACCACAGTAAATTCACTGCCATCTATCGACACACTTTAAAACTAAAAATAAAGATTTATAAAAATACGATAAAATGTATTTAAATATCGGTAAATGAGTTTTTTTATTTGCATTAATTATTTTTATGATTTTGACCCATGTTCTTTCACTGATATGCGTTAAAATTGTTAAATAACAAACGAAACCGTCAACGCCATCTATACGACAGTAGGCCAAAGCTAGTAGGGCCCTCTGAGCGAGAATCAAATTTTCGTGATTTTCGAGGCACGTTTTTTCCTTAGACTGTATCCATCTATTACGGAGTTATATCTATCTTTGCTATTACTAAGTCATCCGCCGCAATATATTCCAAATTTAATTTTCCATTGTCACATACTGCTGTTCTGCGTAAGTATATCAGAGAACACTTTCACATCAACTGTTAACGTTTCTACCGTAAGTGATGATTATACTAAATAAATCCGCAATCTAATTTGAGAACGTTACTACCAACCGGCAAAGGTATTCCCTTCACACCCTAAACGACCTAAGTGCCATACGTTTTCTAACAACACACCTTTCTTACGCAGCGTAGTACAAATTTGAAATATAGCTTTAATAACTAGTAATTACTTTCGCAGACTCCCATTTAAACTCACCGCGTTACTGGATTATAATCCCTAAAGAGTTACAAATATGGTTTATTTTTAAATAAGAGCTACTATAGAGACTGGAAGAGAAAATTTTGTTAACATACTTGCATGATATTATTATCTTTAATGTTAATTGTAACGATCACAATATGGTGTTGTTTATCAGTTTATGTATAATTCTGTTAATGTTGCAGAGTATGTACTCTTTTTATATGTACTCTTTCTACAATTTAGTAAAATATAAAACAGGAAGAAGATTAGTAAGATTACTTTGGATTTGTATTAAAATCCATTAATAAAATAAAAATCCTCATCATCATTATTGGCATCTTTGCTGATAGCGTAACTTAGATGCAGCGTCTAAGAAGGTATTTTGAGGAGTAAATGTAAACATAAATTAATAAATATGTACTGACAATTTTACACTGATCGACCCTGGTCCTATAAGCTCAATAAGGTTTCTGTTGTGGGCACTACGTCACAGAATAAGTAATACTATTATCATACAGAACGGCCACGCACCGCCCCGCCCCGACTCGAATTACCTCGCCCCGCAACAGAAATCTGGCGGACTTCTGGCGTACTCTCAGTACTATTTTTAAGCAACTTACTCACACTATGACGCATGACGTGTGTACAGACGTGCCGTTCATACATAGAAACGCAAGTGATTTTTGATGTATAGCGTGTCCGCCCTATGACTGCGTATAGAACCGGCACGGAGAACCAGTATTTTGCGCCATTTGTTGTTGTTTTGACAACGATAGAAGCGGAGCGTGAATCTCGCGACCTAAACGCGTAAGCGCTGATTTTAAGGCGCTTACGACGTTTCGTTCACGTAGTACAGGTTGCCAGTAGGTAGGTGGTGGTAGGCTGGGCGAGACATGTTGCCAGACAGAGTGATGGCAGGTGGGCCGAAATGTTAACGGAATGGTGGCCGCTTTCGGACGAAAGGAGTGCCTGGCGTCCGTTGGCTCGTTGGGTGGACGACATTCGGAAGACTGCTGGTCACTTCTGGATGAGATTGGCTCAGGACCGGGATAAGTGGCGTACTCGAGGAGAGGCCTATGCTCAGCAGTGGGCGATAGAAGGCTGATATGATGATAATGATGATGATGAGTACAGGTTGCGACTGCTATTTCATTGTTTGGTATGGCGTCTCTATACTAATAATGACTCTATGGTTGTGGGTACAAACAGCAATATTCTTAAAGTTAACATACTAGACGACGAAAACACAACACACATAGAAAACATTTTTAATTCAGGAATAAATTTTTCTGATAATAACACAAATAAATGCGCTTATCGGGACTAGAACCTAGGACCATCGGTTCCATAGGCAGGACAGGATCACCATTGACAAGGCCAGACCAAGTCATCTAATATTTTTGTAATTAAAAACGTCCAAGCACTCAACTCCATATTGTTTTCCCGCATTTTTCCCACATTATATCCTAATCAAAAAGTTCAGGATCACAATAGGGATTTATGTCCATATTGGATAACGCAAAACCATCCATAAATTAATTTATACTCTCATAATGCGTCCATTACGGTCATTGGGCGCTTGTAAATCATCATTTTGCTTTTAAAAATGATTCATTCATTAATTTGTCATTTCATTATTAGAGAAGTAACACTATAACAATCAATTCTAACCATAAAACCAAAGATAGATATAACTCCGTAATAGATGGATACAGTCTAAGGAAAAAACGTGCCTCGAAAATCAAGAAAATTTGATTCTCGTTCAGAGGGCGCTACTAGTTTTGGCCTACAGTCGTATAGATGGCGTTGACGGTTTCGTTTGATATTTAACAATTTTAACGCATATCAGTGAAAGAACATGGGTCAAAATCATAAAAAATAATTAATGCAAATAAAAAAAATCATTTATCTATATTTAAATAAATTCTATCGTATTTTTATAAATCTTCATTTTTAGTTTTAAAGTGTGTCGACAGATGGCAGTGAATTTACTGGGGTTACAAAATTTACTATGACAGTACCGCTCTAGTATAAGTTACTCTATGATAAAACTAACATCAACTTATAAATCAGAGCCCCTAGTGTATATTCGTCTATTTTTGTATGGGATTTTGAACAGAGCGCAAACGGGACGTTTTGGAAACTCAAAATCCCATACAAAATGATACTTAACGCAAACACGTATCGTCACGTTTATTGGTCCTATAGTAAAAGATACTTAGTGGTAAAACTTAGGTCTAAATATACCTACTTATATACCACTCAATAAAAATTTCACGATTTTATAAGTTTTACAATTAGGGAAACAAGGAAAGAAGACAGACAAAATACCTCTTTCTTGTGTATGTTCTTGTTCCTGTTCTTTCTCCGAAACCACGGGGAGAATGCCGTTCTCGAAACGTCGGGGGTAATTGTAAAACTTAATTAAGTCTCGTTTTTGTAATTCAAAATACTTCATCTTCCTCGCGTTGTCCCGGCTTTTTGCCACGTCTCATGGGAACCTGGGGTCCGCTTGACAACTTATCCCAAGAATTGGCGTGGGCACTATTTTTTTTTAAAGCGGCTGCAATCTGACCTTCCAACCCAGAGGGTAAACTAGGCCTTATTGGGATTAAAATACTTATTATCATTAAAAAAACATCCTATAGGCAGCATAGGGATAAGTATAATAAATTAACTTTAGCTGTACCCAAATTTTAGATTAAACCCCGCTAATGAGATGGTTTGACGTATTGTCACAAACTTGTAACTTTAACACGCACGTCAAATTAAAACTTCTACAATACAACGTTACAAATTGACACGACTCTGCCGCGAAACAATATTTTATTTGTTTTAACAAAACAATCCATACTATCCATACTATCCATACTAATATTATAAATGCGAAAGTCTGTATGTCTGTCTGTCTGTCTGTCTGTGTGTTCCCTCTTCACGCTTAAACCGCTGAATCGATTTAGATGAAATTTGGCATAGAGATAGGTTGAGTCCCTGAGAAGGACATAGGATAGTTTTTATCCCGAAAATCATTCCTTAAGAAAGTAAAAAGCGGGGTGGAATTGAGATAATTAATGAAGTGTCTGCTAATTTGTATGCATAATATGCTCAAATTGAATAATTGCTATAAAATTTCTCAGGCGCTATATATCAGGCGTATTTTTATAAATATTTATTTTTAGTTTTAAAGTGTGTCGACAGATGGCAGTGAATTTACTGGGGTTACAAAATTTACTATGACAGTACCGCTCTAGTATAAGTTACTCTATGACGCAGACGAAGTTGCGGGCAAAAGCTAGTTATATATATTGTCTTCGGTTACCGTGATAGTTAAGTTTCGAAACGTCGGGTTAGTAGTATAAATTCAATATACGCGATATAATCTGTTTTCATAGTTTTATTTCATAACAACATTATTTAAACTATAAACTGATATAGATATCATATACTAAAGAAAAAATCCTCTCCGCCTCGGCCACCGGTGGACATGGTCACTTTTTCTTTTCCCAATAAGGCCTAGTTTCCCCTCTGGGTTGGAAGGTCAAATGGCAATGGCAGTCGTTCCGTAAAAACTAGTGCCCACGTAAATTCTTGGGATTAGTTATCAAGCGGACCCCAAGCTCCCATGAGCCGTGGCAAAATGCCGGGATAAAGTGAGGAAGAAGAAGAGTTGTAACAATGCAATTTTAAGAAATGATCGTCTTTCAATTGCGTTTTGTTGTCTATTTTATTTTACGTGAAATTTCGTATTTTAAATTTTAACAGTGTCGAATATACGAGTAATTGAAAGGCAGTTTATATAAGATCACATAAGATAGAAGTTGCTACGTTGCCAATCATTTTTTTTTAACATAGAATTTAGAGTCGGCCGGACAATTTCCCGGCCCTATTACTCTTTGCCCTAGAACCTATGCCTAGAACCGATCTTTTTTTTTTACATAGAAATTATTGTTATTTAATATTATATTTTTAACATATTGGGATACCCTCCTACAATTTAGGAGGGAATTAACTCTTCTCGGGTCCGTGGTGTAGGGTTGGAGCCGGCGTAGTTTTTATCGCGTATATATATCTTTACTTGAAAATAATTGTAGTGTATAACTAGCCTTATGAACCGATTTTGCATGTACAACCAGCCTTAAAGTTTATAGTCTATGATTGTTCATTATTTTAGTATGTGGGTATTTTTGCACTTTGTAATATTTCCTCAGTCACCCGTTGACCACGAACGCTGTAAAGGGTTCGAAACGTCGGGATGTATTATAAATTCATACGCGATATAATCCGTTTTCATAGTTTTATTTCATAGAAATTAGAGTCGGCCGGACATTTCCCGGCCCTATTACCCTAGAATCATCATTTATTCAATATTTGACAGATTCTTATAAAGATTCGGATGAACTAGCGTTACCCATGAAGTTATACCCTAAACAGGAGCGAGCTGTCACTTTTTTTGCCATACTAAATTGAACCTTATCACCGAGCCAGAAAGGTGTTCGTACCAGACTAGAGAAAACGGTCCACATGAGATAGCAAAAGTGGGTCGCGGTGTCCCATTCGCACATGTTGCCAATGTTAAAAAAATACCATTTTGGTAGTATTTATATCAATAACTACTAAAATTAAATACCTTCTTATATTATTTAAGTGCTATATTCAGAGTGCGGTTCTGATATCTTTTACGTAATTTGTAAATAGTTATAATGTCAATATTATTAACTGATTTAACCAAGCATGTGCACAACAAAAAATACATTAATTTTAATATGGTAGACATTGTAGTAACTTTGAATATTAATTAAGAAATTTTCAAAATACATGAATGGCGGCGCTCAAGATTTATTTGCGAAATAAAGTATAAAATGGGTAAAAGATATTGTGTGAAAGGTTGCAGAAGTGAAAGTTTTGTTGATTGTGGTATATCTTTTCACAGGTAAGCCTCAACTATTAAAGTTTATGATAAAAATACAAGAAAACATTGTCAAACTCATTAGGGCGACTATGATGTCGGCACGATGTGAATCGGCCTTACAGAGTTCTTATTACCTACGTACTTACTTAATGTAAAAATAAGTTTACCTAAATAAGTATATCTTTATTTCGGCATGTTTAATTATTTGGTTGATAGATATCTATCTATCTAGATAAATGATTTATTTGTGCACGTAATGAGAGCTATATAATTGCCAAAATTTGAATCCAAAATCCTTAAATATTACAGACACATTTATACATAATATTCTATATAGGTTGAACACACATTTCCGTCAGTACACAAAGGCGGCAAATAAAATAAAATGGTGCAATTAACTACGATGACGCTTAAAGAATAGCTGAAGTGTGCAAAAGAGAAGCCATTACGTATATGTCATCAGTAACACCTTTTATAACGACTAAATTAAGTAAGGTTTTGTGAAGCGTTTTACAGAGGAGAAAAAAACTATATCCATTTTCTGACTTCTTATGCATGAATGAAAAAAGATCTTGGCCAAACTATACATTCCAACTTATCCTAATATCCCACATACATATGACTTATGGTTTATGGTCACCCTAATTAGAACGAGATGCAACCGCCCACTTTGACTTCTCATGTGGACACACTTTTTGGCCCGTGTACTCCATCCGGTTTATTAAAATCTAAATCCGTGGCGTTACCTAGTTTGCGTTTGTAACAGCGCCATCTTTTATGAAATTTGGACATCAAACTAAACACTCCCGCTATGGACGGTATAGAAAGGACGACAATCTCTTATGGCAGAACTATTGCAAAAGTGACCAGCTTTCAGCTGTAAATAATAGTTCCTAATCTCTCCGGTGGCGCTAGTTAGGCTCTGGGACATGAGTATAACACGAACCATATAAGGCAACAAATAACCCGACCAAATTACGTAGGTTGTTTTTGGTAGTATTTCGGTGTATGGTGGCGCCGCCTAATTACTGTTTTTTGATGGACACTTTTCATACATAGAGATTAATTTTAAAGCCTTAAATGACGTGACATCATTAGAAAATAATAAACAAAATTAAAGTTCAAATTCAGGTTATTTAATAAGTTCTAGTCTAGTGTCATGTTATGTCCAGTTTCGTCACACGTGTCACGGCGACTAGCGTGTGGTGTCAGAGCGATGATGAAGTGCATGCACATTTACAGGTAAAGCGGTGTACCGGTGTGAAGTTAGCGGCCGAAAGTTGGCGGCCAAATGTTGGCGCCAATCGGCCGCCAACATTTGGCCGCCAACTTCACACTAAAATTAACCTACCAAATTAAGAAGTCCGTAATAAATCTCTCAATACATAACAGAAATGGAGTAAAACATAAATTATTAAACCGGTGTGAAGTTAGCGGCCAAAGTTAGCGGTCGATGATAACCTGACCAAATTAAGAAGTTATGTATATTTTCAACAAGAATACTGTCAAAACATGCAGAACCGCAAAATATCTACTAAAACCCAATCTAAAGATAAAACAACGCTAATAACTTGAAATGCACTTTGGCCGCTAACTTCGCACTTTAGCGGCCAAAGTGATTTTTGATACATTTTCATAATTCCTGCACCTTAGACAACAAGCAATTAGCTATCAAATAACACTATTTCTAGGGTGATACACAACTGCATATAAAAGAAACAGAGGCGACCAAGTAGAAACATCAGCTTTCTATTAACAAGTGCATTCATTCAAGATTTGCTGCATCTAAGACGGCAAGCGAGTAAGCGACACCCACTGTATCGTGCAGTGCATTACATAAGATATCAAATAACACTATTTCTAGAGTGATACTCGACTGCATATAAGACTAACAGAGGCAATCAAATAGAAACATCAGTTTTCTATGAACAAGTGCATTCATTCAAAATTTGCTGCATCTTAGACGGCAGGCGAGTAAACCACACCCACTGTATCGTACAGAACATTACACTGTCTATCAAATAACACTATATCTAGAGTGATACTCGACGGCATATTCACGGTGCACAGGCAATTATTTTGGAACTTAGGTTTTCTATGAACATTTACATTAATTGAAGTTTTTCTGCATCTTGGACGGCAGGCGAGTAAACCACACCCACTGTATCGTAAAGAACATTACACTGCCTATCAAACAACATTATTTCTAGAGTGATACTCGACGGTATATTAACGGTGCACAGGCAATTATTTAGGAACTTAGGTTTTCTATGAACATTTACATTAATTGAAGTTTTTCTGCATCTTAGACGGCAGGCGAGTAAACCACACCCACTGTATCGTAAAGAACATTACACTGTCTATCAAACAACATTATTTCTAGAGTGATACTCGGCGGTATATTAACGGTGCACAGGCAATTATTTAGGAACTTAGGTTTTCTATGAACATTTGCATTCATTGAAGTTTTTCTGCATCTTAGACGGCAGGCGAGTAAACCACACCCAATGTATCGTAAAGAACATTACACTAACTATCTAACAACACTATTCCTAGAGTGATACTCGACGGCATATAAGAGAAACAAAGGCGACCATGTAGATACATCAGCTTTCTACGAAAAAGTGCCTTCAATCGAGATTTGCTGCATTTTAGACGGCAAGCGAGTAAACCACACCCACTGTATCGTACAGAACATTACACTGTCTATCAAATAACACTATATTTGGAGTGATACTCGACGGTATATTAACGGTGCACAGGCAATTATTTAGGAACTTAGGTTTTCTATGAACATTTGCATTCATTGAAGTTTTTCTGCATCTTAGACGGCAGGCGAGTAAACCACACCCAATGTATCGTAAAGAACATTACATTACCTATCTAACAACACTATTCCTAGAGTGATACTCGACGGCATATAAGAGAAACAAAGGCGACCATGTAGATACATCAGCTTTCTACGAAAACGTGCCTTCAATCGAGATTTGCTGCATTTTAGACAGCAAGCGAGTAAACCACACCTACTGTATCGTACAGAACATTACACTGTCTATCAAATCACACTATATTTGGAGTGATACTCGACGGTATATTAACGGTGCACAGGCAATTATTTAGGAACTTAGGTTTTCTATGAACATTTGCATTCATTGAAGTTTTTCTGCATCTTAGACGGCAGGCGAGTAAACCACACCCACTGTATCGTAAAGAACATTACACTAACTATCTAACAACACTATTCCTAGAGTGATACTCGACGGCATATAAGAGAAACAAAGGCGACCATGTAGATACTTCAGCTTTCTACGAAAAAGTGCCTTCAATCGAGATTTGCTGCATTTTAGACGGCAAGCGAGTAAACCACACCCACTGTATCGTACAGAACATTACACTGTCTATCAAATAACACTATATTTGGAATGATACTCGACGGTATATTAACGGTGCACAGGCAATTATTTAGGAACTTAGGTTTTCTATGAACATTTGCATTCATTGAAGTTTTTCTGCATCTTAGACGGCAGGCGAGTAAACCACACCCACTGTATCGTAAAGAACATTACACTAACTATCTAACAACACTATTCCTAGAGTGATACTCGACGGCATATAAGAGAAACAAAGGCGACCATGTAGATACTTCAGCTTTCTACGAAAAAGTGCCTTCAATCGAGATTTGCTGCATTTTAGACGGCAAGCGAGTAAACCACACCCACTGTATCGTACAGAACATTACACTGTCTATCAAATAACACTATATTTGAAGTGATACTCGACGGTATATTAACGGTGCACAGGCAAATATTTAGGAACTTAGGTTTTCTATGAACATTTGCATTCATTGAAGTTTTTCTGCATCTTAGACGGCAGGCGAGTAAACCACACCCAATGTATCGTAAAGAACATTACATTACCTATCTAACAACACTATTCCTAGAGTGATACTCGACGGCATATAAGAGAAACAAAGGCGACCATGTAGATACATCAGCTTTCTACGAAACAGTGCCTTCAATCGAGATTTGCTGCATTTTAGACGGCAAGCGAGTAAACCACACCCACTGTATCGTACAGAACATTACACTGTCTATCAAATAACACTATATTTGGAGTGATACTCGACGGTATATTAACGGTGCACAGGCAATTATTTAGGAACTTAGGTTTTCTATGAACATTTGCATTCATTGAAGTTTTTCTGCATCTTAGACGGCAGGCGACTAAACCACACCCAATGTATCGTAAAGAACATTACACTAACTATCTAACAACACTATTCCTAGAGTGATACTCGACGGCATATAAGAGAAACAAAGGCGACCATATAGATACATCAGCTTTCTACGAAAAAGTGCCTTCAATCGAGATTTGCTGCATTTTAGACGGCAAGCGAGTAAACCACACCCACTGTATCGTACAGAACATTACACTGTCTATCAAATAACACTATATTTGGAGTGATACTCGACGGTATATTAACGGTGCACAGGCAATTATTTAGGAACTTAGGTTTTCTATGAACATTTGCATTCATTGAAGTTTTTCTGCATCTTAGACGGCAGGCGAGTAAACCACACCCAATGTATCGTAAAGAACATTACATTACCTATCTAACAACACTATTCCTAGAGTGATACTCGACGGCATATAAGAGAAACAAAGGCGACCATGTAGATACATCAGCTTTCTACGAAACAGTGCCTTCAATCGAGATTTGCTGCATTTTAGACGGCAAGCGAGTAAACCACACCCACTGTATCGTACAGAACATTACACTGTCTATCAAATAACACTATATTTGGAGTGATACTCGACGGTATATTAACGGTGCACAGGCAATTATTTAGGAACTTAGGTTTTCTATGAACATTTGCATTCATTGAAGTTTTTCTGCATCTTAGACGGCAGGCGAGTAAACCACACCCACTGTATCGTAAAGAACATTACACTAACTATCTAACAACACTATTCCTAGAGTGATACTCGACGGCATATAAGAGAAACAAAGGCGACCATATAGATACATCAGCTTTCTACGAAAAAGTGCCTTCAATCGAGATTTGCTGCATTTTAGACGGCAAGCGAGTAAACCACACCCACTGTATCGTACAGAACATTACACTGTCTATCAAATAACACTATATTTGGAGTGATACTCGACGGTATATTAACGGTGCACAGGCAATTATTTAGGAACTTAGGTTTTCTATGAACATTTGCATTCATTGAAGTTTTTCTGCATCTTAGACGGCAGGCGAGTAAACCACACCCAATGTATCGTAAAGAACATTACACTAACTATCTAACAATACTATTCCTAGAGTGATACCTGACGGCATATAAGAGAAACAAAGGCGACCATGTAGATACATCAGCTTTCTACGAAAAAGTGCCTTCAATCGAGATTTGCTGCATTTTAGACGGCAAGCGAGTAAACCACACCCACTGTATCGTACAGAACATTACACTGTCTATCAAATAACACTATATTTGGAGTGATACTCGACGGTATATTAACGGTGCACAGGCAATTATTTAGGAACTTAGGTTTTCTATGAACATCAGCATTCATTGAAGTTTTTCTGCATCTTAGACGGCAGGCGACTAAACCACACCCAATGTATCGTAAAGAACATTACATTACCTATCTAACAACACTATTCCTAGAGTGATACTCGACGGCATATAAGAGAAACAAAGGCGACCATATAGATACATCAGCTTTCTACGAAAAAGTGCCTTCAATCGAGATTTGCTGCATTTTAGACGGCAAGCGAGTAAACCACACCCACTGTATCGTACAGAACATTACACTGTCTATCAAATAACACTATATTTGGAGTGATACTCGACGGTATATTAACGGTGCACAGGCAATTATTTAGGAACTTAGGTTTTCTATGAACATTTGCATTCATTGAAGTTTTTCTGCATCTTAGACGGCAGGCGAGTAAACCACACCCAATGTATCGTAAAGAACATTACATTACCTATCTAATAACACTATTCCTAGAGTGATACTCGACGGCATATAAGAGAAACAAAGGCGACCATGTAGATACATCAACTTTCTACGAAAAAGTGCATTCAATCGAGATTTGCTGCATTTTAGACGGCAAGCGAGTAAACCACACCCACTGTATCGTACAGAACATTACACTGTCTATCAAATAACACTATATTTGGAGTGATACTCGACGGTATATTAACGGTGCACAGGCAATTATTTAGGAACTTAGGTTTTCTATGAACATTTGCATTCATTGAAGTTTTTCTGCATCTTAGACGGCAGGCGAGTAAACCACACCCACTGTATCGTAAAGAACATTACACTAACTATCTAACAACACTATTCCTAGAGTGATACTCGACGGCATATAAGAGAAACAAAGGCGACCATGTAGATACATCAGCTTTCTACGAAAACGTGCCTTCAATCGAGATTTTCTGCATTTTAGACGGCAAGCGAGTAAATCACACCCACTGTATCGTACAGAACATTACACTGTCTATCAAATAACACTATATTTGGAGTGATACTCGACGGTATATTAACGGTGCACAGGCAATTATTTAGGAACTTAGGTTTTCTATGAACATTTGCATTCATTGAAGTTTTTCTGCATCTTAGACGGCAGGCGAGTAAACCACACCCACTGTATCGTAAAGAACATTACATTACCTATCTAACAACACTATTCCTAGAGTGATACTCGACGGCATATAAGAGAAACAAAGGCGACCATATAGATACATCAGCTTTCTACGAAACAGTGCCTTCAATCGAGATTTGCTGCATTTTAGACGGCAAGCGAGTAAACCACACCCACTGTATCGTACAGAACATTACACTGTCTATCAAATAACACTATATTTGGAGTGATACTCGACGGTATATTAACGGTGCACAGGCAATTATTTAGGAACTTAGGTTTTCTATGAACATTTGCATTCATTGAAGTTTTTCTGCATCTTAGACGGCAGGCGAGTAAACCACACCCACTGTATCGTAAAGAACATTACACTAACTATCTAACAACACTATTCCTAGAGTGATACTCGACGGCATATAAGAGAAACAAAGGCGACCATGTAGATACATCAGCTTTCTACGAAAAAGTGCCTTCAATCGAGATTTTCTGCATTTTAGACGGCAAGCGAGTAAATCACACCCACTGTATCGTACAGAACATTACACTGTCTATCAAATAACACTATATTTGGAGTGATACTCGACGGTATATTAACGGTGCACAGGCAATTATTTAGGAACTTAGGTTTTCTATGAACATTTGCATTCATTGAAGTTTTTCTGCATCTTAGACGGCAGGCGAGTAAACCACACCCACTGTATCGTAAAGAACATTACACTAACTATCTAACAACACTATTCCTAGAGTGATACTCGACGGCATATAAGAGAAACAAAGGCGAACATGTAGATACATCAGCTTTCTACGAAAAAGTGCCTTCAATCGAGACTTGCTGTATTTTAGACGGCAAGCGAGTAAACCACACCTACTGTATCGTACAGAACATTAGATTGTCTATCAGATAACACTATATTTGGAGTGATACTCGACGATATATTAACGGTGCACAGGCAATTATTTAGGAACTTAGGTTTTCTATGAACATTTGCATTCATTGAAGTTTTTCTGCATCTTAGACGGCAGGCGAGTAAACCACACCCACTGTATCGTAAAGAACATTACACTAACTATCTAACAACACTATTCCTAGAGTGATACTCGACGGCATATAAGAGAAACAAAGGCGACCATGTAGATACATCAGCTTTCTACGAAAACGTGCCTTCAATCGAGATTTTCTGCATTTTAGACGGCAAGCGAGTAAATCACACCCACTGTATCGTACAGAACATTACACTGTCTATCAAATAACACTATATTTGGAGTGATACTCGACGGTATATTAACGGTGCACAGGCAATTATTTAGGAACTTAGGTTTTCTATGAACATTTGCATTCATTGAAGTTTTTCTGCATCTTAGACGGCAGGCGAGTAAACCAAACCCACTGTATCGTAAAGAACATTACATTACCTATCTAACAACACTATTCCTAGAGTGATACTCGACGGCATATAAGAGAAACAAAGGCGACCATGTAGATACATCAGCTTTCTACGAAACAGTGCCTTCAATCGAGATTTGCTGCATTTTAGACGGCAAGCGAGTAAACCACACCCACTGTATCGTACAGAATATTACACTGTCTATCAAATAACACTATATTTGGAGTGATACTCGACGGTATATTAACGGTGCACAGGCAATTATTTAGGAACTTAGGTTTTCTATGAACATTTGCATTCATTGAAGTTTTTCTGCATCTTAGACGGCAGGCGAGTAAACCACACCCACTGTATCGTAAAGAACATTACACTAACTATCTAACAACACTATTCCTAGAGTGATACTCGACGGCATATAAGAGAAACAAAGGCGACCATGTAGATACATCAGCTTTCTACGAAAAAGTGCCTTCAATCGAGATTTGCTGCATTTTAGACGGCAAGCGAGTAAACCACACCCACTGTATCGTACAGAACATTACACTGTCTATCAAATAACACTATATTTGGAGTGATACTCGACGGTATATTAACGGTGCACAGGCAATTATTTAGGAACTTAGGTTTTCTATGAACATTTGCACTCATTGAAGTTTTTCTGCATCTTAGACGGCAGGCGAGTAAACCACACCCACTGTATCGTAAAGAACATTACATTACCTATCTAACAACACTATTCCTAGAGTGATACTCGACGGCATATAAGAGAAACAAAGGCGACCATGTAGATACATCAGCTTTCTACGAAACAGTGCCTTCAATCGAGATTTGCTGCATTTTAGACGGCAAGCGAGTAAACCACACCCACTGTATCGTACAGAACATTACACTGTCTATCAAATAACACTATATTTGGAATGATACTCGACGGTATATTAACGGTGCACAGGCAATTATTTAGGAACTTAGGTTTTCTATGAACATTTGCATTCATTGAAGTTTTTCTGCATCTTAGACGGCAGGCGAGTAAACCACACCCAATGTATCGTAAAGAACATTACATTACCTATCTAACAACACTATTCCTAGAGTGATACTCGACGGCATATAAGAGAAACAAAGGCGACCATGTAGATACATCAGCTTTCTACGAAAAAGTGCCTTCAATCGAGATTTGCTGCATTTTAGACGGTGAGCGAGTAAACCACACCCACTGTATCGTACAGAACATTACACTGTCTATCAAATAACACTATATTTGGAGTGACTCGACGGTATATTAACGGTGCACAGGCAATTATTTAGGAACTTAGGTTTTCTATGAACATTTGCATTCATTGAAGTTTTTCTGCATCTTAGACGGCAGGCGAGTAATCCACACCCACTGTATCGTAAAGAACATTACATTACCTATCTAACAATACTATTCCTAGAGTGATACTCGACGGCATATAAGAGAAACAAAGGCGACCATGTAGATACATCAGCTTTCTACGAAAAAGTGCCTTCAATCGAGATTTGCTGCATTTTAGACGGCAAGCGAGTAAACCACACCCACTGTATCGTACAGAACAATACACTGTCTATCAAATAACACTATATTTGGAGTGACTCGACGGTATATTAACGGTGCACAGGCAATTATTTAGGAACTTAGGTTTTCTATGAACATTTGCATTCATTGAAGTTTTTCTGCATCTTAGACGGCAGGCGAGTAATCCACACCCACTGTATCGTAAAGAACATTACATTACCTATCTAACAACACTATTCCTAGAGTGATACTCGACGGCATATAAGAGAAACAAAGGCGACCATGTAGATACATCAGCTTTCTACGAAACAGTGCCTTCAATCGAGATTTGCTGCATTTTAGACGGCAAGCGAGTAAACCACACCCACTGTATCGTACAGAACATTACACTGTCTATCAAATAACACTATATTTGGAGTGATACTCGACGGTATATTAACGGTGCACAGGCAATTATTTAGGAACTTAGGTTTTCTATGAACATTTGCATTCATTGAAGTTTTTCTGCATCTTAGACGGCAGGCGAGTAAACCACACCCACTGTATCGTAAAGAACATTACATTACCTATCTAACAACACTATTCCTAGAGTGATACTCGACGGCATATAAGAGAAACAAAGGCGACCATGTAGATACATCAGCTTTCTACGAAACAGTGCCTTCAATCGAGATTTGCTGCATTTTAGACGGCAAGCGAGTAAACCACACCCACTGTATCGTACAGAACATTACACTGTCTATCAAATAACACTATATTTGGAGTGATACTCGACGGTATATTAACGGTGCACAGGCAATTATTTAGGAACTTAGGTTTTCTATGAACATTTGCATTCATTGAAGTTTTTCTGCATCTTAGACGGCAGGCGAGTAAACCACACCCACTGTATCGTAAAGAACATTACATTACCTATCTAACAACACTATTCCTAGAGTGATACTCGACGGCATATAAGAGAAACAAAGGTGACCATGTAGATACATCAGCTTTCTACGAAAAAGTGCCTTTAATCGAGATTTGCTTTATTTTAGACGGCAAGCGAGTAAACCACACCCACTGTATCGTACAGAACATTACACTGTCTATCAAATAACACTATATTTGGAATGATACTCGACGGTATATTAACGGTGCACAGGCAATTATTTAGGAACTTAGGTTTTCTATGAACATTTGCATTCATTGAAGTTTTTCTGCATCTTAGACGGCAGGCGAGTAAACCACACCCACTGTATCGTAAAGAACATTACATTACCTATCTAACAACACTATTCCTAGAGTGATACGCGACGGCATATAAGAGAAACAAAGGCGACCATGTAGATACATCAGCTTTCTACGAAACAGTGCCTTCAATCGAGATTTGCTGCATTTTAGACGGCAAGCGAGTAAACCACACCCACTGTATCGTACAGAACATTACACTGTCTATCAAATAACACTATATTTGGAGTGATACTCGACGGTATATTAACGGTGCACAGGCAATTATTTAGGAACTTAGGTTTTCTATGAACATTTGCATTCATTGAAGTTTTTCTGCATCTTAGACGGCAGGCGAGTAAACCACACCCACTGTATCGTAAAGAACATTACATTACCTATCTAACAACACTATTCCTAGAGTGATACTCGACGGCATATAAGAGAAACAAAGGCGACCATGTAGATACATCAGCTTTCTACGAAAAAGTGCCTTCAATCGAGATTTGCTGCATTTTAGACGGCAAGCGAGTAAACCACACCCACTGTATCGTACAGAACATTACACTGTCTATCAAATAACACTATATTTGGAGTGATACTCGACGGTATATTAACGGTGCACAGGCAATTATTTAGGAACTTAGGTTTTCTATGAACATTTGCATTCATTGAAGTTTTTCTGCATCTTAGACGGCAGGCGAGTAAACCACACCCACTGTATCGTAAAGAACATTACATTACCTATCTAACAACACTATTCCTAGAGTGATACTCGACGGCATATAAGAGAAACAAAGGCGACCATTTAGATACATCAGCTTTCTACGAAACAGTGCCTTCAATCGAGATTTGCTGCATTTTAGACGGCAAGCGAGTAAACCACACCCACTGTATCGTACAGAACATTACACTGTCTATCAAATAACACTATATTTGGAGTGATACTCGACGGTATATTAACGGTGCACAGGCAATTATTTAGGAACTTAGGTTTTCTATGAACATTTGCATTCATTGAAGTTTTTCTGCATCTTAGACGGCAGGCGAGTAAACCACACCCACTGTATCGTAAAGAACATTACATTACCTATCTAACAACACTATTCCTAGAGTGATACTCGACGGCATATAAGAGAAACAAAGGCGACCATGTAGATACATCAGCTTTCTACGAAAAAGTGCCTTCAATCGAGATTTGCTGCATTTTAGACGGCAAGCGAGTAAACCACACCCACTGTATCGTACAGAACATTACACTGTCTATCAAATAACACTATATTTGGAGTGATACTCGACGGTATATTAACGGTGCACAGGCAATTATTTAGGAACTTAGGTTTTCTATGAACTTTTGCATTCATTGAAGTTTTTCTGCATCTTAGACGGCAGGCGAGTAAACCACACCCACTGTATCGTAAAGAACATTACATTACCTATCTAACAACACTATTCCTAGAGTGATACTCGACGGCATATAAGAGAAACAAAGGCGACCATGTAGATACATCAGCTTTCTACGAAAAAGTGCCTTCAATCGAGATTTGCTGCATTTTAGACGGCAAGCGAGTAAACCACACCCACTGTATCGTACATTACACTGTCTATCAAATAACACTATATTTGGAGTGATACTCGACGGTATATTAACGGTGCACAGGCAATTATTTAGGAACTTAGGTTTTCTATGAACATTTGCATTCATTGAAGTTTTTCTGCATCTTAGACGGCAGGCGAGTAAACCACACCCAATGTATCGTAAAGAACATTACATTACCTATCTAACAACACTATTCCTAGAGTGATACTCGACGGCATATAAGAGAAACAAAGGCGACCATGTAGATACATCAGCTTTCTACGAAAAAGTGCCTTCAATCGAGATTTGCTGTATTTTAGACGGCAAGCGAGTAAACCACACCCACTGTATCGTACAGAACATTAGATTGTCTATCAAATAACACTATATTTGGAGTGATACTCGACGGTATATTAACGGTGCACAGGCAATTATTTAGGAACTTAGGTTTTCTATGAACATTTGCATTCATTGAAGTTTTTCTGCATCTTAGACGGCAGGCGAGTAAACCACACCCACTGTATCGTAAAGAACATTACATTAACTATCTAACAACGCTATTCCTAGAGTGATACTCGACGGCATATAAGAGAAACAAAGGCGACCATTTAGATACATCAGCTTTCCACGAAACAGTGCCTTCAATCGAGATTTGCTGCATTTTAGACGGCAAGCGAGTAAACCACACCCACTGTATCGTACAGAACAATACACTGTCTATCAAATAACACTATATTTGGAGTGATACTCGACGGTATATTAACGGTGCACAGGCAATTATTTAGGAACTTAGGTTTTCTATGAACATTTGCATTCATTGAAGTTTTTCTGCATCTTAGACGGCAGGCGAGTAAACCACACCCAACGTATCGTAAAGAACATTACATTACCTATCTAACAACACTATTCCTAGAGTGATACTCGACGGCATATAAGAGAAACAAAGGCGACCATGTAGATACATCAGCTTTCTACGAAAAAGTGCCTTCAATCGAGATTTGCTGTATTTTAGACGGCAAGCGAGTAAACCACACCCACTGTATCGTACAGAACATTACACTGTCTATCAAATAACACTATATTTGGAGTGATACTCGACGGTATATTAACGGTGCACAGGCAATTATTTAGGAACTTAGGTTTTCTATGAACATTTGCATTCATTGAAGTTTTTCTGCATCTTAGACGGCAGGCGAGTAAACCACACCCACTGTATCGTAAAGAACATTACATTACCTATCTAACAACACTATTCCTAGAGTGATACTCGACGGCATATAAGAGAAACAAAGGCGACCATGTAGATACATCAGCTTTCTACGAAAAAGTGCCTTCAATCGAGATTTGCTGCATTTTAGACGGCAAGCGAGTAAACCACACCCACTGTATCGTACAGAACATTACACTGTCTATCAAATAACACTATATTTGGAGTGATACTCGACGGTATATTAACGGTGCACAGGCAATTATTTAGGAACTTAGGTTTTCTATGAACATTTGCATTCATTGAAGTTTTTCTGCATCTTAGACGGCAGGCGAGTAAACCACACCCACTGTATCGTAAAGAACATTACATTACCTATCTAACAACACTATTCCTAGAGTGATACTCGACGGCATATAAGAGAAACAAAGGCGACCATGTAGATACATCAGCTTTCTACGAAAAAGTGCCTTCAATCGAGATTTGCTGCATTTTAGACGGCAAGCGAGTAAACCACACCCACTGTATCGTACAGAACATTACACTGTCTATCAAATAACACTATATTTGGAGTGATACTCGACGGTATATTAACGGTGCACAGGCAATTATTTAGATACAGTGGGTGTGGTTTACTCGCCTGCCGTCTAAGATGCAGAAAAACTTCAATGAATGCAAATGTTCATAGAAGACCTAAGTTCCTAAATAATTGCCTGTGCACCGTTAATATACAGTCGAGTATCACTACAAATATAGAGTTATTTGATAGACAATCTAATGTTCTGTACGATACAGTGGGTGTGGTTTACTCGCTTGCCGTCTAAAATACAGCAAATCTCGATTGAAGGCACTTTTTCGTAGAAAGCTGATGTATCTACATGGTCGCCTTTGTTTCTCTTATATGCCGTCGAGTATCACTCTAGGAATAGTGTTGTTAAATAGTTAGTGTAATGTGCTTTACGATACAGTGGGTGTGGTTTACTCGCCTGCCGTCTAAGATGCAGAAAAACTTCAATGCATGCAAATGTTTATAGAAAACCTAAGTTCCTTAATAATTGCCTGTGCACCGTTATTATACCGTCGAGTATCACTCTAGGAATAGTGTTGTTAAATAGTTAGTGTAATGTTCTGTACGATACAGTGGGTGTGGTTTACTCGCTTGCCGTCTAAAATACAGCAAATCTCGATTGAAGGCACTTTTTCGTAGAAAGCTGATGTATCTACATGGTCGCCTTTGTTTCTCTTATATGCCATCGAGTATCACTCTAGGAATAGTGTTGTTAGATAGTTAGTGTAATGTTCTTTACGATACAGTGGGTGTGGTTTACTCGCCTGCCGTCTAAGATGCAGAAAAACTTCAATGAATGCAAATGTTCATAGAAAACCTAAGTTCCTAAATAATTGTCTGTGCACCGTTAATATACCGTCGAGTATCACTCCAAATATAGTGTGATTTGATAGACAGTGTAATGTTCTGTACGATACAGTGGGTGTGGTTTACTCGCTTGCCGTCTAAAATGCAGCAAATCTCGATTGAAGGCACTTTTTCGTAGAAAGCTGATGTATCTATATGGTCGCCTTTGTTTCTCTTATATGCCGTCGAGTATCACTCTAGGAATAGTGTTGTTAAATAGTTAGTGTAATGTTCTTTACGATACAGTGGGTGTGGTTTACTCGCCTGCCGTCTAAGATGCAGAAAAACTTCAATGCATGCAAATGTTTATAGAAAACCTAAGTTCCTAAATAATTGCATGTGCACCGTTAATATACCGTCGAGTATCACTCCAAATATAGTGTGATTTGATAGACAGTGTAATGTTCTGTACGATACAGTGGGTGTGGTTTACTCGCTTGCCGTCTAAAATGCAGCAAATCTCGTTTGAAGGCACGTTTTCGTAGAAAGCTGATGTATCGACATGGTCGCCTTTGTTTCTCTTATATGCCGTCGAGTATCACTCTAGGAATAGTGTTGTTAGATAGTTAGTGTAATGTTCTTTACGATACAGTGGGTGTGGTTTACTCGCCTGCCGTCTAAGATGCAGAAAAACTTCAATGAATGCAAATGTTCATAGAAAACCTAAGTTCCTAAATAATTGCCTGTGCACCGTTAATATACCGTCGAGTATCACTCCAAATATAGTGTTATTTGATAGACAGTGTAATGTTCTGTACGATACAGTGGGTGTGGTTTACTCGCTTGCCGTCTAAAATGCAGCAAATCTCGATTGAAGGCACTTTTTCGTAGAAAGCTGATGTATCTACATGGTCGCCTTTGTTTCTCTTATATGCCCTCGAGTATCACTCTAGGAATAGTGTTGTTAAATAGTTAGTGTAATGTTCTTTACGATACAGTGGGTGTGGTTTACTCGCCTGCCGTCTAAGATGCAGAAAAACTTCAATGCATGCAAATGTTTATAGAAAACCTAAGTTACTTAATAATTGCCTGTGCACCGTTATTATACCGTCGAGTATCACTCTAAACATAGTATTATTTGATAGACAGTGTAATGTTCTGTACGATACAGTGGGTGTGGTTTACTCGCTTGCCGTCTAAAATGCAGCAAATCTCGATTGAAGGCACTTTTTCGTAGAAAGCTGATGTATCTACATGGTCGCCTTTGTTTCTCTTATATGCCGTCAAGTATCACTCTAGGAATAGTGTTGTTAGATAGTTAGTGTAATGTTCTTTACGATACAGTGGGTGTGGTTTACTCGCCTGCCGTCTAAGATGCAGAAAAACTTCAATGAATGCAAATGTTCATAGAAAACCTAAGTTCCTAAATAATTGCCTGTGCACCGTTAATATACCGTCGAGTATCACTCCAAATATAGTGTTATTTGATAGACAATCGAATGTTCTGTACGATACAGTGGGTGTGGATTACTCGCTTGCCGTCTAAAATACAGCAAATCTCGATTGAAGGCACTTTTTCGTAGAAAGCTGATGTATCTACATGGTCGCCTTTGTTTCTCTTATATTCCGTCGAGTATCACTCTAGGAATAGTGTTCTTAGATAGTTAGTGTAATGTTCTTTACGATACAGTGGGTGTGGTTTACTCACTTGCCGTCTAAAATGCAGCAAATCTCGTTTGAAGGCACGTTTTCGTAGAAAGCTGATGTATCTACATGGTCGCCTTTGTTTCTCTTATATGCCGTCGAGTATCACTCTAGGAATAGTGTTGTTAGATAGTTAGTGTAATGTTCTTTACGATACAGTGGGTGTGGTTTACTCGCCTGCCGTCTAAGATGCAGAAAAACTTCAATGAATGCAAATGTTCATAGAAAACCTAAGTTCCTAAATAATTGCCTGTGCACCGTTAATATACCGTCGAGTATCACTCCAAATATAGTGTTATTTGATAGACAGTGTAATGTTCTGTTTGATACAGTGGGTGTGGTTTACTCGCTTGCCGTCTAAAATGCAGCAAATCTCGATTGAAGGCACTTTTTCGTAGAAAGCTGATGTATCTACATGGTCGCCTTTGTTTCTCTTATATGCCGTCGAGTATCACTCTAGGAATAGTGTTGTTAGATAGTTAGTGTAATGTTCTTTACGATACAGTGGGTGTGGTTTACTCGCCTGCCGTCTAAGATGCAGAAAAACTTCAATGAATGCTAATGTTCATAGAAAACCTAAGGTCCTAAATAATTGCCTGTGCACCGTTAATATACCGTCGAGTATCACTCCAAATATAGTGTTATTTGATAGACAATCTAATGTTCTGTACAATACAGTGGGTGTGGTTTACTCGCTTTCCGTCTAAAATACAGCAAATCTCGATTGAAGGCACTTTTTCGTAGAAAGCTGATGTATCTACATGGTCGCCTTTGTTTCTCTTATATGCCGTCGAATATCACTCTAGGAATAGTGTTGTTAAATAGTTAGTGTAATGTTCTTTACGATACAGTGGGTGTGGTTTACTCGCCTGCCGTCTAAGATGCAGAAAAACTTCAATGCATGCAAATGTTTATAGAAAACCTAAGTTCCTTAATAATTGCCTGTGCACCGTTAATATACCGTCGAGTATCACTCTAAACATAGTATTATTCGATAGACAGTGTAATGTTCTGTACGATACAGTGGGTGTGGTTTACTCGCTTTCCGTCTAAAATACAGCAAATCTCGATTGAAGGCACTTTTTCGTAGAAAGCTGATGTATCTACATGGTCGCCTTTGTTTCTCTTATATGCCGTCGAGTATCACTCTAGGAATAGTGTTGTTAAATAGTTAGTGTAATGTTCTTTACGATACAGTGAGTGTGGTTTACTCGCCTGCCTTCTAAGATGCAGAAAAACTTCAATGCATGCAAATGTTTATAGAAAACCTAAGTTCCTTAATAATTGCCTGTGCACCGTTAATATACCGTCGAGTATCACTCCAAATATAGTGTTATTTGATAGACAGTGTAATGTTCTGTACGATACAGTGGGTGTGGTTTACTCGCTTGCCGTCTAAAATGCAGCAAATCTCGATTGAAGGCACTTTTTCGTAGAAAGCTGATGTATCTACATGGTCGCCTTTGTTTCTCTTATATGCCGTCGAGTATCACTCTAGGAATAGTGTTGTTAAATAGTTAGTGTAATGTTCTTTACGATACAGTGGGTGTAGTTTACTCGCCTGCCGTCTAAGATGCAGAAAAACTTCAATGCATGCAAATGTTTATAGAAAACCTAAGTTCCTAAATAATTGCCTGTGCACCGTTAATATACCGTCGAGTATCACTCCAAATATAGTGTTATTTGATAGACAGTGTAATGTTCTGTACGATACAGTGGGTGTGGTTTACTCGCTTGCCGTCTAAAATGCAGCAAATCTCGATTGAAGGCACTTTTTCGTAGAAAGCTGATGTATCTACATGGTCGCCTTTGTTTCTCTTATATGCCGTCGAGTATCACTCTAGGAATAGTGTTGTTAGATAGTTAGTGTAATGTTCTTTACGATACAGAGGGTGTGGTTTACTCGCCTGCCGTCTAAGATGCAGAAAAATTTCAATGAATGCAAATGTTCATAGAAAACCTAAGTTCCTAAATAATTGCCTGTGCACCGTTAATATACCGTCGAGTATCACTCCAAATATAGTGTTATTTGATAGACAGTGTAATGTTCTGTACGATACAGTGGGTGTGGTTTACTCGCTTGCCGTCTAAAATGCAGTAAATCTCGATTGAATGCACTTTTTCGTAAAAAGCTGATGTATCTACATGGTCGCCTTTGTTTCTCTTATATGCCGTCGAGTATCACTCTAGGAATAGTGTTGTTAGATAGGTAATGTAATGTTCTTTACGATACATTGGGTGTGGTTTACTCGCCTGCCGTCTAAGATGCAGAAAAACTTCAATGAATGCAAATGTTCATAGAAAACCTAAGTTCCTAAATAATTGCATGTGCACCGTTAATATATCGTCGAGTATCACTCTAAATATAGTGTGATTTGATAGACAGTGTAATGTTCTGTACGATACAGTGGGTGTGGTTTACTCGCTTGCCGTCTAAAATGCAGTAAATCTCGATTGAAGGCACTTTTTCGTAAAAAGCTGATGTATCTACATGGTCGCCTTTGTTTCTCTTATATGCCGTCGAGTATCACTCTAGGAATAGTGTTGTTAGATAGGTAATGTAATGTTCTTTACGATACATTGGGTGTGGTTTAGTCGCCTGCCGTCTAAGATGCAGAAAAACTTCAATGAATGCAAATGTTCATAGAAAACCTAAGTTCCTAAATAATTGCATGTGCACCGTTAATATACCGTCGAGTATCACTCTAAATATAGTGTGATTTGATAGACAGTGTAATGTTCTGTACGATACAGTGGGTGTGGTTTACTAGCTTGCCGTCTAAAATGCAGCAAATCTCGATTGAAGGCACGTTTTCGTAGAAAGCTGATGTATCTACATGGTCGCCTTTGTTTCTCTTATATGCCGTCGAGTATCACTCTAGGAATAGTGTTGTTAGATAGTTAGTGTAATGTTCTTTACGATACAGTGGGTGTGGTTTACTCGCCTGCCGTCTAAGATGCAGAAAAACTTCAATGAATGCAAATGTTCATAGAAAACCTAAGTTCCTAAATAATTGCCTGTGCACCGTTAATATACCGTCGAGTATCACTCCAAATATAGTGTTATTTGATAGACAGTGTAATGTTCTGTACGATACAGTGGGTGTGGTTTACTCGCTTGCCGTCTAAAATGAAGCAAATCTCGATTGAAGGCACTTTTTCGTAGAAAGCTGATGTATCTACATGGTCGCCTTTGTTTCTCTTATATGCCGTCGAGTATCACTCTAGGAATAGTGTTGTTAGATAGTTAGTGTAATGTTCTTTACGATACAGTGGGTGTGGTTTACTCGCCTGCCGTCTAAGATGCAGAAAAACTTCAATGAATGCAAATGTTCATAGAAAACCTAAGTTCCTTATTAATTGCCTGTGCACCGTTAATATACCGTCGAGTATCACTCCAAATATAGTGTTATTTGATAGACAGTGTAATGTTCTGTACGATACAGTGGGTGTGGTTTACTCGCCTGCCGTCTAAGATGCAGCAAATTTTGAATGAATGCACTTGTTCATAGAAAACTGATGTTTCTATTTGATTGCCTCTGTTAGTCTTATATGCAGTCGAGTATCACTCTAGAAATAGTGTTATTTGATATCTTATGTAATGCACTGCACGATACAGTGGGTGTCGCTTACTCGCTTGCCGTCTAAGATGCAGCAAATCTTGAATGAATGCACTTGTTAATAGAAAGCTGATGTTTCTACTTGGTCGCCTCTGTTTCTTTTATATGCAGTCGTGTATCACCCTAGAAATAGTGTTATTTGATAGCTAATTGCTTGTTGTCTAAGGTGCAGGAATTATGAAAATGTATCAAAAATCACTTTGGCCGCTAAAGTGCGAAGTTAGCGGCCAAAGTGCATTTCAAGTTATTAGCGTTGTTTTATCTTTAGATTGGTTTTTAGTAGATATTTTGGGGTTCTGCATGTTTTGACAGTATTCTTGTTGAAATATACATAACTTCTTAATTTGGTCAGGTTATCATCGACCGCTAACTTTGGCCGCTAACTTCACACCGGTTTAATAATTTATGTTTTACTCCATTTCTGTTACGTACTGAGAGATTTATTACGGACTTCTTAATTTGGTAGGTTAATTTTAGTGTGAAGTTGGCGGCCAAATGTTGGCGGCCGATTGGCGCCAACATTTGGCCGCCAACTTTCGGCCGCTAACTTCACACCGGTAAGCGGTGTGCTAGTGTGGAGGATGATTTTTTTAGCCGTAACAAAAGATTATTATTTTTAATACAGTTGCTCAAAAAGTGCTACTTTACGTAGCTGTTTAGCAGTATAATCCTAAAACCTCCCTGGCAACGGGAATGCACTTATTTTTTTGCCTGTATATATAGACATAGAGTAACTTATACTAGAGCGGTACTGTCATAGTAAATTTTGTAACCCCAGTAAATTTACTGCCATCTGTCGACACACTTTAAAACTAAAAATGAAGATTTAATAAAAATACGATAGAATGTATTTAAATATAGATAAATGATTTTTTTTATTAGCATTAATTATTTTCATGATTTTGACCCATGTTCTTTCACTGATATGCGTTAAAATTGTTACATAACAAACGAAACCGTCAACGCCATCTATACGACTGTAGGCCAAAACTAGTAGCGCCCTCTGAACGAGAATAAAATTTTCTTGATTTTCGAGGCACGTTGTTTCCTTAGACTGTATCCATCTATTACGGAGTTATATCTATCGTTGATATAGATAAAGTTGGCGTTTGGGTTCAAACAGATGCCGTTACGTAACCGTAAATCGTTACGCCCCAGAGATTATGATAAATTGCCATTAATTGGAAACTGGAAACGTTACGTTACATGATATGAAAATCGATTGGCAAATATTCAGCAATAGATGGGCGATGTCGTAACACTAGATTCAACCGACTGACATAATTAAAATAATATACAAGGAATATTTTCCAACCTGAGGAGCGGCGACCTGGTGAAGTCGCGGGAACTCGGTGGATGCGAGCGGCACAGGATCGGTCGGAGTGGCGAGCCTTGGGGGAGGCCTATGTCCAGCAGTGGACGTCTATCGGCTGACATGATGATGATGATGATTTTACAACGAAAGAGGTTAAAGTCACGTGACCGCGTTAAATATTAGGTAACATTATAGAAAACGATTTTTTCGTTATTATAAGAAAGATAATTCTTACAATAAAATAGTCAAACGAAGGGGCATAGCTATATGCTTTTAGGCTTCCGTACCCAAAGGGTAAAAACGGGACCCTATTACTAAGACTCCACTATCCGTCTGTCTGTCTGTCACCAGCATGTCACCAGGCTGTATCTCATGAGCCGTGATAGCTAGATAGTTGAAATATTCACTGACATGATGTATTTCTGTTGCCGCTATAACAACAAATACTAAAAAGTACGGCACCCTCGGTGGGCGAGTCCGACTCGCACTTGTCCGTTCTTTTTGATGAATATACAATTTACGCTGATTTAAACTTTCACGATTTCTACACATTATCAAATTATAAAACGGGACTTAATCGCGTATAATTAAGTTTTAAGATTTACCTCTGACGTTTCGAGGACGTGGCGTTGTCCCCGTGGTCTCGGAGAACTCGGAGAAGAACTGAAATACGCTATTAAGTCCCGTTTTACAATTTAATAATGAATATACAATAAATGTAAATATATTTTCCATTTGTTGCATATTTGTTGTGAAGAGTCCTCCTCCATACAGCGGAGCCGGTCACCGGCTATCAAAAACCGGCGTAATTGATTTTTTCGCGGCGTCAAGCGCGCAAATGGCTTACGTCGGCCATATTGAATTAGTGCGTGGACTACAGTGACGGAACAACAAATGTATGGAGAAGCTCATAGGTGGACCAAATTTTATTTTTCTGATGATTTTTTTTTGTAAGATTTTGATAAGATTTGGTAAGTAAGTTAAAAATGTATGTATTCTGCGTTGAGTTAACTATGACAATTCCACACGTTTTCGTAATTGTGGGCAATATTTTATAGGAAACACGGTGAAATTACGCTTATATTGTACAGAATAGGGAACTTAATATCTATTCACCAAATCTTATCGATATCTGACAAAAAAACAACAAAAAAAAACATAATAATATTAAAATCGGCCCAGATGATGCTTCTTGTAAGTAAACTACGAATGTATTAAAATTCATCGTAATATTTTTAGTTTATTTATATGTGGTAATAAGTCAGTTGTCATTTCGAACCGTCAGTTGATCATTATACAAAAAAAAATACAAAATAGTTTATTTGGTTTTAACACATAATACACAAAACATAAATGGCTGGTATCTCCCATTAAGTATAAAGATACTTGTGTCGGGAGACACCCCTCTTCCATTGGAAAATAGGGCTCATTATAACACTGTTAAAATGTATAACATTTTTTATTCACCACTCCATTGTCCCTGTTCCTCGTACTTCATAAACTTAATTCATAATCACTTCGATGATCGACCCGTCGCACTAATGGACTTTGTTTTTTACCTCGATATTTCGCTATTTTTCATTAACCGCATTAATAGGTGTCAGTGCTGCGTAGCGAACCCCCGAAATTTTGGGGGCCATAGGCAGATGAGGGAATTTCACACTGTTTGTAACTACTCGTGACATTGAATAGCAAAGGACTGGTGATGAAATTGTTCCTTGTTCCTTTGCCAGCAACATAAAGAACCAATGAACTTGAATTAATAATATTATTATATTTAGAAGTTTGACTAGGACTCTGACGAATGCTCGACTCCAAAGTCTGAAGCATCGTCGCAAGGTTGCCAGCCTGTCGATCTTTTATAGGATACATTTCGGAGAGTGTGCCGAGGAACTGCACAACCTTATTCCTCCGTCCCATTTTTACCATCGGACCACACGACAAACGGCACTCCGGCATCGCTTCATGGTAGGAATTCCAAAAATACGCACGAAGCGTTTTGCTTCCACATTTCTTATGCGAACTGCCAAGGAGTGGAACGCCCTGCCTGAGTCTGTGTTTCCGCATGAATACAATTTGGAGCTCTTCAAGGCAAGAGTTAATAGGTATCTCATAGGTAAGCGTGCTCCACCGTAGACCACATCATCACTTACCATCAGGTGGGATCGTGGTCAAACGCCTGCCTATTCATCATAAAAAAAAAAAAAAAGACAAAAAAAACACCACAGGAATGTGAGGAATTGTAGCGCGAGCGACGAACTGTACGGCGCGCATGTTGACAACGTCAAACGTCAAATATTGTAACGCGCAAGAAGTTTGACATACAAAGATTTGATTGGCTTGACACAGACATATATGACTTCCGGTTCAAGCGCCATCTTGATAGTTAGCATCGTGATTAATTACTTTGTTTTTTGCTTATTAATATTGTTTAAAGTGTAATATCGATAGCTTATTATACAGTAAACTAATGTGGTAGTATGCAGTGAATGGAGAATTAATTTTGAAGCGCGTTTAACCACCATCTTGGAGTCAACGGCCGGTAGTCCACGTGCTTCTTGTAAAGACTAGCTATCGATTTACAAGAGCTAACAAATCACCGTACACTGTCTTGTACTACAACCGTACAATTTTTGTCGTTTGTAAACCTCTCAATACCTTGATACTGGCGAAATAGTCCCACTGGGCTGAAGCCATAATTTTAAAAGAAGAAGAAGAAGACACAGACATATCAATGCGTCAGATTTTCAGCGTCAGTCACATGGAGACTATATAAAGGAGCCAAATCTCTATGTATGAAAAGTGTCCATCAAAAAACAGTAATTAGGCGGGGCCACCATACACCCAAATACTACCAAAAACAACCTACGTAATTTGGTCGGGTTATTTGTTGCCTTACATACATATTATACTCACGAGCCAGAGCCTAACTAGCGCCATCGGTAGGAACTATTATTTAAAGCTGAAAGCGGTCACTTTTGCAACAATTCTGCCATAAGAGATTGGCATCCTTTCTATACCATCCATAACACGCATGTTGACAACGTCTAACGTCAAATATTGTAACGCGCAAGAAGTTTGACATACAAAAGTCTTCCGGTTCGATCGCCATCTTGATAGTAGCCTCGTGATTAATTTCTTTGTTTTTTGCTCATTAATATTGTTTAATGTGTAATATTGATAGCTTTATTATATACAGTAATCTAATGTGGTAGTGTGCAGTGAATAGAGAATTAATCTCAAAGCGTGTTTAACCACCATTCTGGAGTCAACGGCCGGTAGTCCACGTGCTTCTCGTAAAATCCAGCTATCGGTTTTACGAGACAACTACAACAACCACCGAACAACGTCGTGCTCTAAGAGCATTTGGTATTTCTACCTCTAACCGTGTCTGGCTAGAGCCCTAGAGGCCCATAATTTTATTGTTTACCGTACACTGGCTATGGCCGATGGCCGATATGTTTTAATCAAGAAATATTAATTCGATCCCACGTGGATCCCACTTTGACGTTGGCGAAATCATCGACAGTATCGATGGAGCCATACTACCTGAAAAATTGAATTGAATTGACATACAAAGTTTTGATTGGCTTGACACAGACATATCAATGCGTCAGATTTTCAGCGTCAGTCATATGGGCAGTTATTCGTCGTAAGTATACAGGGTGGCCGAACCATTGGGCAAACCCTGAATTCCCACGTAAGGTTACTTCTCAGAAATGCTCTAACTTTAATATTTTTTTAATAAGAACAAAAGATAAAAAAATAAATTTTCAAACAAAAACTAATTCCAATGATCGACAACAAAAACAAACATGCTGTATTAATCATTGGCAGTGTTTTTGACAATTTGTTCTTCTTCTTCTTCTTTTAAAATTATGGCTTCAGCCCAGTGGGACTATTTAGCCAGTATCAAGGTATTGAGAGGTTTAAAAACGACAAAAATTGTACGGTTGTACAAGACAGTGTACGGTGATTTGTTAGCTCTTGTAAATCGATAGCTAGACTTTACAAGAAGCACGTGGACTACCGGCCGTTGACTCCAAGATGGTGGTTAAACCCGCTTCAAAATTAATTCTCCATTCACTGCACACTACCACATTAGTTTACTGTATAATAAGCTATCGATATTACACTTTAAACAATATTAATAAGCAAAAAACAAAGTAATTAATCACGATGCTAACTATCAAGATGGCGCTCGAACCGGAAGCCCGACAATTTGTTCGAAAATGTGCGGCAATGATGACATATCTTGTCAAAAGTCAGAATCTTATTAATGTCATAAATGAAAAAGATAATCAATAAAGTCGAAGAAGGTTTCACACTATTTATTACCTTAGGAGCTACTAACACATACATGCTGCTCCAAAGTAAAAAATCGTAATTTGTCAATTTCTTCGTAACCGCTACACCGGTTGTTATGATACTTTGTATACTGATTCTAAATACTCTAATGCATATGTACATTTCGGCTTTGTCCAATGGCTAAGGACACCCTGTAGTTATTTAGTCTCTGTAAAGACCTAAAAATTGTCTAACAAGTAGTACTTAAACGTAAGGATTTGAAGCCCCGCGGTATAGATAGATGAGATAGATAGATGAAATGTTTAAGTATTTGGATGCTGTGAAAACACACAATTTTATAAATAGGTACATTAGAATCAGAACAAAACTTATGTACTAAATTAAAATTACAAAAAATTTACTTAAACACGAAAAATTATCTTCGGTTACCGCGATAGTTACTCATGAAATAAAACTATGAAAACGGATTATATCGCGTATATTGAATTTATAATACATCCCGACCAGATCATCATCCCGATTTGTTGCCGGTCCCATATTGGGATACCCTCCTACAATTTAGGAGGGAATTAAATCTTCTCGGGTCCGTGGTGTAGGGTTGGAGCCGGCATAGTTTATTTTTATCGCGTATATATATATATATCTTTACTTGAAAAATAATTATAGTGTATAACTAGCCTTATGAACCGATTTTGCATGTACAACCAGCCTTAAAGTTTGTAGTCTATGATTGTTCATTATTTTAGTATGTGGGTATTTTTGCAATTTGTAATTTTTCCTCAGTCACCCGTTGACCACGAACGCTGTAAAGAGTTCGAAACGTCGGGATGTATTATAAATTCAATATACGCGATATAATCCGTTTTCATAGTTTTATTTCACGAAAAATTAGTTTTGTAATTCTTTTTTATACCACGTCGGTGGCAATCAAGCATACGGCCCGCCTGATGGTAAGCAGTTACCGTAGCCTATGGACGCCTGCAACACCGGAGATATTACACGCGCGTTGCCGACCCTTTAAAAACCTGTACACTCCTTTTTTGAAGAACCCCATACTGTAGCCCCTCGGGAAAACCTCGGCAGGGAGCTCATTCCACAGCCGAAGCGTACGCGGGAGATAATTCCTCTTAAACCGCACAGTACGCGACCATTTAGGTGCTAGGGTGTGAGGATGAACATTGAACACCCTGCCGATGGCGAGCGGTGCGATGATAAAATTAGCTGTACGCTGTGTGCATTGCAGCAACAACAAAAGGGTTCCGACTCAGCTATACGCACGTATAGCACGTTTGACTATAGTTACGTGCACAAGTAATATGCAGCACACACATAACGCGACTAACTTCGCAACCAAGTCATATCATCAACTAGTTAGCGTTTAATTAGGTTTCTCAATACACATACGTTTTGGTCAGCCTGGACTATTGCACAGCTTAGTTTTACAGCGGAGGGATTTACTTAAAAAACACTATAATTTCGAATAATAGCTTAGGAGTATTTTATTATCTGATTGTTTCATCTGACTAATACTACTATTCTGGCATTAGCCCTTAAATACTTTCGAATGCTAAATCATCATTACGTTAAAGTTACGTTTGTTTCTTGTTTTGTTAATTATTGTTGGTCGTTGTCCAAGGATTGACCCCGCAGCAAACATAGGAAAAAAGTGGTTTAAGTACGTCAAATCTCACGAAATTCTAATATGATGTAGATTTAAGTCTCCTGATAATTATTATAGGAGCACAAATATTAAATATTATTGGAGGAGTATTAAAATATATTAACAACATACTTACATAAAATGTAAAATTATTCTAACATAAATAAATGCATGCTTTCTTTTTCTTCTTTTCTACTAACAATAGAATAAGTTACAAATGTAAACATTTAATTAAGTAAGAGTTGAGCGCGGCGCGCCAATAAACTGGTTACTCGGTTACTCCAGTTTGGCGCATTTATAGTATTATGTGTAACTGTGTAACTGTTTTATATGAATAAATGAATTAATAATTAATAATAATAAATCTTTATGAAGTCTACTTTCAGAAATAATAAATTTCACTGAAACCGTTTTTCCCTATGTTTGCTCCGGGGTCCTTTAGTTGCGAGAAGGAATGTTGTATCACGTTCTATTCAAATTTTTATACCAAACTTGTTTTTGCTATATTTCGTTTGTTTTATAAACTGGAGCTATATAAACTAATTACAGACCTAGATATAACTCATGTCATTGTATGTGCAAAGTTTCATTACAATCCAACGCAACAAGTTTGTATGGGACGGTGCAATTCGGCCGAGCTTGCCGGGATCTCTTAAGAGATCTTATTTATCTGAATAAAAACTCTAAACATGGCAACGAGTGACACAAAAAAGGAGCCTAGACGGGTAAACTAAAACATTGATACGCAGAAGTGACTACGCCGTTGTATTCTGCGGTAATGTTCAACCAGGGATGCATAAAGTTGCGGCGTTATGCAGTGGACACAGGACATCCCGGGTCCCCCCCACTCCCCCCCCCCCCCTATAATATGAGACGCAGGACTTTTACTTAGTAATTGTTTGGACGTGTTTATAGTCCCACTGGGACCGGGTGACGGTGCGTTACCGTTACGTAATTAAGATAGCTGTGACGTGTTGTGGTAATATAAACAATACGATACTAAATAAGTAATTAAAAATAATATTATAAGTAAGACCGCCATTTGTCTGTCATTATTTAGTTTTATGATTTTCCCCTTTGTATTTCAGTGAACAATAAAAATGATATGGCGCAGACACCCTACTCTCTTTTTTACTCGAATTATAAAATGTTTTAATAAAAGTGTTATTAAATACATACTTTTATTCATTTTAATAATACATACTGAACAAACTCAAACCGTATATTAAACTCATAACCATATATGAAAATCATTTATATTACTCATTTACCAACCGCCGTAATCACCATGAAGACCGCGTCCGTAACCGACGTAACCAGCGTAACCAGCTCCGTAACCACCGTAGCCAGCACCGTAGCCACCGTAGCCAGCTCCGTAACCATGGTACCCAGTTCTGTAGCCACTGTATCCAGTGTTATAGTCAACACTCTGTTGGACCCGGGTATGTCCTTAAACTACGTCCAAAAGAGAGGTATGGGCACTGTGAATGACATCTCGCTTTGTGTGGTAGGGCACAGGACAGCGGATGTCATTCCAGATCTAGAGCAGAGCCCAACTGGGGAGGTACCTCCACCTTACAGAAAACCGCAGCCAAATAACACTAGACCCTACTAATAGTGTTGTGTTCCTGCCGGTGAGTGAGGTTGCCAGAGCTCGAGGGAGAGGAGTGTTAGGGTCGGCAACGCGCATGTAACTCCTCTGGAGTTGCAGGCGTACATAGGCTACGGAGACTGCTTAACATCAGGCGGGCCGTATGCTTGTTTGCCACCGACGTAGTATAAAAAAAAAAACAATATTTAAATTTCTTCGTGCGAAGTATGCATAAAGTTTATCTATTGGAAGTATAAGCAATAGGGTATGAATAATAATAATATAATAATAAAAGCCTTTATTAACAATCTAACTTACATACATATTTCTAGTACCTAATCTTATGTTTACTTACATATTTATTTATTTATTTTATAATATTTCTTCTTTTTATTCTATTTTTTCTTTTGGCACCAGTTATGTCGTTTCTGCAGATTGTCTTGCTTTGCAGCATAGGCCTCCCCAAGAAATCTTGGGGAGGCCTAGGGTATGAATAGAGTTTTATGAAGACCATGGAACCGTAAAGAGTGTAAATTAAGCAAATTAACAGCACCACAGTGACACACCACATTACATCTTGGGACAATAATCGCGACACTGGTCGCGCGTCAAAAACTGTTCTAATTTTTACTATAGATAACTAATTAATGAGAAAAATATTGATGAGGTATAATATTAAAACCATACGCATTCATGCAATCAGCGTCGCGGAGTGTGCCATGTTGGCTCACACCGTGACACCAAGCTGAGTAAGGACCATTTAGCGCAACCTCATTCTGTTTAATTATTTCTAGTTTTAGTCTTGTTATGTTGTGCTAATAAATGCATTTTCTTTCTTCTTTCTTTCTTTCAAAAGGTAATCTACTGTAGCATTACATTTGTGTAGTTTTAACGGGTCACTTATAGGACAATGGGTAATGTGCAGCCTTGTAGTGAAGTTAAAATACCATTAACACGAAGACACATAACTTATCCCCGACACAGAACAAGACAACGTCAGAACGGCGTCTGCGCAATATTACCTGCAGGTTACGTGTTGGCAAAAGGTCGCAAGTGCCAAGGGAGTTGTATGGAGATGAGTTGTTTTGTGGAAGCGGATGGTGTCCAGTTCATTAAGGGGGTGCAAGTTGCGCGCTAAATCACGGCGTGGAAACATACGGGTGTTACGGAAGGGGAGTGGGAACGGACACGTTTGGGCTGTTAGATTCAGGGTTGCCAGGCGAAATTAAGTAAAAAAAAAACATTTAATTCGGACGGAATTTAGTCGAAACATGTACATGCAGGAACTTACAACTATGTTAGATACAATTCATTATTACTTAACTTACTACTTTTACTAGATATCTACATTACATACGTAGCTAGGGAACGATGCAGGTTCGACCAGTGCTGCATATAGCGACTATCGAGCCTACCCGCTATCACACTCAGGATACTGTTGCTACTGTCAAGCACTCTGCGACGCGTCGTGGCGGCGCGCTTTCTTATTGTAGCAAAGAAACCGTCTACCTGCGCGTCCGCATTGTGCATTATTGTATTTATTTTATTAAGGCCGTTCCATCGGTTTGCCGCTGTCTTTGTCACATTTCGCAAGAAAGAACGGGGAAGAACATACGCGCCAAGTGTCAATTTTGATCGAATTTTGGCGGTTTTTATTTATTTTAAAAACGTTACCTTACGATATCTAAATTCGAAAGCTATGAAATTACTATTTATGTTAAGATTGTTTTTTTTTTTCTTTTTTTTTTATAGTATTACATAATAAATAACCGAGTAAAGTTGGATTAAAAGTACGAGTTAGAGGTTACTTTGGGAATTAATTGTATCGAGCGAAGTGTCATAATTCGTGTATCGAAAGCTATGATATTAAAGATAATATAGTCAAGAACTACGTATAGTTTTTCCATATCTACGAATATCAACGCCTCTTAGTAAAACATGATCATATAAGGAGATTTTTCGCCTTCTGGCTCAGGGAACCGCCTTAACTTGTATGATAAAATGTCTAAATTCGCATTGACAATATTTTTACTTTTCATTGGCGTTTTCCGATTTTACTTTCATTTTAGCTACAGTCCCAGGGGGCCTAGGCCAAGTGATAATCGTCTATAGAAAACGCCAATCTCAATTTAAATAATCACCTGACTTTTCATATAATCTGCCATCCCGATACATTTTCCTTTTTGTTTGAGTTATACGAATACATTATCATTTTGCAAGAAAAAAATTGTCTAAGCCAATCGCTATGAAGACGCGACAGGACAGTCTCGAATAGTGCCCCGTGTTTCTCGCTTCAGTGACCGGAAGCTGCAACTTATTCTGCTCATGAGAGTTGGACACTTTGTCAATTTACGACCCTCGTGTGCCAGCCCTGGCCCTGGGTAGTGGGTATCGGGCAGGTATCGCTTGCATGCGATAATCCTATTATGGAAAAGATGAGACGGGATGATGTGCGAACTTTGAGTAGGTGCGAAGTTTTTTTTTTTCAATATGCGTAATCGTTTGGTCGCAGACAATCCCATTAACACTCTGCTTTCTTATAAATGCTTTTACTAAGGATTCAGCTTATTCGGCATATTGAAGAAAAACCTAACCTACGGCCTTCAGGCCCTTAAGAGGTTTCTCCACAAAAATCAATTTGAGTTACATTTTTAAAGAGGTACATTTGTAATAATGAAAATAATGTAAAACTAAATTATGAAGGATATTTTTTATTTTTATTTCTCAAAATATAAAGCTAAAACAGGTTATAGTAAATTCCTTACTAATTACACAAATAAATACAGTTAAATTAATATCACAATAAGATCGAAATAGTTCCTAAATTGTATACAAAACAAAATTAAGTTACAAAACAAATAAATACAGTTAAATTAATATCACAATAAGATCGAAATAGTTCCTAAATTGTATACAAAACAAAATTAAGTTACAAAACACATAAATACAGTTAAATTAATATCACAATAAGATCGTAATAGTTCCTAAATTGTATACAAACCAAAATTAAGTTAGTATCTACCCTAATCATTCAATACTTATCAAATAATTATTCCTAAGTTTATACAAAACTAATTGCCGCTTACAATCTGCCCTTGCCAAAAGGCAGCCAAATCCCTAAACTTCTCACCACACTTCCTCTTCAAATCAGGACTGGACTTCAATGTCGGACTCTTCAGTATCGTAGTGAACTTCTTCACCAAATGTGTGACAGTCTCCTTCGCTGATTCATCCAGGGTTCGGCTCAGCGACGCCAACGTAGAATGCAGATGGTCGAATACTTCGTCGATATATCCATCCACATCTTGACTTGGTTCAAGAGTGTCGTCAAACGAAAGATCCGCCGCTGAAATACTGCACTGGACTATATCGTGGATACTCGGCCGTTTCTTCACTTGGCTGAATCGAACGGTGCTCGTAGCTGAACACAGCTTCTCCAAAGACTTGAAAACATCGTCGATATCTTCACAAATCTCTTCAATCGAAGAAGCAGACAATATCTCCCCGCTGATAAAGAAAAAAGGCTTTATCCTTTTCGGTGTCTTCAGGTCCTCCATGAACTCTAAGTATTCCATGGACTTGTGTTTTCCAAGTTTCCTCTCTGCAGTCTTAAAGACAAAAGAGGAGTCGAAGGTGGATTTCTTCAAGTCCAAGGAACTAAATGTTGTCTTCATTATAGGAGTGCGATCCAAGTCTTCTTGTGTGTCGTCGAGATCCACAGGAGAGCCCCATTTCTGCTCCAGCTGAAGCCACTGCTCCATACCGGCTAGAATGGTTTCTGCGTCGAGTAAGAATGCCATGTTGTCAGAACGAAGGTTGCTGGTTGAATGACGTTTGGAATAAATGACGCGAGTTTTTATAGCGGGCAAACCCCTACACCTAGGCAGGTAAGTGATTAAGCTAATCAGTTATCTTTTACCCTTAATGAGGGATTAGCGCAATGGGGAAGTCAGGTAAAGGATTAACGGTTCGTTATTGTTATCTACTTTATGGTGCAGCGTTTGAACGCTGAAAGGGATTACTTAAAAATACCATGCTGTATTAATCCGGTAGCCAGTTTGTTTGTATCGTGTAGATTTTATGCAAGCGCATCGCGTTTGTTTGTTTATCCCGGTTTTCATTTAGCATTTACTAAATGTATTTTTGATCGGTTTCCAAATTGAAATGTTACTATACTTCGTTTTTTTGCATTAGAGAAAGACTAGACGATATTAACGTGTCTCCTTATTTATTGAAAAATATGTAACAATTACATACATATATATAGCATTACATATATCGTCAGGTGACAACCAAAACTCACTAATTACTACCACAAGTTAATAGCCATAGTGAACCATATGAGTACCTAAATAAGGTTGGTTTTTTGTTTAATTAGTTTTTTAGTAATTAGTGAGTTTTGGTGTCACATGACGATATGATGTTCATCTACATTATTTTGGTTTCATAAGTAATAGTAACATTTTTTAAAGCGTTTTCCAAAAAGACACGTCAAGATCGTGATGTAGTCTTTTCTAATGCTAAAAAAAAACAGGTAAGTATATAATCGTATATTTAGCGAATTCATACGAATAATATTTATTTCCCCACCAATTTACTCAAGCGTTAGTCAATGATTCAATTAATTTAACCTAATTTAAGTTAGATTTTGTTAAATAGGTATTTATAATGCCATTTCTTAGCCATTACCTACATATCCGTTCGTACTAAAATATTTTGAAAAAGTTTATTTCGTTAATTTTAAGGCATTTCATATACGGTGTAAATCAGCTTCATAAGTCAGTTTTTATAATTTAAAACCAGCGAGTAATAGGCCAACAAGTATTTACTCATTAGATTACGAATAGTTCCAAAGCAAAATCCATCTGTAGCTCTTTCGAATTTATATTCTTGGGAGCGATATAGTTAATCTTATTTATCGCATGCGCTCTAGAACAGAGCAATTAAACGCATCCAGCGCCGCCGTGTATCATCGCAGTAATCCGAGGGACAGAATCATAATAACAAAAAACAATAAAAATAACGAATTACCCCGCGGACTCGCGGAGAATCGGAGTGGAGGATGCAGGACAGGGGTAAACGTGGAGTAGATAGGTTACAAGTTTTTTGCGACGGCTGTGGAGAAATGGAGAGGTCTAAGTGACAAACGAACGCTTTTAAATTAAAGCCTGTTATGTAGATGTTTGATAATAGTTGTGTATTAACAAACTAATTATGACATTTTCGGCAATAGATGTGCCGGGTAACATAAAAAAGATGAATGGCTGAGAGTAAGTAATAAGTAAGTAAATTTGTTCATTATTGTTATACTTAAAGATTTAAGAACAAAAGTCAAATTGCCGATATTGAGTCCATACTGACTATCTGAGTTGAGCCTTAATTTAAGTTTTCTTAAATCTTTAAGTACAACAATAATGAACAACTCAATAACTTTAATGTCTGTTTAAACGTGGTATTTACTTGAAAATATGCAATTGTCAAAGTAAAGAGAGATAAGAATTCCCGGCAATCTCGGCCGATTTTCACCTTCCCATACAACCGGAGTTTCGTTCTCGTTTTAAAACTACGTTTTGGATTGTAATGAAACTTTGCGCATACAATAACATTAGGTAAGGTATATCTAGTTACGTAATTAGTTTATATAGCTCTAGCATATACAACAAACGAAATAGAGCAAAAACAAGTTTTGTATGAAAAACAAATTCGCTGTATTTATTTAACTCCGAGATATGAAGCTACATAAACTAATTACAGTCCTAGATATACCTTACCCTATTGTAAGTTGTAAGTACAAAGCAATTTAGCTAGTCGTTTTAAAATGAGAGCGTAACTACGTTTGTATGGAGAACCGAGCTTGCCGCAACACAATTTATTTATCAGTTTTGGCTACAAGCCCGATATAACAAAAGGATTACCTTTGCGTGCTAATCCTTATGCAAATTATCGTGTTAATCCTTTAATATTTCCAACTGTAATAAAAATATAAGCTTCGTTTTCTAAAACTTTATATTCCATATAGCGTCTCCACAGCTCCGCCGTTCCAAATCCACATTCTGTTTGTGCTCGTTCTTAATATGGGGCAAAACTGTTGGAAGAACAACAGTTTATGCTGTATATTTTATGTTCTGTGACGCCATAACTCAGCTGTGACAAGCCCTGAGCCTCGTGATATACAGAGTACTAGTACTTCAACATTATTTATAACTCGGCAGTTATTTTTATTTATTCTCATGTTTTATTGGTTTATTGTGTCACGCGGTGTTGGGCGCGGGTTTGTACGCTAAATGGTATTGTTTAGTTGTCAGGAGTTGTTTCCCGCGGCTCCGTTAGTTATGGCTGTTCCGTTAAAAATTAAGATCAAAACTTATGACCATTCGATAGCCAATAAACTGAAAAGAAGTCTCGTGTTCTTGAGTTTGACCGAAAATATCCACGATTATAATTTAACCTCAAGCCGCCTATTAGAATCCCGCCGTTTAAGGCGGTTCCCTGAGCCAGAAGGCGAAAAATCTCCTTATATGATCATGTTTTTCTAAGAGGCGTTGATATTCGTAGACGTGGAAAAAATATATGTAGTTCTTGACTATATTATCTTTAACAACATAGCTTCCGATACACGAATTATGAATCTTCGCTCGATACAATTAATTCCCAAAGTAACCTCTAACTCGGACTTTTAATCCTACTTTACTCGGTTATTTATTATGTGATACTATAAACAAAAAAAGAAGAAAAAACAATCTTAACATAAATAGTAATTTCATAGCTTTAGAATTTCGATATTGTAAGGTAACGTTTTTAAAATAAATAAAAACCGACAAAATTCGATCAAAATTGACACTTGGCGCGTATGTTCTTTCCCGTTCTTTCTTGCGAAATGTGACAAAGACAGTGTCAAACCGATAGAACGGCCTTAAAGCGAGGTTTAGACTAGCAACTAGCAAGAACATGCATGCAATTTACGTTACAATTGCTGACTATTTACTAAGGTAAACTTCATTCAAAATGTTTATCAGATACCGCAATGTAATGAAAATAGCATGCAAGTTCTTGCTAGTCTAAACCTCGCATTACTCTAATTTAAATCTTTTTTAAATCAAAATTGCATGTGTCTTGTCAGGTGTCTGGGTGGCTACTTGGCTAGGGGATAAAACATTATCATTACAATTTTTGTTGACCTAACTGAGAATCTGGAGAGATCTAGGCTTCTTATAACAAGAAGTAAATAAGTACGTGGTATTTTTTGTAATCTTAAAATTGCGCTACCGAAAATGACAAAACCTTTATCCGAACACAATAATCTTGTCCTCGACAATAATGAAATAAAAACGTGGTATTTATTTACAAAGATGCAATTGACAAAATACGAGATAATAAACTGCAAGTTTGCTCTAACAATACAATGCTGTTATCAGTTTTAGCGATGAAATAAAGTGATTAGAAATGACCGATCTAACAATGGGATTAATTTTGCGTTCAAGACTTATGCAAATTGCCACGTTAATCCTTTTGTGCCTTATCTGTAATATAATAATAAGTTCAAAAACGGACTAGGACGGACGGGGTCTAGTGCGGAGACCCCTGGAATGTCTGTAACCTTTAGCTGAAAATAAATGATCTTTATTCTTTATTCTTCTTCTTTAAAATTATCTGCCATTGGATAAGGAAATATATATTTTATTGATACCTACAACTACATAAAGTAATTTACTTACAATTACCATGCGATGCTATGATGATATACTAGATCTTAAGGGTGTATTTGTGCTATTTTCAACCAAAAGGGTACTTATTGTCGCTTGTCAGTAAGGCGCTATTTCCATATAGCTTCAATTAGAAATCAACCTTATCGACAAGCAACAATGTGGCACCTTTTGGTTGAAAACGTCACATTTATTTATTTAATCGTAAGGCCAAACAATAAATTAGAGAATCGAGATGCTTAAAATATTAGTAATAAAGAATTAAAGATGTATATTATCCAGTGACTTTACACATAGGGTTGCGTTTTCACTTGGCTCAAAGGTGAATAACAGGCAGAGACAGCTACCATAGCCAGCTGTTACCAACTGGGTTAAATCACGTATTTTCATATTATTATGCTTACAATGTGAAACAAAGAGTGTTGACGTCTACGTTTGAAGATTTGGCAAAACGGTTTTAGGCTATTAAATTAAATTAAATTAAATATTCGTTTATTTTAGGCCTGGGGCCCATAAAAATGTTGTTAGTAACAATGCCTTAGACTACATTAGTATATACAACAAGTAATAACAATTAAATCCTTATTGATTAAAAGAAAATTCAAATAAATACTACAAAAATTAATAATTACAAAAAAAAAATCACAAAATAAAAATGTACACAAGCTCAAGCATTATTTGCCTCCATTTGTCATAAATGGAGCAGTCAAACCTATACGCAAACAGCCCCAGGATGCTATTGCTGCTAGGCTAGGCTATGACGGCATTTGAAGGAAACCATAGGGAATATTACGCGAAACTGCGTAGGTGGCGCCACTATTACAATCTGAGGGTAGTATGTAGTTTTAGGCTATGACGGCATTTGAAAGAAACAATAGGGAATATTACGCGAAACTCTGCGTAGGTGGCGCCACTACCACAATCTGAGGGTCTACAATCGAAAATCGAAATTTCGTTATCTAACATCTCTGTTACTCTTACATATTCGAGCGATAAAGAGGCAGATAGTAAAATATCGGATTCGTGTTTCCCGGTAGGTCCTCTGAAAACAAACCGCCTTGATGCATCAATGTCATATTTTATTATCTCTGAAAACTTGTCAAAAACCTGTTAAAGGTACAGTATAAATTACTCTACAGTATATTCTCGACGACTGGTCTGGCCTAGTGGGTAGTGACACTGCCTGTGAAGCCGATGGTCCTGGGTGCGAATCCCGGTAAGGGCATTTATTAAATTTGTGTGATGAGCACAGATTTGTTTCTGAGTCTTGGCTGTTTTCTATGTATTTGTGTATTATATACTAGCTTTTGCCCGCGACTTCGTCTGCGTGGACTTAGTAACAGCAGCTAAAGTAAGTATAGCGCCCGGAAAAATTCTCATAGCAATCATTCAATTTGAGCATATTATGCACACAAATTAGCAGGCACTTCATTAATTATCTCAATTCCACCCCGCTTTTTACTTTCTTAAGGGATGATTTTCGGGATAAAAAGTATCCTATGTCCTTCTCAGGGACTCAACCTATCTCTATGCCAAATTTCATCTAAATCGATTCAGCGGTTTAAGCGTGAAGAGGGAACACACAGACAGAAAGAGAGACTTTCGCATTTATAATATTAATATATTATATACTAGCTTTTGCCCGCGACTTCGTCTACGTGGACTTAGTAACCCCAGCTAGAGTAAGAATAGCGCCTGGAGAAAGTCTTATAGCAATTATTCAATTTGAGCATATTATGCACACAAATTAGCAGACACTTCATTAATTATCTCAATTCCACCCCGCTTTTTACTTTCTTAAGGGATGATTTTCGGGATAAAAACTATCCTATGTCCTTCTCAGGGACTCAACCTATCTCTATGCCAAATTTCATCTAAATCGATTCAGCGGTTTAAGCGTGAAGAGGGAACACACAGACAGAAAGAGAGACTTTCGCATTTATAATATTAATATATTATATACTAGCTTTTGCCCGCGACTTCGTCTACGTGGACTTAGTAACCCCAGCTAGAGTAAGAATAGCGCCTGGAGAAAGTCTTATAGCAATTATTCAATTTGAGCATATTATGCACACAAATTAGCAGACACTTCATTAATTATCTCAATTCCACCCCGCTTTTTACTTTCTTAAGGGATGATTTTCGGGATAAAAACTATCCTATGTCCTTCTCAGGGACTCAACCTATCTCTATGCCAAATTTCATCTAAATCGATTCAGCGGTTTAAGCGTGAAGAGGGAACACACAGACAGACAGACAAACAGACTTTCGCATTTATAATATTAATATATTATATACTAGCTTTTGCCCGCGACTTCGTCTGCGTGGACTTAGTAACCCCAGCTATGTGGACTCAATCTGTGTAAGAATGTACAAATCCCCTATTAGGTGGACAAAACGAGCCGATAACCTAAGATAGAACAGAGTAGCCTCTCGCTACAAGTCCTAACACACATTCCTCATGCCTATAACGTGGGTTACCTGGTTGCTGATTACCGAATTTAGTCTTAGTAATCCTGCTTAAAAATAAAAATAAAGATTTTCTCTAAATCACATTTGACACTACATACATGCTAACCACACTGACACTTCTATGTCACAACTATGTGCAAGCATTAAATGTCTCTCTAGTTTAAACTGTGTCACTAGTTATTTATTAATAATTAATTAGGTAAGTACTAACTTTCGACTATTTCATTATTTTCCACTGTTTTTTGTTGACGTGATCAGGTCCTGGCAGAAAATCAGTGCTTTTCCTAATGGGTGAAGCGTAATACTGAGCCAGAACCTTTTTGTTTTGCTGCGACGCACACAGGATTTTTATTTGTATAAAACAGTATTTTTATGTATTTTTTTCCTTTTCCTCTACATATTATGTAAAAATCGGTGTGACTTATTTGTTGTTGTAATTTTTATTTATTTTCTGGATTGTTCTGTGTACCTATGTCATTTCTGTATTTGAATATTTTGTGTGTATTGTGGCAAACAAATAAACAGTTTATCTATCTATCTATCTATCTATAAACGCTGCCAATATTGTACACTAGCTCCAACTTCCTTATATTGAATGCTACATTTAGTCCGGCCATACGTTTTAATTTATGCCCGAACTTGCCGGCAAGTTTCGATACTGGCTATAAATTGATAATGCAGCGGTGATATACATCCACGTAATTGCCGCTGGTGCAGTTATTGTGATTAGTGGACGTATTAGGGAGATTATAGAGAGAGTATACGTGGGATTGTCTTTGGAATTATTGTTTTATGCATTGTATTCTGGCGTCAAGTTAAATTTCTTTATATACTATGACCTCAAGTCCAAAATGGTATTTCGAATCTTCTACGTAGAAGAGCTTGCATACATGCGTATAAAATTCAGTGGTAGGTATGTGAGCCGTTTTCATATTAAACAAGAGGTTAATGAAAAATTTAAGTTTTTATATTAAATTTATACAAGACTTAATGCTATGAAAAATTCATACGGAAACTAAATAGACCAGCGGTTGTCAAACTTTTTTGGTGACGGAACCCTTCTGGAAAGCGAAATATTTGACGAAATAAAAAAATACCCTATAGAAGAGCTGGTTTTTTTCTTATTAGAGTGCGTTGGGGTAAGATAGAAGGGTTTTTTATGAGGGGTAAGACAAAAAAAATCCGTATGCCAAAGCATTACGGACTACTTTTCATCCCACCCCTCATAAACCCCAACGCACCCCAGGTAGCAAAATGACGTCAAATGACGTCAGCGACGTCGTAATGACGTCATTATGACGTCGCTGACGTCATTTTACGTCATTTTGCTACCTGGGACCCTATTACAAGTATTCTCGCGGAGCCCTAACAGAGGCATTACGGAGCCCTAGAGGTCCGCGGAGCACACTTTGAGAATGGCTGACATAGAATATGTTTGCAAGGGCAGGCTTCAACCAAAATCTTAAAAGGTAAAAGTTGGCTCGATAGGAAAAAAAACACGAAAACGTCTAATTTTCTTAAAATAGCTAGTGATATCGAGGCACCTGACAAGCAAAATGATAAACATGTAAGTATATTTTTAGAGTAAAGAGATAAAAGGTAATTAGGAGCCCGATGGCCATATTCCATCGCATTTTTTACTTTTATAATCTTTATCATTTCTCATGCTCTGAAAGAGGGTCATTGTTGTTCTTAAAGATGTGCAGAAAATTATACGTGTCTGCACCAGAGCATTTTACCTTCGAAGTACGATTTTTTGTGTTTTTTTACGATAAGCAATTGCAATTTGAGGTTAAATGGATTTGTTATACAATTTCCATTCTAATATTTGACTCTCTATTTCATAAACAATGATACTTTTGCCGGAATTGTTAATTGAGAGTACCCTTAAGAAATACTATAAAAATGTATAATTAGTCATGTTTGTAAAAACACATGCATTTTACTTTCCTCGTATTCGGAATTAACAGTAGAGTGTTTAACTCGGGTGAAAGGCATCATTTCAGCCTCGGACTATTGGCGCTCTCACTGCGTTCGAGCGCCAAAATACCTCGCCACGATTGAGTGCCTTTAATCCCTTGATTGAAGGCCTCCTCCCTTCACCCGATGAGGGGTTCTTGTCCGCAAACTAAATTTTTGTTATAAGATTATAATATCAAATTACTTAATAATACATGTGAAAAATTGACTTATTTAAATTGACATACTAAAAATACATAAAATTATATTTATAAATGCTTTACTGTAACGAAACTGACTTATTTAATGTAATTAACTTGGACTCGAAATAAAAGGCTTTTTTATTTTTTATTTTATTTTATTTATTTTATTAATCCCTTGATTAACAATCTACTATTCTTTACATTCAATTTCCTGGCTATACGCCCCCTCTTAAAATTCAAAGATTCTGTCACATCACATGCAAATACTTAGTACCTACACACTATTCTCAACCTCTGTCCATTGTCTCAGGCGCGGGTCACTGAAGGGTCCGCCTAACGAGTCAGGTGACGCTAATAGCAGTGACACAATAGTTGATCATCAGTCACGTCTATTAATCAGGCCGGGGGTTTTTGCTGAAGTAAGTGCTCTTTGATTTACTGGTGAGCTTGATACACTGTGAAACAAGATTATTTTACCATATTACGTACTTACAGAGTAGTTATAGAACATTTACTAAATCATCATTTTGTACGTCCAGAGTACCTAGTTATCTAATATTTACTAATTCATCATTTTGAACGTCTAACGCGAATTTATTTTGTCCTTTGTATCCAACGTGAACTCATCACCTTTTTTTTCGTCAACGATATACTCATTGAAATACATGATTATATACTAATGACTAATGTGATAAAAGTTTAAAACGCAAAAAGAGTTATATTATGTAATGTTAATGTAACGTTGTCGTACATTTTTAGCCGACTCCAAAAAGGTGGACGCTAAAAAAGGAGGATGTTTTCTCAAAGCAGTAATCTTTTTCCAACTGATGTATCACTTTGAAGCAGAACTTTCAATGTATTTATAATGTCGTTTTCCCCAGGGGTAAGCTGGCCATAGCACGCTTGATAATGAGCTCAAAATATATCGTTTATATATTAGTACGAAGTTTTCGAAGTTAGGTTGGTCCACATGGAGAAAAACTGCGTATAATTGTAGTTCAGTCGTTCAAGATATTTGTATAATAATATGATCAGTTAAAGGTTATAAACAAGAAACAGTTCGATCCTACAATAGGCTAGATGACAAATTTTTATTAATGCTATCAATCGATCAGGTTTGTTTTTGGGATCAAATGTCTATATGGGACCCATTGCATTAAAGCAATACAAAAGTCAGAAATGATAGTCAAAGTCCGACAGTCGTACTTCACTCGCGAAACGCTCCTAACTAAACGATAAGTGAACGTGCAAGCGCAAGCGTTGCTGGGGCGTTGGAGCAAGCGTGTCCTATAGCGTGGAGGCCTCGCTCAAAAAGACCAGATCACAAACCTCCAACAAGATGGGAAGACGATATTAAAAAGATTACGGGCCCACTCTGGAGGAGAGAAGCAGCAAATCGGGCTGCTTGGAGGAGTTTTGGAGAGGCGTATGCCCAACAGTGGGCGCATACTCGCTGAGGAAGAAGAGAAGAGAGAAGAGTGGTCTTTTTGGGCTGTTACTGCACACTATGTCTTTAAACGCTGGCTTAAATTAAAATGTATAATTAGAAATAGTGAAAAGTTTGTTGTATATATTTTAATGAATAAATATGAAATATGAAGTGAACGTGACGTCAAGGTCACTGAGAGTCCATCTTGAATGTATGGAAAATAAGTAAAATTGCGATTTTGTCAGTGAAATGTTGCGTTTATACATATAGTTGCTGTACAATCTTTTTTTAGATAAAATGCAAGGAATCGAATGATATCTATACTCTATTTCTTTTTGGAAGTTAAAAAAAAACTTGAAATTTTGAAACTTAGATGCTGTATTTTTTTATTATTTCCATATATGATTGTAATATCCACATTATTGTTCATTTCCTATCTATTTTACTAGATTTTGTAATAAAATTCAACATGTGCCATCATCCCTAATCGTAGAAGCAAAGGAAGCTAGTTTGAAACAAAATTAAAATAAATGCTCCTAAATATCTTGTTTAAGGTCCCCATTAACCCCCATCAATACGAATTATAATAATCAGCCGAGCACTCAATCCGTCGGCACGCCCACAAATTAATCCGGTTACGAACCGGTCCGGTACCGGTACCGGTGCGGGATGTCACCTGCCCACGCCCACTATTTCTCATGATTACGGATATAAAGACAAGAGAAGTGCTATAAATAAGAAGCTTTGTTAAGATTTTAAAGATATAATCCATATGATTTTTTAATGTCCTAAATTCTTAATTTGGAGCGGGTAAAATAAATAAAGAGAGTCAAGGTTTTTAGGGTTCCGTACCCAAAGGGTAAAAACGGGACCCTATTACTAAGACTCCGCTGTCCGTCTGTCCGTCCGTCTGTCTGTCACCAGGCTATATCTCATGAACCGTGATAGCTAGACAGTTGAAATTTTCACAGATGATGTATTTCTGTTGCCGCTATAACAACAAATACTAAAAAGTGCGAAACCCTCGGTGCGCGAGTCCGACTCGCACTTGGCCGGTTTTTTTATATTTAATTTTTACACGTTTTAAGTTAACACACTATTAACCAAGGGCAAATGCCATGAAAACATTCACACGGAAACTATACTATTATAGTTGGTCAAGCAAATCTTGTCAGTAGTATAAAAGACGAGAAATTCAAATTTTCTATGGGACGATAACCCTTCGTGCCTAAATTATTTTAATATGCCGCCTTTTTCCTCTATTTATTTTCAGTTGTATAGATATCGTTATTACCCTGCATACCAATAGCATAGCAGTGTCTTGTTTGTTTGTGCTTACGAATACAATTTTATTCTATTATATTTCTATTAAGTAATTTTAGTATCAAATAGCCGAGGGATCTAACGAGCAAAGTTTGAAACCGAAGTATACTTTCAGAGTTATTGAGGTAAAACGTTAGAGTTAGATCAAGAAAAGTCTGCAAAGACTTTGACATCACACGCAGTGCCAGTGTTATTTACACGTCATCCATACTAATATTTATAATGCTAAAGTCTGTCTGTCTGTCTGCCTGTGTGTTCCCTCTTCACGCTTAAACCGCTGAATCGATTTAGATGAAATTTGGCATAGAGATAGGTTGAGTCCCTGAGAAGGACATAGGATAGTTCATATCCCGAAAATCATCCCTTAAGAAAGTAAAAAGCGGGGTGGAATTGAGATAATTAATGAAGTGCCTGCTAATTTGTGTGCATAATATGATCAAATTGAATGATTGCTATGAGAATTTTTACAGGCGCTATACTTACTTTAGCTGCTGTTACTAAGTCCACGCAGACGAAGTCGCGGTCAAAAGCTAGTAATTTCATAGAAGTATGACGTTTATAATAACATCTGCACTGCGTGTGCTGTCAAAATCTCTGCAGATTTTTCTTGGTTTGACTCTAAAACCAGCACAATCACCAAATCTTCCGTCGCAAGATTTGCGCGGCGCGACATAATATATCTTTTTTCTAATTTCCTGGTTAAAACCATCCCCTCTTAATGGTGTCATATTTAGCTAAAATGTTACTTTGAGAATATTATGTCTTTTCCAGTAACTTTTTTAATCAGAGCCATCAATAAGCGCTGACGTCGCGCGGAACACGGCCGAATTAGACAAGACAGCCGTATGTTACGACGGACCGCAACTGTGTCTCGGTAATTGCTTTAGGTAACTACCCTAAACTATAAACTGAAATAGGTCATATGCTAAAGAAAAAAACCGGACAGGTGCGAGTCGGACTCGCGCACCGAGGGTTCCGTACTTTTTAGTATTTGTTGTTATAGCGGCAACAGAAATCGTGTGGTGAATCGCGAAGTGGAAAGCATCTTTGAGTATCTAAAACGTAAAACGTGTCTATTTGTGACGTTTTCTACCAAAAGGTACCACATTGTCGGTTGTCGATAAGGTTGATTTGAAATAAAAACCACATGGAAACAACGCCTTATTGACAACCGACAATAAGTATCCTTTTGGTTGAGAATGGCATTTAGTGTTTGGACCTATGGCGAGTCGTATCGCCAGCAGCCATCAATATCTGGTGACATCGCACCTCGAGAACATGCTAGAATTGGACAAGACACAGCCATATGTTAGCGATAGACCTCCTAACTGCCTACGTTAGATGGGCGGTCAGGTAAGCCGACACAATTAATGGCTAGTCGTGAACATTGACTGCTGGACACGTTTCTTAAGATCTAATTGAAGAAAGCCCAATTTTAGATTATCTAAGCTGACTTGGAGGATTTGAAAAAAAACCGGCTAAGTGCGAGTCGGACTCGCGCACCGAGGGTTCCGTACTTTTTAGTATTTGTTGTTATAGCGGCAACAGAAATACATAATCTGTGAAAATTTCAACTGCCTATTAGCTATCACGGTTCATGAGATACAGCCTGGTGACAGACAGACGGACAAACGGCCAGACGGACAGACGGACAGCGGAGTCTTAGTAATAGGGGGCCCTATCCGTTTTTACCCTTTGGGTACGGAACCCTATAAATGGATAATTAATAATTCACCGCTTTGGGCAAGATTCAAACTTGCGACCCTAGTCCAGAGCACTAGTCCGACCGCTCTTAAACCAATACTTTTACTTTTATTAAAATCACACATTGAAACGTATTATTGAAGTGAAACTTCTAATGCGACTTCCAACAAGGTTGCGTTAAACGTTTAACGCTACCATAGATAATTTAATTTTATACTCTATTATTAACTCACTAAAGTTAACTTTCGCTCGCCCAGCACGGTGTCTCTTATCTCTCTCTCTCTCTCTCTCTCTCTCTCTCTCTCTCTCTCTCTCTCTCTCTCTCTCTCTCTCTCTCTCTCTCTCTCTCCCTCTCTCTCTCTCTCTCTCTCTCTCTCTCGAAACAAGAGTGTGACCAGTAAGTTGAATAGGGTAATTTCCGGAAAGTAGGCTAATTGATGCTAGTTTCGCTTCTTTCGCGCGGAGGGACTACGCACTATTTTTTTCTTGACTACAATTAATGACATTCAAATAAAATAAATATAAACAATCTAATCAGCATCTGTGTCCACCGCTGACCGCTTATGTACGTAGCATGATAGGTAGCGCGCCAGCGGTTTTATTCCAGAATGCCAAAACAAACTAAAATTGTGACATCAAAATCATATCTAAATGATGTCAGTCGCCCGTGCGTCTCTCTCGCACCTATACATGTACGGACAAGTGTGAGCGAAATGCGCGCGAATAACATCATTTTGATGTCAAATGTAAGTTTGCATTGGCCTCCAAGTTGTACGTAAGTATATAATTCCACGCGTACACGAGACTTTTCCGAAAGATCAAACGGCTTATCACGTCCGGGCTGACGGCCGCGGATTACCGTGACGCGTCCCCTGTCACCTGTCAACTGTCACGAGGACATTTTGTTTATCTGACTGTTGACGGCCTTTTCATGTTGTCTTAGAGGTGTTAAAGTCACTGAAAGTAGCGAGTTTTTTGACGGTTGGTCTGAATGGAGGAGGGTGATGATTTTGAGTTTCTGTTTATAATACGGCGAGTAGTTTAAAACGCTAATATATAGAATAAGCAGATACATCCATACTAATATTATAAATGCGAAAGTCGGTCTGTCTGACTTTCTGTCTGTGTGTTCCCTCTTCACGCCTAAACCGCTGAATCGATTTAGATGAAATTTGGCATAGAGATAGGTTGAGTCCCTGAGAAGGACATAGGATAGTTTTTATCCCGAAAATCATCCCTTAAGAAAGTAAAAAGCGGGGTGGAATTGAGATAATTAATGAAGCGCCTGCTAATTTGTCTGCATAATATGCTCAAATTGAATAATTGCTATAAGAATTTTTCCAGGCGCTATACTTACTTTAGCTGCTGTTACTAAGTCCACGCAGACGAAGTCGCGGGCAAAAGCTAGTCTTTTATATATTACTGCTTGAAGTCAATTAATTAAGAAGCCCATGTATTAACGTCATGGTGTGGTAAAAGGCACGTATTCATTGTACAAGAACATATATAATAGTCTCTACCCTACGCTATAGCTCAGTGTAGATTACGTTTGTTCATACACGTACATTTGTTCGCAAATGTGTGCAGGTTCGTTCGCGATTTTTATCCCTTGTCCCTTGAACAACTTGGACCAAAATATGAAATGACTAGCTTTTGCCCGCGACTTCGTGTGCATGGAATCAGTAACAGCAGCTAGGGTAAGTTTAGCGCCTGGAGAATGTCTAACAGCAATCATTCAATTTGAGAATAATATGCACACAAATATTAGGCAACTCATTAATTATTTCAATTCCACCATGATTCCACCCCGCTTTTCACCCTCTTAAGGGATGATTTTCGGGATAAAAACTATCCTATGTCCTTCTCAGGGACTCAACCTATCTCTATGCCAAATTTCATCTAAATCGATTCAGCGGTTTAAGCATAGACAGACAGACAGACAGACTTTCGCATTTATAATATTAGTATGGATTAGTATGGATTAAAAAATTAATTTTCATGCAATATATAATTTTCTCTCGATGCCTGTAGTATTTAGTATTTAACATCCTCAAACCAATTATTATGTTATACATATTTATGTCCGTGTTTACTTTCTAGGTCTATATTTTTTTACAATCAAGATACCGCCTCGCTCAGCGATGACCATTCTCGAAGATTTAGCACAATCGCATTTATGTTCATTCCCTCCGTTTGTATAGAACACCGTTTGTCTCGGCTATCTGAAGATGGCATCTATCTGCCCCGCACCCACTTCGCTAAATCAACGCGTATTGTGCTCAACTAGACACCCACGGTAGTAAGTTCTTGACGGACTACAGATCCAATGTCTATCCTACGTTTTGCGAGCGAGATTTGAACCAAGAATCAAACTTTTAAGGCGGTTCCCTGAGCCAGAAGGCGAAAAATCTCCTTATATGATCCTGTTTTTCTAAGAGGCGTTGATATTTGTAGACGTGGAAAAAATATATGTAGAACTTGACTATATTATCTTTAATATCATAGCTTCCGATACACGAATTATGACACTTCGCTCGATACAATTAATTCCCAAAGTAACCTCTAACTCGGACTTTTAATCCAACTTTACTCGGTTATTTATTATGTGATACTATAAACAAAAAAAGAAGAAAAAACAATCTTAACTTGAATAGTAATTTCATAGCTTTCGAATTTCGATATTGTAGGGTAACGTTTTTAAAATAAATAAAAATCGACAAAATTCGATCAAAATTGACACTTGGCGCGCATGATCTTTCCCGTTCTTTCTTGCGAAATGTGACAGAGACAGCGGCAAACCGAGGGAAAGGCCTTAAGATAATTACGACGATCGCAAACTTAAGAAAACATTTATCTGGATTTATAAACCCCGATATGAAAAGGGATGTAACTTATAGAACATCTGTAGGGGAGACCGGGGAGAGTTGTGACAGAGCAGAGTTGTGACTTAGTCGATTTTTTGGAACCTCGATTTTAACTGTTAGCGAACTTCCAACAGTGCGCGTTTGTTAACTAGTAACTTGAACTAACAAACGCGCGCTATTGCGAGCTCGTTATTAGTTAATAGATTCCAAAAAATCGACGATGAGAGTGGAGAGATAGGAGAGAGACGTTGTGAGAGAGGAAAGTTGTGACAACTCTCCTTGGTCTCCCCTGTGTCTGGCATTCGTAGCTTTTACACGTACGGGTGAACGACTTCATGGTTTACTTTTAACGAAAAACTAGTCTGTCGGTATAATTATACTTGTTGTAACATGTCGGGAATTATCTTAATTTTCTCTCTGTAAATTTGTTTAATAAAATGGTAAGCATTGATGTTAAAAATTAAAAAGTTAAATAAAATAGTAGATATACTCGGGCACACCCATTCTGTTAACAGGCGGCAAAGTTAAAAATTACATCCCATAGGTAATAGGGTATTCCACAAATTTTTATTAATGGTATCAGTCGATCAGGTTTGTTTTGAGGATCAAATGTCTGTATGGAACCCATTGTCTTAAAGCAATACAAAAGTCTGAAATAAATGCCATATATATATATATATATATATATATATATATATAATATATATATGTCGTATATGACATTTATTTCAGTTTATAGTTTAAATAGTAGTGTGTCTACTTAAAAAACCACAAATTAAAATATTTTCATAGAAAATAATTTAATTTGTTCTTAGAGTATTAATGGCAGCGCCATCTCTCTTCGCTAGCCCGTAATCACCCGAGTTGATTCAGTTAGAAGGTCGAACCATACTGTTCTACCTTAGAGATGGCCAGGGGGCGCCACAAGCCTTCGGGAATTGTCATACTTGGAAATTTCGACCCATGCCACCGTGGCCGGATAGCCGAGCGGTTCAGGCACCTGTCCGGTAAACGGGGTACGCTGGTTCGTTTCCAGCTCTGGACACTGGAGGCTTTGGTCATTTTTTCCTTCGTATATGACATTTATTTCAGTTTATAGTTTAAATAGTAGTGTGTCTACTTGAAAAACCACAAATTAAAATATTTTCATAGAAAATAATTTAATTTGTTCTTAGAATACAAAAGTCACAAATGATAGTCAAAGTCCGACACCCGCACTTTACTGACGAAACGCTTCTAACAAATTGGCATTACATCGTGACGTCAGCATGTAACGTCGCTATTGCTTAGAAGCCGTGGAAAACAAGGAAATTTGCATTTTTTTCGGTGAAATACTGCGTATATCTATATTATTGCTTATACAATATAGTTTTTAATAAAATGTAAGGAATCGAATGGCACCATTATTTTCTTTCTATTTGGAAGTCAATTTTTTTAAACTTTTTTTATACTACGTCGGTGGCAAACAAGCATACGGCCCGCCTGATGTTAAGCAGTCTCCGTAGCCTATGTACGCCTGCAACTCCAGAGGAGTTACATGCGCGTTGCCGACCCTAACACTCATCTCCCTCGAGCTCTGGCAACCTTACTCACCGGTAGGAACACAACACTATGAGTAGGGTCTAGTGTTATTTGGCTGCGGTTTTCTGTAAGGTGGAGGTTGGGCTCTGCTCTAGATCTGGAATGACAGCCGCTGTCCTGTGCCCTACCACATAAAGCAAGATGTTATTCACAGTGCCCATACCTCTCTTTTGGACGTAGCCGGGTTCTGGACGCGGTAACTGGAGTATTTATTTATTATTCTCATTTTCAATCTATTTAACTAGATTGTTATAAAATTCAACATGTGGAAATAACCCTATTTAAATTTCGCGCCTCTTTCTACTGACAATGTAGGTGTGCTAGAATATAGTTACAAGAAATAACTACTTTTTAATTTAATTCATTTATTCATATAATACAGTTACACAGTCCACATTGTCGACAGGAATTGTCGGTCCGGTTGATAGGCGTCTCAGGCGATCATAGGGCGGGCGCTTTCTTTGCCCAGAGGCTAAGTCTGGCGGTGCAGAGGGGTAACGCCGCTAGTGTCCTTGCGACCATGCCGGAAGGGGGTGATTTGGGGGAAGTCTTTTATATTTAAGGTTTAGTTTTAGGTTTTGTTAGCATAAGTTTAAATTGTACATTTTAAATGTTAATGTAAATTATTTGTTATTAAATGTGTTGCCATTTCAAAAAAAATGTATAAATGTGTCTGATTTCCTATGACAATAAACAACTACAAGAGCAAAAAAAGTTACACAGTTACACATATACTATAAATGCGCCAAACTGGAGTAACCAGTTTGTTGGCGCGCTCTTACTTAATTAAATGTTTACATTTTCTATTGTTTTCTATTGTTGTTGTTGTTGTTGTTGTTGTTGTTGTTGTTGTTGTTGTTGTTGTTGTTGTTGTTGTTGTTGTTGTTGTTGTTGTTGTTGTTGTTGTTGTTGTTGTTGTGGCTCGTACCAATGAGTTTTTCGGAACTTATGTACGAAATATCATTTGATATTTACCAGCCGCTTTTCGGTGAAGGAAAACATCGCGAGGAAACCGGACTGATCCTAACAAGGCCTAGTTCCCCCTCTGGGTTGAAAGGTCAGATGGCAGACGCTTTCGTAAAAACTAGTGCCTACGTCGATTCTTAGGATTAGTTGTCAAGCGGACCCCAGGCTCCCAGGAGCCGTGGTAAAATGCCGGGATAACGCGAGGAAGAAGAAGAAGATTTTCTATTGTTAGTTCTATTGTTTGTTAGTGTTGTGTGACTTCCTTATTATAATTGTTAATAATTAGCATAGAGTAACTTATACTTGAGCGGTACTGTCATAGTAAATTTTGTAACCCCAGTAAATTCACTGCCATCTGTCGACACACTTTGAAACTAAAAATGAAGATTTATAAAAATACGATAAAATGTATTTAAATATGGATAAATGATTTTTTTATTTGCATTAATTATTTTTATATGATTTTGACCCATGTTCTTTCACTGGTATGCGTTAAAATTATAAATAACAAACGAAACAGTCAACGCCCTCTATACGAGTGTAGGCCAAAACTAGTGGCGCCATCTGATCGAGAATCAAATTTTCTTGATTTTCGAGGCACGTTTTTTCCTTAGACTGTATCTATCTATTACGGAGTTATATCTATCTTTGATAATTAGTGACATTAACGTTTTAACACAACCACCGATGACATAATTAACACAGGCTCGCCTGACTTGTTACCGTTCAGTATATCACCGTTCCAGGTACAGTCAGATTTAATATAATGGTCGTGTGGTCATTAGCCAGTCGATTGGCCATCAATTGCGGGTTAGTGCAGTCCGTAAGCTCCTGTACACAGCTGGACTAGATTGATGAGGAGGGGGTTAAGACGCAACGTACCTATGTACGTAATGTTTACTTATAATAACTAACCTTTATGCTATACTTAAATGCATATACTTAAATACTTATTTCCTCTGTACCTACTCTCAGCATTGCAATGAACTGTTATCTTAACTATAACTTTAGTTTAGTTTAATTATAATTCAATTTGTTACTTTCTGTACCTACATAATTAACTATTATTGTATTGGTTGTACCCTTAACTTGCTGCTGGAAGAGCGGGGTCTCCTGTCACAAGTATTGCAATACTTACTAGGAGGTCCCAACCCTTTCTCAAATTGTAACACAATGATTGTGACCAATAAACGATTTTTCATTTTTCATTTCATTTTCATTAATAACTCCTCTATTAAATATATAAACCTAACTAAACTAACTTTAGTTTATAGCTTTATAGCTCTGATTTTAGTTTTTATTTTTTATTTTAAGCTTAATTTTATTTATTTTTAGTTTTAGTTTTTAAGTTTTATATGTTAGCTATTTACACTGTAAAATTATGATATTATTTTTATAAATTGTAGATGATTAAAAGACACAATTTATCTAATATTGATACGGTACTAAACTAACTAAATATACACGGTGGCTGAAAAAACGTTTCCATTCTCTTTTCCAGGGAGGTTTTGGGATTATACTGAGCAACTTTTACTACGGGACCAACTCCGAAAAAAAAAGTTGTTTCATACATTTTGACTGGTCCATTTTCTATGGGAGGGTAATTTTTTTTGTCGCGATTTCGTGGTCGGTCTCAATAGTAAAAGTTGCTCAGTATAATCCCAAAATCTCCCTGGCAACGGGAATGCGCATATTTTTTAGCCACCCTGTATACGTAGGAAATAAGTTTTGTTTATTACTAACATTTCCATGGACTGATTATATGTCTAATGCAAATAAATTTAATTGAATAAACCTAACTAAATTATCTAAATATATTACTATGCACAAACTTGGCAGTAAAAATGCATTCATATCACTATAAATGTGACGTTTTCAAGCAAAAGGTACCACCTTGTCGCTTACTATAAGGACGAAATTTGCTTGTATCCTTATACGAATAACCTGTTACAGCGTCCTTATAGCAAGCGACAATGTGGTACCTTTTGCTTGAAAACGACACATATACTTTTTTGACGACCGGTCTGGCCTAGTGGGTAGTGACCCTGCCTGTGAAGCCGATGGTCCTGGGTTCGAATCCCGGTAAGGGCATTTATTTGTGTGATGAGCACAGATATTTGTTCCTGAGTCATGGGTGTTTTCTATGTATTTATGTATTTGTATATTATATATATCGTTGTCTAAGTACCCACAACACAAGCCTCCTTGAGCTTACTGTGGGACTTAGTCAATCTGTGTAAGAATGTCCTATAATATTTATTTATTTATTATTATTTATACTTGACGTAGCATTCGGCTTGAAAACTTAGCACGGTTCGAACTTCCGCTCGTTTTTTCGTAGCGCGTGCTACGCCGCCGTAGCTACGCCGTAGCACTCATGCAGTTCCCGATTTGAACAATGCTTATAATATGTCACAGCGATACGATACCGATCTGTCAGTGTCAAATCTTTGCATTCAGTTAATTAAGGCAAAATTATACATTTAATTTAAAATCGTTATATATAGCAGTAAAAACCTATTGCTCGTTTCAAGTTGCGGTAGGTAGTATTAAAAAACCGGCCAAGTGCGAGTCGGACTCGCGCACGAAGGGTTCCGTACCTTTACGCAGAAAACGGCAAAAAAATCACGTTTGTTGTATGGGAGCCAAACTTAAATATTTATTTTATTCTGTTTTTGGTATTTGTTGTTATAGCGGCAACAGAAATACATCATCTGTGAAAATTTCAACTGTCTAGCTATCACGGTTCATGAGACAGCTGGTGACAGACGGACGGGCAGCGGAGTCTTAGTAATAGTGTCCCGTTTTTACCCTTTGGGTACGGAACCCTAAAAATAAACGCTGTTTGATCTGTCAAGAAGATTAACGGATACCTACCACACGAAACCAACTCAGTCAATCAGTTTAACCCACAAATCCAACACAGTTATCAATAAACACTAAAAAACAACAATTTATCACCCCATTGTAGGGTGACGTAGTATTGTGAAGGGATCACGGCTCAGTCACTACAATCGGGACAAAGGTCCCTTTGTGCTAATGAAGAATGGTCACCCTGTTTAGATTAATTCGGGGGCTAATGGCGGCCAGTTGTCATTTGTTATATTAGTGGGACGGATGCTTTCTTTGTGGTTAATGTATGCAAATTTAATTTCTAGAGAGTGTTTTGGTGATCATTTTGGAGGTAGAACAAGAGTGAATAGGCTGTTACTGAACCGGTGAGCTCCATCTTAGGCCCTGTCTTCACTTTCCATCAGGTGTGACTAGGGCCAATCGCCGATCAGTTTATAAAAAAAAAAAAAAAAAACATTACGTCTAATGAGGGAGTAATGATTTTAACTAGAGATGGGTATTCGGCAAACTTCATATTCGGCCCATCTCTAATTATAACGGCTAAAAACTTCTGAGCACCTATAATAATCACCTTTTTTTTTTTTTAGACAATTAGCGACTGATTAAAATTACTCAGCCACTCCGCAGTTAACTATGGAAGTTTCCTTAACTTCCCTAAAAAAATTGCGAAGACTCACACGAACCCGCCGCCAAAATGCCGCTCCCATACAATAAAGTTACGCTAAAAATTGTTATACAAAGAAAATAGAGCAAGTAGAAGTTTTGTATGTTAAACTTCTACTTGCTATAAATTCTTTCTATTACAATTTCCAGCAAACGAAAACCAATACCATACCTATAAAACTTGAATGTTCATGTTAAACATCATGCTATTTCTTCTGTATCTAACTTAACTCCGATTGTATGGCGGCGGCATTTAACACATCGTTATTTTATATGTGTCAAACTTCTAATCTTCAAATTGTACCTGAAATAAAATCATCAAATGTTTGATTTGCGTAGTTATCATGTTAAGTAAGTGTGAAGTTTCCATACAATCTAATAACCATCAAAAGCCATTAGAGAGCGTAAGTTTGGCGGCCGGATTTAACTGGTGCGGGGCGGTTAGCGCCGGTTAGAACCGGTTTGAGCCAGGTTAGGACTGGTATTACCGTCGCTTAGCGAGCACTTGTCGCATGACATAGTGTTTCATTTGTCTTTTTGGACAATCCACTTCACAGCCTACTTAAGAATACAATACAATACAATACAATACAATACAATACAATACAATACAATACAATACAATACAATACAATACAATACAATACAATACAATACAATACAATACAATACAATACAATACAATACAATACAATACAATACAATACAATACAATACAATACAATACAAATGTTTATTTCATAGAATACAAAGTTACGTTAAAGTTTACCGAAAAACAAGGGAATAATCAGACCAGAACGTAGTAAAAAAAAGTTAGAACCATCTTGAAGGTCCAACGGACCCTAAGACTCACGAGCCAATTTGAACAATGATCTAGATATCAACTAATAGATATCCGCTAGATATGAAACAGAAACGATAACGAGATATTTAAGAAAGTCATGTCAAATATGACATTACTGCGATTCCGAATGTCCTCTTGAACGATCTCTTTAAGATTTGCTTAAGATATTACTTAGACATCCAATGGATATCTAATGGATATCCCAAAACGTCACAATAATTGTAGCGTGAAATGACAATTGGTTTCTCGAATCGAACTGCAAATGATAACTAGTTGAGAACTAAACTATAACGTATCTATTAGATCTCGTATTGTTCTCGTATCTAGTAATTATCACGTTGTTCGAATTGACCGGTCAAGGTCTAGCACCTAATTCAGCTGTGGAATCCGAAACACGATTTTTTCTTTTAAAAATTCTTTTACAAATAAATAACTAGTAGAACTGAAGAATTTTGCAGTGATTACGTCTTAGCAAACAATCACCAACATTCCGTAAGCTCTGTATGCAGTACGAATAGAGATCAGGTGAGGTTTACTTTGTCGCCTTTGAGGCTTACGCGGCTTGACTGTTGCGTTGCTAGTTCTGATTTTCATTTCTAGTCGAGTTGGTACAGCCTAGTCTTAGTACAAATACAAATGGTATTACTTCTCTCATACGGCGACTATATCTGCAGCTGTGGGATGGAACAGGACCGCACGCGACCGCCGCGCGTCGTTACTCACCGCTGTGCGACATGCTACACTTAGGCCTACTGTCCACGGAAGCGTAGCTGCATAGACGCGTACTCGTCATTGTACGCTTGCTGTACGCTTGCTTGCAGCCTACATACAAAACCGCACAACTCTGTCGACAGAGCGGCAACGTCGCGTCAGCGACGCTGCATGCTAGCTTCACGCCGCTGGGCGTACGCCGGGCTACATCGCAAGGAATAGCACGTTAAGTTTTTGTAAATAACGTCTTCATCGTTGGACGACATTCTCACGAATGAAAGGAAATGTAGGCTACGATACGCTTACGCTACGCTTCGTGGACAACGTCTGTACGCCGGGCTACATGGCAGCTGCACTGCGTATTCATGCAGCGTCTATGCAGCTACGCGTCGTGGACAGTAGGCCTTACTGAACGGACTCCTGCGCACGGATCAAGTGGCCATTTTCGCTAATCATTGGCTTAGGCTAACGTCCAGGTGCCTCGCCTAATGTGAGAGTAAAGTAAATGACCGTACGACAGTGTATAGGTATATGACTGGGTAACCGATAATGTATTAACAAAATGTGATATACATACTTTATTACATTTTGCTAATGTATATTAATTAGCATAGTAGCAAAGTAATTAGCATATTAGCAAGTGTAATTGGTGTAAACCGTTCTTGTGAATATAAATAAATAAAGATAACTCTAGTTGATTCACTCGTCATGCTTAATAATAATATTGTTTAAACTTCTCAGACACCTATTTACTCAGAATCATCGTCATATATGTGCAGAAAGAAGTCCACTGCCAAGCACAACCAACCAAGGGACGATCAAGGTGAACCAAGACGACTGAAGAGTGGTGCACATCTTCGTAATAATAATGGTTGGTGCGTTGTCTAAATGCAACGGTTTCTTAGTCCTATCCGAACTTTAAAAATCCAATTCTACACTCACTGATACTGTAGTTAAATTCCAAATTAACCTCTTGCTGTCTTTACTCAATCGTAGCGATCAAAGAGGAATTTCCTCCCGCGGACGCTTCGGCTGTGAAATGAGCTCCTTGCCGAGGTTTTCCCGAGGGGCTACAGTATGGGGTTCTTCAAAAAAGGAGTGTACAGGTTTTTAAAGGGTCGGCAACGCGCATGTAATATCTCTGGTGTTGCAGGCGTCCAAATTCTACGGTAACTGCTTACCATCAGGCGGGCGGGGCGGGGCTTGATTGCCACCGACGTGGTATAAAAAAAATGCGTGTTAAGTGCATCCTGAACGCAAGCGTATGTGGTTATTGCTTTGCATTAATAAAAGGTATGGTCCAATGGTACCACATTCTGTGTTTTATCCTCTTCATTGTGAAGATGTCCGAGTCCGACTCGACCATCTGTCACTGTGTAATTTTAAACTTAAATATTTATTTAACTAACATTATTAATGTAGCAATATTAGTAGGTATGTTTGCTCCTCTTTCACCTAAAATCGCCACAACGGATTTTGATTAATTTCGGCAAACAAGTAGTTTAGACCCCAGAAAAGGACAGGATAACTTTTATCGACGAACTCTTCCACTAAAGGAGTGCAGAATGTAACATCATCATCATTTTAGCCTTCAGTCGCCCACTGCTTGTAGCCTTTGACGACCGGTCTGGCCTAGTGGGTAGTGACCCTGCCTGTGAAGCCGATGGTCCTGGGTTCGAATCCCGATAAGGGCATTTATTTGTGTGATGAGCAAAGATATTTGTTCCTGAGTCATGGGTGTTTTCTATGTATTTAAGTATTTATATATTATATATATCGTTGTCCGAGTACCCATAACACAAGCCTCCTTGGGCTTACCGTGACTTAGTCAATCTGTGTAAGAATGTCCTATAAAATTTATTATTATTATTTATTTACTGCTGAGCATAGTTAGGCATCACTTCGTGTACGCCACTTATTCCGATCCTGGGCTAGTCTCATCTAAAAGTGCCCCGCGATTTTTCAAACGTCATAAATATGGATGGGGGGAAGTTTAACAGTTCATAAGTAAACGCAGTCGCGGACAGACTGTCCTGATCAACCTTTTAACCAGCCATTCGGCAACATACCTGCGACCGTTTTTAAGCAACAGCCCAAATCGCCGTACCACGGTGCATTACGCCCCAGCTTTACGATTAGTCGCTGACATTTTGCTAAAAGGGTGCGATTGTCGCCTAACTTTATTTTTATTTGGTCGATGTTTACTTTAAGTGTGCGTCGTAACACTAAATACTACTAATCGTGTTGTAAGAGCAGTTGTTAGTGTTGTTAGTGTTTCTGTATGCATCTTAATAATATTGATATATGACTAGCCTGAGCGTTGATTTCATCCTTTTAATCTCGCACAGAATAAGTATGGACAGTAAGTTAAACTAATTAATCGCACTTAAACTATCGTGAGACATATTTCAAAATATTTATTAGTACGGTTTTCACTCACTATTATTTTTAGTCGCTTTTGGCGACATGTTTCGGATTCTTTGGGAATCCATCCTCAGGCACGAGTGTCCGCGGCGGTTGTACGTCGTGCACTGAAACGCCGCCGCCGCCGTCTGTGTGCACGACGTACAACCGCCGCGGACACTCGTGCCTGAGGATGGATTCCCAAAGAATCCGAAACATGTCGCCAAAAGCGACTAAAAATAATAGTGAGTGAAAACCGTACTGATAAATATTTTAAAACTAATTATTTTACTCTACAAATTAATTTCTAATTCCTAGTTCGTGTTACCGGCGCGTATCAAATCTGTTTGATCCGCTTCTAGATAGTTTTGTTACTTCCAGTGTCTACTGCAAGGTACCTAACTAAAAACTGCACAGTTATTCACTGTATAACTTATGTCTTGTTTAACTTCGGGAAGAAATAAAATTATTTTATTATTTTAACTATTTCGATTTGTGTTTTTAGGGTTCCGTATCTTAAAAGGAAAAAACGGGACCCTTATAGGATCACTCGTGCGTCTGTCTGTCCGTCTGTCACAGCCTAGTTTCTCCGAAACTACTCGACCAATTAAGTTGAAATTTGGTACACATATGTAAGTTTGTGACCCAAAGATGAATATGTAACTTAAACAAATGAATTTTAAACATCGGGGCCACTTTTGGGGGGTAAATGAGAAAATAAAAAATAAAGTTTTTCTAACTATATCGTCTTACATATCAAATGAAAGAGCTCACTTTGAGAATCTCAAATATATTTCTTTTATAATTTTAGGATAAACAGTTTAGAAGTTATTCAAGAAAATAGGCAAAAAATTACCATTCCCCCCCCCCCACCCCCCTTTATCTCCAAAACTACTGGGTCTAAAATTTTGAAAAAAATACACAAAATAGTTCTTTACCTATAGATCACAGGAAAACCTATTAGAAATGTGCAGTCAAGCGTGAGTCGGACTTAATTACTTTGTTTTTGATCCGACCCCTACGGGTTTTTAAAGGCATTTCACTCACGTTTCACATAAAAAACACATTGTTTAAATTGTGTAATGAACGGAACCCTTGGAACGCGAGTCCGACTCGCACTTGGCCGGTTTTTTAAGTATTTAGTCACATAATATTGTCTTCGGTTACCGCGATAGTTACTCATGAAATAAAACTATGAAAACGGATTATATCGCGTATATTGAATTTATTGACCAGTCACCCGTTGACCACGAACGCTGTAAAGAGTTCGAAACGTCGGGATGTATTATAAATTCAATATACGCGATATGATCCGTTTTCATAGTTTTATTTTATTTAGTCACATTCAGTATTGTCTTGTTCATTCACTTGAGAGGGTGTAAGATGAAATTGCTAGTAATAATGTCGTTTGGAATTAAAGACTTGTTAAATCCGGACAGCGACATATATACATAAATATGTAAGTACTTTTTTATCAAACCTACTGCGACGCTTAGATTGTTAGTATCTTATTTTTTACAATATTCGTTATTTAATCATTTAGAGAGAAAATAAGTTATAAGCAACAAAGATAGATATAACTCCGTAATAGATGGATACAGTCTAAGGAAAAAACGTGCCTCGAAAATCAAGAAAATTTTATTCTCGTTCAGAGGGCGCTACTAGTTTTGGCCTACAGTCGTATAGATGGCGTTGACGGTTTCGTTTGTTCTTTAACAATTTTAACGCATATCAGTGAAAGAACATGGGTCAAAATCATAAAAATAATTAATGCAAATAAAAAAAATCATTTATCTATATTTAAATACATTCTATCGTATTTTTATAAATATTTATTTTTAGTTTTAAAGTGTGTCGACAGATGGCAGTGAATTTACTGGGGTTACAAAATTTACTATGACAGTACCGCTCTAGTATAAGTTACTCTATGTAAGCAATAAGAAGCACACTATTTGACATTACTTAGGTAATAGCAATTGTTGCCCACTGTTTAGAAAACAATAAAAATGCAGATATAAATGGAAAGATCTTTGTTATCAAACATCAAACATTTATTCAGCAAATAGGCCACAAGGGCACTTTTACACGTCAATCTTTACAAGCAATAAAATTAACCAAAAATTACAAAAAACAATTACAAATATGGAATCAATGAAATATTAGATACTTTGTTAGAGATGTCGAATCTTAATGTCGAATTACACAAAAAAAAGTTATCAAAACATTTTGTGTAAGAAACTAGAATTTTTTGTTTAAATTTTAAGTTTTATTTCGTGCTAAATTCTACAAATGTAGTACCTAAATAGTAAAATGAGAACGGATTGCACCTTCTTTTTTAAAACGACACGATTCTTCTAGCAACAGTGTAGCAACAAGACATTGCAACTTTTTCTCATTAAAACGCCCCAATGAAACCTCTACTTTATCTCCTATCCAATTTAAAACAGCATCAATTTTTCCCCGTTAATTGATTACCAGTAATTGAACAAATTGGTCGCCGACAACGGCCTATCAATAAGGTCGCCGGTTAAATTGAGACAAGCGAGTAACGACTGTGCTTGATGCATTCTCGGCCTTATGGACTTGCGAGACAAAGGGGTACTAAGACGTGTAAAGTATTTTTCATTTCTCATGCTCTGAAAGTGGGTCGTTATTGTTCTAAAAAGTGTACCTACTGAAGCCTACTTAGCCGTTTTTTTAAATGCACATGTATTTTACTTTCCTCGTATTCGAAATTAAAAGTAGTGTTTAATTCGGGTAAAAGTCAATGGTGCCGAGGTAGTTTGGCGCTTGAACATAGTGAGAGTGAGAGTATGCCTTTCATCCCTTGGTTAACAATCTATTGTATGTGCCACTTCGCAATTCGCAACTTGCCAGTGACAATAATATGAGATCCCCGGGGCCACAGGTCTAGAATGTACAAGAAAGCCTGTCAAATATAAAAAAACGCGACGAAAATTGAAGTGATGAAAATATCATTGGAAGTATATAATTCTAAAGGTGATTGCTAAGTCTTTGTTTATCAACAGAATTTGGCACCTGGATGAAGTAAAAATAGAAGGCAAGTTAAACTTATTTAACCTTCTTCCTATTTTTACTCCATCTTCTTGGTATGGCGTACAGCGCCACCTACCTTATCTGTGTTTGCGGCTATTTTCTTGTACTGTACGCGTCTTAGTAATACTCTGTCTATTGTTGAGCGTTATGTACAGAGGAACAAATAGCTTAGCATGTTGTCCTGGCGTAAGTTATTGGTAACACGCGCGTCGCACACTTCAAATATTTACGACTAACATCTTAGACCTCAATCACAGTTTATAGATCTTGGTCTTTGTATATTGGCCTTAGTATATCTTCAAACATTCTACATGCAGTTTTATTAGGCGATCCAATGCCGTAATGTATCGCAAATAGTATGCAATTATCGGATAGTTCAGCTAATATAATCAAGAACTACATATATTTTTTCCACGTCTACGAATATCAACGTCTTTTAGAAAAATATGATCATATAAGGAGATTTTTCTCCTTCTGGCTCAGGGAACCGCCTTTTTACTGTTCAAGGGTGAGTCACATTTCTTATTTCGATTAAGACATTCTATCGGTGTCGATAACACTTAAGTCTACTTGAGTCCATATTTTGCCTCGAATAACCGGGCTACGACAATAATTCATCAAAACTTCATATCATCTTCAGATCATAAACACCGAAGTCTAACGGTCCCGAAGTCTCGAGCTCGCATCGTAAAAACCGTTAGGCAACTTCAATCAAGGCACCTGATCTGGGACCCTCGGTGCGGGTTCGACGCCGGCCGTAACATAAACATGGCAACACTATTAAAAGTTAGACTCGTTCTGTAAGCCAAAATATTATTCGGACTACCTTCCTTCTATCGAGACAGATCCGTAGGGTTGGCACCGGTAGGTTACAGTTTGTTTTAGGACCAGGTCTTTTATATAGATAGATATGTTGTGTAGTGTATATTTACGGGGGTCCCTTTGTTTGACATAATTATTGAAAGTCATAATGTCATTGTCAGATTATCATTAGTCATAATTCTGAAACCGTTAACTTAACAGGATTTTCGTAAGGTTATCTTATAGGTTAGGTTTGTTTTCTGGCAATCCTGAAAAGTTACGCGTCTCTGAGCAAAACCAAATTACGACTAACGAAAATGCGGACAATCAATACATTATGAGTTGTTACCTACTCACTTATGTCCTGTCATTGTTTGTAACATGTATTTTTCTTTGTAGTGCACAATAAAGTATTTTATTATTATTCTCTTTATTTCTCTTTCATCTTAGGCTAGGTTTTTATAATATGGATATAAAAGTAAAATACAAAAACACTTATAAAACATTACAAAAAATATATAAACACATTATAAAAAACCTAACCTAGGGTATATTATTATTATTCTCTTTATTTATCTTTCATCTTAGGCTAGGTTTTTATAATATGGATATAATAATTATTATTATTATTATTATTATTATTATGACTTAAAACGTTATGGGAAACAATAGAGACCCATTATTTACGTCGTACAGTGAAACACGGTCTAATTCCAATGTACACTGGCATCAGAATGTTATTTGAATCATGTTATTTAGTTATCACGCATTTCGCTCATACTTGTCCGTACATGTTACATGATACATGTTATTATGGATGGTATAGAAAGGATGCCAATCTCTTATGGCAGAATTTTTGCAAAAGTGACCGCTTTCAGCTTTAAATAATAGTTCCTAATCTCTCTGGTGGCGCTAGTTAGGCTCTGGGACATGAGTATAACATGAACCATATAAGGCAACAAATAACCCGACCAAATTACGTAGGTTGTTTTTGGTAGTATTTCGGTGTATGGTGGCGCCGCCTAATTACTGTTTTTTGATGGACACTTTTCATACATAGAGATTTGGCTCCTTTATATAGTCTCCATGCATGTTATCATTTTAATGTCAGTGTACGTGAATTGGCCCTACAGTGAAGGCCCAAAATAAATAGAATACTCACATAATCCGTTCGTTTAACTCTGTACGAAAAAGTCGTATCAACATTATTTTGACTAGTGTCCGATCAAATTTTTGGTTTCTATTTCGGCAGAATTCGTCATAAAAATCATATATTTCGACCGAAGGTTCGGTTTCGGCTGAAACTAGACCAAATTTTTGGGCAAAAAATGCGGTTTTGGTCGGACACTAATGTTGAATACCTCTTTGTCGATTACTCTCTCTGCAAGGCATTAAAGACATCTTCTCGAGAGTATTTTGAGTTTATCGATAGCTAAAAATACTATTGTGTGTCAACCATGTCCGGTCAGAGTCCGGCGGAGGCCGCTTGTCTCATAAACTCGCGCCTGTATCAGCGGTAATCTGCGGGATTTGTCAATCAGACCCGCTATCTACTGCCCAGATTATACAACTGTATATGTACATACTAGTCAAATTCTTTATTTCAGTGTTGTGTGCCAGCCCTGTGCGGCCAGAGTCCGGCGGAGGCCGCTTGTCTCATAAACTCATGCCTGTATCAGCGGTAATCTGCGGGATTTGTCAATCAGCCCCGCTATCTACTGCCCAGATTATACAACTATATATGTAATTCTTTATTTCAGTGTTGTGTGCCAGCCCTGTGCGGCCAGAGTCCGGCGGAGGCCGCTTGTCTCATAAACTCGTGCCTGTATCAGCGGTAATCTGCGGGATTTGTCGATCAGCCCCGCTATCCAGTGCCCAGATTTGTTCGGCTTACGTCGGTGCACATACGTTTTGCTTCGAAGGATGTTTATGGCGGCCGCGGCCAGGTGGAATGGCTGATTGAACGGAGAATGGGTTGGATGATTGGTGATAATAGAGTTTTGTCATCGTTAATGAATTAAATATCTGATAATGGATATCTTTTTTTTAATAGTCATCAAAAACTATCGCCATGCATGATCGCTTTTCGGAGTATCTAAGTTTAGTTTTTTAAGTGCATAATGTTTAAAATGTAAAAATGAGCGCCCACAAACTGAAATCGCAGTTTGGCGAGGAATATAATTGAAGGCATGTTTACAAAAACAACATAACTACACTAGACATGAATTTACAGGAAACGAAAAAAACTAAATGTCGTCTTATACATATATTAGTTATTGGACATAAACATTGTATAGGTGATTTTAGTAATTGGCCAATAGTTCCGAAATATACGATTACACATTTCAAAGACCAGTATTTTTGGAAAAAAATTTAAAAACAAGTTCGTCACTTATGCTGTTTTTGTAAAATTATGTTCTTTTTGTAAGAAAATAAAACAAGTTTCCATAAAAATTATGTTTTATATTCTATCAGAGAGGTCTATCTATCTATCTATTTATCTATCTAGGAGATCTATCTTACTTAACTAGTGGTTTGTAAAATAGGTATATTTTTGGGGACTGATTTTGGACAATTGGGGTCTTTTTGGACACTATCTTTTGCTCTACGTGTAGATCCTGCTTAGACGAATGCTATGATACCAAAAACTCAAATCCGCAAAAAATGTTAGTTATGTTGTTTTTGTAAACATGCCTTCAATTATAAGAAAAAAATTGTGTAATTTGTGATAAATAAATAAAACATTTATAATTCATTAGAATTACATATGTATGTATCGTATGTACCTATCTCAGGCGTGGAATTGGTCTTTATAAAAATTCCTTCAAGTCTCATTTGTAAGAAATATGTTTTTACCGTATTCCTATTACTTCAATATTACGTTTCTGAATAAACTAAAATGGTAAACTCCCAAAACTTGTCTACAAATATTTTACGTGACAACTCCTCCATATAAAAGTGAACTGTCTTATAGGGACCATAATTTGACGTGAGAGGTATGCTTTAATACATTTATTAAATCCGGCGTTTTTTACAAAAGTCCATAGTATAATAATAATGATCATATATTTAAGAGTTAACTTGTGGCTGCATGGAGCGATTTCCATGTATGTCGGTGCTCTACCTTCTCCTTGACAGCGTGATGCAACACGACGTTGAGTTTCTCCTTTACTTATTAGCATAGAGTAACTTATACTAGAGCGGTACTGTCATAGTAAATTTTGTAACCCCAGTAAATTCACTGCCATCTGTAGACACACTTTAAAACTAAAAATAAATATTTTTAAAAATACGATAAAATGTATTTAGATATGGATAAATGATTTTTTTTATTTGCATTAATTATTTTAATGATTTTGACCCATGTTCTTTCACTGATATGCGTTAAAATTGTTAAATAACAAACGAAACCGTCAACGCCATCTATACGACTGTAGGCCAAAACTAGTAGCGCCCTCTGAACGAGAATCAAATTTTCTTGATTTTCGAGGCACGTTTTTTCCTTAGACTGTATCCATCTCTTACGGAGTTATATCTATCTTTGCTTATTAGTTACTTTATTATAGTACAGTCTGCTGCAGAGAAAAGGCACCCCCCCCTGCATACAAAGTTCTGTAAATTAGTATGGACGTGGGGTACCTTTTCTCTGCAGCTGACTGTACAACACTACAATAAATGTCTGGACGCGAGGCTAGACGATACTCACATTTCACAGTAAACTTTGTACATCATTATATCAGCGAAACAAACACAGCCTTAAGGCGGTTCCCTGAGCCAGAAGGCAAAAAAATCTCCTTATATGATCATGTTTTTCTAAGAGGCGTTGATATTCGTAGACGTGGAAAAAATATATGTAGTCCTTGACTATATTATCTTTAACAACATAGCTTCCGATACACGAATTATGACACTTCGCTCGATACAATTAATTCCCAAAGTAACCTCTAACTCGGACTTTTAATCCTACTTTACTCGGTTATTTATTATGTGATACTATAAACAAAAAAAGAAGAAAAAACAATCTTAACGTAAATAGTAATTTCATAGCTTTAGAATTTCGATATTGTAAGGTAACGTTTTTAAAATAAATAAAAACCGACAAAATTCGATCAAAATTGACACTTGGCGCGTATGTTCTTTCCTGTTCTTTCTTGCGAAATGTGACAAAGACAGCGGCAAACCGATGGAACGGCCTTAATTATCCATATTAAATATTATCTGTGTGGCTACCACCAGTTTGGCACTTATATAAAACGCTATCGAGAACGTAACTTACTTTCTATGAATCTCGCTTGTACTCGCGTAAGTTATTTGTGCAACAAGATAGGAAAGTTGGTTTTTCTTGCGAGTGTTTATTTTGAGTCCCGAGAAAGCGAAAGATCCTATAATTGAATTACGAGCGAAGCGAGTGATTCTAAGTTAGAATCTTGAGCGTAGCGAGGGACTCAAAAACACGAGATGTAAAATAACTTTACTCTCGTGTTGCACATATAATTTTTCACCTCAGTAGTGAGAACATACTAAAGGTTCAAATGTATTTCGAATTACACAGAATAATACAGAGAAACAAAAAAAAGTAGGGAGTGACGAAAGTAGGCTTGTTCGAGCTACTGAGGTGAAAAGTAAATTACATAGACCATGGAGACTGTATAAAGGAGCCAAATCTCTATGTATGAAAAGTGTCCATCAAAAAACAGTAATTAGGCGGCGCCACCATACACCGAAATACTACCAAAAACAACCTACGTAATTTGGTCGGGTTATTTGTTGCCTTATATGGTTAATGTTATACTCATGTCCCAGAGCCTAACTAGCGCCACCGGAGAGATTAGGAACTATTATTTAAAGCTTAACGCGGTCACTTTTACAACAATTCTGCCATAAGAGATTGCGATCCTTTCTATACCATCCATAACATAGACGTTAGCGTGTATGTCAGTTTTGACACTGTCAGTGACTCATGGTACGGGTAGTTGTTCAATTGTTCATCCACACTGACGCGGTGTCAGGGTGATTCTTCCGCGCGACTGGCCTGTCGTCTTGACGGGGATATTCATGTTTTGGAGCATTCTGTAATAACTTGACGTGACAAGAACGCATATCGACGGGTTTAAGGACCTTGAGGCCGATTCAGATTACAACTTGTTACGGTTTTGATAGATTACTTTGATAAAACAAAGATGCTCACGCGGATTGGTGGAAACGAAACAATGATATATGTAACTTCGTATATGATAAAGTCTAAGAATAGAACTTGCCTCGGAAAATCAAGAAAAATTTATGCTCCTATAGATGGCGCCATACCTTTGGCCTGTACTCGTGTAGATAGCGTCACCGTTTGATATTTAACAATTTAAAGACATATCAGTAAAAGAACATGGGTTAAAGTCATATGGCGTTCTAAAAATAATAATAAAAAAACATTTATTCATACATATGTAGGTTTTTTTTATATTTCTATACGTTTTCATTTTTAGTTTTAATCGTGTGTCGATAGATGACAGTAAATTTACTGTGACTACTAAATTTACTATGACAATAACCCTGATACACTATTCTCTTTGATACGAAATGAAGTTAAAGTCGCTAGAGTTAGACCAAAAAAATTCTGCAGTGATTTTGATAGCACACGCAGTGCAAGTGTTATTTATACGTCATAACTTCATCGAAGTATGATGTTTAAAATGACACTTGCGCTGCGTATGCTATCAAAATAGCTGCAGAATTTTCTTGGTCTAACTATAGTGGTGCGTGAAATGCGCGCCAATCACAAAATTTTAATTATTTTACAGGTCACACCATGCACGAAATAAAGCACCAAAAAATATTAGAAATACTTAGACCACAGTTACTTTTAAACACAATTTCTATTTAATAAATCCGAGATAACTATAAATAGTAGGTTGGTCGATGCATGTTGCATGACCGTGACGTCATTAACAGTTTTTCTTATAAATAGTGGCTAATCGTTTTAATAGTTCGAAAAAAGAAACTGATTTGGCTAGTCAGTCAACTACCCTATTTAAGGTTCCATCTGAACTTTAACCGTCTTCAGTTTTAGACAAATCTAACAAAAATAATTAAGTAAATTAAATTACACAGTTGACCTAAATATACTACTTTATAAGCTTGTCATAAATTGATAATATTTAATTAGTCCTTTCTAGACCCTTCTTATTGGCATCCGAAAACAATATGTCGCAAATCCAATAAAATTCAGAGCAATCCAAAATAACAGTAACACACCGCTACACTTTAACCGTATTTTATGACAAATTTCACGACTCTCAAAACTACGTCCATTCCAAAAGGCCCACATTAGTCGAAAATCTAATCAACCTTTAATAAAACCGAGGACATGACGATATGGAGCCCAACTTACGTTTTATTGCTGGGTAAAACATTAAACCCAAAAACAGGGGTCATAATTATTAACAACTGCCGGTGGGGGGTTTTAAAACTGCCCCCGACCGTCAAAGTCCGATAGCGGAACTACTATGAGAACGCTTGTTTATAGCACGACGTCAGGGGGCGCCAGTGTCCGCATTGGGCGACTCCTGTTATCTAGAGTTAGAAGCAAACTGACAGAAGTTTCATGCGGAAGATCATGCGGTCTAAGAAGCATGACCTAGAAAGGCAGATTACCTTGGGTCAAATGGATGGCAAGCGCGGACGAGGAAAAGCACCCACGAGATGGTCTGATGGTGTGAAGAGGATGGTTGGCGGCAACATGCAGTGCCCCATATGGCTTATGACCGCACACTATGGAGACGGAGCATACATGGTCGCGATTCTCAGCAATGAGGGACCGAGGAAGAAGAAGAAGAAGACAGAAGTTTGAAATAGTTATTTATATTAAAATTTGGCAAAGGTGTTGTTCAAGAAGATTCAGCCACGAGCGTAAAAAGTGGTTCTAAAAGTGCTGATAGGGCTAAACAAACTTTACTATCGAATAATACACAAAAGTTTTTAACACACAAATGCAAAGAAAATACACTAACTGTAAAACATTACAAATCTAATTCAAATTAACGGTATTAAGTAAATATTTGCCATTCAAAGTCATCATATAAAAGTAATTTCTACTATCAGTTTTTTTTACATGTTCATTTGACCAGCTAATGGTATTGTTACCGCCTTACTACTACAATAGCATCTAAATTATCCACTAGCAAAGTGAGTTATTATTTATCGAATATGAAGTGTGCAGAAAGTGATACGTTTCTGGTTTTTTACGTGTTTTAGTGGCTGCTATTCTGTTCTTCAACCCACCAACGGAGAAGAAGCTGACGGTCACGAGGGTTCATTACAAATTACCCTTAACGATGTACGAGTTATCGTCTGGGATGCGTTGACCGATGAATTTTGCGCCTGGCCCGCGGTCTATGTACCTATCAATACTATCCTCAGATAAAACCGTCCATAAAGGAACCCACTGACTATCAGTCCGCCGGACGATATCGGCCTGTTAGTTAAAACAAAAATTTGACAGTTCCCAACAACTGACAGGCCGATATCGTCCAGCAGACTGATATATAGTCTGTGGGCTCCTTAAGTAGGTAGAACAACCCTTTCCCCTATATTAAAATCAGGTGTCGCCAACTTTGAACGGTAACCACTGCTATATATCCGCCGATAAGGCCTTTTGTATCTCAAAATAAATAAAATAGCTTAAATATGTCCGGTAGGGCGCACAAATTGAGCCGCGTGCGTAAAATGTCCACCCGGTACGTTAGCGCATACACCAACATACATGTACAAGTATGTTGTCTAGGGTTTCCTGTGTTATATGACACTTTGTGACTGTTAGGTATGTATACAATTAAATATTAAAAGAATTATTATCACTTCTTATTTTGGTGACGTACATATGATTTGGTACTATGGCCTTACACTTTGGGGTAAACATAGAATTGCTTCATTATCCCTACGTACATATAATATATTACCCATACCCATATTTACCCATATATACCCATATTTAAATAAATTCAAGTGAATCTTATAAGCTACTGAAATGTTTTGGTGCATATTTTATCAAAGGTCCATAGAATCATTTAGAATCATTTATTCATCAATTGTGCATTACAGGTAATGAATACAGGTGTTATAAACAATTTGTTCTCTGTAATATGTCTTGCGACGTAAAATGATTTTGGTTACCTAGCGCATGCAATATTATTAGAAATGTCACTTTATTTAAAATAAAAATAATCAATAAGTTGTAATTAATAATTTAAAATAAATAATGATTAATGGGTAATTATATAAGCCAATCATTCATTTGTCAAAGTGTCCATCAGAAATTCATCAATATTGTAATAACATTTATCTTTTAATAAATTTTTTAACCTAATCTTAAATGTCGACAGCTGTTCATTTCTGAGCAGATCCGGTAATTTGTTAAACAATTTAGGGGCCATTGTGTAGATGGTATTTGTATAAAAGCTTGTTTTTGAAATACAATTTCCTGGGGGAAGAATTTTTAGCGTATTTGTAGCTGGGCGAGGATGAGTATTTACATGTACAGTGAATCGGTCCATATATTGTTTTACAAATACACATGCTTCGTAAATATACATAGAATGGAGTGGTAACAGGCCTAATTTCTTAAACAAAGGTCTACAGCTTGTCATTTGGTTAACTTTAAACATAGCTCGTACAATTTTCTTTTGGGCTTTAAATAAATATAAACCGTTAACTTGTCAATTATCAAATATTGCTTAAGTTACAATAGTGTTTTTGTCTTTTGCTTTTAAGTGTTGGTCGTTCAAACCAAAACCAAGTTCAAATAATCCTGAATGGATGCAATTAGTCGGAACTTTGTTGCGTGAAACACTGATTCTATTTAAGGAACATCATTATCTTTTTTCATAATTCAACTCTATTCTCTTCCAAACTTCCCTACTAGTTTTTTGTGCAAGTATTTATTACGACAACATAGGTCTACCTAAAGGGGCCCACTGACTATCAGTCCGCTGGACGATATCGGCCTGTCAGTTAGAACAAAAATTTGACGGTTCCGAACAACTGGACAACCGTAAGATACAAGACTGGAAGATTGAACTAGTCCTAATCAAACTTCGGACATCGGACTAAGTATTCGAACTTTTGCGAATTGATCTCATTTACTGGAATGTTGGACTCACTTATTAAATTACTTTTTGACCATTAATTATTTAGCAGAATAAAGGGAGAGTGTGGCTTCAAACCACTTCGGCACTCAATAGTCGCAATGGGTACAAAAGAAAAAATATGGTTAAGGTTTACGTTAAATATATTTAACGTTGCCAAATTAAAAACAAAAACAATGTACACTAATAAAATTGCTTCAGAAGTTTTGTCAAGATCTATCGGCGTGGGCAGTCATATTTTTATAAAAATATTAGCCATCATTTGTATATAGGGTTGTTTATGTTTAATATCGTTGAGTTAGTTAATCGCAGCGCCATCTATCGCGTCGCAATCACAATAAACAACGGTAAGTAGTCGCATTAAGCCACCGACGTCACTGCTGAGTTATGACGCCGACCCGACACTTAGCTTAGGGCATTAGCATTAATTTAAAATATTATTTATTGTTAAGCTTTATGTAGTTGGAGCTAGGAAGCCTTTGGATGTGGTGCGTGACGTAATTATGTTTAAATGATTCCGAGAAACTCGCTTTCTTGACCAAATATAGTCCTAACGTTGCATTAAGGGGCCCACTGACTATCAGTCCGCTGGACGATATCGGCCTGTCAGTTAGAACAAAAATTTGACATTTCCGAACAACTGACAGGCCGATATCGTCCGGCGGGCTGATAGTCAGTGGGCCCCTTTATATTTCTATGTTATATTTCTCCAAGTTACTAGGCCATAGCGTAGTTTTGGCGGGACGTAAGTTAATAGTTTTAACTAGCTATTATTGATTATTTTGAAAGGAATTAGAATGTTATATTATAAATACACGATTAATTATTACATAGTGTCTTTCATTTCCGTAAGATATACTTCCTCAGAATTAAGCTTGTGTTTAAAATCTTTACGCATTGTATTAACGTTATAAGAGAAAAATATGACCGATTTTCTTCCATTCCTATGCCATTTTTCTTAGATTTTGTAGAAATATGATAGATATTTATAAAATAATGCTGAGAATTTTCACCGTACCTATTGTACAAAAAATAGAACAGGAAGTTCCTCATTATGTTTAGACACTTCATTCTCTTCGCGTTGTCCCGGCTTTTTGCCACGGGCGCCACGGCTCATTGGAGCCTGGGGTCCGCTTAGCAACTAATCCCAAGAATTGACGCAGGAACTAGTTTTTGCACAAGCGACTGCCATCTGACCTTTCGACTTCCGATGTTTTCCTTTATAGAAAACGACCAAATGATATTTCGTACAAAAGTTCCGAAAAACTCATTGGTACTAGCCGGGGCGGGGTTTAAAATGTTTGAACCCGCGACCTCAGAACAGGATTGAAAGTCACACGTCATTATTACCGCTAGGCCAACAACGCTTCATTATGCCCTGTCTGCTCGTTAGCCTCCTATATACTTATATCATTAAAACCGGCCAAGGGCACGAAGGGTTCCGTACCATTACGCAAAAAACGGCAAAAAATCACGTTTGTTGTATGGGAGCCCCACTTAAATAATTATTTTATTCTGTTTTTAGTATTTGTTGTTATAGCGGCAACAGAAATACGTCATCGTGAAAATTGCAACTGTCTAGCTATCACGGTTCATGAAATACAGCGTGGTGACAGACGGACAGACAGACAGACAGCGAAGTCTTAGTAATAGCAAAGATAGATATAACTCCGTAATAGATGGATACAGTCTAAGGAAAAAACGTGCCTCGAAAATCAAGAAAATTTGATTCTCGTTCAGAGGGCGCTACTAGTTTTGGCCTACTGTCGTATAGATGGCGTTGACGGTTTCGTTTGTTATTTAACAATTTTAACGCATATCAGTGACAGAACATGGGTCAAAATCATAAAAATAATTAATGCAAATAAAAAAATCATTTATCTATATTTAAATACATTTTATCGTATTTTTATAAATCTTCATTTTTAGTTTTAAAGTGTGTCGACAGATGGCAGTGAATTTACTGGGGTTACAAAATTTACTATGACAGTACCGCTCTAGTATAAGTTACTCTATGGTAATAGGGTCCCGTTTTTACCCTTTGGGTACGGAAACCTAAAAATTACCTCTTCTTATTCTGTATCCGAGTTGAATGGTGTTTGCAAACACAATCTTAGTGTATATTTAATTCTCCGTCCAATTCCGGGCTCCTATAGCCATTTTGACGATCTCGTTAAGGGCAAGATGACACCAAATGACCGTAATTACACCCAGTTAAGGGGGAGTGCGGCTGTTTTTGGCGAATTTACAAGCGGCCCCCGTTCCATTGTTTATTAAAGTTTTTTTATTGTTATTGTCGGGATAATTGGAGTATGGGAGTGTTTTCTAATTTGGCCTGATTAGGGAGTCGGGGTTGGCGAAGGAAGTGTTTCTTGTTTGGCACTTTTGGTAGACAAGTGCCAGGAGATATAAAGACCGAAAGATTCCGTTCATGTTAAATTAGTTTATCGAATGTCCTGATCTTTTATAACATAAAAATATTACTTATATTGACCGGGATATAGACCGTGATTACCTTTTGTATTATTATCGGGAGCTCACAAATAATACAAAAGGTAATCACGGTCTATATCCCGGTTAATATAAGTCTAGTGAAACTAACCATTCAAAACTTACTATATTTTTATTTGATGACCTCTTTTTTATTTTAATAGGTATTTTTCATATGATATAGCAAGAGAGCAGACGAGCCGCCTGATGGGACGTGGTCACCGTCGCCCATGGATATAAGCTGTGCAGCAACAACCATGGACATATTTACACAACAACTTAATTTGACGCAATGTTCATTTTATTCCTACTTTAATTTTAATAACAAAACGTCTGCTAGACACATATCATCATCATCTTCCTCGCGTTATCCCGGCATTTTGCCACGGCGACAACGGGGGTTTATTAAAAACGGGTCACTCACGTATTTTATAATTATTTTAACTACTTATTTCGATTATTTCATTTTATGATTTTCATAATCAGTTTTATGATTTTCCATTCCTTGGTTTTATATGTGACGTTTTCAACCAAAAGGTACCACGTTGTCGCTTGCTGATAAGGTTGATTTCTAATTGAAGCTATATGGAAATAGCGCCTGACTGACAAGCGACAATATGTACCCTTTTGGTTGAAAATGGCACATATATAGATTTATTACCCATAATACAAACACGAAATTTTCGTTATGTATTTAAGGTCTTTAGGGATAATTTGCTTAAGAATAATAGGTGAAATTTAGGAAAAATGTGAGAAAACGCAATTTTTATTCAGCGGTTTCAGGCACTATTACAAAAACTTTTAAAAACATATATCATTATTATCTCATGGTATATAAATCTATTTAATACCTCAGAGTAGTCACTAACCATAAGATATATAAACAAAAGTGCTATTTTTACTTCCCCCGCCTGATGTACGGTGATATAAATCCTTAGTCCAACCAACATCCGTTATCAGCTTAGTTTATTGTTCTAGGAAATGGCACTACATAATATTGTTGACTGGACTACGGCCAACTACTGACATTAGACGCAATAATGTAAAGCTTTATAACGACGTTCACCTTTTTAACATATTTTACTCATAAACAGTAATATATATCATATGTGGTATTTTCTATAAAAAGGGACCTTATTGTCGATGGCGCTTACGCCGCACAGCGTCGCGCCGCATTGTATTTATATCGGAGCATCGTTAATAATGGCGTAAGCGCCATCGACAATAAGGTCCCTTTTTGTAGAAAATACCACATATAAGCCCTCCACTCCACTGGAGGGCTTCGTCACTTTTTCTTTAATATATGACGTCTATAGTAGATTACAGTTTATAATTTAATTCAATTCAATTCAATTTTATTCAATAAAGATAACATGATCTTAATTTTTGTTAGTATATTCTTAAAAATAATGTTAGTACTTAAAAATTAAATTTGATTTTACATTTAAAATTATTTCATTAATTACAGGACAACACACATGATCAGCAATCATCTTTAGGATGCTGTTTGGGCTGTCCCTCGTTCTGCTCAGCAGAGACGCTGCATTTTTACGCAAGATTGCTGCAAACCCATCGGTGCGTGACTCCGCGAACATGGTGGATGCGCTGCAGAATTTGGGCAGGCCAATCAGCATCCTAAAAGCATTGTTGTACTGCACCCTAATAGCATTGTATGACTTTTGGGTATATCGGACCCACAGGCTGCCAGTGTAAAAAGAAGAGCAGTATGCCTTGAAAAGCGTAATTTTCACTGCTTTTGAACACCTAGCAAACCTGCGGGCCAGCATGTTCGCCCTCACACACAATGCTCTTCGCTCTCTCTCTCCATATCGGCATCGTCCTTCAGATCATCAGTAACAACGTGGCCGAGATATTTGAAGCGTGTGACTCTCGTGAGGGCGATGCCGTTTAATTGGACGGGAGGTATAATTGTGGGATACTTGTTTCCAGCCTTAAAAATCATTATCTCACTCTTTTTCCCGTTATACAACAGACCGTGTGAGGAGGCATAGGATTCACATACAGCTAATATCTGAGAGACCGAACTTTGCTCGGAATACATATAAATGCTCAAAAATGCACGTTTTCCCGGAGATAAGACCTAGCTAGATCGAGTTTTCGCCCCCGAAAACCCCCATATAGCAAATTTCGTCGAAATCGTTAGAGCCGTTTCCGAGATCCCCGAAATATATATAGATACATACATACATATAATCACGCCTATTTCCCGGAGGGGTAGGCAGAGACCACGGTTTTCCACTTGCTACGATCCTGACATACCTCTTTCGCTTCCTTCACTTTCACAACATTCCTCATACACGCTCGCCGGTTTAGGGTGCTCTTGACCTGGCCTTTCTTCAGGATTTCCCCGATCTGATCAGAGAAAGTCCGCCGAGGTCTGCCCCTTCCAACTCCCGTTTCTACCTCTCCCTTATACACTCTCTCTGTTAGCCTTCTTTCACTCATTTTTTCCATATATATAGATATATACAAGAATTGTTCGTTTAAAGGTATAAGATATATACCTTGCCTTTAATGGAGTTTAAAATAAAACGCACGCGATTTAGGTATTACTGACTTTTTAAAATATGTCTCAGTAAAAAACTCAACAAATTTAAGAGTAGTTCAGAAATGAAATCATCATTCGCTTGCCCTTGTCCCATTCACTTGGGGTCGGCGCAGCATGTCTTTTTCTTCCATACCTCTCTGTCACCCGTCATCTCATCATTCACTTGCGTTCGTTTCATATCATCTTTCACACAGTCCATCCACCTTTTCCTCGGTTTTCCTCTCCTCGTACCTCCCTCCACATTCATTCTTAATACCTTTCTCGTCACATGACTTTCATCCCTCCGCATCACATGCCCGTACCATGCTAGGCGATTTGCCCTTACTTTTTCTGTTATGGGTGCAAGTTTCAGGCTTCCTCTTATATACTCATTCCTTATCCTATCCATTCTCGTCACGCCACACATCCACTTTAACATTCTCATCTCCGCTACATGCAATCTCTTTTCATCCGTCACCTTTAGGGCCCAACACTCTGATCCATACATGACGACAGGTCTTATGATCGTTTTATAAATTTTACCCTTCAACCGAAGGGGCATACGGGCGTCACAAATGGTTCCCGTAACCTGTCGCCATTTCATCCATCCTGTGCTAATCCGGTTTTTCACGTCACGGTCAATATCGCCATCGCAATGTACGAGCGAACCGAGGTACTTGAATTGAAGTCGGAGTATAGTCTCAATACTTAATAAAATAGAGCGTGACACAAAACAACGCATAATAAATAAAAACGATAATAAAAATAAAATAGTGGCCGTACAGCGATATTTGGCCGTATATTTATAATGGCGATATATGAGAAAGTAAATCTATCTGACGTGAGTTAGTGGCTGTTTGTTACTCTTTATGATTTAATTCGGTACTTGTTTACTGACTTATGGCACTTATGGGACTTATGGCACTGCGTTTTGGGTGTTTTTTTTTTTCCAACAGGCTTCTAAAAAGATAATAGGCACTTTTAGATGCTAAAATGATGATGATGAAATTAAAACGCACGCGATTTAGTTATTACTGACTTTTAAAAATATGTCTCAGAAAAAAACATCTAATTTAAGAGTAGTCCTCTTCAAAACTGGAATATAAGGTGAGTTCGGCTAAGTTTCGGACGATTTTAGGTGGGTTGAGATGATGTTGTTTTTTATTTTTTTTCTCAGCTTTTGGATAGGGTACGGACAAGATTTAAGTACAGAATTGATAATAATGAAATGCTCTATATAATTGAATTTTATTATCTTTCTAAACGTCATAGTGAGCGTGTAATGAGTGTTTAAATATAGGAAACAAAATAATATGACAGCATTCTTTTTTTACCTGGTGGTGTAAGAACGGACAGGCCTATAAGTTCGGCCCTATTGCTGGTACCATAAAGTTTACCATTGCAAAATAACCGGTTTTACTCACCGATTCATATATAGAAGAATTGGCCTAGCAGTAATTCGGGCTATCATATCCGACCCATTTCTTTTTTTTTGCATTTTTTCCGTCCGATCTTACACCATGCGCTCAATTTTCAAGAAATTATGGTTGTCAAACTTTTAGGTGTGGGGTCAATGAACCCATGTGGGTCAATGAACCACGTAGGTTCATTGACACCTTAAGCGCGGTAGGTTGAAAGAGGGTGATAAAATAGGACATAAGGATAAAATAATATGAAAGTGGAGGAATTAATACGACCAAAACTTAATCAATTGCAGTCATATCAGTCTATATGTACTTAATAAACTTTCCAACGCCATCTCACATAACTACGAGTATGATTTCGTGTGAGAAAACATCTCTCGATCTTACAAACAGGCCAATTCGCTTTGATAAGCACACATTTTAAACCAAGTAAGAATTGATTAATCAACACAACAATAATATTTCAAGAAACCATTATATTTCTTTAACATTATTAAAATAATAATAATAATCAACAAACAAATAAACCTACCTCTTCATAATTACAGCAGATAGGTAAATAAAAATATTTATAATTATTTATTCATAAAGAGATCAGTTACCTACTTAAGTGTGCAATATTAGACACTTAGATTGTAATTTGCGGTTATGTAAAAAAAAAACACCACTATATATGTCTGTTAGAGAAATTTAATCAAGCATCGTGGTGACACGTATAAAGTTTGAGCATTCCTGAGAATTTAAGATCGGATGATTTGCATCCGATCTTTTACCACTTCGGGTAAGACCGGATCTTGGCCTACAGGCATCGTATCAGAATTCCAAATATACAGATTTGTCACAAATTTAATAAAAATAACATGCAATCTGTAAAAGAAACAAATAACGCTTAAACTTACCAGTTATTCCAAAAAAACTAGCGGAGGGTATATCCGGATGGAAAATAAAATCAAATTTTTTGAACTTTTCTACTTAACGGCACAAAACACGCGTCTAGTCTGTCAGAGCAACAAGTGCGGACTGAAGAGGGGTGCGGAACAAAATGGCGCATCGCATCACCTTGCCAGCATTAAAAAAATACCCCACAATAGGCGGAAATTTGAATCATACGATCTTACCCGATGTCCGTAACTTTGCCGAACTCACCTTACTTCATAAAATAGAGCGTGACGCAAAACAACGCATAATAAATTAAAAAACCGGCCAAGTGCGAGTCGGACTCGCGCACCGAGGGTTCCCTACTTTTTAGTATTTGTTGTTATAGCGGCAACAGAAATACATCATCTGTGAAAATTTCAACTGTCCAGCTATCACGGTTCATGAGGCCTGGTGACAGACAGACAGACGGACAGCGGAGTCTTAGTAATAGGGTCCCGTTTTTACCCTTTGGGTACCGAACCCTAAAAACGATAATAAAAATAAAATACTGGCCGTACAGCGATATTTGGCCGAATATTTATAATGGTGATATATGAGAAAGTAAATCTATCTGACGTGAGTTAGTTGGCTGTATGTTACTCTTTATGATTTAATTCGGTACTTGTTTACTGACATATGGCACTTATGGCAATGCGTTTTGGGTGTTTTTTTTTCAACAGGCTTCTAAACATGAGACGTCTTATTCAGAGACGTTAAAATGACACCAGTTTAATAATATTAGGAATAAGAAGCGTGGATTAACTAGCTGCCTAAGGCGCATATGAAGGATATGGTGAAAATATTCGCTGTAACGGGTAAGTCTCAGTAGCTCAGTTGGTAAATCAGCGAGCTGGTATCCCGGATTTGAATCGCGCCCGACACAGTGAGCCTTGGCCTTTATTTCTTAGCATTGTAGTATCTGCAGAAGTTTCAGCCTAATACAAAATTAATTTAAAATCTATAGGTGCAAAATTGAAAGGGAATAAATTAAACTCAGCTTAATTAAGCTTATTATAAATAGTTTTATATGTATGTAAAGTTTATTTGCAATTCCTTAAATTGAGAATAAATATTTTAATTGTTAGGCTGTATAAAAAACTAAGCTTAATCAATATCAAAACGGGTCTCAGTGACTTCGATAAATTCAACCCTTAATCAAAAGAAATGCACCGATAATTAAAGGTCCCCTTTATCTTAACCCCCTAATTGCAACTGGACCTGAATTCCGATTGTCTATAAATTGGGGAAACTTTTCGAATGAATCGGCCTTTTGTTTTTTGAAACATGAAAGGGGTTTTTCTTGAAAGAAAGTTAATTGTTGATTTGATTTGTGAGTGCACCCTTAATTTTATCATAGAGAAATATATGTGAGGAAAGAGTGCTAACTACATGCATCAGTTTTCTTACCAAAACGAGAGTTATTTAGTAGTCGACAACGACATCTGGCGTCAAGTAGTGGATTTATAGTTACCACGGAAAACGCAACCTTTTTTAACAAAAAACAAAACGGGATGTGGGACCACGAAAGGTTGACTCTTTTTTATCATTTACCTATATACTCATTTTCCGATAGATTAAATTTTCAATAAAAAAAAAACGAAATCGGGAAAAAAAGTTTCCCTCCCATAGAAACTGGACTACTAGCCAAAATGTATAAAATAGCCAAATTTTTTTTCGCCATTTCGTGGTTGGTCCCATAGTTAAAGTTGCTCAGTATAATCCCAAAACCTCCCTGACAACGGGAATGCACTATTAATAACAAAACTTCCGTGAGACGCAGACATATTAAATATATTAATAACGGGTCACTCACGTATTTTAAGTCGAAAAACGCTCGACATGTTTCACTCCGTACCGAGTAGTGTCATCAGGAGCTTGCGTTGACGGTGACGGACCGGCGCAGACTGCGGGCCGCAGCCCTCCGCGCCCGATGACTCGGCGCGGGCGCGTCCTGATGACACTCCTCGGTACGGAGTGAAACATGTCGAGCGTTTTTCGACTTAAAATATGTGAGTGACCCGTTATTAATATATTTAATAGGAAATGCACTTATTTTGTAGCCACCGTGTACTATTCCTAAAGTCTGTGCCCCAGAACCGAAAGGTTCTAAGGCCGGGTTAGACAGCCGTCGGCACGTAGATTAGCAAAGTGTCGTAATGAACATTCCTGAGCCGCGCGTCAAGACGCCGAATTAAACCGGTATCAATTATTGACAGGGCTCGCCGTGTAGTGAGGGAGCACTTCGGTACCTATAGTTTCAAAATATTGTCTTCGGTTACCGCGATAGTTACTCATGAAATAAAACTATGAAAACAGATTATATCGTGTATATTGAATTTATAATACATCCCGACGTTTCGAACCCTTTACAGCTCACCACGCAGCGTTGACCACGAACGCTGTAAAGGGTTCGAAACGTCGGGATGTATTATAAATTAAAATATACGCTATATAATCCGTTTTCATAGTTATATTTATATAGTTTCAAGTTTATTTGTTGAGCGAATTTATTTCCGAACTAACTTCTGCCCCCAGTCTCAGCCAGCCAGATGATGACTTATTAAATTAATTAAAACGGGTCACGGGGATATAAACTACCATCTCCAGGCCCTAAGCTAAACTTCGTAAATTTCATCTAAATCGGTTAATAAACGATTTAAGCGTGAAGTGGTAACATAGACAGACCAGACAAACAGAGTTAAGTACTTTCTTTCTTATAATATTAAAGGAGATTAGGACAAAAATAAAGAAAAAAAAATGTAGCACACTAAACCAATTTTGTAAAATAGTAAAACTGTTTCTTTTACTTAATTCCATTTTAATATAAAATAAATTTATCTACATACCTTACTCAACTTTTTAACCGTATTTACGAAAGTTTTTTTTATAACTATTTTAGTGCCTTTAGGTCTCTAAAAAATTTTTGATCCTGGATAGAAATGGAATCAAAAATCTCTTTTTATCTTAAATCTGTGCCAATGGCACATAATGGTATATTTTGGCATTGTTACAAGGGCCACGATGACGAAGCTACTTTTATTATATATGTGATTAAGTTATACCTATCATATAACTGAGCTAGAAGCTGAAAATTCCTAACCATTAAAAAAAACAGTGTACACAGGTACGCTGGTGCCGATTCTTAATATTGTGATGTCGATTTTGTTCATCAAATTTGGTGGATAATTGTTTCCTGGAGTATTGTGTATAAAGCGCAATTTCAGCGTAGGTAACCTATACCATGTTCTTAAATATCTCCCTCTGAGTGAGAAAAACGTAATATATTCATAGCTCAACGGAAAATACATACAATTTTTAGGGACAAGTTTTGGGGTCGTATTTATTCCTACCAAAGATAGATATTACTCCGTAATAGATGGATACAGTCTAAGGAAAAAACGTGCCTCGAAAATCACGAAAATTTGATTCTCGATCAGATGGCGCCACTAGTTTTGGCCTACTCTCGTATAGAGGGCGTTGACTGTTTCGTTTGTTATTTATAATTTTAACGCATACCAATGAAAGAACATGGGTCAAAATCATATAAAAATAATTAATGCAAATAAAAAAATCATTTATCCACATTTTGTCGTATTTTTATAAATCTTCATTTTTAGTTTTAAAGTGTGTCGATAGATGGCAGTGAATTTACTGTTGTTACGTTTTTTCCTTAGACTGTATCCATCTATTACGGAGTTATATCTATCTTTGTTCCTACTGAGGAGCTCTTCAAACCTGCCAATAAATAAAAATGCCAAAAAAGATCGGCCCCGGTAGATGTAACTTTTCATCTGCTCCCCTACCAGCCAGCGAGCCGCGACTCCGAGACGAGCATTCGACAGTCCGCTAGCAGATCGACACCGGCATGCCCAAACTATTACCCGTTTACTATGTTAAGGTGCAGTGGGTTCATGCGGCAGTTTTTGAAGTAAAACTTCTATAAGCGTGTGCTAGACGGTCGCTGACAAGCCTTCAGACCGTCTGACCTTGGTCTGACTTTGGTAATGTTTATTATTATCATATTATTATATACGAATGCACAGGCAGCTTAAAATAGCTGATACGTGCATATCAATGTCCTGCACTTGCGTTTTGTCCATTCGTAAAATGTTTGTCGAGTCTGTTTTTAAAGGAGTTCACTGAAGGCCGTTCCATCGGTTTGCCGCCGTCTCTGTCACATTTCGCAAGAAAGAACGGGAAAGATCATGCGCGCCAAGTGTCAATTTTGATCGAATTTTGTCGATTTTTATTTATTTTAAAAACGTTATCCTACAATATCGAAATTCGAAAGCTATGAAATTATTATTTAAGTTAAGATTGTTTTTTCTTCTTTTTTTGTTTATAGTATCACATAATAAATAACCGAGTAAAGTTGGATTAAAAGTCCGAGTTAGAGGTTACTTTGGGAATTAATTGTATCGAGCGAAGTGTCATAATTCGTGTATCGGAAGCTATGATATTAAAGATAATATAGTCAAGAACTACATATATTTTTTCCACGTCTACGAATATCAACGCCTCTTAGAAAAACAGGATCATAAAAGGAGATTTTTCGCCTTCTGGCTCAGGGAACCGCCTGAAGGCGCAATGATTACGGATTCGGGCAAACTGTTCCACACTTTCACTACACGGTTAGACAGGACGTGTCGTCTTGGGTTGCTACTACTCTGCGTCCGTGCCAGCTTCAGAGAATGTCCTCTGAGTCTGTCATTCATATTCCGAGTGAAAATGTTCGTATGAAAACAACTGTCTACACGGTCCGTCCAGACCAAAGATAGATATAACTTCGTAATAGATGGATACAGTCTAAGGAAAAAACGTGCCTCGAAAATCACGAAAATTTGATTTTCGATCAGATGGCGCCACTAGTTTTGGCCAACTCTCGTATAGAGGGCATTGACTGTTTCGTCTGTTATTTATAATTTTAACGCATACCAGTGAAAGAACATGGGTCAAAATCATATAAAAATAATTAATACAAATAAAAAAATCATTTATCCATATTAAAATACATTTTAACGTATTTTTATAAATCTTCATTTTTAGTTTTAAAGTATGTCGATAGATGGCAGTGAATTTACAGTGGTTACAAAATTTACTATGACAGTACCGCTCTATCTTATTATATCCTCATTGGTCCAGACCAAGGCCACGCGGTCCGAGGGGCTTGTCGGCGACCGTCTAGCAAGGGCTTTAGGCGCGACTAGAGGGTAACTCTGTTTTTTTCTGACGGAAGTAACGCTCAGTAGTGACACACGCACAATAGGACACACGTCAAAGTGCCAACATAGCGATAATACCGTAACTAATCCAGATCAAATTCATAACCTGTTATTAAAATCAAAATACGCCTGAAAGGAATTTGATTTGCCCTCATTTCTAGTTTCAGTCGAGATGACGTTTTATTCGAATTTAAATGTCCATTGCAAACAGTATGATCAAATTTCGCAATGGCGGATGTATTTATATCTTATCATATTCGCCGCACCATCTTTTGTCGAACGAGCAGCCCTAGATACAAATGCTGCCAATTTGTCGGCCTCGGCCACTAACCTGATCTTATAACTCTTTACATGGCCAATTATCCGACGCACCATCTTTCGTCGATCCAGCAGCCCTACCTATACAAATGCTGCCAATTTGTCGGCGCCGCGATCACCTCATTTGTCGGCGCCGACGACTCGCGGATCTAATGGACCGCACAAATTCTGTTTTAATTAAAAACCTCGTTGATCGCGACTGATGGGAAAATGAAAAGGTTGCAAATTAGTTTAGGGAGCGGGTAATAGCTAGTAAACTGTTGATTAATTGTATCTTAATAATAAAATGTGACGATCCCACGATTAAAGGTACATTATGGCGGTACATTAGTAATGGAGCGTCGTTAATAAAAGCGTAAGCGCCGACCGCAATAAGGTACCTTTACCGGTGGAACGTCACAAATTTACTTAAGTCGTTTTAAGTGTACTTCGTGTCTCTTTAGTATACGAGCCAATTTTAATTTTAATGTCGTTTTTTTCGTCATTTTTCGTAAAAAAATTGGTGGGCATACAGAGAATTCCCTATTTTGTACATTATAAGCGTAATTTTAGGTATGTATGACCTAAAAAAAATTATCTGTCTTACGAAAACGTACGGTATTTTCATAACTATCGGATTTTATTTGGGACTAGGTTTTAATTTATATGTATTCCGCCCAGAATGAGGAGCTTTTGAAACCAGCAAAATTTTATCCAAATCTAATTTAAATAAATTGACAACATAAAAAATCGACCCCTAAATATAACATACATGTGACTATTTTAGTTATTGGCCACTACATAGTAATTGGCCACTTCTAACAAATCAGAAAGGAACAAGCCAATTGAAGCCTTATTATTAAAAGTGGCCAATTACTATGTAGTGGCCAATAACTATAGCAGTCACCCTACTTATTATAACCCTAAAACAAAATATTATAAAAACACAAAAACATAACAAAATATAAAAGATTTTAACCATTTTATATTAACTACCGATCCGATAATGTATATGACTTATTATAAAAGCAAAAAATTAAAGGTGTGCTTATAATATTCAACATTTCTCTCGCTATTTTATCATCAGATTTAGACTTAACTTGAGATTTTAACTTGAGCCAGTCTTCTCCGAGACCACGGGGACAACGCCGTCCTCGAAACGTCGGGGGTAAATTTAAAACTTAGTCGTTGTGAATAATAATGAGATTTTGACTTGATAATGTGACCAAATGATATTATCATTCACAACAACTTCGATACCATTTACACCAATTTAGAAGTAAAACGAAACTCCAGGCTAATCGAGTGTACAAAATAATCTAAACAGCCAAGTCAATACAGGGTGATGCTAAAAGTTGTAATGGAACTGGCAGAGTCGTTAATCGGCTGTGTAATCGGCCGATCTAAACGCCATCAGCGATTGTGTATTTAAAAGGCCTAAAATGTCGATAACAGACATTTAACTACATTGGAAAAGATCTTGAAATATTTATTTTATTTTATATAATATTTTATTGTAAAGCCTACAAATGGATTTGATTTTTTGGGGCGTCTACGAATAGGGCAGTGAACCCACTAACCAGTCAACGTAGCTATCTTTAGACAGTACTACTAGTTTCAGCGTAAAAATCATGTTTCGGTCGAAGGATCGGTTTCGGTAAAAATCATGTGTCGAAACTAGAGCAAAACAGAACCTTCGGTTTCGTTTTCGGCAAAGATTCTGTTTCGGACTACATCAGATTTTGACTTAGCGGCGGTTCCAGAATCCTTGGATTTTACAAGTTACGTCACGAGTTACAAAGCAGTCATCCGACATTATAAGACGACAATAATGATATATTTGATAGATATATATATATTAAGCAATATTTGGATATTTCTTGTTTGAGAAAAAAGTGACATAAACATGCGTATATATACCTAAGTATACGCAAGTTTATAGGGACCTCCCTAAACCTATTTCTTATAACATCATGTCTTCCTAACTTGTTCCGCGGCCGCGCGAAATTACCTTTTCATACAAACGTAGTAATTTTCCTCTCTGGATATTAACATTATTAAAAATATTTTGACACAGTTTGTTTTATATCAACCATAGCTATGCAGGGGCATACATACACAACATTAACATAGGGATGTTATATTTTTTTATCGATCTTTAATTTAAATATTAGCATGAAATCTGTTTCTTGCTCCTAATTTTTACACAAACACAAAATCGTGGAAAGTTAAACATAGGGGCATATCTATGGTTAATGTACATCAAAATATGTTAAAACATTTTCCATAATGTCAATATCCAGAGATGAAAATGGTGACTACGTTTGTATGGACACAGATTATATAATGTATGGAGAAGCGGCCGAAGTGTGTTATTCATAAACGCGTTACTGGCCTGAATTAGCTATGAATCGTTTATACTTATCTATCATTTTGACTTATGTATTTGTAAGAAAGAGATAAAACATAATTTAACTGAATGAATAAGGGTGTTAAATGATAAATCGACAAAATTTTCTCATTTACAATATCAGTCAAATACAACATTCAGGTTAATTCCCAGATCCTTATCCTTACATCCCATTAAGTCGGAGCCTTGTACAAATCTAAACTTTAACAATAGCTTGTACCGGTACCGTATCAAGATGTACCGATATCGGTACCGGTACAATGTGTCATTAGCCGAGATGACGCCTTGGGGTATAAGGAACGGGAATACATTTTTGAAAAGGGTTAGCGGAACATTCGTTGATCGAACTATAGGTATAGATATTTAGAGAGAGACATTTTCGGATTCTTCGGGAATCCTTCCTCAGGCACGGGTGTAATAATAATGGAAGTGGAGTGGAATAATAGTGAGTGAAACCGTACTGATCTAAACATGTTGAATATCTCACGATAGTTTAATTTCGATTATAGGTAAGGTATTCCATGTTTACGGTTGTTTGTAAAGAGAAAACGTCTAGAGCTGGATCAAGATAAATTTGCATAGCATTTGCAATGACAAAGTGTGGCAACATCATCGTTCATGACAAATTTCTATGAAAATATGACGCTTATACACTACCTCACTTTGTTATATTTAAATAAGTGCAGTGAGCATATACGGACTCTAAAGGGGCCCGACGGACGATATCGGCCTGTCAGTTGTTCGGAACAGTCAATTTTTTGTTCTAACTGACAGGCCGATATCGTCCGGAGGACTGGTAATGAGTGGGCCTCTTAAACCGAAAGTTGACTGGTGATATTACTCGGTCCTACAACTAATGCTATTCAATTGTTTGATTCCCCACATCTCCGCTGCGCTCTGCCTCAGTGGACAGGCAGCCTAAAGGTTTTTCCTGTGTTTAATGGTATCCTGAGGTAGTAATATATTTCAACGTATTTCCAAAACAAATTGTTATTTAAAAAAAATCCATTCAAGCTAAAACGGAGACCTTCGTTCTCGATCGCTCAAAAATTCACCATAAAAGTTATTCAGACTACAATAAATGCAAAAAGTGTATGAAACCATAACCATTAGCCGTAAAGGCTCCTGATTGGCTAGAGACGGGGGTGCATCGCAAAGGTTGGGAATATGTGGCCGGTGCTCAACATTCACGATTATGGCCAAGTCACGTCTAATTGCATGTGTGGAGCGCTTTATGCAAGGATAAAAAGTAAAAAGTACTAATATTACATCAAACATCAAACATTTATTCAGCAAATAGGCCACAGGGGCACTTTTACATGTCAATTTTTACAAACAATAAAATTAATCCAAAATTACAAAAAAACAATTACATAAATCTACAATCCTGCACTAACTACACGTTTCTGTTTGACCCAATGGTTGACTGGTAGAGAATGCCTTAAGGCATTAAGTCCGCCTTTTGTACAATTTTATATCGTGCAATAAAGTTTAAATAAATAAAAATAAATAAATATAAATGTTAAATTACACAAGAAAAAAAAACTAATAAAAACTATACAAATAACAGAAGTACTAAAATTGTTTAGAGATGTAAAAGTCTCTAGGTGTCAGAGACAAAATGTATATAATAATAAAAACGATCATCAAATTATCCAGAGATGTAAAGGGTCTCCGAGACTTGAATTGTTATATAATTAATAAAAAGACAAGATATTAAATCAGACAAACAGACAAGAACCGAATGAAGTGCCTCACGTTAATGCCACTCAAAAGTAAAGTTACATAGGTAAAATTACATACTGCTATAGTTGCTATATACTGGCTGATTGTGACACACTTATATAAACATCATATATATTACTCACTTTCTAACAATAAATGATTTGTATTTGTGATATGATGTCCTCCTCGCCGTGTCCGACGACGGCGACTCCAACCGTTTTTAATGGGAAACATGGAACGCTCTAATGTGGCTTGCGAAGCCAAACTTGGTTTTGAAGATGCGATTGCATGGTACGCAATGGAGCTGGGCGGCTGAATTGTAGGTGTAGGTGTACGAAGGCTTCGGGCGCGTCTTACGGAGATGGCGCTTAGCATCCAAGTCTTCTAAGCGCTTGTATTCGTATATAAGAGTTGACTGGTAGAGAATGCCTTGTGGCATTAAGTTCGCCATTTGTAACTGTATATTTTTTACTATGCAATAAAGTTTAAATAAACATAAATAAATAAATATTTACAGGTTATTTTTTAATTTAGAAAAATCAGTATTTAGTAATAATCAGCACAGAAACTACAATGCTTAGAAATAAAAGAAAAAGTGGAAAACTCACTGTCTCGGGCGAGGCGAGACTCGAACTTGAGTCTACGGAATACCAGCTCAGCGTGACGTGCGTTCGCGTTTGCAGTATGTCTATTTTTGTATGGGATTTTAAACAGCGCGCCAAGAGGGACGTTCTGGAAACTCAAAATCCCATACACAATGACAACGCAAACGCGGACGTCACGATATCGAATGAAATATACACTAGAGGTACTGAGCTACCTGACTTGCCCGTTGACAGCGAATATTGCCACTATATATAATTATCCTCTCGCATTGTAGGTACTATTCAGTAGGTGCTCATTATACTCAATGTTCTCTGGTCATAGCCAACTAATGAACCCAGTCCTAAATTTTAAATAAGAAAAACAAAGATCTTGGCTGACGCTAGCATAACGCCATCCTCGCTAATTGTAAGCGCGCGTTATCGCGAGACAAACGCGTGGTGCTGCAACGCATAACCATTACCAGTTTTTGGTTTGGGAAAATTAGCGCCTTTTTGTCGCCTTTATTATTTTGTCGCCTGTTCCTGCTTCTTTCTGTTTGTTTGTGAAGTTATGGACGTAGATACGGCCAGTAGCCTTTATAAAAATTAAGGCTTACACTTATACTTATATTTGAAGGGTACACGGAAAGAATATGTCTAGTCACTTTTTTCGGAAAATGAGATTTTCATTTCAAAATGTAGAGCTCTTAATGAACTATTAGCTATATCTTTTGCTACCACTGTACCTATATAATATATGTAACCCATTTTTTTCTTAGTTAAACCATACATTTTGACATGGTTCCAAATTTTAAAACCGCGATTACTCAAAATGTTACTAAAGTGACTAGACATGTTCTTTCCGTGTACCCTTCATTTAGTCTTAGTTAGTACTTATATTAACGTTATTTTTTTCTAAAGGCATTGCAAAAATAACTTCCACGATGGAAGGTGATTGATTAAGCGTTAGTGTGGTACAAAATGGAAATACAAAGCTTAAACCTCAAAAGTGAATATCTAGGCCGTTGCAACATATTATATGCGTAATTTATTTATTTTACACTTGCAGCCTATGGATCAACTTTACTCAAAAAACTTACAACGCCCTACGCGTCCAATATAATAATGCTTTTATGATGCTGTTGGGGCTGCCGCGCTATTGCAGCGCTAGTGGTACGTTCGCGGAGGCGCGCACCGACGGCTTCCACGCCATCATGCGCAAGCGGGTGGCGTCTCTGGTGCGGCGCGTGCGCGGCAGCACTAACTGCATCCTAGCCACAGTCGCAGACAGGATAGATGGCGCTTTCTGGAAATACTGGAGTAGCCTACATGTTTATAATTAGTTAAAGTATACATAGATTACATACATAGATATTGTCACTAACATAGGTTAAGTTAATAGAATAAGTTACTAATATATTATGGAAATTGAATTTCTGAAATAAATAATTATTTTATTTAATTTATTTATTGATTTTTCAGCGATATAATGACATTGACGTTATCTATAAATAAAGGTTTTTTTTTTATTGATGTAACTTGACATTTATGCAAAAAATAAAAAATATTGATGCCATAGTAGGGCATCTTCTAGCAGCTGTTTTCCCCCAAAGGTTATTCGACATCCGATATCGGAATGGACAATGTAAAAACCCATTTACGCTCAATAGTTTCTCATACTTAAACAGTTCATAATATAAATTCATGTAGATTAATAATGTCTAGCATAATTTATAATGTAATTTCATATTATGAGAATAAATATCAATCTATATTCAGTAGTTCTTTACAAATATGTAGGAGGCATATTCTGATTGTAATAACAGGTTATGGATTTAATTTGGATTTGTTTTGGATATGATCTGTGTATCAAAAGTGAGGTTTTTGGCTGAAGATGTGTCAAATTATTTTAAACAAGGTCACTCACGTATTACGTAACATGTCGAGCTATTCGACTTAATAATACGTGAGTGACCCGGTTTAAAATAATTTAATATGAAGAGATGTCACTTGACACTGACAGATCATATATATCCATAACAAATTCAGATCAATTTCATAACCTGTTATTACAATCAGAATACGCCTCTAGGTAGAGTCGGCCAAGGCGCTCACAAATATCTCATATCTCTGCACACGCCCCTATTGTCAAGGCGTTAGATTCGTGTTCGGATATTTTTGACCACCTCGGCCGCTCCGATATATCTGACGGCGACTGTACAACATACTGGAAACAACCCTAAAGTTGTTACAATGCAAATAAGTAAATCAAGCAAGATCATAATCTCACACAACGGTTTCAATAATACACCACTGTGTCATAGTTTAAAATTGCCCGGGCAACAATGGGCAAAGTACCCCTGAGTTATGGGGCAAGTTGCCGTCTTCATATTGTTTACCTTGTCGTGCCGTTTACCAATGCTAAGTGATTAAGAATACGGGAGTGGACAGGGGAGCTGTGGAGATGCCTTACGCAGCGAACAACACGCGAACGCGAAGCGAAGCGATGCGGCGCGGGGTGTATCAATCCTTTTATACCTATAGAATAGGGAATGCAAAACCGAATTTTAATTGTATGGAAAAATCGGTTAATAACCGAATATTCACCGAATTTTCATACAAATAAAAACCGGTTTTTCATTTCCTACTATAGAAGTGTCCTACGTGCTAGGCTAATTCAAACTTACATTTGCCATCAAAATTATATAAAAATTATGTCATTTTGTCCTCATTTGCCCGTGCGTCTCGCTCGCGCTAATATAGGTACATGTACGGACAAGTCCGAGCGAAATGCACGCGCGAATGATAATCAATCTTTCCACAAGAAATTCTACATTAATTCTTCATTTCAAAAGGACTAGAAAGAGATGTATCCACTTTAATACAATGCAGTAAGGTGAAAAAGTGGATACATCTTTTTGTAGTCGACTGTACGTTCGAATGACCTCCTAGTTTTATTGTAAATCACTCGTCGACTCCACGCTTCCCCTATTCCAAATCCACCATGAAACTACAGAAGATACAGTTCTCAGATTCCATTATAGTGTAAGTTAAACTGAAATAATGTCGATCGCCTTCGGTGACGAAGCAGTCAAAGCGCTGAATACCTGCGACTCCACACCTCCGCTGTCCCAACTCCAACACGAAACTACATAAGATACAGTCAGATTCCAAGTGTAAGTTAAACTGAAATAACTTACTAACCGATCGCCTTTGTAAGCTCCAAGGCAATTATCATTCATTATTATTAAATGTGACGGCTCGGTGATAAAGGCCCGATAAGTTTGTAGTTTGGGGGCAAAAAGGGCCTGAATGTTGACGAAGGCGGTTGGCTTATGCTTATACGGATGCTAGCTTCTGCCCGCGACTTTATCTGCGTGGGATGATGATGCTTATTATGGTTTTAGCAATAGTTCAATAAGCTGGTTTGCGAGCTATCTAACTAATCGATCACAATTTGTTGAAGTACGCGGCGCTGACGGTTCTAACGTATCGTCGGAACTACTCCCAGTGTCTAGGGGAGTTCCTCAAGGCTCTATTTTAGGCCCCGTGTTATACAGCCTCTACAGCGCAGACATTGGAAAGAACATACGTCATTGCAAATTCCATGTATACGCCGATGATATTCAGATTTACATATCTTTTAAACCAGAAGATACACAAATGGCTGTTGATAGACTGAACGAAGACTTGCACCGTATTGCTATTTGGTCAAAAATGAATAGTTTAGTACTCAATCCTACAAAATCTAAGTATCTGGTGTTAGGTTCAAAAAAACAACTAAACCGAATCAATACTTTAAATCCGAGCGTAAACATTACAGGTCAAAATGTGGACATGGTGGCAGAAGCCCGTAACCTAGGAATCCTTATGGATAGTTCCTTGCATTTCGAAAACCATATCATTGAAACGGTTAGAAATTGCTTCTATAGATTAACAGTTCTTTACAGGGTGCGAAACTATCTCAGTGTGGACATGCGCGTGAAATTATGTGACACTCTTATCCTATCCAAACTTAATTATGCGGATACGGTATACGGGAACTGTTTACTGGCTCGCACCAAAAGAGTTATTCAACGACTGCAAAATGCCTGCGCACGCTTTTGCTTCCCGATACCACCTCGGTCGCACATAAGTCCATACCTGAGTACTAATAAACTCTTAAACATGAATAATCGACGCATTCTACATTTTGCTACGCTCCTCTTTGGTATCTGTAACAGTAAAAGGCCGGTGTACTTATTTGAGAAATTGACCATCTATCAACACATCAGACGTGGTCCCAGACTACTATGCCCAAGGCACAGAACCGCTGCATTCCGTGGCAGCTTTCGCTACGCTGCCACGAAGTGCTGGAATAATCTTCCGCCACCAATCCGACAGAGCAGTACTATAGGTTCCTTTAAATCAAGACTCAAAGCGTACCTAATGGACCAACAAAGTTTTGCTGCCTGAAGCTAAATATTAAAAAAATCCGGATCCCGTTATCGTCATTATTACCTATTCTGTTCTGTTCTTTAGTTATTCACAAGTTAAGTTATGTATATTTGTATATATATATATATATAAATTCGATGTATATATTTATGTTAGTAGTACTCTATGTTATTATATCACGTCGTCCACAACGTGTCCCGTCCCGAACTATGCTGTCCCGCACACTCCGCTGGCTCCACAGAAAACCAGCGCCGTTGACCACGCTAGTCGTGCCAGCTGCATTGCTGAGTGGAGACCATTTCAGCTTCACATCTCTATTTCTACTGTTTCGTTTATCTTTGTCTTGTATTTGCTATATATGTGTTGTATTGATGTGTTGTCTGAATAAATGATTTCTATTCTATTCTATTCTATTCTATTCTATTCTATTCTATTCTATTCTATGATGATTAAAATGAGTCTGACTCGCCTACCGAGGGTTCCGTACTTTTTAGTATTTGTTGATATAGCGGCAACAAAAACACATCATCTGTGGAAATTTCAACTGTCTAGCTATCACGGTTCATGAGATACAGCCTGGTGACAGACAGGAAGACGGACAGCGGAATCTTAGTAATAGGGTCCCGTTTTTCCCTTTAAGTACGGAACCCTAATAAAAACTATCCTATGTTCTTTCCTGGACCTCAAACTATCTACATAATATGTAGATTAGGGATGAATGCTAATGGACGGAGAGCGGATGGTAGACCCAAAAAACGATGGATGGATTGTGTGAAAGAGGATATGAGAAAGAAAGGAGTGAGTGCTGAGGTGACCAAAGATAGAGGAGAATGGAAGAGAAAAACTTGTTGTGCCGACCCCACATAACGTGGGATAAGGGCAGGAAGAAGAGTCCTTAAAGAGATGAGACTTTTTACATTTCAAGATTTTAAAGGCAACATTTTGATTACAAAACTAGAAAAAATAGTTTTTATCGTTTTTCTCCTTGCTTCGTATATATGTATATTATTTGATTACTTATTGGGCTGGCAAATAATTATCAAACCAATTTAAATTAGTTACCTAGGTAAACATATTTAGTTCAAAGATATTGACTGAAACAAATTGATCATAAAGTAATAGTTATAATAAAAAAGTACGTAGATTATTAATTCACGAATGAAATTCAATTATATTGACTTACATAGCATTTTTTTCTGTTTTATTGAACGCTCACATCATATTATTAAATAGCCATGTGACGATAAAGAACAAAAAATGTATAGGGTCCTAAACAATTAAATCTAACCATGTAATGGTAAGACACTTAGAGGTTATTTATGACCCAAACAAAACTCGCTATGTGACATATTTATGAAAAAGTTTTTTTTTTTCATATTATTAAAACTGAAATATTTTTTCATGTAATTCCTTAATGTATGTTAAAGTGCAAATACTTTTGTCACAAAAATATTGATTCATTTATGTCCAATAATTATCGAAATAAACAGTTTTTTGTGTCTCCTGTAAAGTAGGTTAAAAACACATGGCGACTTTTGTACGCGCAGCGACGATATAGAATTATTTTTGTCTCTTGACAAGAGAATCAATTTGCGTGTGAATCTGGCGGGCAATAAAAACAGTAAATATGTCAATATTGACCGTTGCTTTGTCTAATTAAATAGGGGATATTACTTTAATGTTCTGCCACCAGAGTGCAGGACTAGCCTTTTTAGTAGACCATAGAGTAACTTATACATACTGTACCTTTAACAGGTTTTTGACAAGTTTTCAGAGATAATAAAATATGACTGATGCATCAAGGCGGTGTGCTTACAGAGGATCTACCGGGAAACGCGAATCCGAAAATTCGCTATCTGCCTCGAATATGCAAGAGTGACAGATATCTTAGATAAGGAAATTTTCTTGTTTCACGATAGACCCTCAGATTGTGGTAGTGGCGCCCTGGCGCCCCCTACGCAGAGTTCGCGTAATATTCCCTATTAAGCTGCACACATATTGGCTGATTTCTCTAGAGGGCGATGATTTAGTAAACACTAGTTGAACGTTGTCCACTTTTTAGACAAGGTTCTTCTTCAATGTAATCTGAATTAATTTGTGGGGCACACAATAATCAAATTGTGGCAATAAGAGCTGCCATATTTACCGGCGCTTCGTCTAATTAAGCCGCGCACATATCGGCTGATTTCTCCAGGGCGCCTTCACGTGATGTTTGCTAGGGTTACCAACTTACCACACAACATTCATACTGAAGGTTGACGGCAGACATTAAAAAAAATGTGTGCGTGTACTGTCCGCGCGTGAATTTCGTGCACGGCTGAGGAATGTTAGGAATGTTGGGCGTCATGACAGAGTAGTGACATTTTGTACGTACGGGCGCGACGCACACCCCCTCACTTCCTCGACCTCCGAATGCACGGAACTGGCGCGCGGACAGTACTTATACTCGGGCACACTGCCCTTGTCAGTAAAAAAAGGTGGCAAATTTAAAAAATGTTGGCGCGAAGAGTCGACTTCTATAGAAAATTTTAAAATAAGTAAAAAACAAATTGTGTAACAAGATATTTTCCTATTATTTATATCATTACAATGTTATCATAAAAGCTGTCAGTTTCAAGCTGTCATTATAATTTTATACTCATTTCATTGCCGGTGAGGCTTTTCTTGAAATTTCCGTGTTTAGGGACACGACTTGCTGTCCGAAATCTAGTATTCTCTCCAAAAATTAAAAGTGTAGCATTCGCGTAACCGATACTTCGTGGTTTGCTCCTTTTATGCGAGTGACACCCCTGCCGGCCACTTTTATTACGAACCATAGACACTGCACAGATTAGACGATATTAAACCTCTGTGCACTGATTGCGTTCCGTTACTGCCTTCATGTCATATTTCTGGTGAACATGTGATTGCGTTTCGTTTACGGCGTTTATAATGACTAAATAGACTACATAGTTGCGGTTTTGTATCACTTTATTGCTTATTTAGTTTTTGTCATACAAAATGAGAGTAATTCATGTATATTTTATTATTTTCTTTGACATTAGGGACCTTTTACATCTCCAAATTTATTGCAGGCATTATTAACCTTAGATACTAATACGCATATCTGTTATATTGTAGTAATTTATTTAGTATAAGATTATTAAGATTTATTCTGAGGTTGTGCAATAAAGAGGATTTGTATTGTATTAATAATGTAATGTTTACCCAGGTATTGGCTGTTGTATTTATAAGTTTTCCTTTGTATTTTTCATGTATGTTAATTAAAATCAGAAATATACCAATAAAGGACAAAAGGCCATACTGACGAAACAAAATCCGACGCAAAAATTAAAACTTACATGCATAGGTTGATTAAATTAGAAACTTAATCTTCCGAAATCACTGTTAGGAAACGTCGAAACGAGCAAAATATCGTTGGGCGCCAAATATGGCATTAAATATTCATATTTGGTAAAAAATTCGCAGGATGGCGCAAGATTGTTAGGCGTTCACAATGTATGTAGTTGGGAAGATACGCAAAAAGATAAAGGTTAGGTTACACGCTTCAAGGGTAGGGAAATCACAAACTTTTGAATTTTACATGCGTTTGCTGTTAAAGTAAGAATGCTAAGAATAAAGAATATATACATTGATACATTGACCCGCCATTTCCTATCGCTATCGCAGGATGATTTGAGTATATTAATCAAAGCTACTGTCCGCGCGCCAATTCCGTGCATTCGGAGGTCGAGGAAGTGGGGGGTGTGCGCCGCGCCCGTACGTACAAAATGACACCAGTCACCATCACACTGTCATGACGGCCAACATTCCTAACATTCCTTAGCCGTGCACGGAATTCGCGCGCGGACAGTATGTCCCTAAGTTCTAAGATCTCGTGGCCGCTCCCCAACACACCTGTGAAACACTTTTTAAAGCTGCTAACTTTTCTAGTAATAAAAAATGTAAAAACATCAAACGAATGGGCATAGCTATGGTTAACATACATCAAATTGTGTAAAAATTATCCAGAGATGAAAATGAGAACCACGTTTGTATGGAGAAGGGGTCATATGACTTCGTCCCCTTTCCTCTTAAGTTCTAATGTCAAACCAAGCCCTTCAAAAGAAAATACTACCATTATGAAAGCTGAAATGATCCGAAATTGCCTGAAGTCTGAAGACTGAAGTGATCAAACTAGGACCGGCGCCGGCGTCGCCCGCGGCAACTAACTTTTTAATTTCTCGCAGACGTTGACGCGATTGGTCGAACTTGCACAGATAACGCAAAGTTTCTATCGGAGGTCGAAGTTTGGTCAATAAACGTGATTTTGGCGTGTACACTTAAAACGGTAAAGTATTGTTAGTTTATTTGTCAATTAATATTTAACCATATCATGCAACAATAAGAGATTAGAGAAAGCGGTCTGAGAGGAGGCTAACATAAATATGTTTTCATATTAAATTTGACATGTTTTAATTAAGGGGAAATGCCATGAAAAAAATCACACGGAAGAGCCAAACTCCATCCAAACCCTTAAAACGTTAAAGTGGGCTCGATAGATAAAAAATATCACGGAAACATGTCTAATTTCCATTTATTTTTAGTTGTAAATCGTTACCCTGCATAACAGCAGTATAAGTTTAGTATAGCCAAAAATAGATATAACTCCGTAATAGATGGATACAGTCTAAGGAAAAAACGTGCCTCAAAAATCACGAAAATTTGATTCTCGATCAGAGGGCGCCACTAGTTTTGGCCTACTCTCGTATAGAGGGCGTTGACGGTTTCGTTTGTTATTTAACAATTTTAACGCATATCAGTGAAAGAACATGGGTCAAAATCATAAAAATAAATAATGCAAATAAAAAAAAAAACATTTATTTATATTTAAATACATTCTATCGTATTTTTATAAATCTTCATTTTTAGTTTTAAAGTGTGTCGACAGATGGCAGTGAATTTACTGGGGTTACAAAATTTACTATGACAGTACCGCTCTAGTATAAGTTACTCTATGGTATAGCATAGCTAATCAAACAGTTCATGAACTATAAAAAAATCATAATAATCAAAAAATAATGTCCTAGTTCAAAGAACAATCCAGAACACATATTAAAAACTCAAAACATTAATTTTCTTTGATTAAGTACCTATGCACCTTCATTGTTTTTAATAATTAAAATGAAATGCCACAAAACCATCTTCTCAATCACCGAAAACATAATCACACATCAATTCACCATTACACAGATTGCAATCGCAAAAAAAAAACGCGTCAGCGCCAAGCCTAATCGCGCCTAAACAATGTTTTAATGTCCCCCTGCAGTCCCTACGCAGATGGCCGACCGTATTTATTTAGGACTAACTGCCGGGCATTTAGCGAGTGACCCATGCATGTCTACGAGGGTTAAGGGAGGAACAGTGAGCGGGAGCGGGAGCGGAAGCGGTGACACTTTATTAGTATAACCGACCGACCGACGACTGCTGCAACGCGCGGAACAGGCGAACTGCCAATTATACAGTCGCCATCAGATATATCGGGACGGCCAAGGCGCTCACAAATACCTGAACACGCCTCTGTTATCAAGGCGCTAGAGTGCGTGTTCAGATACTTTTGAGCACCTCGGCCGCTCCGATATATCTGATGGCTACTGTAATGTATATTTGGCTTACCTTTAAGACGATAGTGGACGAACGCTTTTCCATACAAACGTAGTACCCATTTTCCTCTCTGGATATTAACAGGCGTCCTGTCGTCCCGTTTTATCTTAAGATATTTCATGTATAAAGTTATTTCAAGGTGGTGTGAGAATTGTGGGGTTGGGTTTTACTTTTAAACAAAAAGAAACAATATTAGTTATGAAGTCCACCAACAGGTGGCGGATGTGATAAAGGTTGAATCTTTGTTATAATTATGTACTCATTTTCCGATAGATTTTAGTAACCCCAGAAACCTGATACATCATCTCTGCCATTTACCCGTGATACAAGTGTAATATTGAAAAGCTACTTATAGGGAAACTATGTCGAAGATATGTCTACAGATACATATTTGTAATATGTGCCTAATCTACGCCATACATTAACTGATTTATCTACCAGACACATGTATATGGCAAATCTGATGGATACATCTGTACGTATATCCCTTGCTAATCGGCTCCACTCAGCCAGTTTCTTGCCAAAGTCTGTCCCAACCGTGTAAGGAATATTTTCTTGAGAGAAATCGCTACCGCTCTCGCTGTCGCTTATGACTCGCACCTAGCTACATCCCTGATACAGGTGTGAGATTAAATGGGCTCCATACAGCCTGTTCATTACGATATTGCGCGAACAGACAATATCGCCGGTTTTTATTAGCCGTCGTCATAGCGTTTTGCTTTTTTGATGAGAATTGAAAACGTGTTAGATCTGTGGCCATGATTGGTTATTTGTAGCGTTTAGGATTTAGGATAATTTTGCTACTCGTATTGCTATTATTACACGATATTCTTTAAATGGAGGTTTTTTTATGTTATTGAGGCAAATTAAATATTATATTATTTTGTAATACTAACTCTAGATTAAGTTATTGTATGACCTAACCCTATGGACGTCAAGTTCGAAATAAAGAATTTCAATTCAATTTCAATTTAATTTAATTATTTTGCTGTCGATTTTTTTTAATTTGATTTGGATAAAGATGCCAATTTGAAGTGCTCCTCATTCCGGGCGGAATAAATAAGAAATCAAAACTTGTCCTGGATGAAATGTGCAATTTTCCGTTGAGACACAAAAATACCATACGTTCTAGTAACTCATCATCATCTCAGCCGAAAGACATCTGAACAAAGGCCTCCCCCAAGGATCTCCACAACGAACGGTCATTCGTTGCCCACAACCAACGGTTTCCCGCGACTTTAACCAGATCGTCGGTCGTCGTCGGGCCTGGAGAATTGCCAGACTAAAAGTGGCAGTGGGCGGGCCACAGCTCGCAGAACCCGATGCCGATGGCCGATGGGGCAGAAAGGTTCTCGAGTGGCGACCCGTACCGGAAGACGCAGCGTGGGAAGGCCCCAGACTAATAACTCAAGAGGAAGATTTTTAGGGTTCCGTAATCAAAATGGTAAAAACGGAACCCATATAGTTTCGTCATGTCCGTCCTTCCTTTAGGAAATGCGGTGAAATTGCCCTTATATTAGTACAGAATAGGTCACTTGGCCAGTTTTTTTTCCTCAATGGCTCCTGTATATACACGGTGGCTAAAAAACCAGTGCATTCCCCTTGCCAGGGAGGTTTTGGGATTATACTGAGCAACTTTTACTATGGGGCTGTTTCATATATTTTGGCTGGTCGATTTTCTATGGGAGGGTAAATTATTTTCGCGATTTCGTGGTTGGTCCCGTAAAAGTTGCTCAGTATAATCCCAAAACCTCCCTAGCAACGGGAATGCCCTTATTTTTTAGCCACCCTGTATAATAATTAATTACTGGCAACAGTCTGCGTGAGTTACGGACACACGGACGTCGCACGCCGTTCCCGCCACCTGTTACTTTATCGATGGCCGCGTTATCTGCAGCCCCGAAAATTTTACACCCTGTATGTTAGAGAAGGTTAAAGGATTGTGTAAAAAGTCACTTCGCAACGAAAGATTAATTCGTAGTACATAATAACAATTCAAATTATTTGTTGTGTGTAAAGTAAGTAAGTTAAAGATGGTTAATGTAAAGTGACTTATTCTACATTGTGAATAAAGTGCGTCACAATCAGCAAGCGTCTGGCATGCAATACGAGGGCTACCGTTTTTGTGCTCACCAGTTGGCGCCACTGTAGATGTAGGTCCAGAAAAACAGATCACAAAATTCTTCTTTGCTTATTTTTATAAAATCAATATGTTCTAATATACACAAAGGTGTCATTTTTTTCACCTGTTTAATTTTGCATATCATTTAGTTGGCACTGTTTATAAACCACTAACATTTATTGAGCTATATCTATTGTTTACCATGATTAATCAAAGATGGAAAAAGATTTACCACAATAATGGATAAGGAGTGAAAATTCCCGAAAAAAAGCTTGAAACCCCCCAAACTTCTATGCATTTGACATTTTGGGCGCTAGGGGCGAAATTAAACGCGGTAGCCCTCATTCCATCGCCAATCACCAAGACGATCGTGAATGTCGTATCATAACCAGATCCAAACTATAATAAATATATTAAAATTTGTCAAAGGACTGTCTCATTTCAAACATAGAGAGAATCATACTATTTTTGTCTTACACTAGTACTATCACCCAAAAGAAAAGGATCTTATTTACTGACAATTTGGTTTGACCAACTATATTCGATCATATTAAATTCTCCCTTCTAGCATCTGCGGGTATGCTGGTAAAGACCTAAAAAGTAAGTGCGATATATAGTCCTCCTCATCGTTTTCGATGACGGCGACCCCAAATAAACATTATGGACGTTGAACAAGTTTGGGAACAAATCAAATTATTTTATTAAATATTTTGATTTGTGTTTTTTAAGTAGTCACACTACTATATATAAATTAAAAACTGTAATAGATGTCATATATTAAAGAAAAAGTGACGAAGCCCTCCAGTGGTGAAGGCCGGATCCGGCACTTTCTTTAATATATGACATCTATTACAGTTTTTAATTATGGACGTCTAGCGTGAGCCCTAATGTGGCTGGCCCCGCCGAACTTGTTCTTAAATGCTCTATTGCACGCGTGACAACAAAGTTGGCCAGCTGCGTTGAACGTGTACACGTAGGAGGGCTTAGGTCTTTCTTTCCGCAACTGGCGTTTTATGTCTAGGCTGGTGAGGCGGTTATCTTCAAATATTTTGACACCGCTATGGATGGTAGAACGCCAACATGACCTTCTTCCAGCAAGCTCCTCCCAACGCTCAGGGTCGATGGCGCAGTGCGATATAACTCATTTAAAGCACCTATAACGCGAACAAAAGACATTTCGACATCCTAACTTCTCTGAAAATCGTCCTGAACCAATCCACACGACAATAACACAATAAAAACAATAATAAACGGACCTTTCCGCATTTAAAGGGTTAACTTAACCCTTCAACGGCGCACTGAAATTTTAATTAAATGTCTTAACTAATATAAAAGAGGGGGCAGTTACGTTTTCGCAGATGAATTAATATGTTCAGGGATTTGACTATAAATATTACAATTGCCTATTTGATTCATGTGTTGTTGGGGCCCGATTCGACTTGTTTTATCGATATTTAGCACCTTCTATTGCTATTGCATTTTTTTTTTATGAAATAGGAGGCAAACGAGCAGACGAATCACCTGATGGTAAGCGATTACCGCCGCCCATGGACACCCGCAACACCAGAGGGGTTGTAAGTGCGTTGCCGGCCTTTAAGATGGGAATACGCTCTTTTCTTGAAGGTTTGAAGGTCATATCGGTCCGGAAATACCGCAGGCGACAGTTCATTTCACAGTTTAGCTGTGCGAGGCAGGAAGATTGTCAGGGAATCGAAATTTTTCATTTCCAAAATATAATTCTCTTATTTCCTGAAATTTACTGAAGCTTTCAAGAACTTTTCCAGCTTATTGGAAACTTTATGCAACTTGTTCTGTAATCTAGTTAGTATATACTGATTTATATTTAGATGAATTATTATTATTTAAATGAAGAATATTAGTAGAGACAGGGGCTCCGAGTAAACGAATCATACTCGTAAACAGGCGCCGACGTGAATCTGTACCTTTATTAAACCCATTAGGACGCACCCTTATATCACAATTATTGTCTCACACGATTACTGCCCAGTGATGTGGCGAGGATGAGGATGAGGATGAGTATGAAGATGCAGACAGCCCAGGGCTCCGTGTAAACGAATCATTTAGGACGCACCCTTATACGAGTATCACAATTCTTGTCTCAAACGATTACTGCCCAGTGATGTGACGAGGATGAGGATGAGTATGAAGTTGCAGACAGCCCAGGGCTCCGTGTAAACGAATCATTTAGGACGCACCCTTATACGAGTATCACAATTCTTGTCTCAAACGATTACTGCCTAGTGATGTGACGAGGATGAGGATGAGGATGAGTATGAAGTTGCAGACAGCCCAGGGCTCCGTGTAAACGATAGGATGCACCCTTATACGAGTATCACAATTCTTGTCTCAAACGATTACTGCCTAGTGATGTGACGAGGATGAGGATGAGGATGAGGACGAGTATGAAGGTGGACGATGTGTGTTAATTGGCCACCACGTGGTGACACTTTCGGGAGTGATGTTAATTAGATATATTACAGAATAATATAGTAGTTACCTCACAAGATTAGGTACCCCAAGTGGAAAAGGCTGACGAAAGTGACGATGCAACCCTATTAATTGCATAGCGCTTGTCGGCTTGTCTTATAATCATAAATGAGGGGTGTTAGAAAATGTCAAGTACTTTTTATTACGTCATATTATACGCGATTAGCGCAACCATAACCAACATTATCTTTCATAGTGTTATCTTTCCTACCAACATTATAATAGAACGTTATTGAAACATTATTTTAATTAAATCATTTTACGGTTTAGACTTACTTGTTTTAGTCAAGTGAGTCTAAACCGTAAAATGATTTAATGTTAGTATGTCTCACAACAGTTTAAATTCGATCATTATTTTAATGTTATTACTTACTTCATACTATTACTTTCATAATGTTACACATATGGAGGTTCTTTATCATTTTTAGGGTTCCGTACCCAAAGGGTAAAAACGGGACGGTATGACTAAGACTCCTCTGTCCGTCTGTCTGTCACCAGGCTCTATCTCATCAACCGTGATAGGTAATAGACAGCTGAAATTTTCACAGATGATATATTTCTGTTGCCGCTATAACAACAAATACTGAAAAGTACGGAACCCTCGGTGGGCGAGTCCGACTCGCACTTGTCCGGTTTTTTTTATTCATCCGCCTCTGAATATGGGTATTTAATGCGAATGAATATCATTTGTCCCAACACTACGACCTCACTCGGGATTGGTCAATACAATTACGGCCCAACAAGATTTCACACGTGCAATTTGAATTTTAAGCAATAGTTTGTCATATAAATTTAATTTTATGTGCCAATGTTTCCGTTATACAGGATGGTCTGCTAATGCTTCTTTTTATAATAAAGGAATTAAAGATAAGTTAAAAAGAATCCTTCCATTTGTTTCGTTTTATCATCAAGTTTTTTATTATGTTATTTTTAGGGTTCCGTACCCAGAGGTTAAAAACGGGACCCTATTACTAAGACTCCGCTGTCCGTCTGTCTGTCTGTCAACAGGCTGTATCTCATGAACCGTGATTAGCTATTGAAGTTGAAAACAGTTGAAATTTTCACAAATGATGTATTTCTGTTGCCGCTATAATAACAAATACTAAAAAGTACGGAACCCTCGGTGCGCGAGTCCGACTCGCACTTGGCCGGTTTTTTTATACCCATCACGGAACAATGGTGTTTCAGAGGCCATTTTGACACCTTGATGAAATGTAAGGGGTTACACCGAGCGGATTTTATTTTAGATCGAACCTTCAAAATATAATGTATTTCTTTAACCAATTAAAATAACAAAATATTCATCATCATCATCATCATCATGTCAGCCGATAGACGTCCACTGCTGGACATAGGCCTCCCCCAAGGCTCGCCACTCCGACCGATCCTGTGCCGCTCGCAACCACCAAATTCCCGCGACTTTCACCAGGTCGTCGCTCCATCTCGTTGGAGGCCTACCGGCAGTTCGTCTTCCGGGGCAGCGTTCGGGAAGCTCCACAGTATCTTTTCGTCCAAATTGCCGCAGTGTCTTAAGTCAAAAGTCTTTGACCAGTGTGTGTTGCCAGTGATGACATACGGATCTGAGACGTGGGCGCTAACGATGGGCCTCATAAGAAGGCTCAACAAAATATTATATGACTATTTTTTTGAGTTTAACTCATACCTAAGTTAAGTAGGTGTAGAGGTTTTATCAAAATGTAAAGTTATATAATAGTAAGGTGCTACATTACAATATATTGAACTACAAATCGTCAAGTGGTACCTTTTACTAAACAGTCCCACATTTAAACTTTTTTACTTGGTTTTGCCAATGATCTCATTCTGAACAGTTACCTAAATGTTACTTGGTGTTTAAATAAAGCTATTTTACATATTTACAGTCGAAGGCAAAAATATCGATCCAGACAAATAGCTCAAAAATATGTCAACACGACTTTATTGTCTGAGGTGTAAGAGCGTACACATATTTTTGAAACTTTGGGAATGTATATATATTTATGCCCTTGACTGTACTATGTCCAGTTCAAAATGCTAGTTAAGCATAATGCTATATTTTTGTCTATAAATTAAATTAATTACACATCATTAATTAGAGCAACACCCTGTATAAGTATGAAGTGTCGTTAAAAAGGGACCAGACAAGGGTGCGCAATTTAGTTGACCCATAAAGAATAAAACGTCCGAGCGGTCAGATTTTACCTCCACTATAACTACTTCAAACACACTAAAATACACCATAAGTACATATCTTTATGATTCAAATTACGAAAACATGTTAACTATAATTTAAATAAACTAGAAACCACCAAGCGTTTATCTAAATTAAACTTTATCTAAACCGTTTTAGGTCTAAAATTGAATGGGACTAAAACTAACTTAGTCCGTTTTAGAGTTGAGCAGTAAATTAACAATAGTTATAAACAGTTAAAAGTGGCGCTACTGTCTTTAAAATATCCCAATATTGTATGAAATGTTTTAGTTCCGAATTTGCCCACCTGTAGTGATGGTTGTCACGCATGAAGAGTAAATGTAGTTATGTAGTTTTGATTTTTGGTTCAATTTTGGAGTTATAGACAAATTACGTGAAATGTATTTTGTATGAGGGAAAACGGAAACAGCGAAAGTTAACTAAGTAAAATAAGTACAACCCTAATAAATATAATTAAGCAAGTAGAAATTTAAAATTCAATATTATTTTAAAAGACATCAGTATCATGTCTTTTAAAATGTATGTATGTATGTACTGTATGTATTGCTTTATGTATGGCTTTGTACTTTGTCTGTTTGTGTAGTACAAAGTATTCCAATTAAATAAAACGCATGTTTATAATTTGACTAGCATTGAGTCTTCTACAGCGCTTTTCGCTTCGTAGCTGCGTAGAGGGAAAACGCTGCTACGGACTACGGCGTAGCACACGTAGGTTTGCTTGAAACAGACTAATTCGGTAGGATACGACAAACAGGCCAATTCGAGATGATACTGATCTGTCAGTGTGTGTCAAAAGTGACATTTGTTCAACCAAAAACGTCACTTTTGACACTGACAGATCAGTATCACATTGGAAGCAGATCGAATAATTAAAACACGAATTGCTCTGAAAGAAGAAGAATACACTGGATTATTAAATGTATCCCTTTTTCAAATAAGAGTACATCTCACATGCAATAAAAGCAAAGACTTCCTAATTGAAACCATCCAAACTGTAAATTGTAAAAAAGGAATAACAACACGGCCATCCTGATCCAGACCTGTCCCGTGGGCACATTAGGCGCATCCTAATGACCAATTAGCGAGCAGGTAGCGTGTAACGCACCATTTTGTCCTTTTAGGGTTACCACTTGCAAAGTACAAAAAAACTTGACAGAAATAAAAACTGTAATAGATGTCATATATTAAAGAAAAATGACGAAGCCCTCCAGTGGTGAAGGCCGGATTCGGACGGAAAATATTTAATAAAATAATTTGATTTGTTCCCAAACTTGGCAGAAATAGTCAAACTTAAATGTGAAGAAACACCAATGAACTCTAACCCTCTTACTAGTATAACTTAGCAAGTCAATAAATCTTTGGGTATTATGGCTCCATCGATATTGTCGATGATTCCGCCAACGTCAAGGTTTAGGAAGGCACGTGCTTTATGAAGACAATTGGCCGGTGAATATCCACGACGCAGTTCACTCAGATGAGAATCGAATGTAGATCATCTAAACTTAGCAAGTCGCTGATCAATTTTGTATTTTTCTAATAAATACAAATGTCAATTGACGGATAAAGACATACGATTAGCAACAGCTTGTTAATTAACCTTGACAGATAATGCCAATGGTATCTATTATACCTATCTATTATTCTCGTCTCGCATTCCTGAATTGCGTACATTAGGATCTGTCAAACAGGTGTTCATATCGGGAAATCTGTTAGACAGATCAAAATCTGACGAAGAAAATATATACATGTTTAGCTCAAAGGACATAACAATCCAACAATCAAAGGACAATCCTTTAAGCCAGGTTTACAAAAAATGTTGATGTATTCCTAAGACAATATCAAAAGCACGGTAGAATATGATGGAACTTGCATTAACTCTAACTTAAGATCACATCAATACCATATTCTAACAAATAAATACATTTCATTTCATTTCATTTCACTGCACAAAAATTCTACCGTGTGGTAACCCTATCTCGTTACCAAACGGTCGGCCATCTTAGGAGCGTTCGGAAACGCGTGCGAATTATTGTCTATGCCTGCCACAGGTCACTTACACACTAATAGATCCTGCATATTATAAATCCTAACGAGTGGTAACTCTAGCGTCATTGTCCGTCAAACGGGCAGCCATATTAAAAGCGTTCGGAAACGCGTGAGAACCTGTTACAGTGTTACTGATGACGTCGATTGAGCAGGCAAGGAAAATCACCCCTATACTTTTAAATTACAGGTAGCAAATATGAAACACCTTCAATTTAACATAGCAATCATTGCTCAAATGTTCACCTACTTATTGTTTACTATAATTTCTGTAATCTTTATTACATAGCTTATATAGATAGTGACAAAGGTTAACTGGAAGAGATCCCTGAAAGGGATAAGTTCGCCTTTGTACAAATGATGCGTTTTTCTCTTGTTTTATGTTTATTTTTGTACAATAAAGTTTTTTTTTATGAAATAGGAGGAAAACGAGCAGACGGATCACCTGATGGTAAGCGATTACCGCCGCCCATGGACACCCTCAACACCAGAGGGGTTGTAAGTGCGTTGCCGGCCTTTAAGATGGGAATACGCTCTTTTACTACTACTACTACAAAGCCAAATATTGTGTATTACAACACACCTTTGTTAGCATAGTTATAAGGATATATGGCAATATATTTAGCCACTTTGCAGATTACTATTACCTAACTGCGTATTGTACAAAAATAAAGAAAAAATAAGCAGTTGTATAGCTCAATAGTTTCAGTACTAAATAATGTCGTGCCTATCTTCGTGATGTGGAGTCTCCTGTTGCAAGTCTATGATCTGCATGTGTTGTTTATGGAATTAATTTCGGCCATTCCGCCTTCGGCTTCGGTTTTTCGAGTTTTGCGATTGTGATGTTGATGAGGCCGGTTAAGGGTTTCGTTTCTAACATAACGGGGTTTAACGTACCTACGGGTGTTTAACATGTTTGGTTCAATGGCTTTAGGAGCCGATTTAGTGACATAATCGTAACAATTTAGCATCTAATTAGAACAAGGATGGTATTGATATTATAAATTATAATAAATACATTTGTTTTGGCTATAACGTTGGAAATGACTTGTATTCTTACAAGCAAGCTTGTATTTGCGATTTTGTATCTAATTAGTACCTTAAACAGTATGATGTTGATGTTTAAAATTATTAAGTACTTTTATTTAGGTCATTCTTACATAATAATATCAAAAGTCTTATATTGTTGGTCTTCAAATGGTGTGTATTGGATTTATTATTGCTGTTTAATGTATAGGTGACTTTTCGAAAGTACCTTGTAATTTAATAATCCATGATCAATATTACGAATTCAAGGAACCGCAGATAACGGTAATAACGATAACGGTAGGTATACTTGATAAATACAAGTAATTAAACTGATTCAAAAAAGATTAATATTATGTTTAAAGATACGAGATATAAGTGTAATGCACTCATAATTGAGAACTAACTAACCCACAACCAAAGATAGATATAACTCCGTAATAGATGGATACAGTCTAAGGAAAAAACGTGCCTCGAAAATCAAGAAAATTTGATTCTCGTTCAGAGGGCGCTACTAGCTTTGGCCTACAGTCGTATAGATGGCGTTGACGGTTTCATTTGTTATTTAACAATTTTAACGCATATCAGTGAAAGAACATTGGTCAAAATCATAAAAATAATTAATGCAAATAAAAAAAATCATTTATCCATATTTAAATACATTTTATCGTATTTTTATAAATCTTCATTTTTAGTTTTAAAGTGTGTCGACAGATGGCAGTGAATTTACTGGGGTTACAAAATTTACTATGACAGTACCGCTCTAGTATAAGTTACTCTATGCCCACAACGAAAACAACAACAAAATTCCTGATTTCTAAAATAATTTAAAAATTAAATATATGCAGCGCGAATATAATAAACAACCGTACGTAACATAACATCACCTACGAGCGCGCCGTAAACGCCATCTGTTGCGTGTAAAACGAATTTATTTATACATCTAATTGTGCGCGCGCATTGCACTTAATTCCGCTAATATTACTAAAAGCGTTCTGTGGAAGAGCCGTAAGGTTTTAGTGTCGAGGGAGCAGCGCCATCTGTCTTTGGGAACTGTTATTAAAATTGGTTGCTTTATTTGTTTGTTTAACGGTTATTTGCGAGGGCGAGAACGTGCTTAGTTTTGAATATGGAACAAATAGAAGATTCCGTGGATGGATTGTAACAAATAGACGAGGAAAGCTGAATTAGCGGCCAGTGACCGTCGAAATTGCCTAAAAAGAAACCAGTGCCTGTGCTTTGTGTAGATTTAGTAACATTGTATATATTTTAAAACATGGCTGCATGAAGTATATTCTGATTGTAATAAGAGGTAATGAATTTGATCTGAATTTGTTATGGATATGTTCTGTGGGTGCCAAAAGTGATGTTTCATGGTCGAGATCTATTTCATGACCATTTATTATACGCCTCTATTGGCCTAATTCGAACTTTAAGATACTTCAAATATTAGGTCAAGATACGATTTGGATTACATGTCAGTGTCAGAAGTGACGTTTCTTCAAACAAAAACGTCACTTTTGACACTGACATATCCGATCCATATCGTATCAAGACCTAATATTTGACATATTTAAAAGCTCGAATCAGGCCGCATGTCATTCATATTGTTTTCAATGTTAAGCTACGATTGTAGCGCTACGTCGTAGCACTCGTAGCCGATAACATAGGCTTTCCGCGGTGTGTAGCGGAAATGCTTCGTAGAGGCGAACCTTACAAAAAATATGTCGTGCTTAACGTTGAATGCAGGGCTCGGAACCGGTATTTTTTTAAAACCCCGAAATAGCCCAATATTTTAAATTTTTTTATGCTCATTACGTAGGACTGAATCATGTATTTAGGAAACAATTTTGCATTATTAAAACGTCCCATTAAAAATGAAATTATAAACAAAAGAACGAAAAAGAACGTAATAATACCGGTATTTTTGTATGGAGCAAATACCGGTTTCCGACCCCTGGTTGAATGGGTTAAAATTAAAGCAATAAACATTTTTTTAAGAAATCACATTGTCTAAATACGAGTAGTCATATTAATTCTGATTTCTAATTGTTTTACTAAATAATCATCATATTAATTAATAGGTAGGTATCTTTTCCATAATAATCGGAAAGTTATGTGGTAGTCGGTTAACGAGCAAACGCGATGCCTGACAGGAAGCGGTCGTCGTCGCCTATGGACAGCAACATCAGAAGAGACACTTAACGTCCCTTTTTAGGTTTCCGTACCCAAAGGGTAAAAACGGGACCCTCTATTACTAAGACTCCGCTGTCCGTCTGTCCGTCCGTCCGTCTGTCCGTCTGTCTGTCACCAGGCTATATCTCATAAACCGTGATAGCCAGACAGTTGAAATTTTCACAGATGATGTATTTCTGTTGCCGCTAGAACAACAAATACTAAAAAGTACGGAACCCTCGGTGGGCGAGTCCGACTCGCACTTGTCCGGTTTTTTAACTTACCTATAACATAGAAATTATATATGATACAAGTATATCATTTAGTGCGGTCTAAAAATTAATTCGACCACCATTTTTTTTTAATAGGTAACGAGGAGATTTAGTGTTTGAATTAAATAGTCTAGGTACAAATAGTGAGAGGACACAGTTGTTTATTGGTCCTATATATTCCATCAAACATAAAAATGTGACTTGTGCGCCCATCCATTATGCAAATCCATCCGATATTAACGATGGCATGTATAAATCTAATAAGGCAATATGGCGGCAAAAAATACAAATAAACAGTCATATCGGTGATAGACGGCGTCATAACGGGCTATAAAAGTGAAACTTGTCAGTTGCACGGTTATGGCATATACCGCTGGGTTATAGCCAAAACTATCCACAATGAGAACCAAGTACATGGCATACGCTTTAATTTCGTTTTACCCATTTACCAAAATGCCTAGATCACAAAACGGAATAGTGTCGAAATGCCTGAATCCCAAAAAGCCTATTTTTTTTCTCAATGCCAAATTCTTAAAGCACCAAAACTTCAAAACGACGTAGTGTCATAATACCTAAATCTTAAATTAGCTACAATAATGAGTGCTACATAAATACTTACTAGCTTTTGCCCGCGACTTCGTCTGCGCGGACTTACTAACAGCAGCTAAAGCAAGCATAGCGCCTGGGAAAATATTCATAGCAATTATTCAATTTGAGCATATTTTTCACACAAAGTAGCAGACACTTCATTAATTATCTCAATTCCACCCCGCTTTTTACTTTCTTAAGGAATGATTTTCGGGATAAAAACTATCCTATGTCCTTCTCAGAGACTCAACCTATCTCTATGCCAAATTTCATCTAAATCGATTCAGCGGTTTAAGCGTGAAGAGGCAACACACAGACAGACAGACAGACAGACTTTCGCATTTATAATATTAGTATGGATATGGATAATAATAAGTTCCATCGGTAATTGGGAATTTGATGAGATATACTTGACATGGCATTTAACGCGAAAACTTCATAAACAATTTAGATACTTAGCTAGAACGATGATGATTGATAGGGTCTTTATTTATGCTCTTTCGATTTAGTACTATAATAATACAACAAATGTAACGCTGCAATAATAACGCAAACATGTTAACCCTAAAAGATGACACTTTTTATTTTATTTTTTCAAATGTCTTTTTTAAGGTTCCCGTACCCAAAGGGTTAAAAACGGTACCCTATTACTAAGACTCCGCTGTCTGTCTGTCTGTCTGTCTGTCCGTCTGTCCGTCTGTTCGTCTGTCCGTCTGTCCGTCTGTCACCAGGCTATATCTTATGAACCGTGATAGCTAGACAGTTGAAATTGTCACAGATGATGTATTTCTGTGGCCGCTATAACAACAAATACTAAAAACAGAATAAACTAAATATTTAAGTGGGGCTCCCATACAACAAACGTGATTTTTATGCCGTTTTTTGCGTAATGGTACGGAACCCTTAGTGCGCGAGTCCGACTCGCACTTGGCCGGTTTTAATTTGATTATTTTTTGTAAACTTTTAGTTACATAAGGAATTCCACCCAACAGTAGAAAAATTCAGTTACCCATTTCTCACTATACAATATTTTGGTCTAATGCTATAATACATAGTTGTCTGATCCGCAGGCAATCGTACCATGTGTTGCAGATTCGATTACGGTGATACATCGCTGATATACCACGTCAGAGCCGTCAGAGGGGGCTGATTTATATTTTATAATTTTTGGGGAGCGAGAGCTTGAGATAAGTGCACGGTGCATGTGTGGTGCAGCGTGCAAGTTATGTCTAAATTGAGTAAATTATTATTTATTTTACTATTACAGCCGAATTCAGTGCTTCTTCCAATAGCAAGGAGCATCATAATGTGAATTAATATTGTAATCATTTGATATTTTTAGTAAATATAGTATTTTAATTGGTATGGTACTTACCTCATTATTATTTACAACGACGGGACTTAATCGCGTAAAATAAGTTTTAAATTTACCTCCGACGTTTCGAGGACGGCGTTGTCCCCGTGGTCTCGGAGAAGACTGGCTAAAGTTGACATCAACATCTTCTAGGCGCGCGAGTTTTTCGAACTACCCGCACTTGTAACAAGTCAACTTTAGCCAGTCTTCTCCGAGACCACTGGGACAACGCCGTCCTCGAAACGTCGGAGGTAAATTTAAAACTTATTTTACGCGATTAAGTCCCGTCGTTGTAAATAATAATGAGTAAAAATCGTGAAAGTTTGAATCAGTGTTATGGTACTTACCTAATAAATAGAAATAATACAAATACACACAAAACATGTAGGTAAACTTGCTTGATTGAAATAAATTGTTAATTTCCGATAGAATATGTATACTTTATAACACTTAAATGATGTCTCTTGTTGTAATCTGTTTTTGTTTCTAAACTTTTTCTAATTTTGTGATTGTGACACGTAAAAATCCTTATACTTTATATTTACTACTAGCTTTTGCCCGCGACTTCGTCTGCGTGGACTTAGTAACAGCAGCTAAAGTAAGTATAGCGCCTGGAAAAATTCTCATAGCAATTCAATTTGAGCATATTATGCACACAAATTAGCAGGCACTTCATTAATTATCTCAATTCCACCCCACTTTTTACTTTCTTAAGGGATGATTTTCGGGATAAAACCTATCCTATGTCCTTCTCAGGGACTCAACCTATCTCTATGCCAAATTTCATCGAAATCGATTCAGCCGTTTAAGCGTGAAGAGGGAACACACAGACAGACAGACTTTCGCATTTATAATATTAGTGTGGATTAGTATGGATGGATTTCTGATCATAGTGATCATATATATATATTAAAACACTTGAAGAAATTTAAAGTAGGTAAATAACACAGATACAATATCCACTAAATTAGCGCAATAACCGTAAAACAAAACAATATTTGATCAATTCAAGAACCATCGCTAGGAAACGGAGTTAAAACAAACAAGACGTACACACAGACTAACATTTAATTCCGCCAATTTCATCAAAAACCGTTGTTTAGTGCAAATTAAGTGCAATTTAACCCTCAAAAAGCATTTCGGCATTCCACAACAAATTCTATTCCAAATTGGCGTCGGATCCGCGCCCGAGATGTTTATTCTGAGGGGAGGCAAAATACGCCATTTGAATGCATGCTTGTCCGTCAGTCACGCCGTATCGGGAGCTAGCGAGCGAGGCGTCTCTAACCAACCACAAGTCTTAAACCTTTCACACCCCCTGTATCACCTAACCGAGCAGGGGAAGTAAGGGTAGCACGGTACCACAGCGGGGACCAAAGAAAATTGGATGCAAAGTCGAACGAGGCAACTTGTCACATACGCGATTAACCCTGATTGTGATATAGGCTCGCGGGATAACTGTTGATTTGATTTTATGTAACAGCGGCGTCTGTTTGCACGTTTATTGCTTGTAAATTCGGTCGGAATCGAACTGCGAGTATAAAATTGGCGGTTAAACGGTTATGATCGCGTGTGGATTTCGGTTAGCGACTGACAATTATTTAGGTGTTTCGGTTTTATTCGTTTCTTGTTCTGTTTACTCGTAGTAACGGTTCTCGGAGTCTCCGAAACTAATTTGATGTTACTGTTGTAACCTGTACGTTCACTTTTAAATATATTGATTGCACAAATCCAAACATAAATAAAACCTGGGATTTTTAGCTGAAACAAACTGGCAAGGACCTGTACCTAGTTACTGTAATGAATACCAAAGATAAATATAATAGTAAATAAATAAATAAATATAATAGGACATTCTTACACAGATTGACTGAGTCCCACGGTAAGCCCAAGGAGGCTTGTGTTATGGGTACTCAGACAAAGATATATATAATATATAAAACTTAAATACATAAAAAACACAAAAACAAATATCTGTGCTCATCACACAAATAAATGCCCTTACCGAGATTCGAACCCAGGACCATCGGCTTCACAGGCAGGGTCACTACCCACTAGGCCAGACCGGTCGTCAAAAGAGATACATTGATTGAGTAAGATGTGTAGGTACAATCTAAGAGAATTTCGTGCTTCGAATTTGACAGGTAAACGAGATGGCGCTGTACAACCTCATATATTTAGCAGTAACTGATTGTCATAAGTTGACAATTCATTGACCGCAAAACATATGGCGCAGTACAGAGCCATCTGTTTTGGATGTCAAACTAAGGGGCACGTTTTTTTCTTAGACTTTACCTCTCTTTTACAATCAATTCTCTTTGTAATTACTTACAATAATTATGAAAATATAATTAAAAATATATATTTAATGCAGACTTTGAATTAATTTTATGTATTTCGTACTGTAACAGAGACTCAAAATTCAATACCTTCCTATAAATGAACCATATGTACGTAACCACCCGTAAACTAGTATTCCTGTAAAATAAGTAGGTATTTAACGTCAGTGTTTAAACACTGACCACCTTTTTACAATTCAGTGCTTAACGCGCAAAGGGGTAGAAATGTAACAAGTACCAGTGAAACATCAAAATTCTCCAAATTTTTTCTTAAACACCTTCACCTTGCTGACACTCTTCAGCTCGCTAGTCAGATCAATTCTGGAATATGGATCAACAGTATGGAACCCTAGCTATAAATGTTATATTCATAGTATTGAAAGAATTCAAAAGAAGCTCATCAAACATTTAAAATATAAAAACCTTGTGTCAACTCAACCGCTTAACCTGAATAAACTGGTGTCTCTTGATCTCTTGAAAGCCGGCGCACATTAAAAGATCAAATATTTTTGTATAAAGTATTAAGAAATTTAATTGACTCCCCTTATTTGTTAAGTAGACTTAGCTTTAAAACTCCCCGTTTGAACACACGGCGTAGCGATAAATTATTTTGTATTCTCTTTACTAAAAAGAAATACAAATCAAACTCCTTTCTGATAAGAGCTTACAGATTTAAGAATGATATTTTCTCAAAAATTGATATATTTAATGACTCCTTGTCTAAATTTAAACGTCAAGTACTTTTGGTTTTATATAAACAAACGAATTAAATACACTGTAACTTTACACTTAATTGCAAATTTAATGTATAAAAATAGTTTTATCTTCATTAATTTAGCCCCTGTCCTAATTCGACCCTCGTTGTTAATCTTTAAGTTTAGTTATCCCGTATTTTGTTTTTCTTTAATGAGCTATTAAGTGGTGGCAACTGTCCTGGTTTATGAATTATGTATAAGACACTAGTTATAAGAAACATGTACCGTTTGTGCCCAAATAAACATTAAAACATTAAATGTCTCATGATTGGTGCTGTTAACATATTAGATTAGATTCATGATTGTGTTGTATTAAATGTAATTTTTCCATTGGTACACATAAGGAAATTTATTTATAATACCACAGACGACATGATAATACTACATACATACAAAAAACATAGCATACGAGCCAAAACTGTAAATAATAACAAAATTGTACCCCATTTACCACCAGTGTCGTGTGCCACTGTAAACTCGAGAAATGTGAATTGTTACTTTACGACTAGAATCTTGTCTTCGTAACTTGACTAATAAGTAACAGCCTTATGTACATAACAGCATCCTTACGAACATAATATAACCCTCGGAAAAATTCAAAATCAAACAAAACATTCCGACCATTACGGCAACACGAAACACATTCCATTCAGAAGTTTGTAGCGCCCCTCTCATACGTCCAATAAATAAGGGGGGCAACAAAAACTCCACGAAGCATCACCTCCGCGTCACCCTGTTCAGATTTCATTATCATAAAGAACTGGAGGCCTTAAAACCCCCTACAGTCTAAAAGGTGACGTATACTAACCATTTTTGTAAAGACTTTAACAGCGCTCCGCGCCGCTCTTTCCTCCCCTTTCTTTAAGTAGGAGGAGGAGGGCAGGGGAGACCAGACTTGGCCGGCGGGTCGGATTCCCTAAGCGGGCCGGTCCCCGCGTCGAAATGTGCCGTAAATCGTCATAAAACTGTCTAGATCCATGATGTGACGCTGCCCCGGGGTAATTAGAGCGCAATTTATAGTTTCGCCCGCTCTCCCCTTTGGTCGGGCGACTGTTTCGGCAGTTTTTTGTTTAGCTCTCGGTCATTACTCGCATATTTTCAAGGAAGTTTCGGTCATATTTCAGTTTCTGCGGATTTTGTACATTACTGTATCTAGACTATCGGTTACGAACATATTGGATTATGGATAAACATTAGAAAACTATGTTTAAACACATGGAATTTATTAGACGCAGTTTTGAATTTCATTTTTAAATGGCAATATTATTATGATCATTTTAACAACAGATTAGTAGAAGTTTTTTTTTACCAAATTTAAAAGGATTCATAATTTGGCAGGACCCTTGTCTCTATGAAGTTTTTGTTTTATCTAGTTACTAACCTACCTACAAATTTCTGCACAAACTTTACATATCTGATTAATCACAATCACAAACGTGATGTAGGGGACAATTGTAATTTGTGTTTCAACTTTCAACACTGTTTTCTCAAACTTAAAGGAGGAGACGGGGAGAAATGTGGATGATACATATCTGTAACTGTAAATTATACCATTATATTTTAACGGTTTTCATCCATACTAATATTATAAATGCGAAAGTCTGTCTGTCTATGTGTTACCTCTTCACGCTTAAACCGCTGATCCGATTTAGTTTAAATTTAGCGTAGAGATAGTTTGAGTTCCGGGGAAGGACATAGGATAGTTTTTATCCCGAAAATCATCCCTTAAGAGGGTGAAAAGCGGAGTGGAATTGAGATAATTAATGAGTTGCCTAATAATTTGTGTGCATATTATGCTCAAATTGAATGATTGCTATAAGACTTTCTCCAGGCGCTATTCTTACTCTAGCTGGGGTTACTAAGTCCACGCAGACGAAGTCGCGGGCAAAAGCTAGTAGAAAATAAGACAGATGAACAATACAGTCAGAAACTTCAGAAAGTAAGTTTTCTGAACCTAATACTAAGATTTTGATGCAAAAAAGACGTTAAACTTGAAACAAAACTTGCAAGGACTAGCCATATCCGTAATATACATAGGTAACATAGGTAATGTATACTTATATCACTTTTTTCTTGAAATAATAGTATATTTTAATTAGGTAATTGCTAATTTGCTTTATTAGAGGAAAAACCGGGAAAAACCAGCCAGTTACATGTTAGCTCGTTTTTGTGTTCAAAGGTTAGACGAAGTCAGTGCTGGCTTCAATAGGCCGGCGTTCTATTCCCGTCAGTGCTGGCAGCCAGCTATCTGTACGAGGCCAATAACAAGCCAGCACAGCACAACTAAACCTAGCTTAACAGATACTTTTCTAATCTGTAATTGTTGATGACATATTAAAAACATTTGTAATTTTCTTGATTCAATTTTTTTGTTTCAACACCTGTAACTCAAAAATTAGTAGGCTATAGTATACGTGATCGATTTTTACCTAACCCAACCATGCTATACCCACCGATGTCTCATCTCAGCGTGGACCATAGAGTAACTGATACTAGAGCGTTACTGTCATAGTAAATTTTGTAACCCCAGTAAATTCACTGCCATCTGTCGTCACACTTTACAACTAAAAATGAATATTTATAAAAATACGATAGAATATATTTAAATATAGATAAATGTTTTTTTTTATTTGCATTAATTATTTTTATGATTTTGACCCATGTTCTTTCACTGATATGCGTTAAACTTGTTAAATAACAAACGAAACCGTCAACGCCATCTATACGACTGTAGGCCAAAACTAGTAGCGCCCTCTGAACGAGAATCAAATTTTCTTGATTTTTGAGGCACGTTTTTTTCCTTAGACTGTATCCATCTATTACGGAGTTATATCTATCTTTGGCGTGGACGCATGCCTTAACTATCACAGCCGTGTAAACCTAGATTAGATGTGTTATCGCCTTCGTCCCGAATACCAATGGCCTCATCCCGGCCTATCGCGTCACGTTCAAATCATCCTATCATGCGCCTGACGGACACCCGTCCCTACGAGCTACGTGACTCGCTTCCGAACATAGAACATACGATAAATCGCTAACATTGCTCCAAACAACCAACACCCCTTTGCACCACATTGGGCGAACTCACCCCGCGAAATGACCTGCATTTCTTAAGCCACAGCGGGGGAAGGCAGACCAAGATGTAATGGTGGCGAAATATGGTTCCGTCATTATTGAACGATGTTATTGCTATTATAAATAAGGATCTCATGATATTGTGGAGATATTAAAATGCTTTGTTTTGGCTACGAAGGGCGTTTGCAGCATGTGTAGATACCAACTTGTTTGTCTTTGGTCGTACGGTGAATGTAAAACTATTTGTGTTTTCATTTATCCGCTTCATAAATTACAAGTGAACTTTGCTACTAGGGTTGCCAGATTTTATTTGACTAATATAAACTCAATTCAATTAAATGATAAATGAGGTAGTTCGCAGGGCTTTGGTTTCAGTCAATGTTCCCTGTGTCCTGGAGCCTCCGGGATTGTGCCGGGCTGATGGCAAAAGGCCAGATGGTCTTACATTGGTTCCTTGGCAGAAGGGTCGGTGCCTCTTATGGGACGCAACGTGTGTTAGCACCTTTGCCCCGTCCCATCTGAGTCACACCATCGGTGCTGCTGGTTCAGCTGCGGAGTATGCGGCTAAACAGTACGAAGTACTCTGCCTTGGAACCAATGTATGATTTTATACCAGTTGCGGTGGAGACTGCAGGACCTTGGGGTGCGGAGGCTAAGGAGTTTGTGTGGGAATTGGGTCGGCGACTGAGAGATAGGGGTTGCGATCGTCGCTCCGGATCGTACCTGGTCCAACAGATCTCCTTGGCAATTCAACGGGGCAACGCTGCCAGTGTCATGGGGACGTTTGGGCCGGCTACGGTCCGGGGTGGCACCATAGCCTAAATAGTTTAATTTAGTGGTTAAGATTGACAAAGCCTGTTGCGGATTACATCATTTGTAAGTAGATGACGAAGCCTGTTGCTGATTTGCTTTTGTGTCCACTTGACGAAGCCTGCGTTGCCGATCACGATCTATGCATGGACTTTTTATTTACTGTTTTATTTATTGTGACGTGAAAATCTACCAATAAACAATAGATATATTCAATTAATAATATATATAAATTCAATTCGTTTAGGAGGTGCAAGCGCGCATTGCTCGCCCTTAGAGCTGGTCAAACACGCCTAGTCTTACGAAGATGGCATATAGTCGGGAAATTAGGACGGGTACCGCCGTGGCGAGTTGGCCTAGGGGTTCATGGCATTAGCCGCGATAGCTAAAGACGACGGTTCGAATCCGGCCTTACCACTTCCGGGCTTCGTCACTTTTCTTTAATATATGACATCGATTACAGTTTATAATTTATATATAGCAGTGTGACTACTTAAAAAACACAAATCAAAATATTTAATAAAATAATTTGATTTGTTACAAACTTGTTGTGGGCGTCAAGCCAAACGTTTTATGTATTTACTACTAATTTTATGTTAATTTACACCTTTACATTTTACAGTTTTATGTTTTTCTAATTTTATTGTGCAATTAAATCAAATTCATTTTATTATTTATTTTTTTCAATGTAATTAATTATTTATTCAAAATTATTTTAACGTTACATATTTTGCATGTCGAAGTGGACAAGCAGATCCCCCGTTATATTAGATAATTTAGCGCGGCGACTGCATACGTCACGGCCGAGCCGGTTCTCAGCCGACCACCTTGCGCTTGTGTGTGTGTGCTCAAGAATAAAACAAAAGAACATATCGCTTGTTTACTTTCTACGCCCGAAGCCGTGCCTATAGCAAGCAAGTGGATAGGTGTGGAGTATTCCTGCGTTATTACGCACCCCCACATTGGTGACTCCCTGCTAAACACCTCAGAATGACTAACACCAGCGGCACTGAACCAAACAAAGAAGTACCGTTACAAAATGGCGCCGAGCACTTAACGGCTGAATCATTTCGGGTTGGCGTCAAAGTGCCACCGTTTTACCCTGACAAACCTGCGCTATGGTTGGCGCAGCTGGAAGGACAATTTCGTTTATCTCGAGTAACGACAGACGAGACAAAATTTTATTATGCCATGGCGCAACTTGAACCTCAATACGCGGCGGAGGTTGAAGATATTATTACGTCACCGCCGGAGGAGGACAAGTATGGAAAGCTCAAGACGGAGCTGATTAAGCGCCTTTCTGCGTCGCGGGAGAGGAAGGTACAGCAGGTCCTGAACCTTGAAGAGTTAGGAGATAGGAAGCCTTCACAGTTTCTTCGCCACCTTCAGAACCTGGCAGGACCAGGACTACCTGAGGACTTTCTGCGTTCCATCTGGGTCAACCGGCTACCGAAACGGACGCAGGATATTGTCGCGTCGCAACTGAAATCATCCCTGGAGGACTTGGCGGAGCTCGCCGATCGCCTTCATGACGTCGTCACGCCCGCCCCGCAGGTGGCAGTAGCAGCGCTACCCTCTACGTCATCGGAACCCCTGATGCTGCAGATTGCGGAACTGAACAGGCGGATGCAGGCGCTGGATGCTAAAGTAGGTCGAATGTCCCGGCCCAGGGAAAGGTCATCGGGCCACACCAGGCAGCGTTCAGCGTCCAAGAGGTCCAACTCCAACTACCGGAAGTTCCCTACGTGCTGGTACCATCACAAGTTCGGAGAGCAGGCTAAGAGGTGCATCAAGCCTTGTGATTACCAGTCGGGAAATGCAGCGGGCAGTCGGTGATGGCGGCGAACGGCTGCCCTAGCAAAGGTCGCTTATTCGTCGTGGACTCCAGGTCTAAGATAACATTCCTCGTGGACACAGGTAGTGATTTGTGCGTTTTTCCGCGTACTATTTTAAAAGAACGCAGACAGCCAACAAACTATAATTTGTGCGCCGCTAACAACACGGTGATAAATACGTACGGTTACGTGCATCTCGTGCTTAGTATAGGTTTGCGCCGCGACTTTCCTTGGCGATTTGTAGTTGCAGATGTAACAAAGGCGATAATAGGTGTTGATTTTTTAATTCATTACAATCTTATTGTCAATTGCAGAGAACATCGACTCATGGATGGCAATACACTACTTTCGACCGCGGGTTTGCCTGCCCGATCGTCTGATGACATTGCCTCAATCAAAGTTGTAACTGGTGAGTCTGTTTACCACGCAATACTACGGGAATATCCCGACATCACACGCCCATCTGGCATACATCGCACAATCAAACACAATACACTACACCATATCCGAACTACACCTGGACCCCCAGTTTACAGTGCACCTCGTAGGTTGGCTCCTGACAAACTGAAGATCGCCAAGGAGGAGTTTTCTTCTATGCTCGCTAGTGGCATAGCCAGACCCTCCGAGTCCCCTTGGGCTTCTCCCCTGCATTTGGCCCCTAAAAAGGACAATGGTTGGAGACCCTGCGGCGATTACAGGATGCTCAACGCGCGAACAGTACCTGATAGGTATCCCATTCGCCATATCCAGGATTTTACGCAGAGTATCACAGGCTGCCGCGTGTTTTCAACCATTGACCTTGTTAAGGCCTATAACCAGATCCCCGTCAACCCTGAGGATATCCCGAAAACCGCCATAACAACGCCGTTCGGTCTTTTCGAATTCCCGTTCATGACGTTCGGGCTTCGAAATGCCGGACAGACGTTCCAGCGTTTCGTGGATGAGATGTTGCGGGGACTTGACTTTTGTTACAGCTATCTGGACGACTTCTTAGTCTTCTCAAAGGACGAGAAGACCCATGAAGTCCACCTTCGTCAGCTGTTCACCAGGTTGCAGGAGTATGGCATGGTCATAAACACGGCCAAATGCGTCTTCGGAGCGGCAGAAGTAACATTCTTAGGCTACCGTATCTCTGCTGAAGGCACCAAGCCCCTCCCTGCCAAGGTCGACGCAATCAAGGACTTCCCTCCACCCAAGAACGTGCGGGAGCTCAGGCGTTTTCTGGGTATGTTAAACTTTTATCGCAGGTTTGTACCCGGTGCTGCCCAGAATCAAGCTCCCCTGAACGCTCTCTTGGCGGGTTCGGTGAAAGCTTCGCACCCGGTCCACTTTACGTCAGCAGAGCAGGAAGCATTTGATCGCTGTAAGCAGGACTTGAGCCAAGCCGCTCTATTGGCCCATCCAGATGCACAGGCGAAGCTCTGCATAGTCACAGATGCATCTGACGTGGCTATGGGCGCGGTGGTACAGCAGTTCAACGAGGAGAAGGGCTGGGAGCCGCTAGCCTTCTTCTCGCGCAAGCTGAGTCCTGCCCAGCAGAAGTACTCGCCTTACGATCGCGAACTCCTTGCGATTTATGAGGCAATAAAGTATTTCCGGCACATGGTCGAAGCCCGCGACTTCACCATCTACACAGACCACAAGCCGATATGCTTCGCGTTCCATTCTCGTAAGGAGAATTGCTCGCCCAGGCAATTCCGTCACCTGGACTTCATATCGCAGTTCAGCACAGACATCAGGCACATCTCGGGTAAGGACAATGTCGTAGCAGACACTCTCTCTAGGGTCGAGGAGATCACGCCACCAGTGGACGTGAGCAGGCTGGCCGCAGCCCAAGGCAACGACCCGGAGTTGGAGCAGCTGCTGAGTGGTGATAACTCGCTGCGTCTGACGAAAGTCCAAGTACCTGGAACTAGTGCTGAGCTGTACTGCGATGAAAGTGGGAGTTCCTCAACTGCTAGACCTTACGTCCCAGCAGAGTTGAGGCGCCAGGTCTTTGAAAGCCTTCATTCATTTAGCCACCCAGGTGCAAATGCATCTGCGAAGCTTGTGGCTGACAGGTATGTCTGGCCCGGGGTCAGGAGAGACTGTCGTGAGTGGACCCGGAACTGTCTGGCTTGCCAGCGTTCGAAGGTAACTCGACACGTCTCCACACCACTGTCATCATTTGACGTCCCCAAAGGCAGGTTCCTTAACATACATATTGACCTAATCGGACCGCTTCCACTTTGTCAGGGTTTTAAGTACTGCCTCACCGCCATTGACCGTTTTACGAGGTGGCCTGAGGCAATCCCAATACAGGACATGACCGCCGATACCGTCGCACAGGCTCTGCTACATGGCTGGATAGCTCGCTTCGGGTGCCCGGTGAGTATCGTCACGGACAGAGGTCGCCAGTTCGAGTCTGCACTTTTTAAGAAGCTCTCCGAGCTGGCAGGGTTTGTACATAAGCGTACCACAGCATATCATCCTGCGTGTAATGGCATCGTGGAGCGTCTGCACCGCCAGCTAAAGGCCGCCATTACGTGTCACGCCGGCAGCACATGGGTTGAATCACTCCCACTGGTGTTGTTAGGCGTAAGGAACTCCTTCAAAAAAGACCTCCAAGCCTCCTCTGCGGAGCTCGTCTACGGACAGCCCCTGCGAATGCCTGGTGAATTTTTCAACCCAGGCGCTGATCCATTTCCTGATGTGACGGACTACTTGTCTCGGCTTCGCACGTTCACAAAGAACTTGCGCCCGACACCAGCTTCCCGTCACGTGAGTCAGCGTCGTACATTTATTTTCAACGACCTAGCAACGTCTTCTCATGTATTTCTCAGAGACGATACTCTGTTCAAGTCGTTGAAGCCAGCTTACACGGGCCCCTACAAGGTCCTTCAGAGAGGTCCAAAGGTATTCACTCTGCTCATAAATGGTAAGTCTGTGACAGTATCTGTAGACCGCATAAAGCCAGCCTACATACTTCACGACACACACACCAATCACATTACACATGAAACACAAACACACAACAACTCCCACAAAACAACCACCACCGGTTCAGCTTTGAATGAGGAAAATGTCGTCAAACGTACACGCTCAGGTCGTGTAGTTCATTTTCCAGACTATTATCGCCCTTAGCCGGTCTCTGGGGGGGGGGTGATGTGGGCGTCAAGCCAAACGTTTTATGTATTTACTACTAATTTTATGTTAATTTACACCTTTACATTTTACAGTTTTATGTTTTTCTAATTTTATTGTGCAATTAAATCAAATTCATTTTATTATTTATTTTTTTCAATGTAATTAATTATTTATTCAAAATTATTTTAATGTTACATATTTTGCATGTCGAAGTGGACAAGCAGATCCCCCGTTATATTAGATAATTTAGCGCGGCGACTGCATACGTCACGGCCGAGCCGGTTCTCAGCCGACCACCTTGCGCACGCGCACTCTCTCGCGGGCCGCGCTCACCAGTCAATCAGCCGCCTTGACGCGAAGTGCATGTCGCAGCGCCGCGTATTGCACCGCAAATTGCATTGTTTTGTATTCGCTCGCGCCTGATAGTTTTAAGTGCCTATCTATCTTTCTTCATTTCTCCTTCTGTAAATACTCCTATATACTCTGTACCTTCGCTTACGCTTGTGTGTGTGTGCTCAAGAATAAAACAAAAGAACATATCGCTTGTTTACTTTCTACGCCCGAAGCCGTGCCTATAGCAAGCAAGTGGATAGGTGTGGAGTATTCCTGCGTTATTACGCACCCCCACATTGTTAATATAAACTCCCTTTACATCGAATCATTTTACGGTTTAGACTCACTTGTTTTAGTCACTCGCGCGACATGTTTCGGAGAGCCTAGGTCTCCTTTCTCAAGCACTAATAGTCTGCAAAGCGTCTGGTTGACGTAACTGGTGACCGAAGAGCTGGCGGCTTTCTCACACAACGTATCAGCATTGCGATACAGCGGGGAAATGCCGCCAGCATCCTTGGTACAATGCCTCAAGGGCCTATTTTAGATTTAAGCTAGTTATTAATTTCGTTTACGTAGTACCACTGTATATATCTTGTATGTAAATAAATTTGTAAATAGTTCTAAAACAAGTGAGTCTAAACCGTAAAATGATTCAATGTTAGTATGTCTCACAACAGTTTAAATTCGATCCCTTTACATCTATATCCACATTCCTAAAGCCAGTCATTTTTCTTCTTCCAGGTTGTAAACAGAAGTAAATATAAAAATAATTATTTAAACATCATTTCAACACCGTGTCCGCTTACTCCCCTGTCCCCTCCGCGCTGACATCCCCCCGTCCTTTAAATCTATATCCACATTCCTAAAGTCAGTAATTTTTCTCGGCAACAAAGTGCGCTAATTAAAGTGGATGCCTGAGGTAAATCTGGCCGGCTTTGGTCTGGCTCACTCGCTAAGGATTTTGTCTCGAGATCTTCTCGTCCCTACTGTAACTAGATCTCTATATTCAGAACAATGATACACTAAAAGTAATGTTTGCATAAAACAGTTTGCATCTTCAAAAACTTGTGAGAAAGTTGCATTTATTCACAAGAGTGACAAAGTAATTTGATGCAAATTAATTGTGAGTTGTTTCGTCATGTTTGTTGGTGGATTTGGCTATTAAGTGATAATTTTGAATGATAAACTCATTCACTCAATTTCAAAAACTCTGGAATTTCATGTGATGTTGAATAAAAATGTTCTATGTCTATAAATATTTAATATGTTTCGTGGGTGACAAGCAAAAGTCACTCAGTACCACCACAAGTTAATAGCCATAGTAAACCGTATTACTATCCGAATAAAGTTGATTTTTGTTTAATTATTTTTCAGTTATTAGTGAGTTTTGCTTGTCACCTGACGATTTAATGGCGTTCATTTGGATTTCATTTGTAATGTTTTACAGTTAGTATTTTCCTCGCGTTGGTGTGGTGAAAAATTGTGTGTTCCATTTAATAGCAAAGTTTGCTTGACGCTCATGTCTTGGAACCCTCGCAACGCTCAAGATTCCACTTCTTTTCATTTCGAACCGCGTGCGTAGTGAAATCTGAGTTCCTACTCGACTGGTTTCATCCAACAATGCATGAATTGCTTTGAGAACAAGGGCTGAGGACGTATGAACACTTTTCTTTTTTAATCGCGCTTAAGTCTGATTTACGCGTCACGAGATTTGTCGGAGGGACGGATGCTAATGGCCCGTGTATATCTCCGTCGCTGACAGCGTGGTTTGTAGTTTGTGTGATGGTGGTAAACAAGTGTGCAGCCTAGATATTAAGACAAACTGACGACTGCCCCGAAACTTTGCCATATGAACTTAAAATCTGTACACGATGAAACCAGGCCATGCATGATCTGGTATATCTTTTTACCGAATGCACATATTCAAGCTGTTCTTTTATTTTTATAATCCATCATTATTGTAATTTATAATAAAAACACAATTATATTACAATGTATGGGCTTCTGTGAGTTTCCACCGAATATAATTTATCATACCATACCATCATACCATACCATACCATACCATACCATACCATAGATGGTGCTGGCCGGGGTGCAGGCAGGCCTAAAAGGAGATGGCGGGACGACTTGGACGCATTTTATCCGGATTGGCGGGACACTACATACGACAGGGTAGAATGGAGGAAACGAGGGGAGGCCTTTGCCCAGCAGTGGGACACTTAATTAGGCTAGTAAAAAAAAAAATCTATCATACCTTACATTTTTTGTCTAGCGTTTTTTGATAATCTTCACTCGCTTTGTATTACAATGCCACAATTGTATTTATATTTTCATACACTGTTTTATGCTAATTAGAATGTCATCTTACCAAAAACATACTTTTGGAAACTCTTTTATACTTGAGGTAGTCAGGAAAACTTTCTACTCCAAGCACTGAAAGTTGTTTTTCCGAGGCATATTTTGTCAAAAAGTCAAATTAGCCAAAGTTTAAACACTTCTGAACTATCTCAATCTGAACACAATTACAAAAATTTTAGGTATTGTCAAAAGAGAATCTAATAAGGTATAATTTGGTTTATAAATTTAAAAATAATAAAATATTTTTAACTGAAAAATTTGGTAAAGACTGTCAGAAGGCCGTGGACGAAAAAATATAGGTCCTGTGGAATATACAACGCTCAGTCACAGACAACCTATAGGTATTATGTTTCTAATTTTATAATGTTGTATGATGACCACAAATTATTAAGGGACAAGTGCTGCTTGAAAATGTACGTTCATTTAAAAGATTTACCACATCATGCGTGGCCGGGTTTCAACGTGTACAGTCTTTACGCGTCACGAGATTTGTCGGAGGAACGGATGCTGGCCCGTGTCACCCCGTGTGTGTCTCGCCGTCGCTGACAGCGCGGTTTGCAGTTTTTGTAACACGAAGGTGGCAAACAAGCGTGCGGTCGTGGCTTGCAACTCTAGCGGTAACAAAAGCAGTGACGTCTTTCACAACATAGATCAGGAGTTCGGCAAACTTTTGAGAAAAATAGCCGATAGATAACAGTAGAAGTCACCAGTTCTAGGAAGCTCAAAAAGCTACAAGTGTTACTTAGGGGTCTAAGATCTGTCAAGTGTTCATTTTTTGGGATCACTTGAAGAGCCGCTATTAATGATATGTCAGGGGTCGTCAGTTTTCTATAGAGAATGGTACAGAAATGAGCTGCAGAAGAGTTGCTCGGCCATTTAGGCAAATATGACTATATGACGTACTTAGCATATATACGATAGATTTCACTGATACTCGTATTTTAGTAATATTTAAACATACCTAAACATTATTAGGCTGCTACTCAGGGCCGGATCTAGGGTAGAGCGAGTGGAGCGGCCGCTCTAGGCGCTGGATGGCAAGGTGGGCGCACAAATGCCAAATGAGAAAAAAAAATAAGTTAAAAGACGCGAGTGTGACGCGGGCCCAAAATACGGTTCGTTTTGTTTTTGGGTAAAAAACTTCAACGAAGGGCGCCAAAACCCGATTTCGCTCTACCCTGATCAAGGACTCGGGCCGGCACTGCTGCTACTATAGGCTTTGAATTAAGATTATTGTAGGGAAGACCATGCATCTTTTGGTTAGGAGTTAGGATCCGAAGACCGTTATAGGGCAACAAGCCTCGTATACTCGTATGTATACGACAACGACATACACAGCCAGCAACATGCTGAGATGGGGCTATTACGTGACACTTTATTTTCACTATGTTCTTTTCATGTATGTCTATTCGTGTGTGTCTACGAATAAAAACTATTTTATTCTATTCTATACATACGTACTTCAATCAGACATAGTCAGAGAATATATTCTCTCCTGCTCTACCGACTTTTTGTAATATGAAAGAGTTTGTAGACGGTCTTACCTGATAAACGATCTTCACCACATTTACCTCATATTTGAATTAAAAAAATCTTACCCGTAGTAGCTTCCAATGTCGAATATCGAATTAAAACACAATCCACAATCACTCACTAAAACATTAAACACATATAATATGGCAAATGCACCACACAACTACACATAACACAAAAATTGTATATCACAAACTCACTGGGAAATTATTCCAACATTTCAACTATGGTATGGTATAATTTCAACACCCACTGACACTGACATAACAGATTCACAAATTCATCTAGAGTTGTTAGTTGCTAGGTTGCTAGCTTAGGTAAATATCTAAAAAGGTCTAAAGACTTTCTCTATTTCTATACTGTGACTATACAAAAAATATTCTCACACTGGAAGCACAATGTTTCCTATACACAGAACTACAATCAAAGGATACTTATACGTATTACCAGTTTTGATGGGAGTAACTAACTACTACTAATATTGTCTTCGGTTACCGCGATCAAAGAGGATATAATAAGATAGAGCGGTACTACTGTCATAGTAGATTTTGAAACCACAGTAAATTCACTGCCATCTATCGACACACCTTAAAACTAAAAATGAAGATTTATAAAAATACGATAAAATGTATTTAAATATGGATAAATGATTTTTTTGTTTGCATTAATTATTTTTATGATTATGACCCATGTTCTTTCATTGATATGCGTTTAAATTGTTAAATAACAAACGAAACCGTCAACGCCATCTATACGACAGTAGGCCAAAGCTAGTAGCGCCCTCTGATTGAGAATCAAATTTTCTTGATTTTTGGGGCACGTTTTTTCCTTAGACTGTATCTATTACGGAGTTATATCTATCTTTGCCACTAGGCAAAAGTTGCCGTGTATAACAATAAAAAAGTTAAGTCCGTCCATGGTAACTTTGCACCGACATGAATAGAATAAAGTGAGAGAGTGCAATAGAAGTATGACATTAGAAACGACATTGCAGTGTTAGCTTTGCCCGACAACTACCGATAGGATTTCCACAAGAAACTTTCCTGCGCTGATTCGTTGAGATTAGGGAACGCAAAACCGAATTTTAATAGGGGATATTACTGCAATGTTCTGCCACCAGTGTAGGACTAGCCTTTTTAGTAAACCATTTAACAGGTTTTTGACAAGTTTTCAGAGATAATAAAATATGACATTGATGCATCAAGGCGGCTTGTTTATTGAGGACCTACCGGGAAACGCGAATCCGAAATTACGCTATCTGCCTCTTTATCGCTCGAACATGCAAGTGACAGAGATGTTAGATAACGAAATTTCGATTTTCTTGTTTCACGATAGACCCTCAGATTGTGGTAGTGGCGCCCCCTACGCTGAGTTTCGCGTAATATTCCCTATTGTATGGAAAAATCGGTTAATAACCGAATATTAACCGAATTTCCATACAAATAAAAACCGGTTATGCATTCCCTATTTGAGATATAGACCTCAATCCTTGTTGGGTTCCTTGTTCCAAAACATGCTCACCCCTCAAAAGCCTTTCCGTTCCAGCGGCCATCGGCAAAACTTCAATTTAATTCTTCATCCGTTACAATCTTCCTCAAACTAAAGATTGATTGATTGAAGAAGTATAAACTCTAAAACAAATTCGTTTTCTTATGATATAGGAGAGGCAAACGAGCATATGAACCGCCTAATAGTAAGCAATTACCGTCACACCTGAAACACCAGAAGGGTTGCCGTTGTCGGCCTTTAAGATGGGAGTAGGTTCTTTTTCTTTTTCGAGAGTGCAGTCAATGACTTTTACACCACTATAAATAATATAATTCAAGAATTAGTTCCCTCCAAAACAATTACAAAACCAAGTAATTTTCCTTCTTGGTATTCCCGTAATCTTATCACGTTAATTAAGAAAAAAAACAAGATACACAAAAAATGGAAAATATATGGACGAGTAGCTGACTATAACGCTTTTTCTAATTTACGCTCTAAAATAAAAAACGAAGAAATCTCTTGCTACAATTTATTTATCTCTAGGGCTGAAAATAATATAAAAGTTAACTCTAAGTCGTTTTGGTCATTTATAAAATCCAGGAAGGATAATACTGGTATTCCGGATTCGCTCTATTTAGACAATATTACGGCAAACGATGAAGTCAGCACGGCTAATCTATTTAGTGACTTTTTTCATTCAGTATTTGAACCTATCTCAACTTCCATGCCTAGTGTCAGTAGCCCACAAAATTGTGTTATTAATAGCGTTCATATTGACGCACCTCTGGTGGAAAAATACTTAAAGAAATTAAAAGAATCCAAGGGCAGTGGCCCGGATGGCATTCATCCTGTGTTTTTAAAACGTTGCAGTAAGTCTCTTGCATTACCGGTATATATGTTTACTCTACAACATTTCACTTATGTCTGGGTCCTTACCAAAAATTTGGAAAAAATCTATCATTGTGCCTATTTTTAAAAGTGGTGATAAACATAATATTAGAAACTACCGTGGCATTTCCAAATTATCTATACTTCCTAAACTATTGGAAAAAATAATTTATGACACGCTCTACCCAACAATAAGACCGATGTTAATAACGCAGCAGCATGGCTTCATTAATAAACGGTCAACTGAGTCTAATTTGTGCGAGCTCCTTGATTATGTTCTGAGCGCAATGGACAAGAATTACCAAGTCGATGCTATCTATACCGATTACTCAAAGGCATTTGATAAAATTTCACACTCTGTCTTATTAAAGAAACTTGAAATGTTCGGTATCCATGGAGACTTGTTGCGTTGGCTCACATCGTACTTGCGGGATAGAACTCAGGCAGTTACTATCAAAGGATACACCTCTAGTTTTGTGCCTATCACGTCAGGGGTCCCACAGGGCTCGCATTTAGGACCACTACTATTTAACATATATATCAATGATGTCATTAACTGTTTTTTGAATTCTAAAGTATTATTGTATGCTGACGATACTAAGATATTTACCATTGTGAAATCCGAGGCTCATTGTGTCAAATCTATTAAGGTCATCCTCTTAATAGATTGAACAACTATTGTTTATGTAATAACCTGTACTTAAACATAAATAAATGTTCAATTATTACATTTACGCGGAAGCTTGACCTTATAAACTTTAATTATACCATCGGAAACCAAAAGCTTACTAGAGTTACGGAGGTTAGAGATTTAGGAGTATATTTAGACAGTGAAATTCAATTGGTTTCACACATAGATAAGATAACATCTAAAGCCTACAAAATGCTTGGTTTCATTTTTAGGCAAAGTAAAGATTTTAAAAATCCCACAACGTTACTTTTTTTATATAATGCATATGTAAGGTCATATTTGGAATACGCATCTACAGTTTGGAGTCCCAACTATTTAGTGCACATTAATTCATTAGAAAGTGTTCAAAAAAAGTTTCTTAATCGTATGAAGTATAAATTCAAATCTTTTAAGCCCGAGAATTTTGAGTCCTTGCAAGTGAGAAGAGAAAAGCGGGATGTAATTTTCTTGTACAAAATATTAAATAATTTAATTGATTCGGAAGATCTTCTCAGCAAGGTGTCATTTAGATGTCCTACGTATCGTACACGGTCCACCGCTTTACTATCAAGTTCCATTCACTCGCAAAAAATATGTAAACAACAAATTTTTAGCAAGAGCATGCAATATATTCAATAAGAAATATTCACACATTGATTTGTTCCAGCATAGGTGTAATAAATTTGTTTCTGTCATCAAACAAAATAAAAACATAAAAAATGTCAAATTTCGTTAACTCGTAGCTAGTAATAAAATTGTAAAAAAAAAATGTAATCTTGTGTTGTCTTGTTATGATTGTTATTGTAATTGTACCTATTTGATTTCAAATTCTAAATTGAAAATTGTGCTTGTTATTTTCCAAATTCTAAATTATGCTTGTTATATTTTTAATCGTGCTCGTGGAATATTACTGGATGTTATTGTTAAATTCAACTTACTACTTATTCAAAATACCTAATAATTGTACTTTTTTTTCGGAGCAAAGGAATTTTGTATTAACTATAAGTGGAAACTCTTTTGGCCTATGTTCTAACTATATCTTTTACCCTATTATATTATTATTATGTGCTGTATGTTTCCCAAATAAATAAATTAACAAATTAAAAAAGAAAATTTCTTAAAGGTTTGAAGGTCGTATCGGTCCGGAAATACCGAGGGTGACTGTTCATTCCACCAGTTTATGTAACTCATAGATTGTAGAAGTATGTAGATTGTAGTACCTCGAGCTTAAAATAATTTGTCAGTAAAGTTATCGTAAAAGTCGCTTCGACTCCGTACTTAAAAGTTCAAAATTATTATTTGACAATTCAGAAACCAAATAACTTAAGGGGTTATTACATTAAGTACATGTATCCTTTCGCAAGACTTTTTCTACTAGATTATGCCTCTCAGAGGAAATTGTCTTTAAAAATGGTTATGACGCCGTACAGCCGAGCGCTATCTTCTTCAATATTTACTTAGACTTTACACATCTTATACAACCACTGAATCCTTGCTCAAAACTCATCCAAGCCCACCCTCAAGCGCACCAATCAAAGCCCTCGGTTCATTAAACTCGGGTAATATTTTAAAACCATTAAACGTATCCAAGCAAATCAAACGGGAGTTGGGCAACATTCGGCGCGTTACTCATCGGAATCGGCGAAGTTGCAAGACTTGTTGGCCGATAAATCGTGCGGATCATAACGGTATATCAGGCTCGTCCATCCGTGGTAATTAACGTCTTAACTGGGGATGTGGAAATCTAAATGATTTTGCGGTCGTAAAAGTAGGGGGCAAAATTCTTGGTCAAAATCGGAGAAGCGCTACTTAATTGGAAGGTACTGTCGAGAGTACGAGTATGTCAAACTACTCGTCAACCCTCGCTTTTCGGTGAAGGAAAACATCATGAGGAAACCGGACTAATCCCCATAAGGCCTAGTTTACCCTCTGGGTTGGATTGGTAGCCCAGATGGTCGCTTTCGTAAACACTAGTGCCTACGTCAATTCTTGGGATTAGTTGCCAAGCGGACCCCAGACAACTCGAGGGAGATGATGACCATGTAGTTTTATATAAGGTATCATAAAAATCCATATTTTTTCAAAACTTTTGTTAAAGGCATGGAGGCCATTAGGGTGTTTAAAAACTTCTAAATCGAAGTTAGTTACCTACATATATGAAACAATTCCGTTTTAGGTATAGGTAAATAAATACTCGCGTACCTAATAGGTCGCGGGAATTCGGTGGTTGCGAGCGGCACAGGATCGGTCGGAGTGGCGAGCCTTGGGGGAGGCCTATGTCCAGCAGTGGACGTCTATCGGCTGACATGATGATGATGATGATGATGAAATAAATACTTCCCAAAAATCTTTAAAACTTGAAAGATATTTCTCAAATATTGTCGAGCTCCTTTAAGAAAGGATTTCGTGAAATTCAATCCTCGGTTGGAAGTTTGTAACGACTTAAGCGCACGAAATCACGGGCAAAGCTAGTCATGAAAAGAATCTTTATATAAAAAGTTTAAGCCACAAATACAGATTGTGGTGAATACGTTTAAGAGGGTAATTAAGTGAATTATTGTTATCTGTGCGGCCGCTGCACAGAACTTTGCAACTTTTCTCTTAAACTTAAGCTGCGGCCAACCTCGAGGGATCGCTGCAATTGTTTTTATTAATAATTATTGCTTTTTATTTCTCCATTTCGCTTTTGTATTAGGTATTTTATACATATTATTTATATTATAAAATCATTTATTTACATACAAGATATATACAGTGGTACTACTACACGAAAATATTGCGGTGCGGCGCTGACGATGATATTTTCCATCTTTAAAGGACTGTATGTCTGGAACAATACCAAAAAGATACTCAAAATTGTCAGAATATACGTGTTATTTCAAATGTATTAAAAATTAAAAATTATCAAAAAGTAATAAAATATAATAATGGACGCCATCTTGAATATCTCACTTCCGGTCAAGTTTTCGATCAGGCAACCAGCAAATTTGGATTCAGCGGGGTTAAATTAGATAAAAAAATCCGGTTGCCAAAACGTAACATGATTTGCCAGTCGCATCAAGGAGAGCGATTTTTTTTTTGTCTAGACTAATAACTATTGCACAATGTATGCAATGAAAAAAGTGTCAAAATTGCAAAGATGGTTTAAATAAAGTGTCTTTCGAATTAATATTAACACAGCTTTATTTATTTAGTAATTTGATTTACTGAATACTTATTTCGGTCATTTTTGTGCGTAGCGGCGTAAATTAGGATTAGGCGTCTTTTCCTAATTTTTTCCTAATTTCTTTGCTAGTTATCAAATTTAGTCACCAAATGTTTAACAATCTTACACTCATCATCATCATCATCATGTCAGCCGATAGACGTCCACTGCTGGACATAGGCCTCCCCCAAGGCTCGCCACTCCGACCGATCCTGTGCCGCTCGCAACCACCGAATTCCCGCGACCTTCACCAGGTCGTCGCTCCATCTCGTTGGAGGCCTACCGGCAGTTCAGTTCAGTTCAGTTCAGTTCAATCTTACACTGGCAGTCCTTAACTGTGTGTTTCTCCAGAAACTTCCTGCCACGCATAGCTAAACTGTGGAATGAATTGACGCCCGCGTTATTTCTTGACCGATACGACCTTCAAACAATGACGAAAAGAGTTGGCAACGCACTTGCAACCGCTCTGGTGTTGCAGGTGTCCATGGGCGATGGTAATCGCTTATCATCAAGCGATTCATCTGCTCGTATTGGTTTTTTTATGATAGTCATAAAAAAATGATAGCAGTAACATTTGTAAAGGTAAGATTTCGTAAAATTCTCGTAAAACTTGAACCCGCAACGGTTCCGCGCAACTGCACCCAAACGCGCTCAACCTCTTAACTTATCTCCGCCAAACCTTATAGTAATTTAAATCACATTTGCGCCTACCGGGAGCAATTAGCTGGATAATTACTTACTTGCGCAACTTACTGCTACTTATTATGAGTGCGTTCAGATTTTAATGGTTGGATAGTTTGAGATAATTCTTGGTAACTTAGCGCCACTTGCATCATCCCACGAAACCGGGGTCCAGGTTCACCGTTTAAGTAAACCTGGAGTTACCATGGCTACCAGTACAATTTGACACTCTTTAACGGTTTAACCGCTTAACCCCGGGTCAGTGGGGAGACGCTCGACACTCCTCCTTTCGGGCAAACTCGGCTCCGTTCAGCTCAGCATTGCTTCGAGCAATTATTAAGGTTGGCACAACTTGACGTCCCTTTGCGTGTACGACCACAGATAAGATAATGACCTGAATTTTGACAACCCTAAATAGCCGAAAGGGATACATATGAAAGGGACAGCATGATTCATCCCTGAATCGCTGGCAAACTTCGGGTTTGTAGGAACAGGAAGTGTCCCTTCTGTACGGTAGTACTATTATATACTTATTCTGTGGTCCAGGTTAGTGGTATCACCAACGTGGCTGCAAAATGTGGTGGCGTGGGTGCGTGGGTGTGAGTTGGTCAAGCAAATCTTGTCAGTAGAAAAAGGCGCGAAATTCAAATTTTCTATGGGACGATAACCCTTCGCGCCTACATTTTTTTATAATTTGCCGCCTTTTTCTACTGACAAGATTTGCTTTACCAAATAGTTTTACTTCTCGCGCTTAATCTTTACGCCGGTACCTATTCATCCTTTACCGGCGTAAAGATTAGGCGCGAGAAGTAAAACTATAAATAAAGAACGAACACATCCTCGTAACCAGCAACATTTAATCAGAACACACAATATTTATACCCCAAGCTCATGTTATTTACACATACCTAATGCAGTAGAAACGAAGAATTCGCGCTGAGTGACACACAGCGCCATCTATCTTTGAGCTCCGTGACTAGCGTACGAATCGCCGCGCGCCCCGCCAGATGTCGCCCTGCTATGCTGACTGTCACCGAGACATATTTATGGGCAAAAAACAGCGTTTTCCACAAACGGAATGGGTTTTAAATGACTGGGTGAATTTGCGCGCGATCTCACGAATTTGTATGCAGATTTAAGGAGAAAGATGTCTGAGGAGACAATGTGTTTTTTCGTTCGTGCAGACAGATTTGTTATTTATTTGCTGTGCGAGTTTGCTTTTATTTTATAAATCTTCTGCACTCACACTTATTACACGTTCTGGCAAGAGATTAACGGGTCTGTTTATTCACGATAACATATGTGTGTCTACTCCGGAAAAACACCTAGAACAAAGTTAATTTAACGAAAAAGGGAGATGTACAAGGCAACAAGAAGGCCGGAAACCGGAAGCGGAAGAAGAAACCCCTGAAAGCCTCTGACATCCGAGGGACAGCTGCAACGCTGGTGTGATATCTTCCGCGTCCACAGCGACCCCAGCACTGGGACTTAAAGTCAACACCCGGAAGACTCAGGAGATGAGGTGCAGGGCGACAAGTACCGTGCCGCTCCTTATTTTTTTTTAATTTATTTATCTCAATGTACATCACAACAATTTTCTTACAATTATATTCCTCGCCAAACTGCGATTGCAGATTGGCACAGAGGCTGTGGAGTAAGTCCACATATTTAATTACCTCGGGGGTGTCATGTCGGAAACTGGAAGGACCGAGGACATCGCTTCGAGAATAGCCAAAGCAAGAGCAACCTTCGCGCAGCTCCGCCCCGTATGGCAATCAAGTAAATTGACACGGAGAGTCAAGCTCAGAATATTCCGGTCAAGCGTAAAAACCGTATTGCTGTATGGGTGCGAGACGTGGAAGGTCACAAAAGACATCTCGCGCCAGCCATCTCAAGCAATCTGCATTAACCCCTGCCTCCGCCGAATTTTCGGTATACATATATATATATATGTATACTGGCCCGAGAAATTATCCATGCCAACCTGTGGAGACTGCAATGAGACCCCGATCGATCAGCAGATCAAGCGCCGGAAATGGAGGTGGATTGGGCAATTGGGCATACACTCCGAAGGGATCCTGATAACATAGGTAGGCAAAGTCAGGGGCGTGCACTTCATAAAGACAAAAAGACACTGCCTACCCTACTATAATTCCGATATCCATCCTTTCAAAATTATACTTGATCATACTCGTACTTTCCATAAACTTAAACAAAAAATCTAAAAACGTAAAACCGCTCCATCTATCGGTTAATGATTGTCGTTATCTGTAAAATAGCGACGACGTTCGCACCACGCGGCACTAGCGCCGCTGCGTGGCTTTACGGCAAAGACAGAAAACATTTCAGTCTAAACCTTTTCTATGTGTGCGCCTCCGTGCGTCGTAATTACACGGAAGCATCGAAGTGAGGCTTCCTATAAATACGTGCACACAATGATACACGTCACGCGCACAAACAGAGATTATAGGCACTGTCTAATCCCTGCCGATGCTAAAATGACGGCCGAAAGTTTCCGAAGATTACGTGAATATTTTAAAAAGTAGCTTTATTCGAATTTAAACTGCTGTGAGACATACTAACATTAAAAACATGTCGCGCGAGTGACTAAAACAAGTGAGTCTAAACCGTGAAATTATTTAATAGTAGCTTTATTTATGGGAATAAATGCAAAAACGAGACCATTTTATTTATTCGTTTATTTACTGTATTTGGGAAAATTAACTAAAAAAAATATTCGGCCGCCATTGTTTGTTTGTTTTGGTGTGATAAGTTGATAACGACTACCGGCAAATAGAAACAAGTTATAATTAGTGAAAAATTGATATTTATACTGTGAAAGTTGTACGGTGGGTGTGTGTGTGTTAAGTTTTATTTTACTTCTTTTAGTATAAACATGTCATTATGTCATTACTAACAGACTTGACAGCGAAAATAAAATCATGATTATCAGGAAGCAATATATTTGTTTAGTTAGTAGCTCTTATTTACTTTTTGTCTACCCAGTCTCAAAACTCTGTGCACGCCACTGGGCAAAGCCCTATATTGGAGTCCCCAAAAAAAGAGAAAACGTTGTTGCCCAAAGCAGACCTAGCTATAGCGACGGACCATTATTGCAGAGGCGAAGGCTATTGGGAAGACTGAGCGAAATGCGAAATCAAGCACGAAGCTCAAGACCGATCCAGATGGCGGAGCACAGTGGACGCCCTCTGCCCCATCTAGGGGACATAGGACATTAAGTCAAGTATGTCATACCTACTTTTTTAAATGGTAATCATAATGCACCTAATCAAACTAAATAACTTAGTTAAAAGCAGGTTGAAAAGCAAAATTGCAAACATAAACGCATTGAAAGTATTAAAACCATTTCCTACAAAGTCTAAATTAACGTTAATAAAACAGATACCCATAAGCCCCATAACTTAAACTACGACACTCGGCACCCCGAATTTCCACAACTACACATAAAATATCCTAGTAGTAGGTACAAAGTCCTTCAACAAACCTTAACTATAGTCTATGCTATGACAGACGTTGGGGAGGCAAAAGTCCGGGCCCCGTCATCCCATAAATATTAACCGTCTGAGACATTGTCAACCGTCCACCCTAATTTACTGCTAGTAATTAGGAGTTTGCACTTTGCTCGAAGCCATTTGCTTCGATCGCGTCATAAATCGACTTTAATTTCGCACGTACTGGAAATAATGATCGTCTTTGTTTAGTTTTTAAATGTTTTTTCTCTGTTTCCAATTGAAAAAGTTTGATCTTGGGGAAATGGTGTTGTTGAATATTGTTGTAAAATGAGGTTGTTAGCGACATCTATTAGAATAGATTATCTTTCCAGCGATAGAGCTCTGCTTTAGAAAGAGGAGCATCATGTTGGGTAACAAGGGCACACATTGATAGATGGAGCTGTTATTTATTTTTCGTCCGTGATTTTTCGTTTTATAACTTCTTAGCATTTTTTCTGCCCTGTACGTAAATTATTGCAAGTGTAGAGTTTACCAATATAGTTTGTCAAAGGATTGTCTAATTTCAAACATAGACGAAGAGAATCATACTGTCTGTTTTACACTAGTACTAGCACCCAAAAGAAAAACTTTTTTAATAGCATCGATCGCATACGTTTCTGCTTGTTAAAAATTAAAAACTTTTTTGTTCTTATTTTCTGACAATTTGGTATGACCAACTATAATTGTCTACAGCGGCAGTCTGCATCTGCACTAAACTGAACGCGTCTTTATTTTCCCGCGCTTTACTTTGACATCTAACCTCACTGTCAAGTCAAAACTGTCAAATCAAACCTGCTTTCCGGCTTTTGATAATTGTTTATTTACTTAGTTATACTGATAAAATTGCACTGTAAAAGCTTTAAATCGAGTAAGCAATGGATCCTTACGAAATAGAGTTCATTGGCGAGAACCGAATAGTTAGTATCATACCGAATTTCACTTACGACAAAATCTACTTGATTTGCGGGGAATTTGGGCCTTTCCGGGCTGGTTTGCCGATGAACGTGCCCCTGTGGTTGGCTGTGATGCTGAAGCAAAAGCAGAAGTGCCGCATGGTGCCTCCTGACTGGATGGATATCGAAGTTTTAGAAGGAATTAAAGAGGCGGAGAAAAACTCCAGGTTAGAGTTGTTTTTGTTAAAAAAATCTTTAATTTTGTTGAGAATGTGTATTTTTCTGCTAAGAATGGCAGTTGAGAATGTTTGTTTGTTATTTCTTTAAACATAAGGCTCTATTTGTTAAAGTAATTGGCGAAAACTAGTGGCTCTATGAACTGTAAACCTCCCTAGCGTAACTCAAAACTAAATCTATGGCTCGGCCATATTGACCAATTTCCAAAACTGAATTGACAAATTTTTTTTATTTGATCATAGATCCTGCTCACAAAATTTCACGAGAATCTGTTGAAAATTGTGACCTGTAGAGAAAAACATCACGACATATGAAAGCATTATTGCCCAAGCTGAAACGGAGATCTTTGTTAATGATCGGTCAATAACTTTCATCATCCTCTTCCAGGTTCTTCACAAAAATGCCCAATGAACACTATATGGTAGAAGCCAAGCTCATTCTAGGAACTGCCCCTGAGGATGTCCCGAGAGCCGCTGAGATCAAAACTATAATAAAAGACATTTGGGATATCCGCATGTCGAAGCTGCGGACTTCTATGGACGCGCTGATGAAGGCGGGAGGGAGCTACGGTAGGCTGGATCATTTGACCATGATGGAGATTAACTCGGTGAAGCCTCTGCTGCCGGAGGCAATGGATGAGTTGCATAGGATACAGATGGTAAGTACCTATTGCTTAAATAATTTCAGATTTAACACATTCACTGCCCCCAACGCACATGTGCATTCACCGTCATACAAGTTTGTGCCACGCCCCCTGACAGTAAATGCGTTAAACATTTCAAGGAGCCAAACAACTTAGTTACTTTATCCTTGGGAATATTATTTGAGATGAACAAATCTTCAATTACCTAAAGCAGCTATGGTGGTCGAATTGACACTTGAAAGTTGTCTTTAGCTCTTCTGGGTGTCACTAATGATGACCAGTGGACCTAATTCACTATTGCTACTATCTCTGCAGTAGTCTGCCATGTCATGCGTCATGCATATCTCATGTAATTTAAAAACCAAATTACATTACTAGTTATATATTATTTATCATTCTCATTTCTCATTCATTCATTTTCAGATGACATCAAAGAACATTCCCACGACCAGCCTCAACACCAGCTCTTTCAGCCAGTCGGGAAACTCACAGAATTTATAACCTTAAGCTTGCCTACTCACTATCTAGATACATACAGTACCGGCCAATAATATATCACCTCCATGTTTTTACGGTATAACTTTTTTTATATTTGTGAGTGACATCCACCTCACTGCTTTAGGTATTCTAGTAATATTCCTTTGTACGGGCGATGAGAATAGTAATATTCCTTTGTACGGGCGATGAGAAAAACTCAGGTCTCATGTAATGGTTTTTTTCATAGAGGTTTTTTTACTACAGGTTTATATTCATCATATATTTGAAAAAATAAAATGACTAGTAAAATATCATCATATCAGCCCTTTATCGGCCACTGCTGAGCATAGGCCGCTCTTCCAGTACGCCACTTGTTCGGTCCTGAGCTAATCTCATCCAGAAGTGACCCGCAACCTTCCGGATGTCGTCCACCCAACAAGCCGATGGACGCCAGGGGCTTCTTTCTTTCTTCTCTTCTTTCTTCTTTCATTCTTTCAGTAAATTCATTCAATTCATTCAGTAAAATATGCAATCTACAAACTAACCTACATTGTTTTGCTCTATACAAGCTCATACAAAATCAAAGGTGATGCATTATTGGCCGGTACTGTATAAGTATTTGTGGTATTTTCTATAAAAAGGGACCTTATTGTCGATGGGGCTTATGCCATTATTAACGATGCTCCGATATAAATACAATGCCGCGCGACGCTGTGCAGCGCAAGCGCCATCGACAATAAGGTCCCTTTTCATAGAAAATGCCTCATTTTTCTATGGTTATTGATAAGTTAGTATACCTTCTGGAATTAAGCGATCTTTGTTTATTTGATTATAGCATTTTAAGATTTATTGAAGAATTTTTATTTCAGTATTACATTTCATATTTGTATCCATAGTAAATCTGTATTAGTCATATCATTTGATATTTACCAGTCGCTTTTCGGTGAAGGAAAACATCATGAGGAAACCGGACTGATCCTAACAAGGCCTAGTTCCCCCTCTGGGTTGGAAGGTCAGATGGCAGTCGCTTTCGTAAAAACTAGTGCCTACGTCAATTCTTAGGATTAGTTGTCAAGCGGACCCCAGGCTCCCAGGAGCCGTGGCAAAATGCCGGGATAACGCTAGGAAGAAGGATCCATAGTAAATCTGGATCCAGGTCCCAACTAGATATAGGTACAGATGTGTCGGTTAGATTGTCTAGCAGATATTAAAATATGGTGAAAAGATCGTAATGTCTGACCCAGTAGGCACAGATGACATAAAAACCGGCCAAGTGCGAGTCGGACTCGCGCACGAAGGGTTCCGTACCATTACGCAAAAAACGGCAAAAAAATCACGTCTGTTCTATGGGAGCGCCACTTGAATATTTATTTTATTCTGTTGGTAGTATTTGTTATAGCGGCAACAGTAATACATCATCTGTGAAAATTTCAACTGTCTAGCTATCATGGTTAGTGAGATACAGCCTGGTGACAGACGGACAGACAGACAGACGGACGGACAGCGGATCTTAGTAATAGGGTCCCGTTTTTAGGGGTTACGGAACCCTAAAAATTATCTTCCAGAGCAGAGATAGGACAAACACATTTTTATGAATATCTATAATCAATTCAGCTTAGTCAACTGTGCATATCTGTTCAGGCGTTGCATATTTCCACCGATTATCATGAAAGCAGGTGTAAAATAGTTATTTGTGCAACAAGAGAGGAAAGTTGGTTTTTCTTGCGAGTGTTTATTTTGAGTCCCGAGAAAGCGAAAGATTCTATAATTGAATCACGAGCGAAGCGAGTGATCTTAAGGTAGAATCTTGAGCGTAGCGAGGGACTCAAAAACACGAGATGTAAAATAACTTTGCTCTCGTGTTGCACACATAATTTTTCACCTCAGTAGTGAGAACATATTAAAGGTTAAAATGTATTTCGAATTACACAGAATAAACAGAAAAAAAAGTATTATAATATGTACGATACGATACGAGACGAGACGAGGCCGGACCGGACCGCACCGTACCGTACCATACCATAAAAAAAATGTAATAAAAGTATGAAGTTCATGGCCTTCACTAAATTAAAAAGCTACATTGTTTCACTCCCTGGAGTGAGGAAAGTCGCACTTTCCTCACTCCAGGGAGTGACGAAAGTAGGCTTGTTCGAGCTGCTGAGGTGAAAAAAATATTTACAGTTTTGTGTAAGTTTTCAAAATGGCGAAGCTATGAGGGTTTTCGATGTCTACTGTCTATAGTCTATACAGTTCGCAACGCCATACTGAAAATGGCTTCAGTAAGCATCTTATACTACTAGCGCCCCGTCCTGGCTTCGCACGGGTGCAATGCTGATGAATTATACATATGAACCTTTATCTTGAATCACTCTATCAACCACCACCACCACCAGCTTGGGATCATGTAGTCCATCTGATAAAGGAGCAAGCGAGACATAGACTGTGAGACCTTAGTGTTGGATGATGCTGGACATTCTGATGTTTTGAAAAGATGTGTCCCGCCGAGTTTGTTGCCGGTCGCATATTGGGATACCCTCCTACAATTTAGGAGGGAATTAAATCTTCTCGGGTCCGTGGTGTAGGGTTGGAGCCGGCGTAGTTTTTATCGCGTATATATATATCGTTACTTGAAAATAATTGTAGTGTATAACTAGCCTTATGAACCGATTTTGCATGTACAACCAGCCTTAAAGTTTGTAGTCTATGATTGTTCATTATTTTAGTCTGTGGGTATTTTTGCACTTTGTAATTTTTCCTCAGTCACCCGTTGACCACGAACGCTGTAAAGGGTTTGAAACGTCGGGATGTATTATAAATTCAATATACGCGATATAATCCGTTTTCATAGTTTTATTTCACTCTGTCAATTTAAAAAAACCGTATCAAAATCCGTTGCGTAGTTTTAAAGATACATAGGGACAGACAGACAGCAGGAAGCGACTTTGTTTTATACTATGTAGTGAAGTGATGTCATATTTACGATTGCTAAAATGTAATTGATTCCTTTATCTGTCCTGCTCCAATTTTGCGTTTCTAGTTGCACGTCAACTTTCTGAGCTTAATAGATAACCTTTTATTGGTTATTGGCTATTATTGCTCGTTGTAAGTATTGTAGCGTATAGTTAAACTAGTAAGATTGACAATAATAAGGCATTATTATTGAAGGCATTCAAAACAATCTAACTTGTTATCATTCAGTGATAATTAATAATTATGCTAGTTGTCCAGTATACTATAACACATAATTACAAAGCAGTGCAAGATAATTGGCCGCTGACATAGACACAGCTTAATATGCTGTACATATAATTATTTCCATCTAGCCGAGTATAGGTAAATGGTGTGGGCGGTGTGGCGCCATCTATTCGAGAATGACTTTTTCTTGATTTCCGGGGCACGTTATTTCCTTAGACTTTATTTATCTTATATCTGTAACAAATTAATCAAGCGTAACGTTTGACAATTCCGTAATGTATGGCGCCATTTACTTAATATTTGCTACTACATTAAAGGTCGGTTGCACCAAACCTACTGTCACCGTCTGCGTTCGCAAAATTTTATTCTATAGGAAGTTCCATAATTCACTGCTGAGTGATGTTCACCAGTCCGCTAGGTAACTGTGGTTGGTGCAAACCGGCCCTAAATTGCCACTTTACGAATCTACCAATTACCTAACCATAGATAATGTTTATTATCTCCTTGGTTTTAAGCTGAGTTGCTATATAAAGGGTACTAGTAATGTTTGGATTGGAGGGGGTCCAATGGTTGCATCGACTGGGCTCCCTGGTGAATTTTCTTCAAAATAAAGGCCAATGATAGTATCGAAGGACCAATGACTGTCCGTTTCATTTTAGAAGGATACGCAATAAAAATACAAAAATATTTTAAGAAAAAAATAATATATTTTTATCTTAATCCAAAGTCATGTACAGTCCTTAATGCTAAGCGTAGAACTTAACTTTAGCTACTCTAACTTAACTACTTTGTTAGTCTTATGTTCCTTAGCTAATACACATTATACTAGTATATTGCGAAATGAGGAATGAAATAAAAAATATGCAAAAAACTTAGTTCAAAAACAGACCAAATTGACCAAAATAAAATATGACCAAATTGACCATAATACATAAAAATCTGTTATGGTATTTTGTACCTATGTTATCAGAAGTATTTTGGAATAGCCATAGAATAATTTTAGATATTTAGATATTTCTTTTGAAAAGTGAAAAAACGGCCTTCCTGGTAATAGCCAATTGAATTTGTTCATGATGTAGGATTAGGTACCAATTTTAATGTTTTTAGCTTAAAAAACTATTCAGTTGCTAAAACTTTAACTAATGGTGGGTTTTTTGTTAGTTTATGTACTGGTCACACAATGAAAGGCATTAAAATACGAGTATGGGTTTATGAAACGAACGAAGTGAGTTTCATAATATGATCACATTGATCACACGAGTTTTAATGTCTAATTATGTACAGTTACATACACTGCTTCATCTGATCAATAATGGTAAGATTTAAATAAATTTCCAATCAAAAATGGGTTAGCTAAAAAAGGACAACTGTTACAGAACTTATTATATGTTTTAATTGGAATGTATAATTACCGTTGAGATTAGTTTAAAGCGAGCTTACTAGAGATCTGACAATTTTAACAATTTAAAAAACGAAACACCAATTATAGAGAAATATCAATTATTAGAAAATTATTTACAGAAATAATCATGAACGCTCAAGCATTTTTCAAATTAACATTTCTTTGTTTAAATGATTTTGATAAAGGAATCAATGATAAATGCCTAAATATACCTACACACATATAACTACAGCGTTTTGCTGTTACATGTTTGATGGACTTTGCTGTAAGAAATGTATGGAGCGCCTTCAATTTGTGTTTGCCTTTTGATTCTGGTAATATATTTTTGAAAAGAAAACGCCTAAATAACTATAGTTTAAGCTATTTTCTAATCGACAAACAAATCTTTGGCGCCATTTTTTTCTCCCCTGGCAAAGTCATCACTTTGGTCTATCTCCAGCCTTATAACACACAGATAATGAGACTTTTTAAAAAAGTGGAAGAAAAAAAATATGTATTTACAATTTTTGTTCTTCGATAGTTTTGTATTTACAATAAATTTCTCAACTTTAATGGATAAATTATTTTTTGTTAAAACAGAGTTCTATGTACAAAGATCTGCCGAGGTAACGGAACTTGGCACGTTTCAAAGACAATCATTTTTAATCTGTGGGTCAGAGGTCGTCGGCGTTTTTCAAAAAGCCTTTAATATTAGTCTCAAGGCTGACAAAAACGCCTAAACGTAGCTTATTTGACAACACACTATTTTTGCAGTGTCCTATAAAAACGTGTGTCCTTTCTTATGGCACTTATAACATCCTAATTGCGTTAATTTCTCAAAGCGATATGCACTATTTGGCCTATATAAAGAAGGTTCAATTTTCTTTGAAACAGCTCAGTTCGTTACGTCCGTCTGCCGGCAATAAAATTCAAGAGATCTTTAGTGAAAGGATAACAATGCATCAAATGTGCTTCTACCCTACGATATTTACAAATATTCACATAAATAACCTAATTATAATATAAACTTAATTAATATTTACATTAAAACTATGACTTTTAAATATTTTAATACTAAATAACGATGACTAATTAAATTTTGTGCGGTATTCGCCTGCATGTCTTTAATTTTCAATAATGTTAATGTCAGATTTCCTACTAAAAGTACCAAGAACGTACGGGTATTAACTGAAAACGAAATTACTAATAAGTTCAAAATAGCAAAACCGTTGATTCTAAATAAAGTTATTGTTTCCAAAATTATCAAATTACTGGTGGCTTTTACAGTCAAAAATTTTGATCAATTATATTATTTTATTTCTTAACCTAAACGGCGACAATTTTGCTCGGATCCACCTTAACCCTCAGAAACATGACGTCATCCTTCACAAAACTCCTCTTCTTCAGCATCTCGTGCGACACGAACCTCGGGAACCCAAACCCAAGCGCGTCCGGCTCCTTCGACGGTCTTTGGAAGTTCTTCCACGTAGGGTCTGGTACGAAGGATTCCACGATATTGCATGCTCTGTCTGGCGAGGCGCTTTGGTCGAAGAGAGTGAAAGAGACGGTGTGAGCGAAGGGCCAGCGGAGCAGAGCGTCGTACTCTCCGGGTAGGATCTTGATGTAGACCGACATGTGCGTGGCCTCGCCGGCACCGTTGCCGTTCAGGAAGAGAGACGCCTGGAAAGAAGAGGTTAGGTAAGAAATTGTTTCATGTCACATTGTTGGGTGTAAAGTTTATCTCATGGAAGTAGGATGTATTCTTGTATGACTATTCAACAAATTTCTATCAGAGGAAAGACCTAGCTGTAGCATCAAACGCTTCCGAAACGAAAAAGTCTCCACGCAAAAAGTTAGTCCAGTCGAACTGTTTGTTCAACAGAGGATAGGCAATTTTTTTATAAATGTTTTTTGCTTGTGTTTTTTAAGTCTTTTCAAAAAGGCTTATATATCTCTATGAACACCATACAAAAATAATCCCTTTTGAAAAGACATTCATGAATTGTCATGAAAGCGTAGCATAGTAAAATATCATGTCAAGCAACAAAGATATCGTAACAGGATTTATGAGACAACGATATAATGTTGTTAAGTAAGTGTGTCATCGTTCTTTGATAGTCGGTTTAAATAAGGATCAGTGAGTAAGCGGTTAATTTTGTCGTGGCAACAGTGCGTCAGTGAGCGTGTCGGTAAACAAAGAGCTTTCGGGTATCATCGCAAACTGTCACGATGAATTAATGTCGTAAGAAAATGATTTATTCGTTAGGTACCCAAGATTAATAATATTGACGATGCATATGATACCGGGCGAAAGGTACTTTACAGAAAAAAAGTTTAGAGTTTAAAGCCGAGCGCGATTAATCCATTCAGCCGAGTGGATTCTACAACGATGAAGATAAGATGTCCAACATTAAGATGTTTTTTTACTCCTCTGCCGTTATGTCAGTTATACATTCATCACGAACACCAATATAAGAACACACATAATGCCCCCTCCATACTCGTGCGCGATATCGTGGGGGAGGAGGCGCTAATCGGCGAAATAGACTCCACACTCGCGTTCGAGGCTCGAAGGATAGACATTCGGGAGACACTCGCATACAACTAACCTGCAACTTATATCCATATTGAGTAGTATAGAACGCGGGCGACACCAGCTCCACGCCGTCCTTGCACTTGGCCTCCGCCATCTTGGCGGCCCAGTCCGCCACGCGCCACACGAGCGCGCCCGAGCAGTTGACGGCGAGCCGCGCCACCGCCGCGCGCAGCGACTCCAGCGCGCGCGCCTGCCGCGCCGCCAGCCCCGACACCAGCGCCAGGTGCTGCGCGCACGCCGCCTCCGCGTGCCGCTCCAGCGCCGGCCGCGTGCCCGAGAACCGGCAGCCGGCGTCCTTGAACGCGCACGCCCCCGCCCCGGCCCCCGCCACCGCGCAGTGCTCCCTCAGGTGCGTCTCCAGCTCGTGTCGCGGCGCCGCGGCCGAGCACTGCGGGCACGGCACCGGCGCCCGAGCGCACGTCGCGCCGTGCGCCGACACTGTGTCCTGGAAAGATAAACGGTGTTTTGTTAACACCCTGATACTCTTGCATCTTTTTTTTTCATTATTGTTGTTATTGTTTTTGTTCTTGTTTGCACAAATAGCTCTGTTTTACTCTGTAGAAACTTTATTAAACATGATGTGAAAATATTTTCATTAAGGAAACTGTAAGTCTAGCTTTAAGAAAATTTCCAATGTTATGTATAACTATAGAAGACTGTTTGTTTCTTAAATAAATAAATTAACGAGTTGTGTTCCATTATCGAACACTAGATCGGTCGGACCTTAAACGCGTCTATCTTTTTCAGAATACGGGTCTCGAAAGCGGGACGACGCGGGAAGATCGAGTTTAAGTGTAAGTGCGACCCGGTAGAAGTACCTCGCACATGCTTGCATCTGTTGGAATTGTTTGAGATGAACGACTATGGGAAAGAGTACGAGAGAAAACGCCGACAATTAGGTAAGTTAGGTCACGATCGGGAAGACCCATTACCTGTGTGTACCGCTGCCCGCAATGTCTGCAAGGCACGAGCCGCTTGCTGCAGTGCTGCTGGATGTGCTGCTGCGTGTGTCGGCGTTGCACTTTGGCGCCGCACTTGTTCTCGCAGTACACCGGCTCGTGGCCGCAGTTGCCGTGGTGTTCCTGGAATGAGATAAAATTGATGGTTTAAACAAATGGCTGAATTTATATTATAAGAAAAGTCATCTAAGTACAAACACGCTTTTATTAGGTCGACCTGTACGTAACTATGTAATGGAACCTAAGGTAACAAATTTGACCATCTTCCAAGGATCGTAGCGTCATGAAAATTGGCAGCTGTATGTAGTTCTGATGACAATACAATAATATGGTACTGTCGAACTGATCTGATGATGGAGCCAGAAAATATAAACTGAAACTTCATGATGGAGCATCGTACCTATCATAGCTGTGTTTGGATTTCTTAGAAAAATCTTGAGCACCAAGTTTCAAGGTCTGATGATGAAGCCGGAAGATAGGCACTGGCATTCCATGATGGAGTATCATATCATAGTCGTGTTTGCACTTGTGAGAAAGGTCACGTGATGGACTTTGAACATAAAAGCGTGTTTTTCTAGTGTTTTTTAAACTATTGATTTTTAGAAAGGTAATTTTACAGGCCACACATCAGGAACTCTTGAATACTCTAGCATTGGTTATGTCGTAGAATACTTATACAATAAATGGAATACGGTTAAGGGAATGAATATTAGCCAACTTGTTGCCAGGTAGAGTATGAAAAACCTAAGAGCGTTCAAATGATATATACGCAGAACCCAATTAAGTTATTCAGAGCAAAGTCTTGAGTGAAATAGTGGAACATCAACCATCTAGGTGTTATGGATTATTGCAACAAAAAATGTACGACGCCATGTGTTTGGTAAGGAACAGAGCCTAGGGAGGAACTGATCTTCAACAGAAGAGTTTGAGTCATGACCTTCGGAACCACTAAAAGAGCATGGTGACAGAAAATTCACACAAAACCAATTTGGCTTTAATATTTAAAGATAAAAAGTCCTTACCTCAAGAGCGCTTCCTGAAAACTCCTTCCCGCAATGATCGCAGTTAGCTCGTCTGCGAGCACAGGTGTACCGGAGATGATCTTGCATCAGTACCCGCGGAATCATTGCACCGCACTGCGCCGCGCAGAGCACCGCGTCATGCTTGCAGGTGTTCAGGTGCGCCTGAAATATGACAAGGTTGGAATTTTTCTTAAGAATGCCATAAAAATAGGTTGGTTGGTAGTTCCTAAAAAGACTAGAAAGAAAGAAAGAAAGAAAGAAAATAACTTTATTTTGCATGAAATATGGTACAAAAGGTGGTCAGACAATAGTCAATGGTCTAGGTATTCTTTAATGGCTTAATACATGTCCTAATGAGCTGACTATATACACTTAATTAACCGTATTGAAAGGAAAACAATTGTGTAGCGTATGATAAACAACAATAGAGAATGAAGAAGATCGAAAAGCTTTGCTACTTAAGGTAAGGTGGGGTGAAACTAACATAGTTTATTTTGCTCGGGGCAAGACAAACAGTATGAGGATTCAATACAAGTGATAGTCTAACCACACCTTACCTTATATATTTCTGTTGATTCAACAATAAAGATCGACTTGACACTTCTCTGGATGGATCTATTAATTAACACGATTTACTACGCATTTCTATCCTACACTTCAAAGAACCAGAAGTGAGTATTAGGATCACATGGAAAATTAAATTAAAAAATTCCACTCGACGCTTTATTGACACTGCAACCCAATAAGGTGTTCAGAGAAGTCTTTCCAAAATCAGAATAGTCATACCAGTGACATGACTGAGTGCGTTAGATTGTGAAGAAAGCGTATTAATCTGCGTAAAACTGGAGAAACTTCACTCGTCCGTGCATAGGCCCATTTGAAATAGTTTCTCCAGTATGCTTGAATTGCTACTATCACAGACCCCAACTTCATAAGAAACAAAAGTAGTTCGGAAAAACTTTCTTGTATAATATTGTCTTCGGTTACCGCGATAGTTACTCATGAAAAAAACTATGAAACGTCGAGATACATTCAATATACGCGATATAATCCGTTTTCATACTTTCTTGTATGTTTATTAAGAATGGTTTCTGTAGGACTTATTCTTATATTTTTAGTGGCTCGTATATGTGGCTTGGCTTTAAAACTCGTACTATAACCAATTAACACATATTCCGATTTTCTACCTTGCTCTTCAGAATATAAGGTATTAAATAGTTTAAAAATTATACATCTTATAATTTTACGTTGATTATCGTTGTTAGTTCCAGATTTTAGCGATGGACGGAAGTGAGTATTCTAAATTCGAGACCATAACACGGCTGCTAAGACACGGTCAATAAAAGCCAGGATCGGAATTCAAATCCGTAAATATTGGACATGTTCCTCAACAAATACTTCTACGCCGCGTTAACTTAATTGACCGTCAAACTGATTTGTGTTGGAATGCTGCGATACCGTGTCTTATCGGATATTTTTGGTATAAAGCACCTTTTCCCAACAGACAGGTACGAGTACAACCTATTTAGCAGAAATAAAATGAACCCTAGAGTTGTTCCTTGAGAGATTCCAAACAACTAGAAGAGAATAAAACACGAAATTTGAATTGGGATTTTCGGAGAGCGTATTCATTGCATTTATTGAATGGAATTCAAATGCTACATGTGTGATAAAATAGGTCCAATCACGGTTACACCAATAAATAGTAAAAGTGAAGTGAGAAAGCTTTCCCATGCATTTATCACGGAATACCGAGACTACCGAAATTAACAAACAATTAATGTAGTAACTTTTGTTTAAAGCCAAAGTCATTAACACGGCGTCCATTATCCAAATTAACATAAACATGTAAAGTAAATAACAATAAAGCGAGATAAGTGTGCCGTGTGACGTACCTATTGATACATTCGCTCGTGATCTAATTTCACTATCACTACTGTCGCAGTAAATACTTCTCAGTATTCACTATCACAATAACAAAGCCTAGAAACCTAGTTCAGTTAATCTAGTCAAAAAGTGAAACCAAAATACAATTCAACAAAAAAGGTAGCGCGTCACGATTTCATACAACTTTAAGTGTCACTATATCTAGGAATAAAAGGAACACGCAATAAAATGGTGCCTTGCGTTACACTTGCGCTGAAATGACAGTATTATCTCCATCACCGTCGCTCTTACAGTAATTAAGGCGGTTCCCTGAGCCAGAAGGCGAAAAATCTCCTTATATGATCATGTTTTTCTAAGAGGCGTTGATATTCGTAGACGTGGCAAAAATATATGTAGTTCTTGACTATATTATCTTTAACAACATAGCTTCCGATACACGAATTATGACACTTCGCTCGATTCAATTAATTCCCAAAGTAACCTCTAACTCGGACTTTCAATCCTACTTTACTCGGTTATTTATTATGTGATACTATAAACAAAAAAAATAAGAAAAAACAATCTTAACATCAATAGTAATTTCATAGCTTTAGAATTTCGATATTGTAAGGTAACGTTTTTAAAATAAATAAAAACCGACAAAATTCGATCAAAATTGACACTTGCGCGTATGTTAGACTTCTAGATTGAAAAAGCGATCAGCGCAGTATGAATATTCGACCAGAATTAATTTAAGTTTAAATAGTTTTACTGCTGGTACCCAAACCTACTAGCCTAAGTACCTAGGTACTAGGTATTAAGCACATTGTATAAAACTCACCTTGAGTTTGCGAAGCTCGTCTGACCACTGGCATCCTTCCTTATGGTGGATGCAGTACACCACGGATCCCATAATCGCCTTCTCCGACTCTGGATCCGGGTATATCTGGAACAAAACAAACAAACCATAAACAAATGTTGCTGACAAACTTACAAAAACCGTCATTAACAAACTCACTTTTGACATATTAGTCACTTTTTTAATTTTAGAAACTAGTAGTTTAAACATGTTGAATGAGGATCAGAAAACACGCGTAGCGAACGTTCACGCTAAGACTGAGCGCTGGCATAATGGATTAAATAGGACAACCCGATTATAAATAAACTCATCTCAAAAAGAGAATATAAAACGAACGCTCGTACGCACCGCGCGTTCGAATATGGAACACATCGAAATGGCGGCTTGAATTTGTTTTTCGCGCGTAATATTTTCAACGCGCGCTCACTTCGGAACGCTTGTACAAAATGAATGCACGCGTACGTTTTATCTTTATGGGTGCAACGAACATCTGCTCGGAGACCACCGCTGCCTGTTTGTATAGAGATAAGCGTGATTTTTCACTTCCCAAACCAGCTGGGTAATGGAATGGGCAAATAAACTCGTTCGAGCCTTTGAACTCGGTTTCTTCACATAACTTAGCTAATTCTTTGAAGCACCAAAGCGCAACGTTTTAATATGCATTCACCTTAAAGCACGCATTGTTTCATTTCTTTTTAATTTAACAATCAGCGGCGAAAGAAAACTTTTCTTCAATGTTAGGTATTTTTTTCTTCGTGGTGTATTTGCAGAATACATTTTCATGTTGATATTATTTTATGTTCAAAAGACGGACATACCTTATCTATCAAGACATATATTATAATCTCCATCTGTAACGTATCCATCAGTAAACAATAAACAAAAGTTGTTTGTAAACAATCCAACTAGAGATGTGTTAGCATCCTAAGCATCCCCACTAAGCGTTCGGTGTCACCGGCCAAACGCCTGCCTCGCGCTAAATCCATCACCTAACGACAACTACCTGCACTTCTCCTTACATTAACGCCTTTGTCCTCGTTCGTAATATTAGCCTCTGAGGCGAGCAGCCGATGGACGTAATAGTATAGTGAGCGAGAAGCGATCGAAATAGTCTCATTATATGCGGGTTCTATTTACAAACATTGATGCATGTGGTCATCGGCAGGACTGCCGCATAACCATACCACCTTAAGATCCATGTTCTACAAAGTAAGCCACGCACCTGATCCCGCTTACATTGCAAACTATTATAAATCTTGCTGCTAAGTTTTAAAGGTGAGAGTTCTGTGAAAGTTTCAAGGAAAATGCTGCTTACAAAGTTTGTGTATAAATTTTCAAATATAGAATGTTATTTGTGTCGTATTCTAAAAAGATAGAGTGCGATGTTGAACTCTCCCGCATCGCTCAATTATAGAACTCGTATCGTGAAGGAGACAAGACGGGAACATCACAAGCTCCAACATAATGCGCTTAGCTTATGGCCCTTTCGTGTCATTAGTCTTGAAAAGGGATAGAGAATGAAAACGAGGATGTTACGATGACATTTGTAAAACATAATTCAGTTGGAGATGTTGCTACTGGTTTATTTTGATCAAAATGGTAGGGATTTTGTGCTGGCAACTTTCCTATTCTGGAATTCTTATGTGGATGGAAATCAAATTCCTAGACTATTTTAACTCGAAGATGCGATATTGCATACTGTGCATACAGTCGAATTCGCAAACAAGGTAACGTTCCAATGGCCCAAAAATATAAAATACTCGCAATAAGGTCGTGTAAAATTAATATATTTTTGGAATGTGGGCTTGTAAAATTTGTGATCTCGACCGTACCTGGTTTATGGTAACCACAGCAATGGAACACGGCAATAATTTTAAAGATTTAACCGTTTTCCGGAAAGACTGAAAAGAATCCGGTTAGAAGGACCAACCGGTCCAGAGATGCGCGTGGGCAGCCGCAATCAATCAAATATCGACGCAGTGAATGCAAATGATTAGTGCTGCGTTTACGAAACGCAATCAGAGAAATAGTAACCTCCCGCCCACGACAGGCGGCGCGTAGGCAACGAGTCCTAATCAACGATTGTTTAAACATACTGGTAAAAAAACCGTTACTTGGAAATAAAAGATGGAAAACAAATAGATATGAGTTATGGTTTTCTATGTTCTTTGCTAATTCGGTATTTCTTTTGTTAATTGATAGAACTAGGAAGAAGGCTAACCTAGAAGCTTTTTTTTTCGTCCATCTGGACAGGCTAAAGCTCTAAGCCATTAACCTAGAAGCTAACTTAGAAGTCATAAATTATTACCTATCTGTGTGCCAAATCAGCGGGCTTAGCACGGTAGCATTTTTATCGCCTGTCACCATGCCTGTCACGTTCTAACAAGTATGTAAGTGCGAAAGTGACAGGCATAGTGACAGGTGATAAAAATGCAACCATGCTGACACCTCAGGTCAGTTATTCGTAGTTAAGGAATGTCCAAACATCCAATTTGAATGGTAACTATGGTCATTGTGGTCATATTTTGCTTTGTATCAAATAACACAATTATTTTATTACTTTAAAGTGTTAATCACACACTTGACTACCCTATAAGGAATATCTACATTTGACGAGTGGCAACATTGTCTGTCAAGGCTCGATGAAGGTCTGCGTGTGCGTAGGCGCCGATGCAGCGGCGTGGGAGTTCTATAACTACGTAATTAGATACTATTTAGTACCTTATTATTAGATAACGATCAAATTCTTGTTTATTTCGAAATTTTACTGCCATTTTTGACGAAGTACTAGCCACATATCCACATGTAGTGTGTAAACTTTATGGGTTAAGGTGTGGCTTCTTTTATCCATTTGTGCCATTTTCAATCAAAAGGGTACTCATAGGGTTGTCATAAGGCGCTATTTCCATACAGCATCAATTTGAAATCAACCTTATTGACAAGCGTTATAAGCGTTAAACCTTTTGGTTGACAATGTCACATTTAAACATACAATTTTTTTAAATATTTTTATACATTTTCATTTTTAGTTTTAATCGTGTATATGTCGATAGATGGCCGTAAATTTACTGAGACTACATAATTCACTATGACAATAACCCTGTATACTATCTATTCTCATTGATGGTACTATGTCAATTTTTAGACATGCCAACTTATACAACAACAAAATACAAACTATTTCACTAGCTCTAAAATAAGACAGAAATAAACGTGAAAATTGGAGACGTATCTTTTATTTGCTAAAGTTAAATTAACATTAATTAGTCTTAACGGTTTCCGAGTAAAACGATGTTAATTAACATAATTAAACAAACACAAATAGACATTTCAAATTTTTAGTGTTCTGTCATGTTTGAATTAACAACGAATATTAATCCTTGTAACCTCTTTTCGAAAAAAGGTATTTTTAAATAACAACTTGTCATGTTTTTGTTTGCAAAATTTGAGTCAATAAATAAAGTTATTTTAGTCGTTACAATGTATTCATGTTGCAACACTGGCATGTCCGCCGCGGGCGACAATTTACCCGACATAAACGACTCGACATTATTTCCAACGTTTAAATTTCAATTTCCGAATTTTTGTGCGCATTTTATAATTAAGCACGCGTTCCGTTGTACGCAACCCTTTGGATTGTTTTAGAAGCAAATCCAGACTTCATGCATTTGGATATGGTTATTAATTTATTTAAAAATGGTACTAATCTATCATAATAACCAAAGGGAGCCGCTTTGAACCATAAATACAATCCAACGTAGACAACAAATTACTTATTACTCTAGACTAGATCCCATAAACAAACTGTTTTCGAAACTTGTAAATGATTGACAAGTGACGGCGCCTGCACATCAGCAACCGAATCAATATCAACTTTAATTTATAGGCGATAAAGTTTAGATTACAGAGGCAAATGAACAATCGATAGCATATCAGTGTGCATAGTGACATGGGAATGTAAACAGTTCCCGAAATATCTGGACTTACAAAAACCATTACTCTGTGACCCCTAGCTTCGTTACTAGCTTAATATCTCGAGGGTCAGTGATAAATGGACGCAGTTTGAAGTATTTTCGTAGTAAACTGTTAAGGAACTGTTCGTTAGCCGTTATTGCGATTTGAGGATCAAACGGTAGCTAGTTAGTTGAAAAATTTGTGTCGTTTTCGCTTTTTTCCTGTGTTCTGGAAATTAAATGTTTTTACAAGCAAATAATTATTTTTTCCAACAGATTTTGGCTTCAGAACCCTTAAGTTAACGTCTTTATTTTATTTAGGTACCATTACTGCCTTAAATGAAATGGGACATGTTGAAACATGCTTTTCTTTATTATATTTCTCAACCCCCTCTAAATCTTGAGTCTATTAGCCAGAGTTTCAATTGCCCATACAACTAATACGTAAATTATAAGTCACAAAATCATGAATAAACAATTTAAAACACGAGCGAACAGTGTCAAAGACAATAGGGAATAAAGAGACGATTATCTATGGGTATGGGCACGACGTAAGTTCGACGGCCGCGCGTGAGATTACGTGTTAATTGTGATCGTTACTGTTTTGTTTACATTACTCGTTTACTAGCTTAAGGCCTCTACAGAGTCTACAGAAGTTGCAACAAACGGCATGCGATTTAAGATAATTGCTGGCTAAAGGATGACTCACGCCACGCTAGACCGGGCCGGGGCCGGGCCGGAGCTTCTGGCGCTTCCGTTTCTATGGAAAACACCATGGGATCACCGGTCAGCCGTCATAGAAAATTACGAAAATGACATGTCGGACGACTCGGCCCGGGCACGGCCCGGTCTTAAGTAGGAGCAACTAATTATATCGATCGACGTAAAAGTAGGATAGTAGGTAGTAAACTGGTTAATCTAAGTGTAATTTTAGTATCTAATATATAAAGACAAGGCAATAATTGTGACAATAAAATATGACTGAGACATGCATTAATTGATGCCAAGATTATCTGCATTTTATAATAACCAAGAAACAATGGGGTTGGCAACTGTCAAAGGTTTGCAGAGATGGCGCCATCATAGCTTGCCCCTTTTTCTATGAGATTTGGCTTTAAAGGCTGGCATCCAGGGCATTAAAAAAAAAATGACACAATTCTAGGGATTGACAGGGCAAGCTATGCTGGCGCCATCTGCTAATTATTTCGACCGGCCAACCCCATTGGATAATAGAAGTCGTTATAGGCGTAAAATAGAGTCATTCATTACCTATAGCGATTTATATCAAGGACCCGGGTATGTCCTTAAACTACGTCCAAAAGAGAGGTATGGGCACTGTGAATGACATCTCGCTTTGTGTGGTAGGGCACAGGACAGCGGATGTCATTCCAGATCTAGAGCAGAGCCCAACTGGGGAGGTACCTCCACCTTACAGAAAACCGCAGCCAAATAACACTAGACCCTACTAATAGTGTTGTGTTCCTGCCGGTGAGTAAGGTTGCCAGAGCTCGAGGGAGAGGAGTGTTAGGGTCGGCAACGCGCATGTAACTCCTCTGGAGTTGCAGGCGTACATAGGCTATGGAGACTGCTTAACATCAGGCGGGCCGTATGCTTGTTTGCCACCGACGTAGTATAAAAAAAAGAGATTTAATAAGCATTTTGTTTAGAAGCAAGATAACTGACAATTAGAGAGACAATTGAATTTTACAAGCACATCGTAATGCTATGAAACAAAAGAATGATGCGTCTTATTACATATACTATACTCATAACTTGGTTACAACTGAAAGTTACACGATCATTCGTCAAGGACGGACGGACAGCGGAGTTTTAGTAGTAGGGAGTTTTACCCTTTGGTTACGGAACCCTAAAAAGCGACAAATTAAAAAAATGTAGGCGCGAAGGGTTGTCGTCCCATAGAAAATAAGAATTTCGGGCCTTTTTCTACTGACAAAGTTGTTTGACAGACTATAGGTACGCCTTTATTCAATTAAAAAAACTGATTACCGATTAGGATACCTGAACGCAACGCTCATGCATCGATTGTTTACACACGTCATTTCAAACGTCAAAATTTATTTTCACGCTGGCAACCCAGCCATGTTAATTAGAAAAAAGAAATCCATTTGTTTTTCTAAAGAATAAAAGGTGTTTGAAAATAGAACACTTCATTTGAATGTGGAACATGATATCAATTAAGTTGGTTGTCGTCGAGACGTCGGGTGTCAGGTTGCAAGTTTTAATTTCAAGTACGAGCACCTATTTGTTCTATTCTCTAAATGAAAGAGTGTTGACATGTTAGCTACCGATAGCTGTTAGGATCGGATTTATAATTAAATCCCGTTGCTTATGTCAAGTCATAATATAGTCAGAGGAATGTAATATTATAGAGCGGTACTGTCATAGTAAATTTTGTAACCACAGTAAATTCACTGCCATCTATCGACACACTTTAAAACTAAAAATGAAGATTTATAAAAATACGATAAAATGTATTTAAATATGGATAAATGATTTTTTTTATTTGCATTACTTAATTATTTTTATTATTTTGACCCATGTTCTTTCACTGATATGCGTTTAAATTGTTAAATAACAGATGAAACCGTCAACGCCCTCTATACGAGAGTAGGCCAAAGGTAGTAGCGACATCTGATCGAGAATCAAATTTTCGTGATTTTCGAGGCACGTTTTTTTCCTTAGACTGTATCCATCTATTACGGAGTTATATATCTATCTTTAATATAGTACATACACCGGTCACAAGTCAAGTTATATATATGTGTATACGTAGAGAATCACTAATCAAGTGTCGCTAGTCAACATTCCCCACTTCTATTGGTCATTTTGACCTGAAATCAGTGAAATCTGATAACTCGATAAGCAAATATACCATGCAAATTTGATATTGACAATGCAATAATTTTGCTTACCGTTAAATATAACAATAACAAACTTATTTTAGATTACTTACCGACTAAACTAACAGTTAGTCTTTATAAAACCGACCCTTTATCATTGTATTTAGCTTTCTTACTACCAAAAAAAGGTAATTACCAACTAAGTATTTAACCTCTTGATCCTGACCGAATTTTAGCCACCTTTTTGCATTTTTTGCTAGAATGATTTTATCTGCTCTACACGGCACAACCGAGGTTTGAACCCACTATTTTTAACCACCACACACATATCAAAGGTTATAAGAATACCACTGATTGTAAGTATTTGCTAAACAATTTTGCTACCTACGCATAAGTCATCAACTCACCAGTAACAGAAACCAAGACAACCATATAAATAATGCAAAACTCAGTCAGCGCCATGGTAAATCTTTGCTTGCGAAATATAGAGTTTTGAATGATTCACGGTTAGTTTCACTAGACTTATATTGAGTCAATATAAGTCAATATTATTGACCGGGATATAGACCGTGATTACCTTTTGTATTATTTGTGAGCTCCCGATATTTCGACGCACACCCGCCCGCTATCTTCAGTCACCCGTGAACATGATGCATGTAACTGTAACTGCGTCGAAATATCGGGAGCTCACAAATAATACAAAAGGTAATCAAGGTCTATATCCCGGTCAATATAAGTCTTGCGAAATATATTCTTTCTTACAATTCATTCTAAATTCAAACGAGACCGTTGAAACGTTTGACAAGCCTAGGATCTAGGATTAAAAGGGCGCAGCTACACGGATACAATACGACACATACGACTTTATGGCTAGTGTTTTTTTTAAACCGCAAATATGCGCGTACGTTCGCCGCTAGGCACGTAGGTATTGTAGCGGTTCATGAAAAAATGATAGTAATAGGTTAACCCACTTGCTTATCTGATCAAGATTATCGAACTTTATTGATAACTAGCTTTTGCCCGCGACTTCGTCTGCGTGGACTTAGTAACCCCAGCTAGAGTAAGAATAGCGCCTGGAGAAAGTCTTATAGCAATCATTCAATTTGAGCATAATATGCACACAAATATTAGGCAACTCATTAATTATCAATTCCACCATGATTCCACCCCGCTTTTCACCCTCCTAAGGGATAATTTTCGGGATAAAAACTATCCTATGTCCTTCCCCGGGACTCAAACTATATCTACGCCAAATTTCAACTAAATCGGTTCAGCGGTTTAAGCGTGAAGAGGTAACACACAGACAGACAGACAGACAGACTTTCGCATTTATAATATTAGTATGGATTACTATTGGTATTAATATTGGATGGATTTCGCCGATTTAAAGGTAAGTTTTGGTTTTTATTGTATGTAGTCATAAAAACCGACATTCAGATAGTTTTATTTTATTGTCCCGAATGCAATTTGATAATAATATGTATATCAAGTGACCTTTGATTCCTAGATACGTTAAATAAAGTCGGAACTGAACAGCAAACAAATTAAATCACAAGTGCGTTTCGAAATTTTCTTTTGTCGGCCTGACACGACCTTTCTTCCGACTCGTAATAATATTTAATATCGATTATTGGAATCGGTAACTTTGAAGATAATAGTTGCGTAAATGTGTTTGATTTATAGGCCTTATCTGACGCGAGCTTACGACGTATAAGGACGTATCTGCAATTATTTTAGGAATAATATGCGTCATTTTAGTGAAAGTGAAAGATGGTGGTGCGTTCTGATAACGGTTAACGGTCGACACAAAAGTTCATATCATGCTATTGTTCTTTATTTACATTTATTAAACAAATATTTACCTACATAATATATCTGATGATAAGTATAACCGTTAGATTATTGTAATCAGTAATAGGATAAATTCTGACATACTTGTTATATTAAAAATCGTTGATATTAAACGGTGATAATATGAGAAGTTCCCAGAATTCCGATTTTGTTTACATAGCTACTTTCTGCCCCGTCATAAGAAGAAAAGAAAATTCTTTTAAGTTGGTTTAATTTAGAGAAAACTTTACAACAAAAATAAACAATTCTCAACTATTATAAAATAAAAAAATATTTTATACAATCGTGATATAATAGAGAGCTTTTCAGTCGAGTACCGTGTTTAGGCCACGAAACTTGCTGTGGCCTAATGAAGGTACGAGATTGAAAAGCTTGATTATATCACTATTGTATACAATACTTTTTCTACATCTAAAATCATACTTTTTCTACTATAAAATCTAAATAATTAAAGAAAATTAGGTAAGTATCTCAGTAGTACAAAAGACATCAACGCGTGCATAATATAGGTATGAATATGTCTATAGATAGGTATTACTCATGAAATAGTCGCGCGTTGGTGTCTTTTCCACTTGACCGCAGCGCCACGTGATTGGTCAAATTCATTAAAGTTGACTAAACCGTTTCGAAATGAATATTATAGTTGAGTTGGGAGCCCATACATGAAAAGTACCCAATTACAGTTTGGTATACGAAATCTTAATTCAACCATTACATTACGAGTAGAAATAAAAATATAATAGGACAATTCTACACAGATCGACCTAGCTAGTCCCATAATAACCTCAATAAGGCTTGTGTTCTGACTTCTGGGTACTAGATGATATAAAATAAAAAAGTATTACAAATTACCGTCCATAAAGCCAGTCAGACCGTAATAAAAGATTACGTTACAGTAACTACAGGCCGTGTATTAGATCCGTGGTGTTATGGCGACGTATCAGATCTACTGTTATGCTTACTTATCAACTTTACAAACCGACCTGCGTAACTCTGATCTTTATCAAGATATATTGCAAAGAAATCCAGGGACCAATCGAAACTATGAGCAGCCGAGAATATTTTGCGAATATGGTTTGATCGCGTAGCTGTCAATGCGCTTACGCCGACCGCGAACCGCCATCTTTGATTTAGTTTATAACTTCCGTATGGTTGGATTGACGCGTGAGAGACGGCAGACATACGGGACTATTTTAGAAACTTCAGATTACATGTACCTACCTACATATAGTAAGTAAAATCCGCATCGTTTCATTTCGCAGTTTATGATCATCCTTGAATATGATTAGTTTCTTCTTAGTTACGCCTTTATTATTCTCATAATCATTTAAATCTGCAACCGGAGATGCGTTCTGTTTATTTTAAAACCGTATGTTGCTTCACGTCAATATTTTCGCAATATCTGTCATTATGGTAGAAGAATCTTCACTTAGCCACGCTTTTATCTTGATTCAAGTAGTTTTTGAGATATTTACATGAATATAAAGCTTTATAAAGTTACTAAAACAACACTAACCAGAATATCAGAAAAAGCGCTACAATTTTAAGTTTTCGAACAAATTTTTGGTCTATTCTTTTTTTCAATCTTTATTAAAGAGCTTTATCGCTTAGCGATTATGTCGCTCCATATAATCATCATACAATCACACTCACTTACGATTACTAAGGCCTATATTTACTAGCTTAAACAGTGCTCTGGCCTCGTCCGACAATGGAGAAGCCAGGGCACTATTGCACCCACCAACATTGTTAAACATAATATTACATGATATTTTCAGTTGGCTCCTCAAGGATTCGTTCCGCACACATTCCACCAATATGTGGTACACGTCCTCAATCATATCGCACTCTGAACATAATGGAGAGGTAACTTTACGCATCATGAATCCAAACTTATTAAGTGGAATGTGCCCCGAACGTACTCTTAGAGCTGTTACAATTTCTTGCCGACTAAGCGAGCAATCTATCCATGGTGTATTTATAAGTTCAGGCTGGATCGTTCTGTACCAAATACCTTTTTCTTTTGCCCTTTTGTCAAAGTACTCTTTCCATTATTGGCGACATTGTTTTTTAACTAATTTGATACACTCGGAAAAGAACGGTAAGATGTTGCATATGGTATCACTATGACAGGCTTGCTTAGCAAACAAATCTACTTTTTCGTATCCGGTAATGCCTATTCTTCGTATTAACATTAACGAAGTGATTCATTTAACTCGTGCTAAGTTGAACTTTAAAAGCTTTTTCGTCGGCATCGATTATTACAGCTTTATTACGATAAAAGCTAATGCCATTAACGAACGCCATCACATCAAATCGCAGTTTGCACTTCCCTTGTTTTACGAGCACTTATAAAACTTTTAGGGGTGATTTTTCCCTTCACAATGCACAAATTGAATGATTTGAATGGGGCGCAATTTTTTCACCCTCGCTGATTCCCATAAGAATAAAGGCGCACCCGAGGGTGATTCAGACATTTGTATAAATCGATATTCTCTTGAGATCTCAAACAATGGATAATTTTAATAAAGGCGTGGAGAATATATATGTAAAAATAAAAATGTTTAATAATTTAACCGAATATTTTGCCTAATTTATTTTCCCTATTATGATTCTAGTGTGTTGGGTTTCTTGTGTATTTATGTATTCGTTGAGTGAGCTATAAAATACGCACAGTTTTTAAAAAGTGCGGAAGTGCCTATGGTTCCCATCAGTGTCAAAAACCTTATAAAAGTGATTGAAAGCGTAATTTGCAGCTCCGACACGTAATAAAGCTTGAATTGCTCGGTAACTCGCTAAATATTTAAAATGGATCGTCATTCCGGACACAAGCGCTGGTTTCCGGCAATCGATCAATCTGCGCGGGCGACGCGCTAACTTCTGAGAGTAGAAAGGGCGCATGTGCAAATGCGACTTTGTGCCAATAAAATATGCCAATCCCAATCAAAAAGGCTTGTCGGTTGTCAATAAGGCGCTCTTTCCTAAGCTATATAGCTTCAATTTGAAATCAACCTTATTGATAAGCGAGAATGTGGTATGGTACATTTTGGTTGAAAATGTCACAAATATGCAAGTGCAATGAGTGTTGTGGAGCTGCTTATGGCATGTTATTAAACTTAGCTGTAAGGTGACGAGCAGCGTTAAAATTCCCAATATGTATATATTATCTTAATGTATTTTCACCATGGATGACTGTCACTTAATTCTGCCGCGCTAGTTTAAAAAGTAGCAATAATCACATAGAAAAAAGTTGCATTTTAAACATGCACTCTTTTTGTTGAAGCTGAGCAGAATTTTCAGCAAATACTGTGTCTGTATGCACAGGCAAGATTTACAAATAAAGCGGGCGGTGTTTATCATATTTTAAAAAAGTTGACAATTGAAGTCTTAGCCCTTTAACCTTCCAAATAAAGCACAAAGATTTATAACAATAACTACACCCCCATGACATATGCATATGCGTCTTTTACGCCATTTCTCTTTCCGCAAAGCAGATGCGACCTTTCGAACCACAGTGTCAATTACCCTTTAGCCCATCATCCAATTCAGCTGAGTGGTTCGAGGCTCCCAAAGGTCAACAGATCGCGATTTGATTTGATCACATTAGTCCTGTTTGAGTGTATGGTCGTTAGTTGTTGACGGATTAAACACAATTTTCAAATGACAACTATGTAGAATTGTAGATATTTGTTAGGTTAGGTAAGTACTTTATTTATTTTTATTTTTTAGTTGACCGAGAGGTAGTTAGTGGCTTTGAAATGTCAGTTGCGTTGTTTTTAGGGTTCCTTACTCAAAGGGTAAAAACGGGACCCTATTACCAAAGATAGATATAACTCCGTAATAGATGGATACAGTCTAAGGAAAAAACGTGCCTCGAAAATCAAGAAAATTTGATTCTCGTTCAGAGGGCGCTACTAGCTTTGGCCTACACTCGTATAGATGGCGTTGACGGTTTCGTTTGTTATTTAACAATTTTAACGCATATCAGTGAAAGAACATGGGTCAAAATAATAAAAATAATTAATGCAAATAAAAAAAATCATTTATCCATATTTAAATAATTTCATCGTATTTTTATAAATATTTATTTTTAGTTTTAAAGTGTGTCGACAGATGGCAGTGAATTTACTGGGGTTACAAAATTTACTATGACAGTACCGCTCTAGTTTAAGTTACTCTATGCTATTACTAACTCCTCTTTCCGTCTGTCCGTCTGTCTGTCACCATGCTGTATCTCGTCAATCGTGATAGCTAGACAGTTGAAATTTTGACAGATGATGTATTTCTGTTGCCGCTATAACAACAAATACTAAAAAGTACGGAACCCTCGGTGGGCGAGTCCGACTCGCGCTTGTCCGGTTTTTATCCTATTTGTCAAGTAATTAAAGGTGCCTATAACTCGGACTTTTAAGTTTAGGTTAGTATTTTCTATTTTTGGTAACGTTCGACGAATTTAGTACTAAAGTGAGAAATCAGGCTTGAAACTTTGAAATAGGTATATTTACTTAATAAAAAATAAATACATTGAATATTGGTATATTCAACGTAGTTTTAAAATGAGAACGAAACTCCGTTTGTATGGGAAGGTGAAATTCGGCCGAGCTTGCCGGGGACTATAAAACAAGTTGAGAATCTCTAGTAGTATAAGGGTATCTGAATGCCTTCTCTTTTTAATGCCCATGAGAAACAAGGACGATAAGTTCAAAAGTAATAAAGATGTCTATTTGCGTTTGTCTACTTATAGTTAAGGCCCGGCCACGACATCGCGCGGCGGCGGCAGCGTCGAGCGGCGGCCATAGGTGGAAACGAAAGGTCCGATCGCTGTGTCTCGCTCCAACCTATGGCCGCCGCTCGCCGCTGCCGCCGCGCGATGTCGTGGCCGGGCCGTGTGCGATCGTAAACGGCAAGTTTTGGTTGGTAAGGTGGATTATAAATAGGCGCTCTGTTGGGATAGTTGTTATGATTTTGAAGCTTGGTTTAACACTTGCTAGTTCTTTAAAATAGATGTAAAGTGTAAAAGCGATCAAAACTATCTCAGCATATACAAAATTCTTGTCGATACATTTCTGTTGGATCTAGAACATATAGATTAATTGAAAATTGAAACCCAAAAGCCCCTCTAATAGTTCTAAATATCCTTGTAGACTTGTGTTGTGATCAATCAATTACTTCAACGTAACCAGTTGCGTACAGTAAATATTACTCGGACGTAAAACGGTAATAATTACCACTGACTTGCCTTTGGCGAGACATGGAATGGACGGACAAGTTTTATTATAACAGTCATAACTGCTAGTAAAGTGACAAGCGTAACATCGTTAAATTTCGAAATAAATCTAGATGGATGCACAATCTTTTTTCACGTTCAATCACACCAACAAAATGGTATAAGTTAAGCCACCGACTACGTTTTAAATAAGCGGATTTTAAACTGTGTGTTTTTTGTAAATTTGATGTCTTGATCTTTTAGATAGGTACTTACTTAGACATATAGGTAATTGGTTTTAAAAGGCCAACGTTAAGAAGTACCCCCTACCGCGAAAAACTAATTTTTTTTTTCTGTTATAACGTTTTTCGATTTTCCGATGTTGGCGGGAGGCCCTTAGGACTATGGTTTAGGACCTTTCAATAAAACTTTGTCAGCCAATCAAACTAGCCTTTTCCCTGGTTCAGCGATCGTCAATCTTTTGAGAACCAACCGCAGTAGAAAACACCAGTATTAGACCACTCAAAAAGACTTCGCGGCTCTTTGAGTGGTCTAAAACTCTTAATAATGTTTTTTGTTGTTTTCAGTGGTCTAAAAACTCTAAATGTGATTTTTTGGGTCCCTTGAACATCCGCCATCGTACTGACCTCCAAAGAGCCGCATGCGGCTCTTTGAGTGGTCTAAAACTAATTGTGTTTTTTTGTTGTTTTCAGTGGTCTAAAAACTCTAAATGTGATTTTTTGGGTCCCTTGAACAGCCGCCATCGTACTGACCTCCAAAGAGCCGCATGCGGCTCACGAGCTAGTTCATTTATTACTTCTAACCTAAATCAAAAAGAAACAATTCTCCTCGCAATATCATGTTTAGGACAGCCGTCAAAAGTAGTGCTTGCACGCTAATTCTGACACCGGGTGAAATCCAGGTCACCTTGGACTGTAGCTCAAGACATTTTAGTGCTTCAGTGCAAACAATAACACGTTTCTAGACATCTTGTTGTTAGAGGGTACTGTGTAGGTAGATAAATTGTATTGCTTGCCTAGCTAGGAACTACGCAAACTACTGGAACTTATAATCAGGCATCGTAAACTGCGAGCGATGACGTATGACGTATGACAACCAGTTAGACGAATGAAAACCCTAATACTTTATTGGATTTCGCTCGCAGTTTACTAGGTACTGGATGACTTCATTTAAAAATAAGCGGTTTTGACATATTTACGATATTAGTGGCGGTAATTGCTATAACTGTTCAAATTTGAGGTATCTACCTCAAACGGTCTCTGAGAAAAACGCATTTAACTGATTTGCAAGACCGAAGTGATCCCATAAGTGTTCCGTTTGTCAAAACAAAGTTTTGCACGGAACACTAATTAAAGAGTGTAAAATTTACTGTTTCAGTTTGTGCTAACAAGTCTAAAGAATAATAAAAGACAAATAAAGCTTTACCAAAAGAATATTAGTGACAATGGAACGTAATTTTGCAAACATTGAATGGAGAAAATTTTGAATGGAGATTTTGTATGAGTTGGTTCCGACTTCCGTTTGCAAACCTATGTCCAATTTTTACACGTAATTTACTATGTTTTGTGCATTAGTCATGACACACTAATAACGCGATTTTCATATCAAATTCATAATTAAAATCGTCCAATAAGTGTCATTATAAATTAAAATATAGATAAAGTACCTACCTATTTATTTATCAAATAACAAAGTGCAGTGACATTATCACTGTTGAATGAAGCTAGCAACAATATAGTGTCCAAGCTTTTATCAATGAGCCAAGTGATTCACGGTCAATGAATTATTCGCAACATTCACTTGTTTTACTAGCCGCCGTCTGCGCAACTTCAAGCGTTGCTTGTCATTTGTTTTTGGGTTAATACTTTGGTTATAACTTTACTAGGTTGAGGTCCAGTAAGCTAGAGCGACTACAAAAAGTTTTAGCACGGCTTTCAGTACTGGTCAATTGGCAAGAGATGGCGCCAGTGTCTATCGTGTCTATAACTACACTGACACTTGATAGTTTAAGTCTTATATTGGCTTGTACGAGATGCATTTTTCTTGGATTTAATACGCAAGAAGTCATTAGAGACAATACAGAAAAAGTGACTTAGGTTATAGGTTTATAACACATATCTACCTAAACCCTGGTGGAATTAAAAGAAATTGCATATTTAAATAATCAATGTAAGCATTTGTTTGATTAGTCATAATTGTAGTGCAAAGTGCAACCTAGAAGTGAGTGACATCGCAGCCTCACCGGAAACCATCTTATCGCCGGATGCGCAGACGCAGCGTTCTCAATTCTTATTCGAAATCATCTTCTTTACAAGAATTACAAGCTATTAAAAAGGTTATATTTCGACCCATATCATCAATCAGATCATAACAAATGTTGCTCTTAAAAAAACGTTTGTATATTGAATCAATTTGAGCATCTTCAAATTACTGAAAGCAGAGCAGGCGAGGTATCCAAAATTAACTGAACACGTTTTTGTTAAGGAAATAAGATAGTATTTTACATACTTACATATAGTCTGTATCTTTAGGTAGTTAAATGAATGTAAACAATGTGTTTTTACGTTTTCGGGTACTTGAAACATTTATCAGTTAACCAACCAAATAGAAAACTGCCTGGATCTGTTCCTTCATCGTTCTGGCTGCCACCTATTTCATTTAATCGTGTAATGTTTTCATCCACCCTCAAATGCCTAAATAATTAATTAGTCGATTTCGTTTTAGGTTCTTTACTAGAGCGAACTAAATTACTATTTATTAATCAAATCATCCCGATATATTCATATTAACAAAATAACACACGATTACAGTTACTTCGTCGTTACTCAGAGGAGTAAGTAATATAATCGTAAGTAAAACTTCTGTAAGTTTTGGCACATCGATTTAAATTAATTTACTTAAAGAATTTTCTTGCCCAATAAAATACCTAACTGTGGTTTGTTTACATTCTTTTAAATACCTTAAGATACTATAGGTACCTAAGGAGTGTACAGGTTTTTAAAGGGTTGGCAACGCGCGTGTACTATCTCTGGTGTTGCAGGCGTCCAAAGGCTACGGTAACTGCTTACCATCAGGCGGGCCGTATGCTTGATTGCCACCGACGTGGTATAAAAAAAAAGCATGATTTGTTTTCGACTTTTCAACTGTACACAGCTAACAGCTAATACGAAGGTAAGGTACATTTCTCGTCTCTTCGTCTAGTTCTCACACTGTTATCTCACAGTTCATCAGTTATATTACATTACATAACGAATGTTGATGTGTGGCCGTAGATGCTATCCTGACTACCGTTCGACGTAGACATAAAGCAGTTTACCCTCTCTTAACACATAAGCTAGAAAGAGAATAATGCCTGCCTAAATAGGTGACAAGTCAAGAGTAATTACTTTTTTAATTTTTTGTAAAAAAATTAAATGATCACACAGCCAAATTTTAGAAAAGATTTTTTTTTATTCATATGTGGTAACCCATTTTAAAGATAACCCATTTCTATAGTGCGCCCCTCCTTAAAGCACCTACGAACACATCTAAAGTAGGTATAATTGTATAGACACAACGTTAGCACGGCCTAACTTTGATAGAGAAAGATAGTCTTATTGCGATTCCTATAAGAGGAAAGAGAAAATAGTGCCATGCTTTGTTCTTATCACCGAACGGGTTTTTTTTCATGGTCGGGTTATGGCAGCATAGGTAGGAGGCGAAGGCGAAATACCGAAATTTATAAGAGTGAAAGAGAAAAAGGATTATGCTGCCATACATTAACCTGTCAATACATAAATATGTCTTTCTCTTACCCCTGGTCGCTCGGTTTCATGTCTATAACTACTATACCTACTATGTCTATGGCTCGGCCACGCTCGGCCTACAGTGGCGCTAGTATTGCTCTCCCCTACATTTTCCTATAGCCAGTTACCTAGTTCCCCTTTCGGCCACCAGTTTACGTTTAATATGTTTGCGCAAACGACTATCGAGAACGGAAGTTGGCTAATCACTGGGGCCGAGAGCGGAATTTCTTGGGAAAGGTACCTGTGACAGATTGATTGGATTCCCGGGCTTTAAAAAGTTAGGGTAATAAATGTTGGTAAAACTGAAAACTTAAAAAATAAGATAAAGTCTAACATAGACAATATTATAAATATCATTTTAAAATATGGTTGGTCCCATAAGTATAAGTTGCTCAGTATAATCCCAAAACCTCCCTGGCAAAGGGAATGCATTTATTTTTTAGCCAACCTGTATATAAAAGGACTAAAAAAGCTAAACGTGGCAAGTAACGGAATAGGGTTAAGCTGTACGAACGAAATTTACTTTTTAAGAGGATGTGAAAAAGTAATCAATAAGTACCTATTTGTTAATTTCAAAAACGATGAGAAAATACATTATCAAGATTATACCAAAGATAGATATAACTCCGTAATAGATGGATACAGTCTAAGAAAAAAACGTGCCTCGAAAATCACGAAAATTTGATTCTCGTTCAGAGGGCGCCGCTAGTTTTGGCCTACACTCGTATAGAGGGCGTTGACGGTTTCGTTTGTTATTTATAATTTTAACGCATATCAGTGTAAGAACATGGGTCAAAATCATAAAAATAATTAATGCAAATAAAAAAAATCATTTATCCATATTTAAATACATTTTATCGTATTTTTATAAATATTTATTTTTAGTTTTAAAGTGTGTCGACAGATGGCAGTGAATTTACTGGGGTTACAAAATTTACTATGACAGTACCGCTCTAGTATAAGTTACTCTATGATTATACTTTCTACGATTGAATGACGTAAAGGAATGATTAAAAACATTTATATACTCTGGGCCAGAGTACCTATATAAATGTTTTAATCATTCCTCTGGCACACTAACCTTGTCAAGTTGTCAGTAGAAAAAGGTGGAAAATTTGAAAAAAAATGTAGGCGCGAAGTTAACAATGTTAACATCCCCTAGACATTTAGAATTTCGCGTAAATTGAATTCATCCGTTCTAGTAACTTAAAAAACCGATTAAAAAGTTGGTCACATAGCTCCGGCATGTCACAATCACAACCTGCCGAGACCTGCAGATACGACTAGAATCCATAATCAGTCGCAAAACTAGCTTCACGTTTGCTGTTTACGTCGATACAAACTTCAGTTAATAGTTATTTACGATACAAGTGCGGAAAAGAGGAAATTCGAAACGAGTGGCGATAAATTAAAACACGACCGCAGGGTGTTTTTAATCGACACGAGTTGCAAATTACCTATTCGCACGTGTATCGTACAACGTTTTACAGTACATATGGCCCTTTAAACTTTAGACATATGCACGAAAAGTGCTCTTTTACGCACTAGTGCGAGAAAGTAGTACCATATGTACTGTAAATTCATTTATGCAACATTACGTTATTTTATAACGCAAGTTCCTGTTTTATTAGTTGGAACAAAGATAGATATAACTCCGTAATAGATGGATACAGTCTAAGGAAAAAACGTGAATCGAAAATCAAGAAAATTTGATTCTCGTTCAGAGGGCGCTACTAGTTTTGGCCTACAGTCGTATAGATGGCGTTGACGGTTTCGTTTGTTATTTAACAATTTTAACGCATATCAGTGAAAGAACATGGGTCAAAATCATAAAAATAATTAATGCAAATAAAAAAAATCATTTATCTATATTTAAATACATTCTATCGTATTTTTATAAATCTTCATGTTTAGTTTTAAAGTGTGTCGACAGATGGCAGTGAATTTACTGGGGTTACAAAATTTACTATGACAGTACCGCTCTAGTATAAGTTACTCTATGGTTGGAATGGCTAGTCACGCTTGATATTTTTATAAATCAACAATAAGATAACATCGATAACAGATGTCGATATTTCATTATGTCAATTACTCGTTTTTGCTAGGAATAAGTACCATCATCATTCAATTTAAGAGTTGTGGTCTCTTATCGGTGCAGCGTGATGAAGTTGTCTCCAGTGTCTCCACCTTGGTCGATCCGAAGCCAGCCCTTTAGTATCCTGGTACTTTTTAGCCCTTTAGTATAAGTACCATGTCTGACTATTACTAATCTGTTTTTACATACTAATGTTATCCTCCATTGGTTTATATGTGCAAACCCCCTTTTATTGAGCATAAGCATGTTAAGTTTTACACAGTAATATAAGATAACAAAGATAGATATCCATTTTTTTTTACTACCCAAGCCGTCCTCTTGTCTTAAAAGAGGACTATTATGAGTCGCATATATTTTTTTATTAATAAAAATAAAGACAAGCTCAATTTGAACACAATAACATGCATAGCTACCATACCGTCACACTATCTCTTAAGCCAAAGACGTCTTTTAATATTTATCACAAAATTCTAATTAAGTAATTTTAAGCCTCAGTAATTGGTGTGGGATAAAGTGCATCAAATTGCTAATTTAAAAGCCCCAAAAAGGGGTATAACAAATTGGCATTAACTAAGTGGCAGTAGTTATCATTAAGATTTCCCATGCAAATTGGTCGCATTTAGTAGGCAAAATACTTGACTTGAGTGTTTCTGGATTTAATATGGCAGAATTTTCTCACGCTCAGCTGACTGCTTCTCTGAAGTGTCGTTTAGACTAATTAGACTAATAAGCACTTAATAACGTTTAAATACAAGTAAAACTAGACTGTAAAAGAATGGATTAAGGTACATTAGTGTTCGTTTAGAGATTGATGTTATTGCCAAAGCCAAAGCCCTAAATTGTTTCTAGGATACACTACACCTACTGATTTGTCTGTAATATCTTATCCTCCAACATGTTAATTTAGTATACATAGTTATGGTAATATATAGTTAAGAAAAAAAACTGGCCAAGTGCGAGTCGGACTCGCCCACCGAGGGTTCTGTACATTTTAGTATTTGTTGTTATAGCGGCAACAGAAATACATCACTGTGAAAATTTCAACTATCTAGCTATCACGGTTCATGAGATACAGCCTGGTGACAGACAGACGGACAGCGGAGTCTTAGTAATAGGGTCCCGTTTTTACCCTTTGGGTACGGAACCCTAACAGGTAAATAGAAGCCTTTTCATGCTTTTCATGTATTCTTGGATAGGTATTCAGTACAAGCTAACTCCGCACAGATTTTGCAATAACAGAGTGTGGAAGCGTCGCCGTACACGACAAATTTCTATAAAAATATGACGTTTATAGTTGCTAATTGTGTGGCAAAGTGTGGACTTTGCCACACAATTAGCTTAGACGGATTCTAGCAAATACTGCCATACAATACACCTTTTACAGTTTTTAGTGCCATATAACACGCCTTTTACAGGTTTTAGTGTCATATAACACGCCTTTTACAGTTTTTAAGTGTCATATAACACGCCTTTCAAGGTTAATTCTAGTTTTTAGTGCCATATTACGTTTATTGGTAAAATTTTTAGTCAGTAAACAGGTCGAATTACTTTTATTACACTGACACGAAGATCAAACAAAGAAAACTCGTTGGACCGGTTTCGGTGTCGATCCGCCTCGATGTAAGTAAAATATGCAAACAAATTTGCGACGATTTTGACCCACTTTTACTAATATGAATCGGCGAGTCATTGTATAGTAAAGTCAAACCAATTGTCATATACCCCTAACTTTATTTCAGAGAGACATATATGGTAAGCCTATTTGTTCCAACATAATTCAAGACATTATAAGTATCCCAGACATCCCAGAAAAGCTACAAGCTAACTATTAACACCCACCTTCAGTGGAATCGCAATAAAAAGGCATTTGATTGCCTATGGCTTGGTGTAAAAGCTTAATGGATTCGATGTTCGGCCAAGGATGTTTAGGCTGACCTACCTTCCACGGAAGCGGAGATGAGAGGAGACAAGCGGGAATGAATAAAGCAATAGCAGAGCGGAAAAGAAATGTGAATTATAAATATTACAACCAATGCTATTGCTTGATTCCCGATCGTCTGTGCCACTTCATATATTTACAAGATACAAAGTTGCACAGAAACCAAATAGGCATATGAACAATATGAACATACATACCTCTAAAAGCTCATATAGAAACTCCACGTAACTCGTTTTGCACATTGCTCGGTAACTAAAATGGGAAAAATATTGACTTTGGGAACTCGTAGAATAAATTTTGAAATTTGAATTAATGTTTTGTTAAGTATTTTTATTTTGAAAGATACACGTTGCGACTTGGCACCGACCATCGGAAGAGTGGCAAAATTGCCTAATTTACCCACCTGAGCTTACGGGAGGTTATGCCTCACCCATGCGCCTACGCAAGACCTTATAAGGCCGCTAATCAGCTTGCCGAGTGGAACACGTTTGAATAAAGAAAATATTTACAGTTTTGACGGATTGATAGGCTTTAGGTGTACGGTTTGTTAATCTCTAAAACAAAATACGAAAAGTCATAAATCCTACCCATAATAATTGAGACGTTCGTACACTACATAAACCGCTTGCCACCAGAAACTGACGTGTGTTAAAAAGTTTTAAGTATAAGACTATCGTTTGAATGAAAGATTCCATTCCAACTATTGACGACAAAAAGTTCAAGGAGATTTACAAAACTAAAATGAAGACATTGTATGCATCGCCAATTAGGTAGTAAATAGATCGCTAGTTGATACAATAAGAGGAAAGCCTTCAACCTGTCCTGACACGTCTCCGGACAAGTTAAAACTCGGAGCAACGCGCACATTCCAAACCATTAAAACATTTAACTAATATGTTGTAAGGACACTTCCTTTCGTAATGATAGCTACAAATAGTCTAGCTCTTAAAGTGAAAGACTTGAAGCTTTACCGCGAAGACTTGAAGAGGCAACCGGTTTTTAAAGTAGGCTTGCAAAATCTTGATGTTGGTAAACAAGAAAGGCTGTTGCGAACGACCCGCGTTGACTCAGACCAACCAGTTCAAGATTTCTGTATAATCAAGTACCTAGTTATTATGGACATAGAGACTCCGGTATATTGGTTTTACTAGTTTAACTTGATTGATTAAAAATGAGAATAGTTCATGCAAAAAGAGCATTAAAATCTGGCTTCTATGCGTCGTTTCCCTTTCTTGCGGAGTTAACGCTACGTTTAAAGGAGATTGCGGCACACTAATGCGGCTTTAAATTACTTTTCTTTGTATGATCTTGTTCGCTAAAAGCTAGGTAACATAGGTAGTGTTTTTAGTGTCTTTAGTGTGCTAAAATGAAACGCCTACCTGTTGTAATGGATTTCTCAACTCAATCTATACAAAGTTTTACTTTGTTAGCGGTCAAACTAAACTAAATTGTAGTCTTAAAAACACATGTAACTTTATATTATTGACATGATTGTTGTAAAAAAAATTATGCTTATAATTCTTATAAATGACATCGAACGTTCTATATAATAAACGTGGGACGATTTGTTGATCGACGTATATGGAAGACAGGAAGACAATAAAAACTAAACGTAACAAGTTTAGTGTACGGAAAGACACTACTAAGCACATAATGAACGTATTGCAGTGTAAGTAGTGTGGTGGTTATAAGAAAAAAACACTCGAATAAAAGGGTCTAATTTGAACAGAAGTAAGTACCTACCATATGGTAGGTACCATAATTGCTTAGCGTCCATATGGACGCTAAGCAATTTGTCTAGAGCGTGATAATAAATCACGGTACTTACACACGTCAAAAAGTGCTTACGCATCTGTAGAACACGGTTAATAACACTAATGATAGTGCCACGGGCCAACCGGCAATCAAACGACTATCAAATGAAAGCATGACGTTTTACTTTTTTAAATCGCCTCAGGCACGGATATGTTAAGTTTGAAAACAAAACAGTCGCGTGTATGGTTCGTGGGAAAATAATCTGGGTTGCCAGTTTAGCGAAATTTAGATTGTTGTGTTGGTAGATTAAAATGTTTTTGTTTTAATGTTGGTTGTCAAGGGCGTTGTCTACGGTCAATGAACACAATGGCGGTGCGAATGCGACAGCGAATTGGCATAAAAAGTGGCGGATGTAATCAAATAAATGCGGGTTGGGTTGGATTTATCCGTTTCTGTGTCTGCTGATAAATTTACTGTCATCCACAGCAATCCCTTTGATATTTAGTAATAGAAATTTCAAAATGGTTGAAATCATCATCAAATAGGAAGGGTACAGAGTTTGGGTTCTACTCTTTGAAATATACATGTGTGAGCTGTGGTCACCTATAAGTGGCTAAACATCAGTCAATGTCAATTATCCTTGTTGTAATGTACTAGTGTTGATGTATTATCCGTTGGTGATCCTTAAATAAATTTAATAAAATAAAGTTCAAGTTGGAACTTACGAGCTAATTCATTGTCATTATCTGTTACTTAATAAGTTCCAACTGGTAAAATGTACACTTGTTATGATTACAAGACTTGGTTGATTATCTTCAAATAACACGCTATCAATAGGTAACTAAAAACATTTGGTTGTCGGTTGTCCGTCATCATCGATGATTTCAACAGAATCAATCTTTTTGCATAATGTCTGGTCGATTCGTTTCGAATGCGCCCCGTATACATGTAGGGTCAATAAATTAAATCGAGGTGCGTGTGCGCATAACAACACGATGACTAAACCAGTAATGACTAAGGGTACCCATCGACCATTTTTGTCCAGGAGATCTATATCTTAGATTAGCAAAATGTTATTATTTATAAAGTTACTCTAAAAATATGTGCCATTTTTAATCAAAAGGGTACTTATTGTCGGTTGTCAATAAGGCGCTATTTCCATACAGCTTCAATTTGAAATCAACCTTATTGACAAGCGACAATGTGGTACCTTTTGGTTGAAAATGTCACATATGTTGAAATTTTCTAGCTCAAGATCTCCAAGAAGAATGGGATAAGTAGTCTTTCCGTTGAACCTATTTATAATAATAAAAAACTCTGATATCCCAGATTCTAGGTAAGTGCTGCTTGTCTTATTTTACAGCTATGGATTTCATACATCATTTTAGATGACAAATAGGTAAAAAAACATAAAACATAATAGGAAACAAAATAGATGTGCATATAAAATAGTATCCACCGACAAAGTATAATCAGCTTAGGATCTAATAAGATAAAGATGCTCTAGCGTAGAATTTTAGAACTAGATAACGGTTAAGCCGTTTGCCTAAAAGCACTCTTGGTAAATGTGGACAAACCGGTGCATTACGATACAATGTACTACTAATGACATATTTGGGTAATGTGTGCACAAACTGAATCCATAAAAGCTACATTTTGAAAAGAGCAGTAAAATTTCAAACCAGGAAACTCTTTTCCTCCACTACCTATTTATAGTAGTTTTCTTGCTTCAAGAATTCGGAAGATCTTTGTGGTTTGATGTTTGAATGACACCATTGTTTAATTATATCCACGTCTGTTTTTATGGAAATTCTCGGTAACTCAAGCGTATCCTAACAGAAGAGCCATGACATTGAGAACTAAAAAACTAAACAATGAAGATATTTATTACTCGATCACTTGACCGTTAAATAAAGCCCAAAATTACCTTGACAATGAGACATATCTCAAACGTTCCAACATACTTAAAGAATAATGACGCGACAATTTCGTTCGCCTTCGAATTGATAAAATTCGACAATTTGAAACGCTCGTTACGCATCAGACATTTTCCCACGGATTAAATAAAAACTATAGGATTTACTAATGGATAGGTACCTACTGACAGCACTGTAGAATAAAAACAAAGTAATTTGTGTTTTTATGACGTTATTAAAAAGTCCAAATTGGATTGTGACGTGGCCGAAGGAGCGGCGGAGGACGGCGGAAATCAAGTGCGTACTGCGTAATGCGGTACGACTTTTAAATATTACCCGACATCCGGCCAACTGAGTGTCGCGGCCATATGGATAATTGGAACCCAGTTAAAAGAGCCAAGATCTTGATCGATAAAAAAGCAATTTTTATTTTGAGCGTTTGTGATCGCATCTCAAATATTCGACCGCCGTTTTCGTGTGGTCTTAATGAATTTTTGACCATATTCATTTCTGTTTATCTAATCGGCCGAATAATAAAGGGTTTTACAAATTTTATCGTTTATAATTTTGATATTTGGTTGCAATAACTTTGTTTTGTTTCTAAATATATACTGTTTATCTAATTTGTCAGTATATGCCTATAAGAAGGTCAATGGTCATTGACAAGTTTTTAAGGTTTCAAAGAGAGAGGAATTATTAGCAGATCATTAGACGATCTTGAATATAGAAATTTCGTAAAAAGGCTGACTACTGGTGCCTTTACGCTATCTTACTTGCGATCCAATTTTAATACATATTATATAGTGATGATGACATCATGCACCTATAATGTAGTTTAACCAACAATAAAGATATCAACCGCCTATACACTGCACCACCATCAAAATTTTAATTAACCTAAATGGCCCTTCATCCCTAAAAGATATGATCGTGGAATAAGTATTCTTGTCATGCAACAAAATGTGGGTCCATCAGATAAATTAACAGTGATGCTTCCGTGTTCAGTCACAGTGAAGAGATCGAATGAAATGATAGTATTTAATAGCTCTAAATTAGATTAGCACTTAACTTGATAACATTTTTGAAACAATTTTGATGTGAAAAGAACAGACACAACGAATGAGTCAGAACATAGACGTAGATGTGACTTGTGAGTCATTATGGACTCAATTCAAAGCACGTAATATTATTGAAGAAGACAAGCAAGTGAAGCAAGTAAGAAGTATATTTAAAAGAAAGAATTAAAACAACTGACGATGTAAATTGACAACATATTGAGGTAAAACAAACAATTTTTTGTGATTTCTAAACTTTATCTGTTTCTATAATGGATGTTCGTTATTAACTTCCCATGGGATCGTTAACCAAACAAAAGACTGACAACTTAAGCATTGTCATACTCTTCGTACTGTCCAATTAAGCTGCGCAACTTAAGTAGCCGACGACTAATAGGATAAGTCTTCAGCCATTGGTTATTGACAGCCTATTAACTACTAAAGCTTCGATATCTTAATAATGTTCTGCTCGAACACTCTAGGTAGCAATCAAATAGACAAGTTTAAACAGACTGACGTCTCACGGAATAATCACTTCTGCGCAAGTACGTTACCCTTTCACGCTCCAATCATCCTCTATTAACAATAAAGGCTTATGATTATTATAATCATTAACACGCCTAGCAATTACACCTAACGATACAATAATTAAATCAATTTCGTCATTATCATCGGTTACTGATTCTAAGTCAAATGATGCCCTGTCAAGTATTATATGATCGTTACAATCCTTCCGAGTGATTAAAAAGTTATAAATTTATAAACTTGCATTTGGGACCACTAATTTAAGAAAAAAGGGTAAAGTTTCGACCACTTAAAGGTGATTTGAATTTTGTTCACTTTTTTGCTTGGAATGCTTTTGGTTCCCCAGACCCGTTATTAGTTTGAGAATTTTGAACATAAAACCTATCAAAATAACAGTGGCATCCGAGCGGATCAACCTTAATGGGTTATATTAAATCAACGTAAAATGTTACAAACTTTAGCTCTTCAAAACGACCCAAATCGCTTCGATATTCTTTTTTTATAATTGCTATCCGATTTGAATTAAGCATAATATTACGTTCCAATCAGAAATCCATCTCGAGCACAGATCTCGAGCTATATGTTTACTTATAAATAAAGTATATAAATGAGCATACCCTCTTTTTTACTTATGGGACTATCTATCAGTAAACAAATCACCAGATAAAGGCACGTTGGAAACATCACCCACTTCTGTACAAAACAAGATTGACATTGAAGTATGTTTACAACGTAAAGGTTACAAGGGGGAAGGTTCCCTTGGACTTGGATAATAAACAGTTGGGATACGAACCAGACTTCCGACTAGAAAGAGCTTTTGTTCCTTTATAAATAAACCTCAAGTACCTTTGAGTCGCTTAATATGGCTCCATAAAAATTATAATCTAAACAAGGATGTTCTTGATTTTGTTTAGAATATTTTACGTTATATTTAAAGCAACCTAGACTATTGAAGGTCAAATGCCCTCCGGATTGAAATTACATTTCAATAATAATATTTCAATGATACAAGAGTATATAATGCATTCACTTTGCAACTGATAACTTTTTCAGGATTAAACCATTTTGACACAAAACACATTCCTGAGTCATGAGTCCTGCGTGCATCACACGTTTCGCGACCTATATTTTTTTATAACAAATCAGAAAGGTTCTTAATTCGGAAACCATCTGCTCAGCTGATCGACAAGCATTGTTGAATCCTCTCGAACCAGGTACTAAATTCTTTTTTTTTTTCACTGTCAGCTGGTCTTTGGTGCGTGCGCCCAAATTCTATACATTTAAGCATGGCCTTCCTTTCATTATGCCAACATCTGCTCCCGGCAGGTGCCATTTTGGAATTTTGAATTTCGAACTCTGTTTAAATTTTAGTGTTGCCACTGGACAATTATTTCAAGTACGCCTCTTAGCCTGTCGTAGGGTGTACTTATTGTCTTGTTTAATACACCGCATTGTTATTAAGTGTGCTGAAGTACTTTCATTAATTAATATTCTTTTATGATAGAAAAGTTGCTGGGTTTGTAATTTAACAAACAACATGAATCATATTTTTAGAGTAGGTTCTTGTGTAGTCGTTGTAATACTTTAATTAATTTATATGATAGAAATGTTGCTAGGTCTTATACTCACAACCAACCTAAATGATATTTTTTAAGTTGTTTTTGACTTTCTAGTTATTTGAGGTTTACCCTAAACGGATGATGTATTGTCAAATCTTATCAATTCCCGGCAGTTCTAACCGTTTGACATCCTTTCTTTAGGAATAAATTCCGGAACCTTTTTTATCATTTTTTTTATATCCGGTAGGGAGAGGGTCATATATCTTGACAAAGAATATCGGATATCGCATCCGTTACTCGCCGATGATATTTGATATCATGAAGAGGCATTTTGTGTGTGCGATAATTCTTTTGCGAAGTTTGTCTGATAACTTTATGCAATAGTAAGATATGGCTTAATGTGAGGCCGCATAAAACGCCGGTTGTCAACAATATGCCAGGACCTAATACTCATATACTTCGGACACCTCTCACGTCGCTCCTCAGATAGCCTGGAGAGAGTTATTATGACGGGTAAAGTTGAAGGCACCAGGCCTCAGGGCCCTCCTTCTACTATATGGTGTGCTCAAATCACTTCACTTATGCAATTAAAACTGCACGAGACCATGCGCTTGGCGAAGAATAGAAGCCTATGGAGGAACCTGATCTTCAACAGAAGGACATGATGTCACGATCCTCAGCATTGAGGGACCGACTGAAGAAGTCGTGAGGCCGCGTGAAAAGATAATCTTCAAAAATAACGTATACCTACCTAAATCCGAAAATTTTAGCGGTTTTTTCGATTTTTGACAAAGTTGCGTTCGGCGCTCTAAACAAGTCTGCAAAAAATCTGAACGCAAACGCTAAATGTATAAAGTTACTGTATTAAAAAGTAAGTACTTGTATATTTATTAAAATATTCATGCTGCATGCTATTCGGCGGTGGTATCAAATAAGAAAACTGAGGTAAGAAATAAAAATTACGGGATCAATAGCGTAATTTTTAACTTGCTTTTATTTTATTCTAATATTAAGTAGGTATATAAATGTTTCAAATAACTACATCTCTACCTACTCTCTTTAAAAGAACATATGCGTCACAAGAATAAAGCATAAAATTGTTGGCACCCGCAAAAAAGGTTCCGTTCAAAATCTCTATTATTTATGCCCTTTGTAAGAGTGGGTGTCGGGTTCCGCAACAGTGACGAACAGCTGACGGCACAAAAAACACCCTTCCTTGTCTGTGGTTCACTGCTTCATATTGTACGGGGGTAATTACATATGTGGAAGGTTAGCTCAAGTTTTTGTCTTAATCGTGGTTCTTTACTGGTAATCATTCTTCTAAAAGAAATGTATAGCAACATTAGCAACTAATAATGGGAGTACAAATGGTGTAAGCAAAGAAAAGGAGCATAAAGATGTATGAGATAGTGCCTTATTTATGAAAACGCGTACAGTAGGCCGTTATGGGCAGATGATTATACGTTAATTATATCATAATTTTACTTTACTTTGTAAGATTTAAGAGCATTGTTACATGAGCTGACCTACAGGCTACAAGTTGTCTGAAATAATATATCTTTGAAAAAACATTGGCTAAAATTAAACTCTAATTTTATGTTTATGACTTCGGGTTACAATATAATCCATTGTAACCCGAAGTCATAAACATAAAATTTATTATATAACTTAGGTATATTATTATAAACTTCAATTAATCTTTATCAAATTCCATTTAAAAATCATTTATCAAACTTTAAAATCTACACAAAAGACGGTTAAAAGCATAGACAAGCTGCCAATGCCAACCCAAAACCAACAAAGCACGACGACATCGACGACGTTCCATTTTCGAATCTACATAACTTTATATTTTAAGTCATGTCATGTGTGCTGTGTGCGCTCTGCGCTCGCTCCCACCGCTTGCACATGGCACTATGGAATTTGACACGCAGATGTTTTGCCGACTGAATAAAATACCTAATAAATATGGCCGCTGCACTTTCTGTCTTAGCGTTAAAAATGTTGCCATGTCGGAAATAGAACGTGTTTTACAGCGGATCATAAAAAGTATGTGGATGCGTGGAATGGTTTATGATTTTATTCTGCCATTAAACGTATTACATTTATGTATTTTGTAAAGACAGTGTATGCTTTTATTATTTCGTTTAGAAAACTTCTATGATTTCGTTTAGCAGCACCCATTAGTGACCCGAATGACCCGAATCGTTTGCTTTCCAGTGTAACTCTATAAGAGGTTATCTACATAGTGCTGTAAATTGATTAAAATAATAATACCTATAAGAAAAAAGTTCTCGCATTAAAGTATTATCAAACAAAAAGACTATGTCAAAGCCTTAAACCGAAACTAATGCTTCTGTTAGCAAAGCCACGCAAAGCTAAGGTCCATTAAAAAACCATATTTTATCAAGTGCGTGAAAGTCAAGTCTAGTTGGCATAATGTGAATCACGGCGTAGCCATTTGACCGATTAAAAGAAAGTGCCTGGGATGTCCATTAACGACGCGTGCTTTACTCATAACCATCTCATAACGTATTGAAGATTTGACATGTCGTTTAGAATGTGAAAAAACATTAAAGGGTTTTGACACACTAGATTATAAAACTTATGAATAAAACACAAATGGAAAGCAGTGTTTAGAAAAGGATTTGAACTAGCATTACATGGGTTTAAAATATTTAAATTTGTCCCACTATATATAAACAAATAAACTCATGGAAGTACATAGGATAAGACAGTTTTTATCACGGACATCGCAGAAGAAGCGATTACAGCCAATAAAATTGACACTTATTATTTAAAAATTGTTTTACTTATCTCTCTTAATACTGGCGATTACAGCCAATAAAATTGACACTTATTATTTAAAAATTGTTTTACTTATCTCTCTTAATACTGACATACATAGAATTACCTTCTAATATTGACAATTGAATTACCTATAGGAACATTAGGTAATCTAACACGTGAAAGCTGTGTACAATATCGCAGAATGTCAGTGAATGTACATATACTACATATTATCGAAGAACGTTGCCTTTCCCAGCCGGAGGTTTAACGGCAGCGTTATGGCAATCAAACGCATTCCACGATAAAGGAATTCGCCAAGTTATGGACACACTGCTCGGAGCATCTGCTTATGAAGCTTTGCGTAACAAACAGGTAGTTTAACAATAATACTTGTGTAATTTTTAAACAAAAGGTACTTTCTTTCAGTAATGTTAGTAATGTGTAAGGCGCTACTGCCATAAAAGTTCGTCCGAAATTGACAGCCGACAATTTGCTTTTGGTGATCAACGAATGATCTTTAACTTCAAATTTTACATCTCTTTAAATTAATGCTATAGACCGATTGGTATAAAGAATTGACTTTTAATATCCTTTACGATTTACGCTACTAAGTAGTAGTCTTAATTTTATTTGTTTGTTGACGAAACATTGACAAATACAATATCTTACGCCACACCGTACCAGCACTGAGCATTTTCTTATTAAGCTTTGCGAATTTATATTCAATGTCATTCATTTTTGATACGTCAACCTTAGGCCTATTGTTGTAAAGGACTATTTATTAACTTTTAATGTCCGTTACGTCAATTTGGAATTTTTTTTTTTGCTTGTTTTCTGAAACTGACAAACATATTACTTTTCATTTCTCATGCTCTAAAAGATCTGCAGAAAATGATACGTTTCTGCACTAGAGCATTTTACGTTCCACTTCCAAGTACGATATTTTTTTTAATTATACGATAAGCAATTTAAATTTGCGTTTAAATGAATTTGTTATACATTATATTATAATTATAGCATATCGAAGAATATCAAATTTCTGTTATTAAGTAAATAGATAATAGAAGAATTTTAACGCAGGCATTCGAGTCAAGTTCAATGTACTTGCACAGCGACCTTTACAACTTTATCGTCAATAACTGAAACGTTAAACAACTTTTTAAATTTAACTTTATTAATTCGTTGTAGCTCCGGCGTGCTATAAATCCGGAATGGCGGATTATTGATGGCTTTCTTTTACGGCTTCAGTTTTATAGTTCTTATTTACGGTGTCATTTACTGTCACGAGTCTTGACAAGCTATTGTATTGCCCTGGATGATTGTTAATACTTAGTATTTTTGTAAAAACAACCGCTCAAAACCAATCTCAATGTATCAGCATAAAAGCGAGAGTGACAAGTTGACAACTTAGACTTATTAAACTCATTAAACGACTTCATGCGAAAAGTCGTAAGGGACCAAATTACTTTTGGAGCCCTTAAATTTTTTTATTACTTTGTTTTTTTTTTATCCTATCTGGCTTTTACTCCCCGCAATTTTGCACGGGGTGAATTTGCCAATGTCGGTTTTTGACTTTCACACGTGAGGAGAATGTTCGGTAGTCTGGGATGATATATCTTAAGGTTTTACTTTAGATACTTGCTTGACACTGACAGTTCTTAGACTTAATACAAGTTCTAGGTATGTATTTCGGCAATATAAGAGCGGATGATTTAGACAAATAAATTCGGTTAAGTTCCCAATATATAAATCGATTATATACTATATAATCGATTTCGATCGATTCGAATGGCTGAGTTTCTTGTTTGGAGGTTATCCTCAAAAAAAATACCTTGTTATCAAGGTATTTTTTTTGGTAAACATTTATCTTTTCTTTAATTGAGTATGCAATAAACGACAATATAATAGTATAATAAACAATGTTTTTATTATTGGGGTTAATGGAATTTATAATCGTTCCTACTAACGAACGCGAAGCGAAGCGGCTCGGCGGGCCCACCGCGTTCGTGTTCACAACGAGATCGCCCACGTTGGACACTTCTATAGGTATCAAAGGATTGATTCACCCCGCGCCACATCGCTTCGTTTCGCATGCGCATGTTGTTCGCCTACGTAGTACGCTGCGTAAATAAATTGCAATACTTATGCAAAACTTTGATCAGTGTTTTATTGCGGAAACTACAACACAACGGTGTGTTTAGACAAGGGAAAGTGAATTACATATGTTATGTTATCTAAAATCTTCGTAATTAGTGATTCAATGGCCACAAAGTAGTTATCTGTTGTACAATGAAAGTTACGTTCATTGTTTTATTCTAAATTTAAAATTGCGTATAACCAGTGATTAGGATTACCATTGGTATTAACGTGTACGTGGGCACTAGAACTAGATGATTATCTAATCAAGAAGTACATCTTCGGATACTCTGGTCAATCAAAATAAAGTTTTATAAACATTTTTAGTATTTCAACATAAAAGCAGCTAGATAAGTATCAAGTACGTATACATGAGCATGCAATATACATGACAATTTAAATATTTGCATGTCTTTGTGACAAAACATGTAGTATTTAGTATAGCAGTTTTGATATCGCAAGTTAAAAATATTTGTCACCGTTTAAAAGATGTATATGAATGTATATACCTATAATATGATGCATTGGTCATTATATGCAATGTATTAGAGATAGCTTTAAGCCATCGTAATTAAGTAAGATTTAAGCTGCAGTGTCCTACAGGGTTCATAGCTGAACCAATAAAATGTACCAACTTGTATAACCTATGAAAGCAATTAAAACAATGACAACTGATTTGATTACATAATTAGTATCTGTAAGAGTAATGAACTGTATTATATACCTACCCAATTTGATATGTACAAATTGTACAATACTATGTTTTATGAATAAATGCTTGAATCTTGTACATTTTGTGTAGTAACGATAAAACGGCATCCTGCTATCTTCTAGCAACTAAATACTTTTTTTTTAACTTGTAATTCATATTTTTGAAAGTATCTTTTTCACTCAAATTGATGTAGCACAACATAATGTATCGGTATAGGCAACTGGACTTTTAAGTACCTAACCTTTTAACTTGATGGCTGTTAGGTAGGTTATTTCTTTGGAGTAAGAGCTTTCTAGCCAGGTATGTACAAAATTTCATATCCCAGCAAAAGGCCTGAAAGATTTAGAAAGGTGTCTCCAGCGGTGAAAGTCATGTGCTTGCAAAAACTCGCATCTCGGCGGCCTTGCCAAGGTAACTGCAAGGGGGGCATAACGGTTACACCGGCCCCCGCACACCACGACACTCCATCAGCATCGTTACTTCACACCAACACGTTATCCAACGCCTGTTTGACAAGGTACACCAAGGGTAGCATTGAACAGACACATCATTCTATAACGCAGGCATAGATTTGGTCGGACCTGTTCCAGATTCACTTCCTTTATGGATTGCTTCGCAAATATGGAATGCATATTCGGATTTGAGACACGTAGCAAACCTTTTCGGGATGTGGATCTAACTGTGCCACAACCTTAAAGGATGTATAAATAAATAACTTGTTTATTAGACGGTTGGTATGTGCCAAGACTTCAAAGTTCCATATAAGTTTTTTGACGAAATAGAATTGTGTTAACAATAACAAAAGGTAGATGGATTCCTATTGAATTCGGATCCTAATGATGAGTCTTTTTGCAACGTCAGAACACCTTGACGTAAACAATTGCGTTACTCCAGTAATGCACAATGTGATGTCGCCATGTGAAGAGTTAATGAGCCTGGGCATCATCATTACAAATTAAGGTGAAGGATAGCAAAACACGTCGCTGGAATTTTGGCACGTTCTAAAATGGTTGAACTTGATACTAAAACCGTGTTTGGATGAGGTAAAGGACATTTTTGGCAATATATTAATCGATTATGGTGTAAGAGACGTATTAACAAATTTTTCGCATATTCTTGGGCAATTATTGCTCAAAAAATACCTTTGCAAGTAATTTAAAAACTTTTCATCGAATATCGTTCATTTTTACAATTTTCTGTATGATTTAACCTTTTAACCTTTAAACATATTTTTTAAATAATATAAAGGTGAAGTAAATTTATATAGGTAACTGAATTATTAAAATTTAAGCCATAAAACAATAAACAAAAAAGTTTTAAGTCATCAAATTCGAATGCAAGCGTGCAACGTGCCTATTTAGATGCAAAACGCATCGCATCACAATCTTAATGAAAATTCTAGGAGGGTGAACGGTAGGTATAGTAATCACTTACGATTTGGCTGATCTCCGTGATGGGGATAGGGGAAACTGTCTTATCCGATCCTTGGGGGAGCGAGGAGGCGCTCGGAGTCGGGGACACTCCAGGGGAGCTCGGTTGCACGTTGACCACACTCTCCTTGGAGGCGCGGTTGGGAGACAACCTCGCTGGGAAGCTGAGGGTCTTTGTCCACTGAGACAGAGAACGCACCATGTTGGCTGTCCATGAACACTGCACTACACAACGCGTCACGTTAGCCCGGCGCGGGGGTCGGCGGCCGAATGCCGTTGCCGGATACAACAACAGCCTGCAAGTTGCGACCCGACTGGAGAGGGGCGCACCGCGTCCCACAGGCCGTATGTCCACTGCATCATAGTAGCACTTACGTCATTGTGTCGGGTGTAAGTGCGCGTGTGTGCGTCGGTGCAAGCCGTGCAGTCTTTTGTTTATTGATATGCGTTCGCGTTTAGCCTTAGCCTGAGTTTAATTGGTACGGTAAAGTTCAGAACTAATAAGGAATTCGCTTTCGCATTTCTAGCGTTTTTATGACACTTTGGATGTTTACAGCCTATCGCGCAGGGTACCATAAAATATAAATTACATGATGCATTGTCAAATAATTCTAGTAAGGTTGTAATTGTTACATTAAGTTTTTTGGCCGTTGCCACTGAACATTATAAAAAAACTTATAAGATTTATAACTGGTAAGTATTTTGTTTTTAAATTTCATTAACGGAAAATAAGTCAGGTAGGGTTTGTTCGAGTTTGACTTTCAGTTAATAGGTAGGTATGTATATGTATGTACAAGATGATAGAGCCTAGCTACACCTAAACATATTGACTTAATTTTTATGAATACAGACAAGATACAAGACAATAATATATTGCTTAGAATAAATTTAAAAGTGGAAAAATTACTGCCTTGGGTGAGACTTGAACTCACGGCCTCTGGATCGATACTCCAGTGGGAAGATTTGCTGACTATGGATGAGGTCTTGGTGGCTCAGTTGGCAGAGCGCTGGAGTATCGATCCAGAGGCCGTGAGTTCAAGTCTCACCCAAGGTAGTAATTTTTCCACTTTTAAATTTATTCTAAGCTTAATAGCATCGATCGCAGACGTTTCTGCTTGTTAAAAATTAATTTAATAATATATTCAAAGCTGAATAAAATTGAACCTGACACAAATATGTCTATATTTACTTGCTACAGCAAATGTCAGTATGAACATGTAGAACATATGTGTGTGTAGTTATTTATTAAGTTTTATGCCCGACATGTGGTGAAGTAAACCTCTGTCCGGCAGCTGCTGGCGGAACGAAACAATAACCAATATAACTGGCCACATAGATCCCCCACGACTGTAAAATGACGTAAGGGACATTATTACATCGTATACGTCGCAATTAGCTCCTTAAAAACAATTCCATAATATTACTTGACATTTATCATGCCACGGTACGGTGTATTTTGTATAGAATTTTAAAGAACAGTAATACATAAATTACATTTCTAATATAAAACATTGTAAAATATTTGAGGTAATTAAATAAGGTCATTGCTCTTACCTAACTTACGAATATAAGTACATTACATAAGGCCAGGATTACACTTGTAAGTTTTACTTACGTAAGTAGGGACACAGCTATACTACAGAATGAGATATGAATATCGTTATCTTATTCTAGCAAATAGCTTTGTCCCTACTTACGTAAGTATAACTTACAAGTGTAATTCTGGCCTAAGAGAAGACATTAATTTCTTAGTGTTTTTTTTTGTGTAATTTTTATCCTGAAATAAATAAATCTAAATCTTATAAGTAAAAAGCCTTGAATCTTCATACTCATTGTAAGCAAACCGTCAATATTGATGTTTATCGTGTACCTTCATACCTTGTAAACCACCTAACAAACAATCATATACGTGACCTACTTATCAGTCTACCTGCATTAAAATTCATCGTGTCTAAAGCCCAACCTCTAATAATATCGATTTGCTCTTAGTATTATGATGGATAATTACATGTCACATGTCACTTACAACATTTGGTCCTTGTCCTTACACCATTTGGCTTCGACCCACATCTCGGGAATTGGCGACGATCGTAAAGGTTCGAAATAACACTCATTACAACGGGGTGGCACCCTTGGACTCAGTTTAAAACTTGGACATTTTGAATTTAAACGGTCATTGTATTAATAACTCGGCTCAATGGTGGAGCTGGCTGTTATTAACATTGCATTGTATTTGGACGTAGCATTATATGTATAAATATGTTGGATACCAAAAAAGTTTACGTAAGGGACTATAGTATAGTTTGTCATTTGAATAAAAAGAAGGCTTTGTATATATTAGCGAAAATTGAAATTGTAGTTTTATTGTTTTCTATTGTATTCCGAAAAGATAAATTTATGATATATGGTGTATTTCATATGTAATATGAAAAACAGTTTTGCGTAAATTATTGGAAATCATGAAGTATATTTGAGAAGTGTGTGAATTCGCACAAGGTTATCACTTAGGTATTTAGATTCTCATGAATATAAAGCTAATAAGTTATAGAAACATTCTACTCATAAGCTTAATTAATTGCACAAAATACAAAAGTGGTGCAAGGAGAAAATCGATTTCTAATAATTAAAAGGCAACTTTTGCTATGCAAAATGTTGCCCCCCGGACACGGATCTGCGCCCGCGCAGGCCACCGTGGCAACGCGCACGTGCGCGCGCAGCTGCCGCCCGCAGCGGCAAGGAAGCACCTAAAAAATATAAGCTTTTTGAGGTTTAAGAGAGATCTTATTGCAGTTTCCTTTGGTAAGGGCTCTCCTTGAAAGTAGCTTTAGTGGGAAACGACCAACTAACGTCATCCTTTTTGTTAACTAGAAAATAACTAAACTAGTAATATTAATTAATACGAATAATGAAAACATAAATAATTTAGGTACATATTATTAGATCAAACCCATAATAATGTACAACAAACAAATAAAATAAGCAAAATGAGACTAATCACATCTTAATTATATTCGTTTTTTAAATAATATTTATAAAATTATAGAAGCAATGTTTATAACAAAATCAGATTCAGAATTAGCTGGTGGAAATTGGTCAATTCTGCTGCACCTGTAGCACACTTATGTGAGTATTTAACAATACATTAGTATGTTGTAGTATGTAAAATTGTCTTCGGTTACCGCGACAGTTACTCATGAAACAAAACTATATAAACCTTTATATACTTAATATATACTCAATATACTCAATATACTGAATATTTTATTGCAAATTCACAAAGTAATTGTACAGGTGGTAAACTTATAAGCTAGGTCTTTGTGAACCCTGTTGGGCACTGCAATATACTATAACTATAACTATAATTTACAATTCCAAGGAGAGGAGAATTTTTGATTAATTATTTTAACATACAATCATTATAAGCAAATGTAAAAATAAGAATTTAAATGTCAAAAATACACTCTTCGTGTCAAAAGTTTTAATTGCAATGTCATTTGTCATTTATTATTCAAAACATTAAGTATTATATTAACAAAACCAAATAATCTATAGATATCATTAAAAAAATGTAATATGACTTATCTAATAATAACTGTTTAATTTTATTTATATATATATTATCATTTTCTTCTTCTTTTATACAGTCCGGGAGTTTATTATATATTTCAATAGACATTACTAAAGGGCCTGATGACAGTAGTTTAAGTTTACAAGGTGGTGGTATTAGTCTATTCTTGTTACGTGTTATTATACAGTCATAGTATGTATTAGTAATTTGGCAAACGATGTATTACTCAACTTACTAAACACAAATCAGACAATACGTTAATGAAAATAGCATAAACGTCGAGAATTGCGCTTCACATATCTCTCGCCACGGGAGCCCAGATACAATCTTAACAGCCAAACCCTTCTAATTACTTTCTCCCCTGATGCAACTGTAAGGGACCCTCGAGGACAAAGGGAGGCTGAGTGCCCTGCCCGGCTCGAGGGTCCGCACAAAAGGGTAGCGAACCCTTTTTTGTTTGAAGATGCACTGTGTTATGATAGGTTAGGCATGTTGGACGTAGCGTAAAGTATCTTAGGGAATTTTTCGATAGTAACACATACATACTTAAATAATGTAATCATTAATATTTGTTACAAAACTATACAACAATTTCTTCAATTAAAATATATACCTATTTTAAGTGGCCTGTAATTTATGTAAAATTGATTATATTTTTTTAATGCTCATGTATTATGTTACTTAAGACCTCTATAGTATACAATTCAAATTATTACACGTATTATCGCATGTAACTATTTATGAATTTGGGTCAAAATTATTTTCGTTCGATCAAAATGTAAATATGATTGCGAATGCATAAAAATGCACAAAACCCCTGTAAAAATAATTTCACAGTATTTGGGCCATGATTGTCATGTATTGTTTGTAACCTATTGTAGCTATTTAACTAACGCATATAATTATTAAGTATTTAACTTAGCACGAAATGGACCCACATATTGCTACCCTACATATTGCACTATCCTATTGTTTGAAATCCTACATCAACAATACGTAAACATATTCCTAATTATGTTTCATCCTAACCCTCCTATATTCCAATACCTTACCATCCAGAATACTACTTGTCAGTAGCACCTTGTCAAATTAACTAATCTGATGCAACGAAACTGTCTTAGTTCATTATTGTACAGTCGCCATCAGATATATCGGAGCGGCCGTGGTGTTCACAATATCTGAACACGCACTCTAGCGCCTTGACAATAGAGGCGTGTTCAGATATTTGTGAGCGCCTTGGCCGCTCCGATATATCTGATGGCGACTGTACTAACAACAACTTTCATCATTGACCATTGATAGAGCTTATATCATTGCAGCAAGGCTCACGAATCGTCAGTGAAAAGTGACGATGGCTCATACGACAAAGGGCTAAAAACTCTTACTTTGTCGCTGACTACACGATATTAGTCTTACGTCAAAAGCGTTGTAGCCGAAATGAGGAGACTATTTCTGGGCCCATAAATTATAGAGGCAAAGCGTAAAATGCCACGTCTGTTGTCTATAGGATAATTATTGGAGGTTCCTGATTGATTTGGATGTCATAGGTTAATTTAGTATATGTACATACAATAATCCTTTTGTAAAGATAATTACTTATCTTTTGTTTGTGCTTTTCTGTACAATTAATAAAGAAAGGTGTTAACATTGTTAAAATAGAGGGGATACTCTCTATTTGCAACTGGTACAAATGGATGCTGATAAGCAATAATGTGTTAACCCACATAAGCACCATTTTTAAAAAGGGGGGCTAAAGAATTTTTCGTGGTTTTTGAGTGTTTGTTTTAAAAATTTAAGATTTTGTTGAAACAGTTATATTTGCCAGTTTAAATACAATGAATACTAGTGATTTATAATTATAATATTCGAAATAAATTTAAATTTGTCGCAATAATCCCCTTTTCGTTTATTGCGAATTGAGTGATGACGTGAAACTTTCTTAAGAACGTGTCAATATACTTAACACAGTTTTGCTAATTGTGTAATAGTGCCTTTGAACTTATAATCAACATAAACATAAAGTATTGTTGTTCAATACTAACTTAATATAAATTTTGTTTTGCAATAATCAATCAAGCCTCATAATGCATTAATATGATTTTTTTTTCGATTTGAAAGAATTATTCATGACTAACAAGTTATTTAAAATCATTATAATTAAAAAAAACATTATATTACGAATGGACATACATTCAAATTGTTGAACTTGGCATTTAAAATGAATTGCTAAGAAAAACTACAGCAATTTGCGGTTTTGTTTAATTTTTTTTCGGCAAACTTCAATAATAAAACCCGTAAAAACTAGTGTGATTACGCTTTTTGAATACTTTATTTCGATCAGCATTAGTATTTACTTCTTGAAGACCGCAAAAATTAACAGATTTTTGCACAAAATTCGTAAACTTACATGTTATAAACAGATTTTTTAGCAACAGTTACCTTCAAAGCGTAAGGTCATTAATTTTTGCAAAATGAAGTCGAACGGGTCAGCTACAATATGTCATTAAAATCTCATTTTTTAAGTTTTTGTGGGTTGACACGACATTATTGCTTATACAAATACAGCATGCAAATATGTACATATGTTTTGGAGGCATTTATGCATTATGTATTTTTCAACGGCTTGTCCCGATTAATATGACTTATATTACAAAGACAAGGTCATAGTACTTTATCTCAGTTATTTTTCGCCATTGACATGATACTATTGTTAGACATAATTTAGTTGTTATAATTTTATAACTGTGAGAACAGTCATAAAACATAGTAAAGCTTGTTGTGACTAATTATTTTGTACTAACATGCATATTAACAGTAAAACGATGGGTGGCAAAAATATACTGATTCATAAAAATAAAATAAACTATTTAAAATCTAGAGGAATTACGATGAGAGTCCATATTGTATTTTCTAATCAGAAGATATGTAGTCTGTGAGTCTGTGACCGATCGAAGATCTGTATAATGATCATTGTTACAATGATGCATGGTAAAGTACGAAATAAAATAACTAGAAAAACACTTCAAAAGGCTAATTTACCTTTTCATTCAATCTTCCCCATAGCAAAATATTTATCAGTACGGTTTTTACTCACTATTATTTTTAGTCGCTTTTGGCGACATGTTTCGGATTCTTTGGGAATCCATCCTCAGGCACGAGTGTCCGCGGCGGTTGTACGTCGTGCACACAAATAATAGTGAGTAAAAACCGTACTGATAAATATTTTGAAATATGTCTCACGATAGTTTAAGTGCGATTATTGCTTCCCCATAGCCTCTAAATACATATTCAGCTTTCCCAAATTTAGGCCCTTTATCCTAACTACGTGTTCAGCTGAAAAAATACGTCATTATAGGGATCTGAGGACGAATTCCCAACAGCCATTTAGAAGAACTTAAGGAAAATAGGTGAAATAAGTACTTCAACTACTTCAAGTAATTAACTAATGACAAACAAACAAATGATCTTGCAACGGCTTTTTATTTCCAATGTTTTCGTTTTGGATTCCTACATAAATGACTAAAATTACACTTATGAAACTTGTATTTTTTGGCCGATTTTCAACTCTATTTCTTCACAATCCAAACTTTTCGAAGTTGTTTATGACAAATCGCTGCCCCAATATTACAGGGTTCTATGTTTCACTTTTATCGAACTGAAATTTGAACTTTATCATAGTGACATTAAGTCGAATTTCAACTAACTTGAAAATGTAACATAGAACCCTGTAATATTGGAGCAGCGAAATGTAAAAAAAAAACCCTCGATAAAGGATAAGGGTATTAACACTTTATTGCACTTAACGAGGGTTAAAAATAATTTCCGGTCTTAACAATACATAAAATAACCAATTTATCCTTAAAACAATTAGTAACGAAACAATGCAACAATTGAACAATCCTTAATAAAAAAAGTCATAATAACCACTAACATTTTATTCAATTTTAATTCTTTATATTATTGTACTAAGGTTGATAATGCAATAAATAGAAATTATAGTCAATTTGGTTTAAGTATGGGGGTAACATAGGGATTAGGGAACGGGACTGCACACATGTTTTGTTTTTTAGTTATCTTGGGCCATGCCGTTAATGTGACAGCCGATAAATTCAGGAAAACAATAAAATTAATGCTTTGTGGGAAAAGCAAATATTGTTAGGGGAGATATGTATTAGATGTCGATGATGTATGGTAAATGTGTCTATTATTGTATAGGGGTAGATAATCATCATCATTAACTTAACAACATAACAAAACATAATTTAAATATATGTTCATGCGCGATTTAGGGTTACCTGTAAACGGATTTAAGTTCTAAATTGAAATGTGTACCTATGTGTAATGTGTGGTGATCATAAAATACGCACTAAGATTAGGGAAAGAAAATACTTCAATAGTAAATGACGTAGAAAAGTGTGATCGGACTAGAGTCTGGACAGACACAAAACCCCTACCTAAAAGAAAAAAGTTTCTTGCATGCAGAGTAATATAAGTAAAAAGAAATGCTCGCCACCTTAGGTACCACATATTCATGTAAGTACATATGTTAAAATTTTACGTTTTTAAACTCAAATGTCATTACAAAAATGTAAAAAAATAATTGCGGATTTCACATTTCTGAACAAACAATAAAATATTGTTCATGAATGCATGTAGCCCATTGTCAATTCACAGTGCCGGTAACGATGATACTATAAAAAATCAATCGGAACCACTTTCTTAACCCGCAGGCCTCAATATCAACGGCCAAACGGGTCTCGACCGGAAACATGACATTTCCATCTCTCTCCATCATTCCCACCAAACCTGTTGAGTAAAAAAGACAGCAATTGTCGAATATCGCGTCCGGTTCTGGTTTGTGAACAGCTGATGGACCTGTTCTTGTATTTGTTGTATGTCGGTTATTATTAAGTAGTGATGTACCGACTAGTGATTTGGCCGACTAGCCGACTGGCCGACTAATCGGTGCTCAGGTGGCCGATTAGTCGGCCGACTAGTCGGCTAGTCGGCCGAATCCGTAATCATTACTTTCTCTATAAAGTTTACATAGGGATTTTCACTGCAATAACTTTGTCTTATTATGTAACACTAAACTCTCGCGTTTTGTACACATATTTAATGACATTAACGGGTCTACCGCGATAAAAATTCACTATTTTCTAGCTGGTCCAACACAGCAAAAACCATTTGTGTCGCGATATTTATCAAATTACTAATTGAAAGATGTTTCCTGCCGATGTAAAGACTTAACGACTGGTCGTGTGGAATAACAATTCAACTATTTATTACCATCCCCAGTGACCATAGGCTGTAGAAGCATTGTGCTAAGCCATTACTCATAACAGTAATAATTCCTCTGCGGCTTAAGTGATATAGAATTTCCTTATGAGACCCGCGTTTTGTAAGGTTGGTAGGTCCTACCTAGCAGCTTAATTAAAGACACCTCAAGTAATAGAAATAAAATTACCTATAATTCATATTACCTACTTTCGTAAATGCAACCAAATACAAAATATGATACGGTCTGCGACGACATTGCGATAATAATAATTGTGTATGTACAAAACATTTCGTACGCAATCCAAATAGATATTTATCATTTGATATTCGCTGTTTATATCGTATATGTCCTGTTATTTCTGTTATTAAAAATAGGCCGACTAATCGGCCATTTTGGCCGACTAGTCGCCGACTAATCGCCGACTACAAATGTGGCCGATTAGTCGGCTTTCCCGACTAGTCGGCGACTAGTCGGTACATCCCTATTATTAAGTATATGTGGTTAACTGACCTTTCGAACGTTATGTTTATATCATAGCTATTTTTGAAGAGGCGTTATGATGCCTTAGATTGGAATGTGATTGGTGCAGTTTCCTTCCTTGCAAAAAAAAAAAAACACTTCAATTTTTTTATAATATATAATAACTTCTATATATAAGTTATAAATTGAAGTTGATGTCATATACTAAAGACAAAAGCCCTTCAGCTTACGCTGCTAACGCTCTGGACCTCTTTCTAGACCTCTAGGCCACCTTGTCGCACTGACAGAGACGTGAAGGGCTTTGTCACTTTCTTTAGTACACATTTGACACCTATTTCAGTTCGTAGTGTAGGTACAACTTTAAGTAAAACCGGCCAAGTGCGAGTCGGACTCGCGTTCCAAGGGTTCCGTACGTTACACAATTTAAACAAATGTATTTTTTATGTGAAACGTGAGTGAAATGTCTTTAAAAAACCCGTAGGGGTCGGATCAAAACCTAAGTAATTAAGTCCGACTCACGCTTGACTGCACATTTCTAATAGGTTTTCCTGTGATCTATAGGTAAAGATCTATTTTGTGTATTTTTTTCAAAATTTTAGACCCAGTAGTTTCAGAGATAAAGGGGGGAATGGTCATTTTTTGCCTATTTTCTTGAATAACTTCTTAACTATTTCTCCTAAAATTATAAAAAATAATAATTTAAGATTCTCACAATGAGCTCTTTCATTTGATATGTAACACGATATAGTTTGGAAAACTTTGTTTTTTAATTTTCTCATTTACTCCCCAAAAGTGGCCCCCATGTTTAAAATTCATTTGTTTACGTTACATGTCCGTCTTTGGGTCACAAACTTACATATGTATACCAAATTTCAACTTAATTGGTCCAGTAGTTTCGGAGAAAATAGGCTGTGACAGACGGACAGACAGACAGACAGACAGACGCACGAGTGATCCTATAAGGGTTCCGTTTTTTCCTTTTGAGGTACGGAACCCTAAAAATGGCTCTAATACGAAATAAAACGACCTTCTGTTCAAATCGCAAAACCTTCATAAAAACCATTCATTATGAAAAATTGAAAATTAATTTAAAATTAGCATTAAGATTTAAGACACAGTAACCAACGACTACAAGTAGGTACCAGCTACTTAAACCTACGTAGTTCCTAATCATTCCTTGAATTACCTATACAGTACAAACACAGGAACAGCCATCGAGTCCCGTGACAGGTCAACAAAACCACCGCTACACCAGTTACCTACATAGGCTACATACAAATTAATACCTCACATACATGCTCTAATCTAAAGCCTTAATAACCAAAACGTATTTACACAAATTTAGACCGTAAGTATCTTGACTCGTAGCAACTCAAAATCTGAACTTGGGATGTTCTGATTACAAGGCAGTCTTAAAAATAACCGAAACTTACGTCAATGTTCAATTAATTTTAGACCTTAAGATGCTAGTATTTAAGTGATAATTAACACTACAATGCTATGTGTACTTGGGACGTTTTAGATATATTTTAAATATCATAGCATAATAGACCCTTAATTGGGACAAAGATTAACCTGAGATAAAATTCTTGTGATTGTCAACAATGGATTGAATATGAGGATTGAGGATATTTCTTTAGATTGGGGCTTGAGTTTGTGGTTGAAATGGTAATACGATGGCGCGTCTATAAATTCCATAATAGTTGTCATAAGAATGATCAAATGTTGTTTTATGTCGCCTGTTATGTTTTTACTCGACTGCGGCAATAGTAGATTGTGTCACAAGGGAGCAAAATGACATAATTTACGGCGAGGGCGTACAATTGAATCCTACACGAAGCGAAGGACGCGGACCCGGGTATGTCCTTAAACTACGTCCAAGAGAGAGGTATGGGCACTGTGAATGACATCTCGCTTTGTGTGGTAGGGCACAGGACAGCGGATGTCATTCCAGATCTAGAGCAGAGCCCAACTGGGGAGGTACCTCCACCTTACAGAAAACCGCAGCCAAATAACACTAGACCCTACTCATAGTGTTGTGTTCCTGCCGGTGAGTAAGGTTGCCAGAGCTCGAGGGAGAGGAGTGTTAGGGTCGGCAACGCGCATGTAACTCCTCTGAAGTTGCAGGCGTACATAGGCTACGGAGACTGCTTAACATCAGGCGGGCCGTATGCTTGTTTGCCACCGACGTAGTATTAAAAAAAAAGAAGAAGGATTCTATAATAGAATTCCGAGAGTAGCGAGGGATTCTAAAGTAGAATCCTGAGCGTAGTGAGGGATTCAAGTGTGTTACTCCCAAGATGGAAATAATTTTGCTACCATGTGACACATATTACTTTTCACATCACCTATGAGGTAATTATAATGTTTAAAAATATTATTTAAGCTAAAAATATAATGCGCAAAAAAATGTAAAAATAGGGTCCTAGAACAGAAAAGTGTTACTTTGATCCTCCTAGCAGGGAAGAAAAAGCCCTTTTTCGAATTGGTGATGTGAAAAGTATACAGAAAGGATTATAATAAGAATCAATGGCATACCTATGAGTCGCTTTAAAATTTGATATTTTGTTGCGCACGCGCAATCTACGTGAGCGTATCGTATCAAAACATCAAATTACAATCGGCCTCCGGTAGAGAACACAAGATCCTGTTTATTTACTCGGAGCAAAGAGAATAGATAGTATAGAGGGTTATTGTCATAGTCTTTTTTGTAGTCACAGTAAATTTACTGCCATCTATCGACACAGGATTAAAACTAAAAAATGAAATGTGACGTTTTCAACCAAAAGGTACCACATTGTCGCTTGTCGATAAGGTTGATTTCAAATTAAAGCTATATGGAAATAGCTTTAATTTGAAATATACTTTTGACAACCGACAATAAGTACCCTTTTGATTGAGAATGGCACAAATGTATAAAAATATCAAAAAAATTATATACAGTCACAGTCACATACAGTGGATTTCATTACGACCTTGGTTGTAGCGACCATTTGGCTATAGCGACGTAATATCAAATTCCCATGAATAGCATACTTTAGTACAAGATTCATGTGGATATAGCGACTTCAAGTGTGACGCCGAATCCAGGTGAAGCGACGGTTTTTAATGAACTATTTGTTGAAATAAATGTCATATACGAAGGAAAAAATGACCAAGGCCTCCAGTGTCCAGAGCTGGAATCGAACCAGCGTACCCCGTTTACGGGACAGGTGCCTGAACCGCTCGGCTATTTTCGGCCCATGCCATCGTGACCGGATAGCCGAGCGGTTCAGGCACCTGTCCGGTAAACGGGGTACGCTGGTTCGATTCCAGCTCTCGACACTGGAGGCTTTGGTCATTTTTTCCTTCGTTTATGACATTTATTTCAGTTTATAGTTTAAATAGTAGTGTGTCTACTTGTAAAACCACAAATTAAAATATTTTCATAGAAAATAATTTAATTTGTTCTTAGAGAACTATTTGTTATTGTAAGTAGTGTGTTATAAACTGAAATAGACAAATCAGAAAATATTTCAATAATTTGATTTGTTTCCTAGTTAAGTAGTGTGTGTCAATGTTTATGTAGTTACTATTATTCTATCAAGAAGCGAATAAAAACAGTAATAATTTGATTTAGTGTCAACTTAAGTGGTTTATAGCGTGGGCGTATACAATCAGCCTATTAACACACTCATTAACTACGTTTCCTCATTAAAACTAATACTACATATTAGCATATAAGATAGCATCGATCATGCTCCATTTGCATTTTTTTTAATTTATGATGATATTGGTTACGATATTGGTAAAGTCATTATGTCTTGACATGCAATGCAGAACACAGGTACCTATACTTACACTGACTTATTGTATTACGTACTTACATACACGTACATACTATTCGAAGAGGGGAAACAAATAACGCAACCGTCGCTTTCGGTTGGAAACCGCCGGACGGAAGCCGTGGCTCCGGGCGCCCTGTACACTCTTGGCAGCGGTCCGTCATGAGTGAGCTACGAGCGGTCGGGTTGAGCTGGAGCGAGGCCAGAAGGGTCGCTGAAGATAGGAAGGAGTGGCGCGAGCTTGTGAAGGCCCTTAGCACCTCTGGGGTGCCATAGGACAACAAGAACAACATTACGTACTTACTTATCTTGGGGTGTCGAGTTGAACCAAATGGTGAACATACCTGCAAATAAAAGAGTAATAACATTAATTTTGAAATGTGTTTTAACTTAAAAAAACCGGCCAAGTGCGAGTCGGAGTCGCCCACCACGTAGATCCACGCGGGTTCATAAGGTCTACAGCCCCCAGTATATGGCTAAAACGTTTAAAGATAGCTCAGCTATTTAAACATACTTAAACGTCAAAATGTCGATTTTATGCAGTTTATCATCTCATCAGATTTAGACATATGGCCGATCAACTTCACAATATCTATTCCTATATAATAAAAAACATAATACCTATGTAGACTGAATTGAATCTACAACAGTCAATGGCTTTACTCAAGGCATCTCAAGCGGTATCACTTTTCATTGATAGATAGATAGATAGATAAACTGTTTATTTGTTTGCCACAATACACACAAAATATTCAAATACAGAAATGACATAGGTACACAGAACAATCCAGAAAATAAATAAAAATTACAACAACAAATAAGTCACACCGATTTTTACATAATATGTAGAGGAAAAGGAAAAAATACATAAAAATACTCTTTTATACAAATAAAAATCCTGTGTGCGTCGCAGCAAAACAAAAAGGTTCTGGCTCAGTATTACGCTTCACCCATTAGGAAAAGCACTGATTTTCTGCCAGGACCTGATCACGTCACCAAAAAACAGTGGAAAATAATGAAATAGTCGAAAGTTAGTACTTACCTAATTAATTATTAATAAATAACTAGTGACACAGTTTAAACTATAGAAACATTTAATCTTATCATCACAGACAAAACCATAAAAGTCAACTTCTATTCGTCGTCAATTCTCAAAAGCCTTCTTATAACAGCACAGCGCATTTTGCTGCGTCAATACCGTTGACCCAAAGAATTCAAAGATGCCAGACATTCATTGTCCAGAGACCTTACAGTTGACCCATAAGACCCGAACATAAATTAGCGACACCCCAACTGTCATTTTGAGATGTGAATGTCATGTCGCGTCAGCTGATTCTGCCAACAGCTGTTAAAATAACTATTCCCATAGCCTACCGAGTAGAAACCAACTTAAGCCATGGTACCTTTCCAAGACACTAGAATACGTATTTCATGTAGGTAACTAGGTAATACCTACCGTTGGCAGCAATACTTATACGAAATAAATAGGCGAAAGACCCTCAAAGTCCTCAAACCCATAAGCATCTACGTATTCTACGTCATACTTGAATCTACACTTGAATCAAATCAGAGATCTTACTGCTCGCTGTTCGAACTGACTGAACCCTGCTGCGGGCTTAACACTGTAGCCTTTTTATCACCTGTCACTATGCCTGTCACTTTCGCACTTACATTCTTGTTAGAACGTGACAGGCATGGTGACAGGCGATAAAAATGCTACCGTGCTAAGCCCGCTGGTTCGCCTGAGTGTTTGACTCTGTAAGCGATTTTGATAACGATATTTCAATAGTATTCTGATGAAAGAAGTCCTATTGGCTTTAAAAAAAGGTATGAGGATTCAAATAAATTTACGTCCTTTTGAACATAATTGTAGTACGGTGAGCATATGTGCACGCTGCACACGCAGAAATGGCGTTCCTTTTGTACGCATCCGACACGGACAGTCGTCCAAACTCCAAATGACGATTTTGTTTGTGTTAATGAGGTTGAGCAAGGATCGGCCAATTTTGTAGAAAACTAATTTTATCAGTTTTCTGCAAAATGGACTATTGGCTAGACGCAAATTGCGGTGTGTCAGTCCTATTTACTAGTTATGTAACTTATGGATACCTTTTTTGAAATTGCAACGTTTTTTCCCGGAATTTAAAACATGCTCTTTTTAGTGATATTACAAGTATTTATTTTATACACTAAGATATTCATAAATCCCGCACTTCTCTCTCAGTCATGTTAAGTTTTATGTAACAATTATGACCCTTATAGTGATTATAGAACAATTCTTCTTATTTATTAAACAATTATATACTTACATTTTGGGGCTATTGGCCAATCGCTCAGTATTCCGGATATTGGGCTAATTGTTCCTTCCGGTCGATTTGACCTTTTGTTCACCATTCGTTTTCGTTCAATCTGCTAATACGGATGCTGTTAATTAATATCAGAAATTAACTTGTTAAGTTTTTAAATAAATGACTTTTAAGAAATGAACCTATGAAAACGGATTATCACGTATATAACTACGCGTATCGCGCTGAGGGTTCGAAACGTCGGGATGTATTATAAATTCAATATACGCGATATAATCCGTTTTCATAGTTTTATTTCATGAGTAACTATCGCGGTAACCGAAGACAATAAAATGACTTTTATGTCAACATCTCCAGTTTAAAACGAAACTATTGTATTTAATTAGGTTTCGTAAGTACGTGAGGCACGTAAAGTAAGTAAGGTAGGTCATCATTGGCCACAGCATCTTTACAGATGATAGTTGCAGCGACTAGAGGTATTTGAGGAGATGTCTACAGTCTACATCGACTGCGGTGACTGTAAAGACCAATGGCTGATCGGCATTTCTTGCCGCACCGATCACAGACAGTACCTATATATGTGTAGGACTGTAAATACATAAACTATTAGGTATACTGCCAAATAAAATAATAAGTACCTGAAATTCAGCGTTAATAATAAAAATACTTCCAATTTACAGAAAGTAGGTCTTAGGCTCTATGTTCTAAGGTCTCGGTATCTTATAAATCTTGGTAAGACTAATGGGAGATCTAATAACTCTAATTTGTGACATTTCTCACACATGTCTCGTTTAATATCGGGAGGCACAAACCAATTCGATTCCAATTATAGATATATATCACGTTTTAGGTGGTTTTAGTAGGAACATTGGATATTGGATATAGATCTAACTTTATAATGTAATATCATCAGTATTTTCAAGTGAATTTTATCAGCCACTTATTTGACGTTATAAATCCTTAAATGGTCCTTAATCTATTCATTTGACAGTAAAATTACAGTTGACATTAAAAAGTAAAACATCCCAATCTGAGAGCACCCCTAATCTCACCAATTACCAACACCTTTTTGTCAAAGTTTAAAAAAAGTTTAATAGCCGGCATTATGATTGTCAGCCTGTCATCAGAAATAAAAATATAATCACTATGTACTATTACGTCTCTTTACTCCCCTTCGTGTTATTGCAAAAGCATTCTTATTCCATCTAAATATAGTCCATATTTAAAAGAAATGTGAAAGGAAATGCGACATTCGGAAAGTAATCGGAAATTAAAAAGTTACGGCGCCAACGCTCGCTAGGGTCGTACGTTAGCTCGATTATGATTACGGAGATTTACTCGACTGTCGACTGTCAAACGAATTAGTCGGCTAGAGATTATTCAACGTCAACTTGTTTCAACAATCATTTGATTACTTATAGCCCTTATTGGAATGTGATAAGGTTCATATCATAATCATGAAGTCTGGTTTAGGGAGTTTAAGCCACAAACCACGTTGTCAGCGTAATTAGTCCAGTTAACGTTTGAAAAAGGTCAAACAATTTTTTTTTATAGAATGTAATTGAGGTCCTTTTCCTTTTTTACTGAAGTTTATCGAATGTCAACTGTCATCGATAATTTGAATTAAGGAGATTATTTTTAATAAATTGTGGTATTTATATTTGATTGATTTATTATTGGAGTGACTTGTAAATTTATGTTGATCTTATCTTAACAACAAAAGAAAATACCTACATATTCTGCGTTTACATATTGCGCACGCGGTATTAATAAACTTACGTTAGTACCTATATTTATCTTCGTTTTCCTTAAATTATTTAATCTGCATGTAGATACTGAATTTTATTATAATATTGTCTTCGGTTATCGCGATAGTTACTCATGAAATAAAACTATGAAAACGGATTATATTCGCGTATATTGAACGACGAACGCTGTATGTACGAACGTTGACCACGAACGCTGTAAAGGGTTCGAAACGTCGGGATGTATTATGAATTTTATTAATTAACTTTTACTTACACCACATTTAATGCAGTGTCAAGTTCAATTCGTCACAGAAAATGGATTTCTTTTAATTTTACCTTCACTCTAATTTAAAAGCAGCTATTTCGATTCAGCCATCAATACCGAATTCCTGCCTTCACCCAGTGAAAACAATCAGAATGCCCGCCATTTCATAAATTAACTGTCACTCTCGCAACGCATTATCGACCGTTATGACGATTTGTAATACTCCCCTTTGTCTGCCGCGTAAACATTCTATTTTCAAATCTCAAAACCGTTGCGTCATTCTCAATTTGAAAATCAAGAGACAAAGAAAGGGCAGGGAACTTTTAAACTATAGCGTGAAAAAATATAAAGCCAGTGACACATTTATTAGAAGTGTCAGTTGGCTTAGTTTGACAGCTCATAAGTTTCATTCTACCTCTAATTTGTGATAAGCTGCATATTTGGTTTAAGTAGAATGCTGGCGCTACCGGATTATTGCTTTCACTGACCTTTGTGTGGATCGAAGTATGATAAACACCATTACTTGATACACCTTTGTCTATTAGATATAACTCCGTAATAGATGGATACAGTCTAAGGAAAAAACGTGCCTCGAAAATCAAGAAAATTTGATTCTCGTTCAGAGGGCGCTACTAGTTTTGGCCTACAGTCGTATAGATGGCGTTGACGGTTTCGTTTGTTATTTAACAATTTTAACGCATATCAGTGAAAGAACATGGGTCAAAATCATCAAAATAATTAATGCAAATAAAAAAAAACATTTATCTATATTTAAATACATTTTATCGTATTTTTACAAATCTTCAATTTTAGTTTTAAAGTGTGTCGACAGATGGCAGTGAATTTACTGGGGTTACAAAATTTACTATGACAGTACGGCTCTAGTATAAGTTACTCTATGCTATTACTAAGCTACTTAAGTAAGCAGGTAAATTGGATAGTTTGAAAGATTATTTTTATTGCTAAGTGATATAAAGCAACGTAAATCGTGATTGTATAGCTTCACTTCAAAATTTGAAACATATGTTATCTACTACTACTTGTAAAAGATAGGACAGGAATCCATACTAATATTATAAATGCGAAAGTCTGTCTGTCTTTCTGTCTGTGTGTTCCCTCTTCACGCTTAAACCGCTGAATCAATTTAGATGAAATTTGGCATAGAGATAGGTTGAGTCCCCGAGAAGGACATAGGATAGTTTTTATCCCGAAAATCATGCCTTAAGAAAGTAAAAAGCGGGGTGGAATTGAGATAATTAATGAAGTGCCTGCTAATTTGTGTGCATAATATGCTCAAATTGAATGATTGCTATGAGAATTTTTCTAGGCGCTATACTTACTTTAGCTGCTGTTACTAAGTCCACGCAGACGAAGTCGCGGGCAGAAGCTAGTGTAAAATAAAGTAGATTATTAGGAAATTAGCCATTTTTAACGGAAGCCAATTACAAGCTTGTCCAAACAAGAATAGTTGGGATTTATTCTAAAAGGCCGTAAATGGTTTTATTGAATGAAGGCAAGACTTAACATAGATATCGTTCATTAGTTAGTTTCCGAATAAGGAGCCCCTAAGGAGGAGTCTGTCTGTGTGGGAGGCTGCAATTGAATGCCAAATAGATTGGGCAGAGCCCGCCACATATTTCTTAGTAGCTTGTTTACATACTTAATGGCGTTATTTTCTTATCTACTTGTAAATTAAGTTGTTTGAATTAATTATATTTAACCTTAAGTAGTTGTTAGAATTAATTGAATTTAACCAAAAAAGATAAGTCATGAATATTCATGATAGCGATAAGTTAAATAAGGATTTTACCAAGAATGTCCACAATTATATGTCGTGTGATTTGCGATAAGCGAAACACGGTATTTTCTCCATTACACAATTCTAAAACATATTTTTTTTTTATACAGATCATATGGTTCATATGGTATCATATGGTGGTATGGTACTTACATAAATTTCGTATTTCGCGCTTCGCGGTAAGGACTTCTGATCACAGTAAAACGATCTGCATAATCTAGCAATACTCATGTTCATCGATACCATAATCGACGATGTCTCGCATCTCTATTAAAAACAATTCCGAATTCAAATTTCAAAAAACCATTACGAAAATTCAAATCTACTTATTCCAAATTTAAAAATCCCAGGTTCTTTACAAAACTGTCACGTACTGACGTGCAAGACGATTAAAACAATATGGCGCCTCACATGGAATGAAATTATACAATATCCGTGGACGAGCGGCGCGTGGCCACGATTTTTGTGATTGTCGATTGTTTTGTTTATTAATAATGCAAGAATAGCGGTTCCTGTCGGCTGGTACTGGGAATATTCGTGCCTTTTTGGTACCTGTGTTACACTTAATATAGGTACCTACTTTGTCAGGTTGTCCTGAGGAATTCACGGATTCTTAGGCGATACTACCTACCTTCGTCTATCTTTATATTTTGTAAACTATATATAAAAATGCCAAAACCCGGGTTAAAGTTTTTCAAACACTAGTTGTTTAAAGGTAAATATCTTCTGCTCTCAACTTTGCCTCTGTGGAATAATGATGATAGGTAATTGATAAACGCTATCCTATCTTTCCCGGCATCAAACTAACTTCATACCAAATTTCATCTAAATCGGTTCCGCGGTTTAAGCATGAGAAGTAAAAGACAGAGTTACTTTCGCATTTATAATATTTCTAGGGTATGTAGGGATATTCCAGCTATTTAATAAAGTAGATTATGGAGGATGGATAAAGGAGATAATTTAATATGTGTATGCAGTCGGTAGTTCACAACAGCTGCTGATGATGCGCTGGGCTAAAAGACCAAAGGACCTTTTCTGCAAAAAAAAAACAGTTACAGAAAAAATGTCAGTAATCTTCTATATCAGCCTGCCTTCTGGCGTTGAACTTTTTTCACCCCTAAAAGGGCAATTTGTCTCAACCGCTGTTAAAACAATACGTTTGTCCGTTTGTTCAGGCGATGCTCTGATTTATGCGTCCATAACTCCATGTGGGTTGCTAAACCAAGCTAAAAACCAAAAAAGCCTATCTCCTACCGCGAACATCGACTCTTAACTGAAATTTAATTTCATTATTCGCATTTCTATCCCTCTTGCATATTCGAGTGATAGAGTTTAATAAGCGAACGGACGAAGTATGTAGTTTGCGATAGGTCCTTAGATTCTAAACATAATTAAACCTTAGACTTATATTGACCGGGATATAGACCGTGATTACCTTTTGTATTATTTGTGAGCTCCCGATTTGTGAACTGCGTCGAAATATCGGGAGCTCACAAATAATACAAAAGGTAATCACGGTCTATATCCCGGTCAATATAAGTCTAGTGAAACAAACCGTGAATCATTCAAAACTCTAATAATTAAACCTTATTGTAAGGAGATAAAGACTATCACTAGTAAATTAATGTTGTCATAAGGACGAATGTCGCAAAGACTTCCGAGTCTCATAAATCTAGCCGCCGCCATCCAATTTAAGGTAGCTATTACGCTTAATACAAGGAAATCACAGCAAGTAGAAATTTGACACAAAACTTCTAGGTAGCTATAATAACAATGTTTAGCAACATTTTAGCAACAGCAACTAGTACCTACCTACCAGATGAGTACCAGACATAGATATAATTATGTTTTGTCAGGTTTCATGTAAATGTTGTTTTTAAATAAGAGCGCAATTTCGATTGTATGTGAGCGGCTTTTTTGGCGGCGAGTTGGTGTAACTCTTAGGTCGTTTTGATGTTACGGTAGGCATGCATTCGTGACACATATGGTGTTTGTGTGAATAGGCCTTATTAATGGTGCTAGGGGAGATTCTTTTACTGGTTTTGCTTTGGGACTTGGGAGATCAGTGGTATGTTTGACTTGTTGTAATGACTGGTTGTGACATGGCTTGCAATTAGACATTTTTAGTTGTGGCAGGATAATGAAATTGATGCGTTTAGTATAATACTCGTATCAAGGGTTAGCGAATTATCTCAAGTTTTCAAAAGTTTAATTGGGAATTCAAACATAGGTATGATATAGCTTGACTCTATAATTTTTATTCTAAATCTTAAAGCCAACGAAAAAAAAATCAAAGATAATCATGATGTGTAGGTACCTATAGGATCAGAGGATAACTGCAGATTAAATTTAAAACATAAAGCTCCATAAGCGTCGGTATGTCGGTAACTTCAAAAGACAGACAACACTCACTGATTGAAATCCCCGATTTCAATAAATCCTCCAAGATTATTGACAAACGCAATTCCTGACTTCTCCGAACCTCCATATTGGACAATAAAATACATGTCAACACTGATTTACCCCAGACCACACAACGGCATACCGATTGCACCAAAACACAAATAAACTAAACGATTACTAAAAAAAGATCCATTACTTCTTTACTTAGTACAATTTTAAAAATACGCGCTGCAAATGCGGCAATGGACAAGCAGCGAAACAAATTTCAAGCTTCAACAACAGTATAACAAAGGCACAAATTCACTGCTGCCTTTCTACATAAACTGATGCCTATGTGTAAAGAAACCAGCGATGGATCTCGCGTATTAAATATTTTCTTATACATTGTCTGTTATAAAGGAATCCGTAGGGTAAACACCACAATAAATGGACACTAAATTTCGAGAACTTCGGTGCCTTTTATGAGTCATTACTAATCATACGTTGAGAATACAAAACGTTCCAACTTAATAGATCGAAATTTAGAAAGTCAACCTTATTTTATACTATTTATAGTTTATTTTTTGAATAATGGTAATGTGATGTTATGAAGAATTAATAGTTATACAGACAGATGGACGCGCAAACATATTGTTGACTGTAATTAAATGTGTTTTATTAAGTTTAATGTTTTAATAGATGACAAATATGGATTTAGCTGTATTTCAGATATGACTGTTATTATCTTAAACATACCTAATGATTTAATGGTTTTAAGAAAAGATAATAAAGTTATACATATATGTGAGTAAAGTTTTTATTTTGTAATAATTTATTTATCCACGGTGACATGTGAAATTAGGTACATATCTTAATAATCAACATCAATGACAACGTGGTTTTATGGCTTAACTCAAATATTTCACGAAGCATTCGGCACTTTTTTACTTAAGTCGTGATAAAAACGTTACATTTTAGCATAATCGACTTTTTATTTCAGATTTTAGTAGCACATCGCGACATGTTTCGGTGAGCCTAGGTCTCAATTTTCAAGCACTAATAGTGTACGAGCAGCAATCACTATAGCCTATATAATATAAATGACGAAATCGATAAATTACAATGTGCCTACGTAATATGTTGGAATACACGAACTACATACATATTTCTCTACAATCTCTACATACCTACCATTATTTTATTTTGTTGTCTCAAAACACCGTGTATTTTGTAAGGTCTTACTTTTATAGGTAATTGACCATGAAGACGGTTTTAATTTCCAAAATAAATAGTTTCTCCGAACATTTCGGCCACTAAAGAGATCATAAAACGATCACTTATCGCGAATTGTCGACAATAAATTACCCCACAGCTGTCATCGACGAGTCACTTTACCCTGCCGCCACCAACTTATCTTTACACTGTCGTTCTAAAATACACTTTAATACGAGGGAAAAAGGGTTAGAGAAATGCAAACTTCGTCGTGTATTTCGACTCGGGTGGTGCAAGACACCTGTATATCACAGCTTGACACCTAAGACACCTTGTTACTATCCTTAAATAATTCAATTTTAACTTTATTTCCATCAACACAAAGACCAAATTTCATTGAATTTTTATCTTCTAGATGTCAAAATTGTAATTGAAATAGAACCCAATCGGCTCATAATTAAGGTTCTTTTTTGCTAGTATTTCAACATTTTTGTTGTGAAAGATGTAGTAGGCGGCGTGATTGAGTTCCGTACAGTGGGTTCTCGTTCTCGCTAACTGATTGTGTGTTTGTTTGTTTGTTACGTGTCGGGCCCGGAGGTCGGACAATTCTCGGTAATGAAACTGTCATCTTCGGGATCTATTTTACCGGTATTTGACTTTGTCGGTTTTTGCTTTGAGCGGGCGATTAAAAGGAAATATAAGATAAAGGCTTTTGAACTTTGGACACAAAATAAATTAGTATTATGTTACAGACGGTTCACTTGCCGCTTTAGCAGCCTACTGGGCGCAGCTACATGCCACATTATGTAAGAATTTTTATTAATGTTATACTAACCCTAGATTTAAGTACAGTATATGGACTTTGTTTGAAACAAAATGATTTTTGATTTGATTAGATCAAAGATGACAATCATAATTTAAAACTAATACGGGACTTAATCGCGTACAAACTTACGTTTATTTATGGCCTGACGTTTCGAACGTGACGTTACGTTCGTGGTCACAGGCAGACTGGCGAGGAATTGTATCAACATCTTCTTGCCGCACGAGTTTTGCGAACTACCCGCACTTGATCTTGATTATTAACTTGTACGCTAGGGTTGTCACTTTGCCTACACACAACACTCACGACATCCAATGGTATGTGGCGGGATATTTTTCCCCCTTACATTTGCTAATTACTGGATTCCACGAAGACGAAATCCCCTGTCCCTCATTTTGATTGAAATTTCGATGTTTTCTGATTTCAATTGCTTCACGTACCTTCCTATGAATTTATTTATTTTCCTATGTATTTAAATTATGAGTGAAAATCGTGTTAGTTTAAATCAGTATAAAGATGACAATCGTTTGCAGAAAACGAAAAGAAACGCTAAGATTATAAACGTGAGTAACATATGAAAATGATAGCGTTTCATTTCACTACACACACGCCCCCTACAGTCCCAAATAAGTACTAAATTTTCGACAATGTGTGTTTGTTTTTATTCACATAAGATTTAAATTTACCTCCGACGTTTCGAGGACGGCGTTGTCCCCGTGGTTTCGGAGAAGACTGGCTAAATTTGACATCAACATCTTCTATATTTTTCGAACACGAAAATATATTTTCATTAAAACACACATGTCATACAAAATAAAACATTACAAAAATCTTAACCTAAACTAGAACCTAACAAACACAAAAACTATTCACAAAATGCGCCCCGCGCCCCTCCAGATGCAAAGGAGCCCATCACGCTCGCCGCGTTGCCACGTTGAACAGCGATGGACAACCTTTGCAAAAGGAACGACCCGGAGCGAGGGTTATAACCACTCTCCCGCAACCGTCTGCCCACTTCCCCAATAAAAGTCTTGGCCTCAGCACACCAACAGCCAGTGGTTTCCACGGCAAGAGGGACAAATAGGTAGTGCGTCAACACCGCATACTTTTCCCGCTTCCGAGCCGCCGCTAGCTCAGTACTTTCGAACTACCCCAACTTGGTCTTGTTTAATGAGTAAGAATCGTGAAAGTTTAAATCAGTGTAATGTGTGTTTGCATGTTGCTCCAAACTTTTCAATCTAAAAGAGCGAAATTCACCTCCACTGGATTCACGTTACGCCAGTGGTTCCTTACCTTTTTAGTACTGTAACCCCTTTGACTAACTAGGGAACTTGATTTTACCCCTCCTCCATAATCATTAATATTTTTTCTTATAGATAGGTACCCCCGTAAAATGTTACGCGCAACGCAATGTTATGAAATATTACTAAATACCTAAATATTATATTATCTAAAACCGTACGAGATGATATCACTACAGCCACTACAGGCAATAGGCATCTAGACAAGGCCGTCCATTCGCCTTTACCCCCAACCAAACTACCAAGACCTACAACATTTACATAAAACAGTACAAAACCGTTAACAAACACTCGCTATCATTATCTAACACTAACCATCAGACAAAGATAGGAAATGACGAGTAATTAGACATATTTTAATTATGGTAATTGAGAGATAACATTGTGTTTAAAAAGAGTGTATGGAGAAGGTTTATGTGGAGAGGTCTCGGTAAGCGGTTGCGGACAACAAAAAAATGTGTTCGCTTGCAATGGGCAATGACATTTGGCTACGGTGGAACTTGTTTTTATTTATAATGTGATGGATGTAAGATATAAGGCAGATAGAAGAGGCAGTAGGTACTATAAGTACTATAACATTATTGTCTTCCATGTTTCGTTGATGTCTATTACTAGATAATAATTTTCTAATACGTCTTATGGTCAAGTTCGCGTATGGTAAGAATACTAAGAATAGTAACCTTTAGAATGCTAATGAATAACCGCTAGAAAATTCTGCCAAAGGAATATTATGCGAAATGACTATTATGGCAATTATATATTTATGCAAAAGTATCATTCGACTAAAAGTTTTCTGCGAAGTGTATTTCTGACAAATAATGTTCTGCCAGATGAGGGGAACCTTTCTTGATGGTTTAATGTGTAATATAACTCGATTGCGTGCAATACGGCTACTTCACAAAACAATTGACGTAGCTCTGATAATTACGAGTACTTACATTACTTATAGGTAGACTATTAGAGTTTTTAGCTTATCATAGGCGCTCGCGTGCACTTAATTGTAGGCAAATAAATGGAATGGCTTCTATGGCTTGTGTTGAATTACTTTTATTGGTATGATATCTAATATAATAGTAGATTGTGTCACAAGGGAGCAAAATGACATATTTACGGCGCGGGCGTACATCGAAAATCCGCCCAAGATGGAAATAATTTTACTACCATGTGACACATACTGCTTTTCACATCACCTATGAGGTAAATGATGTTTAAAAATAAGCTAAAAAAATAATGTGCAAAAGATTTATAAATAGTGTCCTAAAACAGAAAAGTGTTACTTTGATCCCTCCTAGCAGGGAAGAAAAGTGCCACTTTGATCCCTCCTAGCAGGGAAGAAAAAGCCCTTTTTCAAATTGGTGATGTGAAAAATAATTTAAATAATGCCTACAGTAAATCCAGAAGATTCGAAGTAGAGCCATAGACAACAGTTGGTCTTATAGATTTATTTGTAATTTGTAAAAGATAGTTGCCATCGTATATCTTGATAGAGAAATAAAGACTCGTAAAATTAATGATTGATAAATTCAAATATCAATCTTTCATTTCGGGTCGTTATTTCTCTATCAAGATATTCAATGGCAACTATCTTTTACAAACAAAAACAAAAGCTAGAGGCCTTCACATTCGATCCGACTCATAAAAGGAATGTGTTCGTTCTGAACTTGTCGCGACATGTTGTTTACCTGTCCGACCTTGTCCGACCTCGACCAGTCTGTCTGTCCGTTATAACGGCGAGAACGTGAATTGGATCTAGTAACAACTTGTGTTGTGAGTGTAGAGTGTTACTGGAAGTCATGGAAATGCTAACACCCCCGCAACTGGCCACGAGACGTGATGGTGTATATCAAGGGATCCCTTTGTTTGACATGATTATTGAGTCATAATGTAATGATTGTCATATTATCATTAGTCATAATTTTGAAACCGTTAAGTTTTCAGGATTTTCCTCAGGTTATCCTATAGATAGGTTAGGTTAGGTTAGGTTTGTTTTATGGCAATCCTGAAAAGTTACGCGTTTCTGAGAAAAAAACAAATTATGACTAACGAAAATGTGGACAAACAATACATTATGACTTAAAACTATATGGGAAACAATAGTGACCCGTATTATCCATTTATCCAAATATATAGGTGTTTTCATATACCTATAGGTAAATCATTCCCATGCATTTGTCCCCGCCTCATGCATGGCGGTTAGGTACGTAGGGTGGGGAGTGAGGGGACAAATGGGAATACTTACACCGAAGTGATCGAGGTTAGAAGAAAGCTATGAGCATGTTTATTAGCTGATTAGAGACTAGTAAATTTTCAAGACTAACAACCTCCAGTACCGACACAGCACTGCGTTCTTCGCGTGCCTTATTGTTTTTTTTTTTTTTCATATAATCCCTCTACCAATAATTATAATATAAAAATGTGAAATAAAAGTAACTCCATCTGTCTGTTTGCTACCTCTTCGCGCTTAAACCAGTGAATCTATTTATTAGATAAAATTGGGTATAGATAGAGGCAGATAAAATTGCTATTTATTTCACTCTTCCTTATGGTAGAAATAGATAGCATTCTCCCTACCTCCTAAATAGCATTTGCAAAAAAACAACAACAAAACAATCAATAGAGACATGTTTTATAATGCTCGTGTGGCAAAACAAATGCAATCCGTTATCACGCATAATGTGCAATACTAAACCAAAATGGCTGACCATTGTGTCAAAAATTAAAAACAACTTTATCTTTGCGCATCGCTTCTTAAGCATCATTAAGTGTAATGTTAGAAAACGTGATTTTGAGGACCGCAAATGTAACTTTGTAGTTTGTACACAGATATAAGTGAAAAAATCCGTTAGAGGAACAAAAGACGACTCCTGTAAAGGATCCGTTGTTAATGTTGTTATGGACTGTTGCATTGCACGGTGAAAAGAAATTGATGACACGGTGCTAAAACTTAAAACACAATGGAAGGTTTACCTCAGCAGGCTTAGTTTATGATGCCTCAAATTGTAAACAATACCTGTTTAATTTGGTAATTTTGAATCTTATTACAAAGGAGTAAGGTCTAGTATTTTGATGAATGATCAATGTTTAAATGCAACGGTTAATTGGGTAAAATAGTGTGACAACGCGTGCCTACTTACAAAAGGCATAGGTTATTGAAAATATTCGTCTGTAGGTAGCTCTTTCGTAGATGAAGCGCTTCGTTTTGTAAAGAATTTGCTTTTTTGGTGGACTTTTGGTTTCTGTCATTGTGTATGGTGCATATTTTTATACCAGGTACTTAACTTAACAGTAGTGGTGGTAATATTAGGGTAAATAGAGGATTGAGCAATAAGTAATGTAACGATTAGTCACAGATCTTAAATGATTAAAATTTATGTTATAATTGAGGGATATGTTTTTATCTGCTGTATGGTAAAGTCATGAGCCGAACATCATCGGAGAAACGAAAGCCGCCAGGCTCCGATAGCTCGGGCACGTAGTCCGGATGGGGGAAGATCGCGCAGTCTGGAGGGCGTACTCTGGAGTACCAAGTGGCCGAAGACCGTCTGGACGCCCTAGGTACCGCTGGAGAGACGAAGTGCAGAAAGACCTCAGCGAACTCGGCGCCGTCGACTGGACAGAAACGGCTTTGGACAGAGTAGCATGGCGGTCTTTGGTGTCGGAGGCCAAGATCCACTTCGGGTCGTCGCGCCACACCAGTAAGTAAGTAAGTATGGTAAAGTCAATAACAAAAGCAAATACAGTAAGGTTTGATATCATATAGATAACATAAATTGTGTTACTTGATATTGTGTTACATTATGCTTCTTCTGAATTAAAAAAACTAACTAGGAAAACAATGAGAAATAAAATAAAAAGAAAATAGCTTTCTTATAAAAAGAAAAACAAATGATGAAATGAAACCTTTTGAATATTTGATTTAACAAAATTAGCCTCAGCGCCACTTGCACCATCCACTAACCCCCCGTTAAACTGTTGACCCAGTGTCAAATTGTACTGGTAACCATGGTAACTCCAGGTTTAACCGGTTAACCCCGGGTTAGCGGGATGGTGCAAGGGGCGCTTAACCTAATAGGATTTTTATTGTTTTATGAAAAATACGTAATTAAAAAACAATATAAGATCATGTGGGCCCCACATTGTGGGGTAAGAGAAACATAGTTTATTTTACTCGGGGCAAGAGTAACAGTATGAGGATTCCCTACATGTTACTCTTGCCCCACGTGTTTGTCTTACCCCATCTGACCTTACTTTTTTTTTATGTGATATTCAGCAAACGAGCAGACGAGCCGCCTGATGGGAAGCAGTCATCGTCGCCCATGGACGTAAGCAACATCACAGGAGCCACTTAAGCATTTACTTAGTTGGGAAACTTATGTTATGGAATTGGAGTTCCAGACGCAACAAACACATAGTCTATAATGTATTATGTGTGTATGAAATAAACATAGATTTGAAACACGGCGAGTTATCGTCTACGATCTGTGGTCCTATGTTAAACTGTTAATACATAATTCAGGTGAATTTTGAGTTGGTCCGGGCTTGACCTCTGTCTGTTGCTATATATGCGTTTATTCATGTTAGCGTTAACGAAATAGGGATAGAGAGCTTTAATACGGTGTATTGAAATGAAATGTGAAGTCAAAGAAACGCACTTGAAAAAGATTACATTTTTTCCTTCGATTTCATCCCTTTCGTAATAAAATTAAATTTGATCCCACAAAAAACATTTCATGTACTAAATTTAGATCTCGTCGGTGACCCCTTACTACTGAGTGAATCCTACTCTTCTTTACGAGTACCTATTATAAAACAAGCGCGCGTCAAACTCGCGCACGAAGGGTTCCGTACCATTACGCAAAAAACGGCAAACTTATCACGTTTGTTGTATGGGAGCCCCACTTATATATTAATTTTATTCTGTTTTTAATGTTTGTTGTTATAGCGGTAACAGAAATACATCATCTGTGAAAATTTCAATTGTCTAGCTATCACGGTTCATGAGATACAGCCTGGTGACAGACAGACAGACGGATAGTGGAGTTTTTACCCTTTGGGTATGGAACCCTAAAAAATATGTAAATTAAAGATGAGTCAAGATATCGCAGGCAGCGTTTGTCTCTTACAGACGTCCTTATCTCATTAAAACAGACAAACAGAGACACAATGATCTGATCCATGAAACATTACATCAACCTATATATCCAACCATCTTGCCACCTGCGTTCTCCATCCCACTCATCACCAGGGCCATAGAGCAGGAAGGCTATACGATTACCATAAAGATGCGCCGATAACAAAAGCATAGTAAATACAGAGCTAATGTTAATTTGATTATACATTGTCACGGCTCGGTACGCGCCAGCTATTCCCAACAATTTGTGTTAGAATAGGTATAAAAACGTAACTTCATTGTATATATTTTCTTGATTTTATTTTTTAATAGGCAAGTGTTGCATATGTGTGCGTGAGGCAGCGTCCACACGCTGTTACTCGTTGAAATATATGTCAGTGCGCTAACGGCCGTTAACGGCAGCTAGTTTTCTAGATAAAAAAAAATATGTACAGCATTCATCAGATTTAAAAAAAATGCTTTCAGTCCAATGACATTCATAGTTGACAAAATGGATGATTGTGACAATCTTGACACATTGGCGTCAGCCGTACGACTTAAGGATGACTCACGTTAGACCGGGCCGTGTCCGGGCCGGAGCTTTCGGCGCTTCGTTTTCTATGGAAAGCATCACGTGATCACCTGTCATGTCATAGAAAAGTAAGCGCCGGAAGCTCCGGCCCGGACACGGCCCGGTCTAACGTGAGTCATCCTTTACTCAATATAGGTTCCGGAACCTATATAGGTATTTGATGGCTCACGATCGTGCGCCGGGTGCCATATCTACCTCCTCTTATATACTTACATCCATGTTTCAGTCATTATAAAATCAAGAAAATTTCAAAAAGATGAAATTTTTATTTTCTTGCTAACAAATCGTTTTGTTGATAAAGGGTATCTGTTTCGTCTACATGGATGGTGGATGGATATGACCGGAGATGATAGGAGACGTGTGAGAATCAACTAAATAGCAATAGCAATACTTGTAATCTAGCGGAGCGGAGAAAAGAACTAATGTAAAGCCTGACCAGTAATATATGATCATTGTCAAGAGGGCGCTTTTGTTCTCATGTATAGGGTGACAGTTTAGTATAGTATGAAAATATTAGTTCTAGAGAAATTCCGCAACATGGTGCGTGATCATATATTCCTGGTCAGGCTTTAATTACTAATTGGTTCAACAAATTAATGACAATGATAACATTTCGTTACGTAACCTATACGTATAATATCTCGGCGCAGTTAAAAGACCAAAAATGTAATATGTACACGAAATGAAATTTATCTGGCCTTATCACTCCCAAACTGGCCACGCGTCAGATTGTAACCATCATTAAAAGAAAAGGTGCAACCGACATGAGATTTCAACTCATTTCACATGCCACAGCCCACAGCAGCTGCGCGCCCATCTGCGCAAGGTGGCCCGGCACGTGTGGGAAGACCTTTATTACCAACTTTATTTTACAGCTAATTTAGTTGGCAGTGGAGGAAACTAACGTAAAGTTAAGCTGGTAATTGGAAAACTTTGTTTTTGCGGCTAGTTAATGTGGCGCTGAAGGAGTTGAGGTGTAATGTAAAGTTGGTCAGTAGTGGTTTGAGGATATGCTATAGTTTTTATTTTTGTTCTAAGGGCTTTCTTTGCTAGGTGGTTAGTGATGGAATTTTTATGAATGTATATCGATGGTGTGCTACTTTTTAAATTTATTTTATTTTATTATAATAAAGGTGATAGAGAATGTAAATAAAGATGTCGATCATAATAAGGGTCGGCAACGCGCGTGTACCTAATATCTCCGGTGTTGCAGGCGTCCATAGGCTACGGTAACTGCTTACCATCAGGCGGGCCGTATGCTTGATTGCCACCGACGTGGTATAATATTACAGATAATTATGCATGTAGCACATATAGATATAACTCCGTAATAGATAGATACAGTCTAAAGAAAAAACGTGCCTCGAAAATCAAGAAAATTTGATTCTCGTTCAGAGGGCGCTACTAGTTTTGGCCTACAGTCGTATAGATGGCGTTGACGGTTTCGTTTGTTATTTAACAATTTTAACGCATATCAGTGAAAGAACATGGGTCAAAATCATAAAAATAATTAATGCAAATAAAAAAAATCATTTATCTATATTTAAATACATTTTATCGTATTTTTATAAATCTTCATTTTTAGTTTTAAAGTGTGTCGACAGATTGCAGTGAATTTACTGGGGTTACAAAATTTACTATGACAGTACCGCTCTAGTATAAGTTACTCTATGCATGTAGTTACATGGCGCTCAAATTATCTATCTACTTTTACAAAAAAATTATGATCTTATGATTAATACAGCCTTCAGCTTTTCGGTTGGGTATGTATTATTAAGTACCTACTTCCCTACCTATACTTCTTTTGATGATATTATTTCAAGCATACTACATACATAACATACTCACCCCTATCCTTACTTATTAAAATCTTATGTAAACTACAACCATCTTACACAACACAAGATGTCTTATAGAGTATAATCTCTACTATCCCTACTACATATTTATAATAATATTGAAAATGCGAAAGAAACTCTGTCCGTCTGTCAGTTTACGCTTTAACCGCTGAACCAATTTAGGTATATATAGATAAAGTTCGAGGCCCAGGGAAGGACATATGTACATATGTACAATAGTTTATATATCAAGCATCACCATCATTCCACGCAGAGACGAAGCAGGCTGAAGTTAGATACTTATAAATCTAAATTTCGTATCTTTATACTAATCAAGATGTTGAGTTCCAACACATTTACATAATATGACCTAACCATAGTTCTTTGTTTTAAATGGTTTAACTGATATGAATACCCGCAGTAAACTATTTAAAGTCAAGTCATGATGAGTGAGCGTTTCGTATTTAAACACAATATCACACGAGATGGATCTTGAAGAGATAACCTAATAATCCCAGTTCACAGAACTCGGACTCGGACAGTAACGGACTCAGGTTTTCTCACGTTTTTTTTTTATACCACGTCGGTGGCAATCAAGTATACGGCCCGCCTGATGGTAAGCAGTTACCGTAGCCTATGGACGCCCGTAACACCAGAGAACGCGTATTACACGCGCGTTGCCGACCCTTTAAAAACCTGTACACTCCTTTTTTGAAGAACCCCATACTGTAGCCCCTCGGGAAAACCTCGTAATATTTACACGTGTCATTTCTTTTCTTAGGCAAACGCTCAAGGAGACCATCTTAGGGATGATCTCGAGACAGTCAGGATTCGAGTAAGGTCATGTATGGGGTAGGTAATAAGAACAACACGCAATGAATAAAATTAGGCGTTACTTTACGGATATATTTACGGTTTATATCCCGCCGGCCTCTAGCAAAGATACCTACATTAACCACCTTAAATCTATCGAAAAAATACAAGACTCAACTCCTAATTGTAAAATATGTGTGGCGGGAGACTACAATCTGCCTGAACTCACATGGACGGCGGGCCAAGGACAATTGATCGCTCAAACCACCTCTATTCCAAGTGAAGCCTGCCAACACTTGCTCGATACAATCAACCTATTAGACTTGCACCAATACAACATACTGACTAATCATAACATGCGAACGTTAGACTTGCTACTCTCCAATACAGATTGTAAGCTCTCCCCTCCCGATACAATCCTAAGTAATATTGACAGACACCACCCTCCATTTCAATTCAACATTAATATACAGCCTTTTGCTCCATTGCCGTCAATTGACACCCCAAAATATAATTTTTATAAAGCAAACTACTCTAACGTTATAAATGAAATAAATAAGATCGACTGGCCACATGAACTAAATTTATTGCATGCAAACGAGGCGGTTTTAAAATTTTACAATATTATCTATAAAGTAATTGATGACAATGTTCCCTTATGCAAAAAAAATAACATGGCCTACCCTAAATGGTTTTCGCATGCTCTTATAAAAACGTTAAAAAGAAAAGAAAAGGTATGGCTAAAATGGAAAACATATAAATCACTTAGGGATTATAGCGAATACTCACTGCTACGTTCACGGTGCAAGTCGCTAATATCAAACTGCTTTCACAAGTACACGGAAAATACCGAGAACGCAATGAGATCAAACATAAAATCATTTTGGGCGTATATATCCTCGTTGAAAAAAACCAAGTCGAACTACCCCCATACTATGTTCCTTGACGGTAATTCCGCAAATACCCCCAAAGACGTAACTGAGTTATTCTCAACATTCTTCAACTCCGTATTTGAGCACAAAAGCAGCTGCAGTAGACGAGATTTAGACGATTTACCATGCTCACAGTCGGCTAATATTATTTCCGATATATGTATAAGCGACATCGATATCAAACGTAAGCTCTGCCAACTAGACACTAACAAGGGACCGGGCCCGGATAAAATTAGCCCACAATTCTTAAAACATACCTCACCAGCAATAATAACGCCACTTAAAATATTATTTAATAAGTGTCTCCGGGAGGGTACTTACCCCGAATATTGGAAGATGTCGCTCGTTACTCCCATTCATAAATCTGGTTCCAAGGCCCAGGTCAATAATTACCGGCCGATATCAATTCAATCCTGTATATCAAAGATACTAGAGTCAATTATCCAAGACATAATTTATCCGCTTGTCAAAAATAATATCATACCACAACAGCACGGCTTTATGAAGAATAAGTCTACATCTACCAATTTGCTAGTATACTCTAACTACTTATTTTCTTCCATGGATAGACGTACTCAGGTAGATGCGGTATATACGGACTTTCGAAAAGCCTTCGACAAAGTGGATCACCTACTGCTACTGCGTAAGTTAGCTTTTAATGGTATTAAAGGCAATCTACTGAGATGGTTCGCTTCGTACTTAGAAAACCGTACCCAAAAAATTGTTATTAATGGTTATGAATCGCAGGCATCTCACGTAGCATCTGGGGTAATTCAAGGATCAATTTTGGGACCGCTTCTATACACTTTAGTTGTTAACGACATCGGTAATTGTTTTAGAAATTGTAACTATGCTATGTTTGCAGACGACCTGAAAATATTTAAAACAGTAAAGAACCAGTATGACTGCACTCTCATTCAGGAGGATCTCGATCGGTTCCATCACTATTGCCTAGAAAATAAACTTTACTTGGCGTATGATAAGTGCGTTCATATCACATTTACCAAAAATAAAAATATAATACTCTCGAGGTACAATATAGGAGGCGAAACGGTCCAAAGAGTTTCACAAGTAAAGGACCTTGGGGTGACATTCGATGAGAAGTTAACGCTTGACCAACATATAAACAAAATAACGTCTAAGGCTTTTCAAATGTTAGGGTTTATTCTCAGATCAGCCAAGCCCCTAAAGAAAAGCTCCTCGTACATATTACTCTATAACTCTCTAGTGCGACCTTGCCTCGAGTATGCATCAGAGGTATGGAACCCGCATTACGCTGTGTATATAGATGCTGTAGAAGCCGTTCAGAAACGCTTCCTCAGAGCCCTCCACTACAGACTCGAACATTCATTCTTATCATATACCAAGCTACTAGAAAGGTACAAGCTAAAGACGTTGGCGAGCAGACGCCACGCCCAAGATGCCACCGTCTTATATAAAATATGTACCAGTCAGTATAACTGCCCGGAGCTCCTGGAGGCTATCAGTTTCCGAGCTCCCACCTACAGGACACGAACAAAGTCCCTATTCGCGGTCCCGACGCCCGCCACTAATGCTGGGGCACGAGCCCCGCTGCGTAGAATTTGTAATAATTACAATAAACGCCTAGTCTCGGTTGACATATTTAATAATACGCGATCTAACTTCAAGCGCAAAGTCAGCTTGCTCCTATAATTTTAATTACCCATATTGTAGCTTCATTTCTTGTGTACTATTTATTTACTGTAATTTGTGTAATAATTATTTTTGTGTTTATGTAAGTTTAGCTGCTTAAGTTATGTTACGAGTAATTATCGTTATTGTTTAGTTTTAGTTATGTAGTTTTAGTTTTAGTAGGGATATCTGTTTATGTACCGATTACAACGCTGTCTTAAAATTAATGCCTGAACTCCTAGTGGGAATTGTGTTAGGATGCATGCTAAACCTATAATTTTATAATCTTATCTGTGTATTCTCACTGGCCTGTATCTGTTTTTTTCCCCAATAAAGAAAATGAAAATAAAATATCCATGTTAATTAATATCAAAATATTACTTTGCTAATCCGCGAAAAGATAATCAATCAGTGCTAACCCTGTTATACCTACTTACTTGCGTATTTTTTACATGCTGGCAATGCAATGTCCCCACCCTTCCACCGCAAAAATAAATAACGCAAATAAATATAACAAACCATCACCAAAAGAACAATACTCGACACGTGTTTCGCTATTTTGGTATTATTTAATGATTAATTAAGAAAAACACTGCTTATTATTTTCGGGGTGAAGATAAACAGTATGAGGATTCCCTAGTTTCCCTACAAGTTTTTATATTGCCCTAATGTGTATCTTACTAATTTCCGTTAATGACGATATTGCCACACGTTGTCATTGCCAATGCCATGCAGAGTTAGCTTGGTCCAACTCTACGAGTATTGGTTTCGGTCCGTCTGCACCATGTCCGCACTGTGTCCGCACCATGTCCGCACCATGTCCGCACCATGTCCGCACCGTGTCCGCACCATGTCCGCACTGTGTCCGCACCATGTCCACACCATGTCATATTACATATATATATGTATATATATCTAGTACTGCGCAAATACATGTATACCTACTGCTAGATAAGATTAAATGTGATCCGGGAGAGGTGGTGCTTCCTGCCGTCATACAGTTTTTACTAGTACGGAGGAATCGTTTCCTGCTCTTATAAACAACATGATGTAAATTAAAATTGTACTTAAAGGAAATAAATAAATTGAAATTGAATGTCCGCACCATGTTCGCACCATGTCCGCACTGTGTCCGCACCATGTCCGCACCATGTCCGCACTCAACAAGCGTTGTATTGTAACGTGTCGTGCATTTGCGTAGGGTGAAAGCCCTTATTGAGCATTCTCACCAATAAAGGTCCTAACTCTCATAACTCTCATAAAAGTACCTACGCCTACCTTTCCTACCTACCTTTCTGGGTATGGTAGTGACCTACAAGAATTAAATATAGTCCGGTGTATAATTGATAAGATTAATCTATGAAAGGGTGCATCATGAAATTCATGAATGTGTAATCTGGAAGAAAAATTATTTTTTAACTGTGGGAATCTGTCAAGTCCGTCAACGGTTTTTGAGTATCACTAGCTGTAATAATTGTCCAAATTATTTAGACATATTTAATGTTGATATGAATGACACGATAGCCACATTTTTTTAATGTTGTTTTTAATAGTATACTAATTGACTAGAGTTACTGCGTGTGCTATCAAAATCGTTGCAGACTTGTCTTGGTCTGACTAACAAGTTATTATTTAGTGGGAGAGCAAAGTTTTTGACTTCCGGTTCGAACGCCATCTTGATAGTAGCCTCGTGATTAATTCCTTTGTTTTTTGCTCATTAATATTGTTTAAGTGTAATATCGATAGCTTTATTATACAATAATCTAATGTGGTAGTGTGCAGTGAATGGAGAATTAATCTCAAAGCGTGTTTAACCACCATTTTGGAGTCAACGGCCGGTAGTCCACGTGATTCTCGTAAAATCCAGCTATCGGTTTTACGAGACAACTACAACAACCACCGAACAGCGTCGTGCTCTAAGAGCATTTATTTTGTTCCTACCCTTTTACGTGACATTGGCTACGGGCAACACCGCCCTCAAGTCCATCAAGAAAAGAAAGAGCAAAGTTTTATTAATTACCTAACTCACAAGAGTACACAAATAACTATTTTTTTTCTTAGTTCATAACAAATCATTTTATAAGTACCTACCTATCTCCAATTCCATCTTTCCAATCGTCGTTTGATATCATATTATTTGTAGGGAGAATAATTAGGTATGTCCTCTTAAGCTGTGTACGGAACCCTACGTAATGTATGAACATTGTTCTTTGACAGACACATTCCTGTCGGCTTAACTATCTCTTGCATCGACTGTAAATCACGTGTGACGTCATAGGTCACCCCGTGTCACATACGGCTATTATGATCCAACTAACGAACGTATTCTGCTTTTAGGTTAAATCGTTTTTGATGGGTAAGATAACTAACTTTTAAAAATAGGACATTTTGATCGTGTACACAATGTACCCACGTCCGTGTGTGTGTCTGCACTGGTTATAGGTCTACCAGTTATCTCAGGTGGTGGGTAAAGAAGTTGCATGGTCATTTTCTAGTAGAAGGTAGCTGAAATTTGGGACTAAATCACTATTACATTTTTCATCATCATTATCATCATGTCAGCCGATAGACGTCCACTGCTGGACATAGGCCTCCCCCAAGGCTCGCCACTCCGACCGATCCTGTGCCGCTCGCAACCACCGACACAATTCCCGCGACCTTCACCAGGTCGTCGCTCCATCTCGTTGGAGGCCTACCGGCAGTTCGTCTTCTGGTACGCGGACGCCACTCCAGAACCTTCCATTACATTTTTACTTTCTTAAAAACAAATGCGTCCTGTTGGTCATCCTAAATATCGTTGGGCAGATAGAATGGAGGCAGAAGATATGCTGACTTTTGTGTTGTACTTAGTTGAGTCCTAAGTTTATATATTTATTTAGTTGTGTTATAGGTATATATTTGTTTTTATATGAATATGTATTATATATGTATATTTTATATTCTAGATTTTAATTATTTACGTTTGTAATAATTGAATCATAATTTACTTTTTGTTTATAGTGTTCGTTTGTCTATCTTGATTTGTTTATTGTTTCATTCTCAATTGCTCAAAGGGTAACTGGAAGATATCCCTTATAGGGATAAGTTCGCTTTTGTACATTTTATATATTTTTGTTTTTTATTGTGTTTGTAATCTGTCTTGTGTACAATAAAGTGTTTACATACATACATACATCTCCGTGAGCTCTGCGTCGGCGAAAGATGGCTTGATACTCGTACCGCTCTGGATCGATCAAAGTGGTGTGCTCTTGTTTTAGAGGCCAAGACTCATTTTGGGTCATCGCGCCAGCCAAATAATTAAGTAAGTAAAATAATGGAAATCAGCTGCATGCACTTCCGCTTCAACCAGTCCATAGCTGACCATCATAATTTTTTTTTCTAACCGTCTAGACAACTAGCGACCTGCCCCGGCTTCGCACGGTTAAACAAAACCTTTACAAATTATACACTAAAATCTTCCCCAAGAATTACTCTATTGATAGGTGAAAACCGCATCAACATCCGTTGCGCAGTTTTAAAGATCTAAGCATACATAGGGACAGACAGACAGCGGAAAGCGACGTTGTTTTATACTATGTAGTGATTTTCCTTCCCGTTTCCTAAAGTTTCCTGAAATAACGTTTAATGTTAGAAAAGCTACACTTGTATGACAATAAACTCGAACACAAACGTACATCTAAAATGATTTAGATCTAAAAGTAATGCGCCTGGTACTTTTCGAAGGAATTACGGGAACCTTTGACCGGCCTCATCTGGCTGCGATAAGCCACAGCACCAGTAAGCGGCTGTGATGGATTATGATTACCTAGATAGGTCGGCTAATAGGGCTGCCACCACACAGCGGTATGAAGTTTTTAATTCAAGTGAACTCATTTCGTAAGGTTTGGCAATTATATTTATTCATTTGATAGTTTATGAACGCGTTTATTAGATTTTACTGTATTAGACAATGATGTAAAATATAACACTTTAAACTCTCGCGTTTTGTACACATATCGCGGTATTATCGCGGTAGACCCGTTCGTGTAATTTAATAATGTTTCTTAAACATTAAAAAAACCTGTACCTCATAGGTCAATTCGATCAGGTATTACCTGACATCAAAACGGTTTGATGTCAGGTGCACAATTCGAATTGGCCTGTAGATGTAGGTACGTCTTTGATGCAAAGTCAATGTGTACACGTAAAATTCCGTACTCGAGCGCTTTTTAGGGTTCCGTACCCAAAGGGTAAAAACGGGACCCTATTACTAAGACTCCGCTGTCCGTCTGTCCGTCTGTCTGTCTGTCACCAGGCTGTATCTCATAAACCGTGATAGCTAGACAGTTGAAATTTTCACAGATGATGTATTTCTGTTGCCGCTATAACAACAAATACTAAAAAGTACGGAACCCTCGGCGGGCGAGTCCGACTCGCACTTGGCCGGTGTTTTTTCAAACTACCTATTATAGTACTTACATGATTGTTAACTTCATCGACAAAGCAGCGATGGCTTTTATCATCAGATTCAGCTTTTAGCAGACAAAAGCTCTTAAACGCTCTGTTTCTTAAGGTCAAAAAAACGTACGCTCGTGGACGGCATTTCTCGCAGATGGATTTGTCTTCAGTAAAGAATTAAGAAGGGATTTTTTTCATCTTAATATTAAAATTGCGTATAATCGCTTTAAAAACTCTATATTTAGATTTAGCATTACCCTTTTTTTGAGGGCCAAAGTACGAGTACCATATATGTATGTATTTCATATGAAGCTAAAATAAATTTCTCGTGATGGCATGACGCAACCCTAGCGGTACCGACAGCGACGCGCGCGCGTCTTGACTTGAAGCGTTATGTGACAATTTGATATATTCTCCTTAATATATTACCGCCATTGTTACACTCGATATACGTAATATAAAATATATCGCCCGTGCCTTGAAATATCGCCATAATTACACCGTTTTAATATACCTGTGTCGATCTATTGATATTTTCTCTACCATTAGTTGATACTTGAGAGCCATTCTTCATAGCAAGGATCAAGCTTTGACGGTTTAGTTTATTTGTGAAATCTTTATCCATAAATTACACGTATTATTAGATTAGAAGGTAGAGAGTTAACATTATGAAAGGGTGATTAGTCCATACAAATGCAAAGAATAGTCTGTGAAAAATGACTATAGATGTAGTGAGACTAAAATCGGGTCAATCACACCCGTGAACCGAATTGCTGCTTATAACTATTTTATACTACAAACAATACTAAACTACTAGAGTCTGCGCCGAAAGAGAAGTCATAGAATGTATCGGTTCCCTTATATGTATTCCACATCTCTTGTCTTTCCACACACACTAATATGAAGAAATGCTTAGATATTTTGTCGCGTTCTTATGTCTTTGCGCTTTGCGATGTTCTATGAATTATTCGCGTTAACAGATGTGATGGTACATTCACACGGATATTAAAATTTAAATCAAACTCATAGAAAACGAACCCGATCCACAATAAGACTAGACAACTATTGGTGCACACCCCGATGCGCACGTCTTTTGTGGTGTTGTCTGTCGGCGGAGCGTGAAAACACGTCCAGAGAATATTCTAATGTGGCATTGAAAGGGTTTTCTGAGGGAATATGATATTTTGATAATCTGTTTTGGGAATGTTTTATCTATTGTTGTATTGCTTAACTGGTTTCATATCACAACTGAATTATTTATAATAATAGACATGAAATGAAAATGAATTTGATGAGATCATTATCTACTGTGAAATTGATAAAAGCTAAGGTATTCTATTTTATACGGGTGGCAATTGGATAGTAGCTGAATTTAAGAATGATGGTGGATTAGTGGAAGAACATAACGTAAAGAAACTAAAATTCTATGTCAAATTTATCAAACTACTTCTCACAGGTTAAAAACTTTAAATCCGTAAAGGCCATTACGTCAAATAAATAATATAATACAGAGTGAGCAACTTAAATGGCACAGTCGAGGCACATAGGAAACTAAAGATAATGTTGATTTTAGTAATTACGAAGAAAAACTGCCTCAAGGATTAAAACTTATAGCACAATATTCGCAATTACCTATACAATTTCTTTGATCAGTGTCATCATGTTTTTTTCCTTAGACTGTATCCATCTATTACGGAGTTATATTTATCTTGGTGTCATTTAATATTTGTACCTAGATCTGCCGTCAAACAACCAATTGCAAAACCTTGTTATACCTACTACCGACGAAATCCGAAGCTCCTAATAAAAATCTTGTACAAACACGTATCAAATTATACAAATGTTTATCAAACCTCAACCATCGAGTGTAATCAAAGGGCTCACATGTCGATATCTCAAGCCAAACAGAATGAACATAGTACGTACTTCATAAACAGTAATCGTGTTTAATCGGAAATTAATAGCTCCATCAAATATTGAGCGAGCTAATCGGCCTGTAGTATCGTTTGTCAATAAATACCGGTAATACCGGGCTATAGGTGCCCTTTTGCAAATCATTGAGAGCAGAAGAGGGAAGATGGTTGGGCACCTGTTACGACACGACGAATTCATAAAAAATATTGTGGAAGGGAAAGTAGAAGGAAGGCGGAAGAGAGGGAGACCAAGAAGAACATACTTACATGGACCAACTAAAGGAAAAGATAAACGTCGTGACGTATCAGGCGGTCAAATGAAAGGCTCAGGAAAGAGATACATGGAAATTGCTCCACCGACAAGAGCTAGGCTCTTAAATAAATGATGATGATGAGGTGCCCTTTTAAATCGTGATAATATATTAAGTAGTTTCCATTGGGAAAGAAATCGCAATTGCGAATGATGCTTTATATTATAATAATGTTCTCAACCTCGTGCAATCGCTAAAATGATGGACTTTCTGAAATTGGGTAAACTCAAGAAAGTGGAAAGTGTGTGTGATCGACTAGCTGTAATTATAATGTAACTGTCAAGACGCGAATGGGCCATACACATTTTATAGCAAACTCGATGGGAATCTAAAGCTAATTTTCACGCGGCAACTTTACAGGCGGGATAAATAAATTTTTTCAGTACTTGAGACTCAAATAAGAAAAACGGGATATTTATGTAACAAAATCGTTAACTTTTTTGTATTGTCCACATAACTGACCTTTTTTTACAAGGTGATTGGAGTTTTCGCGTCTTTTCTATAGACATCGCAAAATTAGCAAATTTTTACGCGGCACCTTTCCAGGCAGAATAAATTCTTTCAGTACTTGAGACTCAAATAAGAAAAACGGGATATTTATGTACAAGAGTCGGTTCCGATCCCGCCTCCAACTTCCAAGGTAACTTTTCTCTAAAGTTTTATATGGTGCTTTTCATCATATTTAAGAAAAAATATTTGATTTGTTTAAAATTAAACAAAAATGCACCCAAATAAGCTCAGTTAGATACCTTACCTAATAGACAAACTAGTGTATACTTGTTGTTGGGCTCTAATCTAATATATTATTGTGCGTGTGTGTGTGTGTGTGTGAGTGTGTGTATTGACAGTGAAACCTCTAAATCGAACAAAAGCGCCTAATATAATAATATTAGTCATTACAATGTGAATGCTATCGACCATCTTCGGACGTAGACGTGTATTCACGTCACATTCCGCCCTTTGTCACTCAAATTATAGATTAATCTGTGCTAGGGATGCGCGCGCGCACCGCATACTCATTCTCGTTATCCTCGCAGTATGTTATGTTATGTTACATCAATGTGCTTACCTAAAATTTTCTTTGTGTAAGATTATGTTTGTGTCAAATATCCTTACTTGATTAGACATAAAATAAAATATGTAGGTATGTCATATTTTTACATATCCAAATTCATGTTTATTAAAATTATATTTTTGTTACTTATATAATTGTTGGTCGTATAATTAAATAGTATACCTATTTTGTTTCTTTTTTCTAACAAAAAAACGGAAAGATCTAACGGAATTTCTAAAGGCGAAATTATGGTTTCTTTTCTTCTCGAAGATCGTAACTTTCCGTTTTCAAAAGTAAACAATTTATCATCATACAAAAAACTCATCCCGAAATAAAATGTGCATTTTCACATACAAGTATGTCATGCGCAACACGCATTGACAAAATTAAAAGCAAAATAGTCATTACATAAAAAAAAAGTTTTCAAATCAAAAATTTCCATGAAATTTTATACATGTTTCCGAGAACAGTTCCACCTTTTAGAAAAGTTTCCGCAACTTGCACGTATATAGACAGTTTATGACTTAGCCTCGGTCTACTTATAAACCCTATCTTAAGGGTCAAAAGACCAATCTATCCCACCCCTAGTTGAGATAGATCAGTGACCTCATCCCCAAATTGACTATATTCAAGGCTTTATTGAACATAAAATGGGTCCTTTTTGATGCAAATATCCGTAAACAAAGGAGACGTGGAGGAACGTGGAATATTGAATACCCGCGACATCTGGGCTTGCTTGTAGTATAATGGGTTTTTTACTACTGGGGCTTGAGATGGGTTTGAAGGTCTGTTGACCTTTTAGAAAAGGAAGCTGTTATGAGAATATCATATGCAGTCGAGAAGAATACAGGCAAGTATCTTACTTATAACGACGCAGCGCGCAGCGCTGACGAGGTGGTCTAATATCTATAAAAGGGGGTTTCGTTTTTAGATAAAAGGAACAAAAGATTCCCTTTTTATAAGAATACCGAGCAATAGCAGTCGAGTATTTTCCGAGTTTTTCTAAAAATGACATGAATTTTTGAATGAATAAATGAATTTTATTTGCGGAATATGGGTTACATAGGGTTGGTATAAATAAATATAGTATTCATAAGTTCTCCATATTCTACATAGACAAGCATGCAAAAAATTATCTGTATTTTTGGTGGATTGTTAATGAATTAAAGATCCAACAAGATACAGAGACTTAGCCTATTTACAAGTCTTATCCAACAACATGGATACTATTATTATGTACATTTAACATGAAAAAACTTATCTATAGAATACACATTTAGATCACATAACCAGGCATACAAGCTCCTTATGAACTGATTAAGAGGTAGATTTTTTATATTTCTTGGAACCTTATTTTATTTGAAGAAAGAAGTCCTAAAAACGCTTTAACCAAGAGGTTCTCTAGGATCACCTACGTGTTCACTGGTCATTTTCTGCTTTCTTTCTCGCTTCAACGAGTTTTTCTCAGTGTGTCAAAAACGACCAAACCGGTAAAGAATGTTAACATGCAAGAACAAAACCAGATCAGTATCATGTGGAACCACCAACAACAGTAATGTGTCTGATCCGATCCAACTCGATCAGTCACAATCAGCCAATGATCAGCCGCGCAGGTTCTCACGACCTGCGCCCGCGCAGCTGCCGGACTGTCGAGCAAACCGGACACTTACAACGTCTTACAACTTCACTACAGTCTCTACTTATTATGTTGCAGTTATGCAACGCCTTTATTAAAAACAATATTGCAGGAACATAAGGTCCACCGATCGTCAAAGAGAAAAAAGTGTTGAAGTGTTGTGTTCTAAGCTAGGATTTATAGTTAGCTGCTGTTACCCATCATAATTTAGAAGAATTTCAGGTCCAAAGTTTAATTTACCATAGTTTCGTAGTACCGAAAGTTAGTTTAGGGTCACAAATCTACCTAACGCAAATTAACCTAACACCTTTTCTTAGTCGCAGAATTTATTGGTTTTGGAAAAAAAAGTTGAATAATTTCCCATTAAGAAGCGCCCTTGTGAAATTATTAATCATTTATTTACTTTTTTAACGCATTATTCACATGTAAATTGGTTTTATGAATAAAATGATTATGATTATTATGATTATGATTATGATCGTATCGCACTAATAGGTATATTCGATAATTCGAATCTATTACAAAACACTAAACTAATTTGGTAAGAATGTGAAAACCGGGCTGATACTTCTACAAAATGGCGAAGGTTCCATTTTAACTGCGGAATAGGAAACCCTTTTTTACAGGAAATCCTTACGCAGATTCAAGAATAAAGACGAGTAATTTTCTATCCTTTCTAACCTTTGTTTCAATGGGGTTGGCAACTGTCAAAGGTTTGTAAAGATAGCGCCAGCCTATGCTGGCTATGTTTTACCCGTCAAAACCATAAAGTTCCAAAAAAACAATATGTTGACACAATTCGTAAGATTGTCAGGTAAAACCTACTCTGGCGCTATTTGTAGAATACTTTGACCAGCCAACCCCATTGTATAATTCCAAGTGCATCTATTCTAAGATCGACCACTGCATGACTAACGCCATCTACAATTCACCTGTTGAACTACTATCTCTACGACCCTTTTGCTCCATAGCACAAAGGTGCGCGAGCGCCATGCTACCAGACCGGTGTGCGGTCAGAGCGAGACGACGCTATGTCGACGCGGTGTGTTAGAGCGGGACGGGCGCGTCGCGTGACTGGTTAGCATTGCAAGGTCGTTGGGAGAGGTGAGTGACACGAATGCGCAAACGCATTGGTCGGGTGCGCGCCGACCGTATGGGGTCGCGCGGCGACGACATGAAGCGGTATGAAATAAGTAGAAAGACAGTGTCAAACCAGAACTATCTGTCGACAAACTTTAAAACTAAAAATGAAGATTTATAAAAATACGATAAAATGTATTTAAATATGGATAAATGATTTTTTTTATTTGCATTAATTATTTTTATGATTTTGACCCATGTTCTTTTACTGATATGCGTTTAAACTGTTAAATAACAAACGAAACCGTCAACGCCATCTATACGACAGTAAGCCAAAGCTAGTAGCGCCCTCTGAACGAGAATCAAATTTTCTTGATTTTCGAGGCACGTTTTTTCCTTGGACTGTATCCATCTATCTTTGCTTGCTTATCAGCAAATGTTTTATCCAATCGCGATAACTTACAATAAACGCAGATATATATCCATGATATCATATCCGTGCAAGAGCATAGCATGGTGCTTGACAGTCGGTTGTGATGTTATATCCAATTTCTACCTCAGCGAGTGTGCGCCCACTGTTGGGCATACGCCCCTCCAAATCTCCTCTAAGCAGCCCGATTTGCTGCTTCTCTCCTCCAGAGTGGGCCCGCAATCATTTTAATGTCATCCTCCCATCTTGTTGGAGGTCTGTGAAATGGTCTTTTTGAGCGCGGCCTCCACGCTAGGACACGCTAGGACACATTCAATTTAGGGACGTAAAAGCGTCAAATAAAGAGTTCAGATCACAAAGATACTCTAATTTAGAGAAAGATATAAAGATAAAAATTGTACGGTGCGTTGCGTCACTTGCGTCACACGATCGCTGAATGACTTTAGTATAGTTCAACCATGTGACACAATCCGTATTTTTTTATACGGAATATGTATTTTATGTCAATAGAACTACGTTTCATTGGGAATCTAGACATTTTACGCAAAAATAAGAAACTAAATTTCAAAGTTCTAAATTTTTATTCTATGCGTAATTTTGTTCTTTAAAATTCTGAAAACCAATCACAGTACGTACCTATTACCAATGCTTAGTGTGGTGCTAGGTTGAACTGTCTAAATTTGACCCCAAATATGTGTTTATTTCTTTTTTATTTAATAAACCTACACACAAAATCAAAATCACAAATTATACACTATACATACATATATAATTTTTTAGCAATAAATAATATCAATACATCTATATAGATGCTTCTGTATCTATAATAATATCATTCAGATTCCAGAACCTAAACCATACGATCGATGTCGACGCGGCAAACGCAGCGACCTATGCGGTCGGTGCGCACCCGACAGCTCGCGTGCCAAATCCCCATGTTTAGGTTAACTAATCCAGTAATATTGATTATTAATTGATGACCAATTAATAATTGCTTAATGGCTTCACGAGCAATAATCGCCTAGATTTGTTTTCGTTGCTCCTTTGTTTTATCCGGCTCGAAGGACCAAAGTAAGGAAACAAACTTATACGTGCGGTTAATCGTGGCGCTACTGTAGAATAATGGGGAGGAGTTAGTACGGAATGAGGTTAGTTCAGAGTTTTGACAGCTGCAGAGGTAAGTTGGTGTTGTGTAATTGCGTGTGAAATCGTTAGCCCGTTTGAGAATTTACTGTAGTTGTCCGTAAAATTCTGTTGCTGTTGCTAGGTACAAGTTTTTAAATGTTTAAATATATACATAAAATACTACAAACCCACAAAAAATACCAAAGTACATGTAGGCATGTAGATATGAAATGTTATGCAGATAGCCTTTATGATATTATTATTAAATTATTAAGCTATAAGAAAATTAAAATTATTGCCCCACTGCATATTACCGTCACGCCATCTTACGAACAGTATTGACATGAATCGGTTATATTGAATCTTTCAATGTAGATGGCGCTATAATACAATAATTTTTATTTTCTAAAAAAGGTTGTATAAAATGTTATTTTCCAAAACTTCGACTAAGACAATTTGTGATTTGCTGTATTTCTTTTTGACCCGTAACGTGTAATTATTTTGATTTAAATACAATAAATAATCATTGACATTTGAGAACCAAAATTGACTATAAAGATTTTACCGTAGCCTATGGACGCCTGCAACACCGGAAATATTACACGCGCGTTGCCGACCCTTTAAAAACCTGTACACTCCTTTTTTGAAGAACCCCATACTGTAGCCCCTCGGGAAAACCTCGGCAGGGAGCTCATTCCACAGCCGAAGCGTACGCGGGAGGAAATTCCTCTTAAACCGCACAGTACGCGACTATTTAGGTGCTAGGGTGTGAGGATGAACGCCCTGCCGATGGCGAGCGGTGCGGTGATAGAAAGCGGCCGTTGGCATCATGTCAAACAATTCTTCAGAGCACAGCCCGTTGTACAAGCGGTAGAACACGCATAAGGAGGCGAAGTCTTTCGTTAGACTTAAAGGTTCAATACCGCTTGTGAGTTTGGGATCGTCGACGATTCGTACAGCGCGCCTTTGGACTGAGTCGAAGGGTCCAAGCTGGCATCCAGGTGCTCCTGCCCAAAGGTGACAGCAGTACTCCATATGGGGATCATCGAATAAAGAATATCTCTTAGAACATTTTATTTGCATACATTTAAATAATATAAGAACTTAAAATAATGTACGTCGGCAGGAGCTTGCTGGAAGAAGGCCATCTAGTGACGTTTTATCTTCAATAAATAACGCATCAACAAATTCGAAGATATTACCGAATCACAACCTAAGACGTGAAACGCCAGTTATAAAAAGAGAGACCTAAGCCCTCTTACATGACGCGACGAGACATTCAACGCGGCTGGATAACTTTATTGTCACATAGAGTAATATTTCAACAGTGACCTGAAGAAAGCCTAAGTAAATGACTCGACGACCCAGAACCGACGTGTCTGGCGAACAGGGACGAGGAGAGCCGACCCCAAGTGAAATGGGATAAAGCTATAGAGAGAGAGAGAGCAGTAGAGGGATTCAGGCACGAAAAACAACGTCCATTATAATGCACAACAACTCGCTGTAATCAATGGGCCGATTGCATTAAGCCAAATAATCCAGTGATTGTATCAATCATTGCACTAACATCGACAATCTTATTAGCTGACCATCAGTGGACCCTTTGTCTTTACATTAAGTTTTACAATGAATCAGCCAACTGCGCCAATGATAAATGTGGTCGTAAAAGCCGATGACACCGCCTCCATCATCTGAGAGCGGCAGCTCGGAAACGTTGCATTATTCAGGGGATTTAGATTTGAGATTCCGCCGGTTCGCACGCCAGCCGGCAAAAAGCGCGCGTGCTGTACTCTGTCTCTGGTGGAATACCGTTTGTTACTCACAATATGTTACCGTCAATAAAAATTTCTACAGCTACAGAATAATATTCCACCATGCGTAGCGGAGCTTGAAAGAGCTAAAAAACCTATCCCTGGGACCCTGTTTCTATACCTATGTCTCGGCTACTCTGAAGTGAACTCTCGAAGGTTTCTTCTAGGGGGCTGTTTATGGACCGAGTTTATAGACATATTGCATCAAAACTGTGTTGAAAGTTAAATTTTTAGTGCTCCGTACAAAACCGTGTTAACGCAGCACTTGTGAGAACGTTCGATACGTTTTTCTCAAAGACCGTTTGACGCAGATTAATATTTTGATTATTTATAGCAATTACTAGCATAGTAAATAAGTCAAATCTGCTTATTTTAGGGGGAAATATGTGCCATTTTCAACCAAAAGGGTACTTATTGTCGCTTGTCAGTAAGGCGCTATTTCCATATAACTTCAATTAGAAATCAACCTTATCGACAAGCGACAATGTGGTACCTTTTGGATGAAAACGTCACATATAGCGGGTTGAGAGGTGTAAGCTGAATTTATTTAACACATTAATACATTAACAGTAATGTCTAAATATAATAGAAAACTGTCATGACAGTTACACTTTCTGAGAACTTTTAGTCTGTGAAATAAAGCTTCATGTTTATTTTATTTCCTTCTTTATCTTCACACTTGAACAGTTACAATCATTAAACAGTGTTTACGTAACTTAAACAACGCCAACTGTTTGTTTACTGCCAGTAAAGCGAGTGGTACTGAGAGTGGTGGTTTTGGAGGCGTTTATCCTTTTTTAGACATAGTCAAAAATTCACTCAATGAACCACTCCACGAATGTACAAAACGAGCTACAATTACATGAGAATGGCGACGGATTGTAAAGCTTGCCACCGGCCATGATATGACGATTACGACCGCTCTGACAAGAGTGTGACAAAGAAGCAGAAGACATTTATTTTATCATATGGTTGGATGGGTACTTTCCACGAGTTTGCCGCTGAGAGGGGCGTGGAAACAACATATACCTTTCTCTGTCCTTCTCCGAAGTGCCCTGAGAAAGCGTAGATGGAATTACCCCTTTACGAGCAATAAAGCTACTGGTACCGAGGGGGTGGTTTTGTACGGTTATTATTTTTGTGAAGCACGCCATCTCGCGGCAGCTGGCGGCACCGCAAGGGCGTCGGGCGACCACCCGCGCGGGCGCCGGGAACCGGGAATCAAGGAACTGTTGTCATTAGGTATGCAATGTTTGTAACATTCAAAATATATGGCGGACACACGCTACGCTACGCTTATTAAACTGGAAAAGTATTCCGGGGCCGTAGATGGCGTAAATGCGTTTTCCAGTATTCCAGAAGAGATATACGAGATCTATCCATTTCGCGTCAAAAACGATCTGTAATGTAATAGATTGATTGTAGTGATCAGATTGTTCTACACATCTTTTTGTATGTATGTATGTAAGCTTATCACTAAATAAATGATTTATGATTTATATGTAGAGCCAATTTCTTTTTGTTATGTTATTAGAGAATGACTTTTGACGCGTAGTCTGATATGTTACTTTGAGGCTGACTGTATATCGTACAGTAACCTGCAATAATATCTGCCCTTTGAAGGCTGCAACAATATGTGACACGCTCTTACTCATCCATATTTCTATACTAATATTATAAATGCGAAAGTCTGTCTGTCTGTCTGTCTGTCTTTCTGTGTGTTCCCTCTTTACGCTTAAACCGCTGAATCGATTTAAATTAAATTTGGCATAGAGATAGGTTGAGTCCCTGAGAAGGACATAGGATAGTTTTTATCCCGAAAATCATCCCTTAAGAAAATAAAAAGCGGGGTGGAATTGAGATAATTAATGAAGTGCCTGCTAATTTGTGTGCATAATATGCTCAAATTGAATTATTGCTATGAGAATTTTTACTTTAGCTGCTGTTACTAAGTCCACGCAGACGAAGTCGCGGGCAAAAGCTAGTGGCTCTATAAATAAGATTGTGTCAGATATTTTTGCGGCCTTCCTTGTGTAATTATTCCTCTTTATGTAATTATTCAGTGATTGGTAAACTTCACTTACCTTAGCGTAGTCGACGGGGGAGGCATTCACGGGGCACGTGAACAGACCCTCACTGAAACAAACAAATATTACACTTATTAATCGTTGCCCTGTAGTTACATAAATTTGTAAAAAATCAAAAATATAAATAAAATAAGAAACAAGTAAGTTAAATTCGTACGGATCCATCGGTGGGCGAGTCCGACTCGTACTTGTCCGGTTTTTCAACATGCGATCAATGCGATCGGACTAAAAATTCAGCAATTTGAAATGGCGTTCAATTTTAGCAAAAGTTATTGACGTTTCATAAAATCATGGGACCGAAAAAAAAATCTCCGAATCAATTTCCTTAATGATAAAGTCATTTCATTTCTCTTATGCAAATTATTTATAATACGTATAAATTTTCTATAATTATTTTTAATTGTATTTCTACTAGTATGTATACACAGATAGTTGTGCATTACATCCTCTAGCGGAGTGAGTAAGTATCAATAGACGTGGACAATTAAATAGCAATAATGCATGGATCTCGGTGGTGGTCGTTATCGCACGCGCAGCCGCTTGACGCACCTGACGGCGTATTAATTGATGCTAGATGCCCAGTAGATGGTACAGACGAAGACACAAATATTAATAGGCTCGATTCGCCATTTTTAGAGTTCCGTACACAAAGGGTAAAACGGGACCCTATTACTAAGACTCCGCTGTCTGTCTGTCTATCTGTCTGTCCGTCTGTCACCAGGCTGTATCTCATGAACCGTGATAGTTAGACAGTTGAAATTTTCACAGATGATGTATTTCTGTTGCCGCTATCCGAATACTAAAAAACAGAATAAAATAAATATTACATAACATACAACAAACGTGATTTTTTTGTCGTTTTTATAGATAATGGTACGGAACTCTTCGTGCGCGAGTCCGACTCGCACTTGGCCGGATTTTAAAAACTGAATCGACAAACTAAATTTATATAGTTATGGAACCTTCTCACAAGGTTTCACAATAATTTACAAATTGTTTTGATAGCATTAGGGTACTCTAACCCAAATTCGTCCTGTTTATGTATTGGATGGAATCTTTCGGACTTTGTTGGCCTTTGAACCATAATAAAGCCTTTTAGGCTGCCGTTCCACTGAGGCCAATGATCGGAGTAATAATGAGAGAAAACGTGCGGGAATCAACCAATAGCATTTGCACAGATTATATAATACTATGCATTTGGTTGTACCTAGTTGTAATCGAGTGAATTGGAGACGAGATGTGATAGGCAGCCTAATATGGCAAAATAAATATATTTCCCACAATGATTTTGAATAGGCTAGATGACAAATTTTCGATCAGGTTTATTTTTAGGATCAGATGTCTATATGGGACCCATTGCATTAAAGCAATACAAAGTCAGAAATGATAGTCAAAGCCGTAGTCGTACTTCACTCGCGAAACGCTCCTAAAAAAAGGATAAGTGAACGTGACGTCAAGTTCACTGAGAGCCCATTTTGAATGTATGGACAAAATAAGAAAATTGCGTTTTTGTCGGTGAAATATTGCGTTTATGTATATAGTTCTTGTACAATATTTTTTTGGACAAAATGTAAGAAATCGAATGGTACCCTTACTTTTTTCCTTTTTGAAAGTCGAAAAATTACTTAAATTTTGAAACTTTTAAGACTGTATTTCTGTATTATTTCCATATATTTCTTTAATATCTACATTATTGTGATAAATTGCTCATTTTCTATCTATGTTACTAGATTTTGTTATAAAATTCAACATGTGTTATCATCCCCTATCGTACCTATTTCAAAGTCATAGAGTTCGATTTAACGTAATTTCTGACACCTTTACGCCCGTTAAAGGGTTAATTATATAGCTGCTAGAAAATAAACAATGACGCCGTTTACCCTGACTTAGGCACGGTTTAGGCTATGAAGTAAAGTTAGCTTCTGTACTGTATGACAAACAGACATATTGAAGCTATGCTGCTGCTCAGATACACCCTTTGCTCACTAAGAACGTAAACAATACATCATAAAATGTTGCGTAGGCACCAGTAACTTGACGGCTGTTGCTCATACAGTTTACTAGGTAAAGTGGCTACTGTGTTTACGTAGGGTTTTAAGGTTTTGTTAATAATCCTAAATAGGGTATTTGACTGTTTTTAAAATAAATTATTTTACACCATGCATAAAATAAAGCACCAGAAGATTAGAGTTTTGAATGATTCACGGTTAGTTTCACTAGACTTATATTGACCGGGATATAGACCGTGATTACCTTTTGTATTATTTGTGAGCTCCCGATATTTACAAAAATTTTAATCGTGAAGATGGGTTTAAACTGTCAAATGTGTGGAATCCTGTGATTTGTTTGTGTAAAAAACCAGTGATATCCGAATCAAACACGCGTAGTGACACCGTGAGTGTAGTGTGTTTGGACAGACCAACGAGTGTGAACGCGACCGGACCAACAAGTGTGAATGCGACCGTTGGTAACGTTGAAAGTGAACGCAGCCGACGCGCAAGAATGAGGGTAGACAGAGCGCTGTCTACACAACTTTGACACCCACCCGCTATCTTCAGTCACCCGTGAACATGATGCATGTAACTGCGTCGAAATATCGGGAGCTCACAAATAATACAAAAGGTAATCACGGTCTATATCCCGGTCAATATAAGTCACCAGAAGATTAATAGAGAAACCTAGACAGCAGTTATTTTTAGACACAATTTACAAGATACAAGACATTTATTGGTAAAAGTTAATGTCAATTTAAAAGCCCGTATAAAACTATAGAGTAGGGTAATTTGATTGTGACGTCATTTATTTCGTTTTGACATTTCGAAAAAAAACTGATTTGACTAGTATGTGGTACAGTATGAATAAACAGTATGACTGCTTGTTAACTGTCAAGCCAAGATGTCATTTTGACCGAGCGAGCACATGCAAGGCGCGAGCAAAGGGTTTCCGTTTCAGCTGGGGAATAACTGATTTCGTGTTACTATTCGCAGCTGTACGGCTGTTCTCTTTTCTTAACCTATTCTCGCGAAATTTTGTGAGCAGTTTCTATCTCTCAGGCCAATTCGAACAATGATCTAGATATCAACTAGATATGAAACAGAAACGATAACAAGATATTTAAGAAAGTCCTGTCAAATTTGACATTTCCGCGATTCCGAATGTCCTCATGAACGATCTCTTTAAGATCTGCTTAAGATATTACTTAGACATCCAATGGATATCTAATGGATATCCCAAAACGTCACAATAATTGTAGCGTGAAATGACAATTGGTTTCTCGAATCGAATTGCAAAAGATAACTAGTTGAGAACTAAACTATAACGTATCTATTAGATCTCGTATTGTTCTCATATCTAGTAATTATCACGTTGTTCGAATTGACCGGACTATTATAGAGATAGTAATCTCTATTATAATAATAGATAAATGTATTTTTATTGCTAATACATTTTTGGAAAGTTTTCAAAATAGCGGAGCCGTACATTCAATACTCCGTTTTAAATTATACACGACTATGAGTTACGCTTATTAAACTTGGGCGCTTTAGTAGCCGACTGTACCATTAATGAGTAGTAGATAACAATTACATCGGACGCAACACGCAGACAGATGGACGGGTTCCGGCATCCGCGCGTGCGCCTAGCTAGACTGTAGAGGCGAATACCCGTCGAGGTATACGGACTTTAAATATGCGTACGTATGATGATTGATGAATGACGTTACATACATCATCATCATCTTCCTGGTGTTGTACCGGCCTTTTGCAATGGCTCATGGTCAAGGAAACCTGATGTCCGCTTGGGAACGAATAACAAGAATTAGCGTAGGCACTCAATCTTGCGAAAGCGACTGTCTATCGACCTTCCACCCAAAGGCATTCCATACTAGGCTTTATTGAATTGAAAATAATGGCAGGCAATCTAAATTGCTGCCTATACTAAGCTTCGTCTAAAAGGGCCCACTGATTACCAGTCCGCCGGACGATATCGGCCTGTCAGTTGTTCGGAAATGTCCCATTTTTGTTCTAACTGACAGGTTGATATCGTCCGGCGGGACTGATAATCTGTGAGTCTATTACTATATTATATCGTGCAAAAAACCAATAATGTAAGTAATAAAGTAATATTAAATATATTAATAACGGGTAACTCATTAAGTCCGTCACCGTCGACGCAAGCTCCTGATGACGCTCCTCGGTACGGAGTGAAACATGTCGAGCGTTTTCGACTTAAAACACGTGAGTGACCCGTTATTAATATATTTAATATGTCTGTGTCTCACGGAAGTTTTGTTAATAAAGTTATAATTGAATTGTTCTTAGTTATAAAATAAATAATAGTTACTTCAATTACAGAAATTCATATTAATATTGCTTTAATGAAGAATGTTGCCGCTCTGACAAAACGCGTGGATATGCGCGCTATGCCAATAGAAGATGGATGGCATTTGTGAAAGACGGACGAACAAAATGTTTACTATTCGTCTTTTTATCCGCCCGCCGCTGAAAGGAGGTTAATGTATGTGAATATCTTGAATGCTTTGGACTTTAATTGGCACATTAACATATCCATCATGAAGAGATTTGGCAAGTCTAATACCAGGGATACAGATCTACTGAAGACCTAAACTGCAGACGGTGCAGACCACAATTTACATATTGACAGTTATAATTTCATTGCAATAACTATCATTTTGCGTAAGAATGGTCAGTTTTTACAACTATGACGGCTGCAGGGCAAAACCAGATGATCAGGATATCGCAATTTACATGATCAGTTTAAATCTTCTTCTCGTGTCGATGGTTTCAGACTTTCAGACTGTGCGGGACCAAAAGGCAGCGACATTTATCGCCCTGTCCGTCGCATCACGGAGATCCTGTTCAGAGCAGGAATGCGGGCACGCCGGGCAAGATAGCATGTGTTCCATTGTTTGGGGAGTCGTCCCACATGGACATTGTTCTCCTTGCTACGACCGACCTGGGAACGCAGTCTGTTTAAGGCTTTCCAGATCGGCCACGGCTGCTTGTGCCCAGCGGGAAGCGCTTCAGCGGGGCGGACGTAGTCGTCAGGAGGGGCGCGGGTACTCTTCCATTGGGCGAGTCGATTCTGGGACGGTGGAATCCGGATCGCTGCAGTATACCGCATAAAGCTCCTACGACTCTTTAGACGAGATGGTGGTAGCTTGTGGCCGTGAAGAGGATGCCTAGGGTCTTGTTCCTGCTTCAATTTTTCAATCAGTTTAAATTAAATACGATAAGGCAAACGCTTGCGGCCTGCTAAGACGAAAGCTTCTAAAACGGAGATTGTGCGTTCGAACCCCGGCTCCTACAAATGCGTTTCTTGACATTTTTATACGAAATATTATTTGATATTTAAGTCTATTTTCTCTTCGATGAAGGAAAGATTCGTAAGGAAACCGAGCTAATACCAATTGTTTCTAATAGCCTAGCCTCTGGGTTGGAAGGCTAGATGGCAGTAGCTTTAATAAAAACCCATTAGTTTACCAAAAAGCGAATCCCGAAGTTTCGGATTCAACTGGGAAAACGCTAAGATGCGAAGATTACGGTAGGCCAAGCGAACCGTATAGAAAACTATAATCTTAATCTTCTTTGGACTCGATAATTGAAAAAACACAATCTTCTTCATTCCAGTCGATAATAATGTAAAACTCTGTCACCAAATCTATCATTAAACCTCAATAAATCAGCGTCCACGATCCACTGCGTCGATTATACTGGTTATTAAACAAAACTGTTCCGGTAACGTTCGAGATGCGCAAAAACGCCCCCCAACCATCCACACACGCATCCAGTGTTAGTATCCATGGTACTCTCATGAGACAAGACAAACCAGTATTGTATGAACTCCCATTGTACATGATTGTTACTGGTCTTAAGATCAATGAATATTGGTTTTGGAATAAGGCTTAAGCAATGAGAAGAATACTTTATTTTCTTCGCATTGTCGACTAATTACGAATGATTGAGAAAAAATCTCCTTGCTTTATACCCACATTGTATTTATGAGTTTTCCACTCGCCAATCGACATATAACCTAACGGTGTTAACTTAAAGTCTATTTTAGATTGTGGATGGGATGTTAGACTGGGTATAGACTAGCGTAAGGACAGGAATAGCCAATAAGAGATTATGTTGTTGGTAATTACCCATGATAATGCGCGTGCGCTGGTTTCTAATCAAACGACAAAGACTAATTGCCGAGCCGCATAATTTAGTGGTGGTTTTTATAATCGAGCAGTTAATCATAGTGCGTTGATTATTTAATTATGTTCGTCGCCGTGTGGAACTAAAAGTACCTATATAAACATGCGTAAATTAATAATTCTTTAATTCAATTGATTTAGATTAAAACAAAAAGTAAGTATACGTTTAGCATAATAATTAAATACCGTTCGTTTTTAAATAATAATAACCCTCTGAAATGAAGGATTTAAACAGTTGAAACGCATTGATATTGTGTTTAAACAAATATTTATTTGCCCCGGAGTTATGGTTTGCTATGTAATTATGTATTGTATTCAAAGTCAGTCAAAATATTCTTTATTCAAATAGGCCTAGTAACAAGCACTTTTATAATCCAAGTACCTGGTTAAGTGAATCGTCGCCTATCACCGATAGTACAAGCTTTGATCAGGTCGTGTCTCCGACGTCATCCAACACAAAATAGTCTTATAGGAATTGCAATATATTCTTCAAAATCATTTAGCGAATTTGCTTTTAAAACAAAAAAATACTTTCTGTTTATGGGCGTTAGCAATCAAACTAAAGTACATTCTTAGGAAGTCTTCACACTGGCACCGCAACCGCAGCCGTATGGCGTCAGTATGATAAATGCCTTCGCAAAATTACGCCATAGGTTAGAAGGCTTGTAGTGCTTAAAGTTTACGACTCCCTTTGCATTGTAATGGGTAAACTCTAAAGATAGCCGGAGCCAGCTATTTGTGCCAATGAGATACAACGCGGGGGTCAAGCGTTGCAATCACTGCACACAACGAATGGCTTTTCATGGACCGTATGTCAACGCAATACGGTTTATGAATTGTAAATTAACTGTAGCCACAATGGTATAGTCAGCATCAAAAGTAACAGATCAGACTACGCGTCAAAAGTACATATCTAATGTTAGATGGGGTAAGAGAAATACTTGCTGTAAAGGAATCCTCATACTAATTCTCTTGCCGCGAGCAAAATAAACTTATGTTTCTCTTAATCCACATGAGCTTACCATTCTCTAATAAAGAGTGTCTCTATACCTATATACTTAGAACAATTATACTGTGACAGATTCCCGAACTATACAAATATATGAAATAAAACTATGAAAACGGATTATATCGCGTATATTGAATTTATAATACATCCCGACGTTTCGAACTCTTTACAGCGTTCGTGGTCAACGGGTGACTGAGGAAAAATTACAGTGCAAAAATACCCACATACTAAAATAATGTTTTTTTTTTTTTTTTTTTAATCGCGTATATATATATATATATATCTTTACTTGAAAAAAAATTATAGTGTATAACTAGCCTTATGAACCGATTTTGCATGTACAACCAGCCTTAAAGTTTGTAGTCTATGATTGTTCATTATTTTAGTATGTGGGTATTTTTGCACTTTGTAATTTTTCCTCAGTCACCCGTTGACCACGAACGCTGTAAAGAGTTCGAAACGTCGGGATGTATTATAAATTCAATATTCGCGATATAATCCGTTTTCATAGTTTTATTTCATGAGTAACTATCGCGGTAACCGAAGACAATATTATATACAAAAATATATCTCTATTTAGAAGAGTATACCAGGAGGACTTTTGGCACGTTATTTTAACCGCTACTGACTGACTGTACTGACAGCAAAAGTCTTCACTGACAATGTATATTTTGTTTTTGCGATAAAATATATGAATTGTGAGATTTGTGAGTTAACTATGGCTATGCTAATGCCTAAGCTGTTCAGGTAATGATAAACAACTTACAAATATTGTGAGCAAAATCTTTGCGTAAGGCCCACGTGCAGTCCTACTAACCCGGGGTTAAGCTGATAAACCGTTAACCCAGTATCAAATTATACTGGTAACCATAGTAACTTCATGTTTAACCGGTTAACCTGGGTCATTGGAATGGCGCAAGTGGGTCTAAGAGATCGTGATAAATGAAATACAAATGCAAAGATGACTAACTACTCGCGGCGCTTCAGTCTTCTGGGATTTCGTAATTTCCAATATATTTATGTACAGAAACACCCACGCCCACACTAATTTACAGAACTTTGTATGCAGGGGGCGTGCCTTTTCTCTGCAGCTGACGTACTATGGATGGGCTACATATATGATATTATCGATACGAAAGAAACTTCGTTTGTCTGTTCCTAAGTCTATTTTTCCCCAGTATAATAATTACAAAACTTAACCAACTAACTCAGAGACCCTAAGAAGATCCTCGGCTCTAACAAATCATTTTTAAGGTTTCATAAAAAAAATAGCTGTTTTGACTGGTTAGGAAAGTAACTACTTAGTCTAAACAATCACCTTTTATTAATAATAGACGCGTGACTTTCATAGTTGACAAAACTAAAATGCAGGCAATATTTAGTAGATGATTGTGACAACCTTGACACATTGGCGTCAGCCCGGTTGCACGATCGAGCGCCGGGTGCCACATCTACTTCCCTTTACTTACATCCATGAGTCTAAATAAGTCAAGCTAGGTGTTTGTATTGTATTGTAGTTCGGGCGACTTTCCGCAACTCGACGACTGGCGCCTATTTTGCGTGACATGGGGGTGGGCTAGTCCTGGCAGCCCAGCTCCTCGAGTAAACCTATCAAACCTTTGATGTTGAGTAGCTAGGTGTTACTTTTTGTCGAAAAACAAGCGCTAGTAGCTAGTAGTTGTAACCCAGTGAACAGCATGTCGCATGCATATGCATGGGCTGAAGGTATGCGGTCACGTTACGTGGACACTAACCTGCCTCGTACACAATGGATTGAGTTGTCATCAAATTTGTTTTGGCTTCTCTTAATTGGTAGTTGATGCGTTGACAGTTTGGAGACATAACAGGTATGTCGCCAATACAGCTATTATACCTATACCCCTCGCGTCGAAGGATGGCACTATTTTTAGGGTTCCGTACCCAAAGGGCAAAAATGGGACCATATTACTAAGACTCCGCTGTCCATGTCCTGTCATTTATTATTACACAAGCAGACAAAAAGGGCGATTAAACTAAACGTACTTAATTAATCAAAGTAGAACGCCTATTTAATTAAATTATGTTAAGTGCACAGTTGACGCTTTCTCTACTCATGGGCATGAAATCAAACAGGGAGTAACGCAATATCAATACAAAATAATACAAATAGACCATCATGCGTACGCGCACGGCACAGCGCACGCACTGCCATTCTGCCAGTGGTTCTACAACTACATAGTACGCGCCCTTGTGGGAAAACAGTTCAGTCAGATGCGGTAACCCTCACCAACTTTTAGTAAATATGTGTTTGGTACCCCAAAACTGACGGGAGATATTGGCCCAGGTAGAGCAAGTGAACATGTCCCGCGTAATGACGTCATCAAAATGGCTGCCGCCGCAATACGAAAAGTCAATATTGATAAAGATAAGATATCTATTCGTGACAGTAACAAACATGTACAGACAACAAAAGCAGAAGAACAGAACATTAAGTGGGAACAACTCATATAATAAATAAATAAAAAATAAAATTAATAAAATTAATTTATTTCAGGAAACAGGTTCCATAATATTGCACCCAAACTATGCATTGCACAATGCACATGTGGGGTAACAAATGATAGCAGATTAACAGATATATGAATGCGTGTGTCCTCCGTCCTCCCTGACTGACTGACTGACTGATTCATCAACGCAGAGCCGAAACTACAAACGATATAAAGTTGAAATTTGCACACCAGCGGTGTCAGCATGGTTGCATTTTTATCACCTGTCACTAAGCCTGTCACTTTTGCACTTACATACTACGTGACAGGCATGGTGGCAGGCGATAAAAAAGCTACCGCCCAGCTGCTGCAGCTGCAGCTGGGCTGAGGCCCGCAGGTTGCATTTATAAAGTGTACAAAAGATAAGCTAACATAAACCAAATGTGGTTAAACTGTACATCATATTAAAAAATATGAACTTTTAGAGCAGTCCTAAGTGTAACATCTGATTGCATAGCTAGTATGCGGAGTAGTTGGTTCCCAGACGGCTCGGTTACTGCGACCGGCTCACCAGCTCACCACACTCACTCACTGCCAACAGCTTGACAGCAACTTCTTGTACGAATGTGTTATAATGTATTCATGTGATTCAGGGCAGGTGCCCAAAATTCCCAAAATTGCGAACAATCTACATTGAAAAACTTCGGGAACATCACATATTTTTGTATGAGGATCGAAATGTTCCGTTTCTAAAATGAAATTTTCATTAAATTCCTTTGAAATTTTCCTGAAATTATAAGAAAAGCACCTAGAGTGCCTGCTTTATAAGGACAAGGGTTCAATCAGACAACTAGGTTTTATATCCCTTTCATACTGAGGTAGGGCCCGTACATTTCATGCTGTTGACGAGCGCGCAGCGAGTGGCATGCGCTCACCAACAATGGCCACGCGCTCACCAACTATGGGCACGCGCACCCATAAAAGGAACAAAGGCTTTTGTTTAAGAGGCCGTAGTCGATTTTATATTAAATAACAAGTATTGATTTCTATTAGCACGTCTTCTCATCTTGCCTTTTAATAATGAGGTCGCGAGCGTGCGTCACCGGTAATGCATGAAGAGAAGGGGCAGTTTTTAAAAATTCATCAAAAAATCATGGTGGTAAATTATACAAATTGATGTATAAGAATAGTTTCAGCAAATGTTGTAGATTGTTTAAGTATCAAAATTACGTTGAAATTAAGTCGATTTTTAGAGAAATTGTCACTTGTTTTGAAGTAATTTCTGGAGAAAATTGATTTCGTCTAACTTTCATTTACACTACTTCAAAGTCATAATAATAAAAATGTAGTCTGATAAACGTCAAGTACAGGATATGTGTAATACAAAATTACCATGTTTAGCAGTCCAAACTTTACGAAATTTACAAATAAGAGCGACAAAATCAGTGCTTTACGCGCGTTTACCTAAACATCGATGGATGTTTTTTTTTAAAGCAAACATTACTAATTTAGTGAGTCTGTTTTCAAAAAATTGATCTGATAAAAGGTAAGATAAGAAGACGTGCTAATAGAAACCAGTACTTGTTATTTCAATTAGGTAACAAAAGGAGTAAAATTTCACGGACTAAATCTATCAATTTTACATTTTTATGTATGTTTTAAATCCATACTAATATTATAAATGCGAAAGTCTGTCTGTCTGTCTGTCTGTCTGTCTGTGTGTTTCCTCTTCACGCTTAAACCGCTGAATCGATTTAGATGAAATTTTGCATAGAGATAGTTTGAGTCCCTGAGAAGGACATAGGATAGTTTTTATCCCGAAAATCATCATCATCATCACCTTAAGAAAGTAAAAAGCGGGGTGGAATTGAGATAATTAATGAAGTGCCTGCTAATTTGTGTGCATAATAATAATATGCTCAAGTTGAATTATTGCTATGAGATTTTTACCAGGCGCTATACTGCTGTTACTAAGTCCACGCAGACGAAGTCGCGGGCAAAAGCTAGTTATATATATGCCGCAGTAAAAAAAATTTTTGGGCCAATCTGTAAATAAAACAAAAAACTAATGGCAAATCCATTAGATACAATAGACTGAATACCTAGTATTAAACATAATTAAAACACAACTGATTATATAAATTTTGAAACCTAATATTTCACTGTAAACATTCCTTTTAACTACACTTCATAAATTGACAGTTGTTTCCACTTTTTTTGTAAGACGTTTAAATTACGTACCTACTACTAACCTACATAGTTATAACAGCAAGTAACCAATAAGTAAATAACTTAATAAATAATTTATGATTGGTTTAACTTATTAGGTTACATGTATCACTTGTAGCAAACATAGATATAACTCCGTAATAGATGGATACAGTCTAAGGAAAAAACGTGCCTCGAAAATCAAGAAAATTTGACTCTCGATCAGAAGGCGCTACTAGCTTTGGCCTACTGTCGTATAGATGGCGTTGACGGTTTCGTTTGTTATTTAATAAAAAAAATCATTTATCCATAATTAAATACATTTCATCGTATTTTTATAAATCTGCATTTTTAGTTTTAAAGTGTGTCGATAGATGGCAGTGAATTTACTGTGGTTACAAAATTTACTATGACAGTACCGCTCTAGTATAAGTTACTCTATGCTTGTAGCAATAACCAATCACTGGCGCCCACAGAAGTGTGGCCGGTTTTTCTACGATAATCGATTAAATTGATTAAAATTCGTCACGTCGCTACCTCACTAGTAAATATACGTTACACTAGAAATGCTTGTTATGGCAAAACCACAACATGTATGCTCCACACTGATTGTTAAACAATTAAATTTCTGTTTAGGGTTCCGTGCCTGAAGGGTAACTAATAGAACCAAATTACTGCGTCCGTCTGTCTGTAACAGGAACTGGAATATATAGGTATCTCATCTTACGACCCGTAATGGTAAATGTATGTAGTTTGATATCTTCATATATATCAGATACAACCACAAAGTAAAAATTTAAAAAGCGCTTTTTATATTTATTATTCATTATTTAAATGTTTAATTTTCAACTTCGGAATTCATGCCGTAGGGCTCTAGCGGCTGCTTTTCTCCAAGGATCATCCGATAACTGATATCGGATTGGACAATATGAAAACGCTCTAACGGAAACATTGGTGCGCGATTCGACGCGCACTTAGCGGGTTTCATTTGAAACTTACACAAGGCGTTATATCAAGTATAAAGTCATCAACTCGTAATAGATATTGATCGAATGTTAGCGAGTGATTTATTGTACATTTCCACGCGATATGAGCTGAATTCTGATTTTAAAATCTGTTATGATTTGACATTAGATGTGATACGATCGCTCGCGCTGATTTATGCGCGTGAAATACGTTACAATGCACAACATGGAAAGCATGTCTTATTGGTGCGCGCGAGATGTATCGCATGTCTTGTCATTTTTATTTTTATTTATCGATAATAACGATACAGCTATTATAACAGTTAGTGTAGCTAAATGTAAACTATAAAACTATTTCTAAGTATAACATAACAGAACATCAAATCATCAAAACATATTATAACAATATCAAAACTTTACGCTCTCAATGTTTAAATTACTAGACACTTGTCATGAACATTTACGGAGGTAACATATAGGTTTTTATGTCGTAGGTAGGTAGGTAGGTAGGTAGGATAGGTAGGTAGGTAGTTTTCGTTGCTAAACCATTGTTATACATAGGTACAAAGAAAGTATATTGAGTACAAGTTTTACAATGTACAATGTAAAACTTGTACTCGCTCTAATTTCTTTGTAGTTATTACAATTTCCAGAGTCCGTAGGGCCCGTAGGGCCTGTAGGGTAGGGCTCTAGCGGCTGCTTCATGTTACTTCAGAATGTCGTTTTAAATGAGAGCGTGACTTCTATTGTATGGCGGCGGCGGCGGCGGCGGCGGCGGCGGCGGCGGCGGCGGCGGCGGCGGCTAGGTAACGTTCGTGTGACTTGACAAATTGTAAAGTCCGAACATCGCTCATGTAAACGACAGTCACCACTCTCTCCACTCATACAGAGCGTCAGATTATGTAAATATTGCGGTAATTATACACGTATACGGTGACATTTGTGCACTTGATATAATTTATATAAAGATCAAGGCACGAACGAAATGCTACTGGCGCTACCTGGTTTAACGGACTGACGAAACTAGGAAGTCTTGAATGATAAAAGTTCGTATTATTTATTTCATATATTAGCTATGCTTCTGGCAAGGTTAAAGACCTGACCAAAAGTTCTGGCTAATTTTTTTCATGACTATTTAAATATTTAATTTGAACCTGTAACAATTACAGACTGCCTCAAGAACCTTTTTTTGCATTTTTTGAAAAAATATTTTGCACGCTTCTGGCAAAGTCAAAGACCCGACCAAATATTCTGGCTTATTTTTTTATGACTATTGAGATGCTTAACTTTAACCTGCAAATATTACAGATTGCCTCAAGAACCTTTTTTAGGACGAAAAAAAAATATAAAAAAATAATCTTTATTGCAACTTTAAATTATTATATACTTAACATTGGTTCCTGTCTCTCAAAGTATATCTTTATCATATTTTATCTATTATAATGAATTGTTAATTTTAATTTTATTTATATTACTTGTAAATAGTTTACATATATAAGCCAAATAGCTTGAAATAAATGAATATTTTTATAAGGGTTGATTTAGCTCTGCTACCCTGCAGCCAGACCTGCAGTGCAGTCTGAGTTAGGGTATGATAGTATAAGTACGAGTATCAGGCAAATTTTCAGCTTGCCTCAAAGGACCTACTCCAAAATGTCTACCAGCTCTCCGCCTACTGCCATTGAATACCGCATAAGCTAGGCTTGATTTGAACTTTACAGATGAGATGTAAATTTATGCCGAGCTCCGACGGACATTAATCTCACTTCGTCATGTCGGTCCGTCCGTTTGTCCCAAAAAGCCAGTAAACTAGACTCGTCATGACACTTAGTTAGTTTATGACTAGGTATGTAGGTAGCTTTTATTTCAGTGTAGGTAGGTAAAAATGGGACATTTTTTTTTATTGCAAATCATGGTACATAAAGTTATTAATATCACAAATGTATATATCACATGGACACTGACAGGGTATAGCAAGAATATTCTTAAATATATTAATAATTGAGTAGTTCTTAGCTAGATACTCTAGATAGTAGATATTATTTAGCAAATTTGCCATTAAAGATTCTTAGCGCCACTTGCACCATCCCACTAACTAGCCCGGGGTTAACCGATTAAACCGTTAACCCAGTGACAAATTGTACTGGTAACTCCAGGTTTAACCGGTTAACACCGGATTAGTGAGATGGTGCAAGTGGCCCTTATCTTTTAGGAACTCTGCAACAGAACAGTAGGCTTCTTAAATGACAAGCGTAACGTTTTTAGTTTAATCCTTACTATCATAAATGCGAAAGTAACTCTCGGCGCGATTCGAGAAACGAATTAGAGATTCACTAGATATGAAATAGTAAAGATATGTGACATTTGACGAAAAAGGTACCTTATGGCGGCTGGCGCTTACGTCGCATAGCGACTAGCGTCGCTAATTATTGCGACGCTATGCGACGTAAGCGCCATCCAATATTAATTGGAGCGGCGTTATTAATAGCGTAAGCTCCAACCGCCATAAGGTACCTTTACCCGTGGGACGTCACATATCTTGACTATTTCATATCTGGTGAATCTTTATTCATTTCCCGAATCGCGCCGTCTGTCTGCCCACAGTGCCTACCTGTCTGTTACCTCTTCACGCTTAAACCGCTGAACCGATTTACATGAAATTTGGTGTGTTACAATTACAAGTTATTATGCAATCGGCCCCTGATTCTATTAATTATTTCAAAATTAAGTTTAGGCAGTAAATATAATATAAGTATTTTGATGTATGCAAATTATTCTGAAATTAAATTTATTTAAGATACCTCTTTAAAAATATTTAAAATAATAATTCTGCAAACATAAACAACCTAGGTACACGCGAACATATTTTAATGCAACATCTCAACTGGCACCTATTTACTAACAACATAACCGGCATAGAAACAAGCACGCCCATACATCTCAAACCAGAACCACCATACATAGGCAAGGCATGCATACTTAGTGCACGAATCATTAACACCGCCGTGCCAACTCACCTGTTCACTTTAAACAGAAGTCCAACTGGAGTCATGGCCACTAATAAAAAAAAACACTAAAACTTTTTAAAATGACTAAAAGCACTGGCCGCAAACAGAAAAAAAAGTTCAGTGTGATTTCGCGTGTTCTATTTTCAAAACTTGGGTCCTATTTTCAAATAGGAAGAGTTGAGGGTGTATTCTCAAAGCGTTAGAATCTAATCAAATCGAGCTCTTTATGCAGAGCGTATGATCGATTGCGCGTGCTAGCCGGGCGACGGTCGACACCATTCTGCTCGACACAAACAATGTGGCGGCTACTAATTAACTAACTTAGTTCTACAAGTTTCCAGAGGACAGGTGGGATCATATTCTGTATTTAAAGTAACGGAATTCAGTCAAGTTTGATGCATGTCCTTCGACTGAAATGCTTGAAATCCTGTTTAAGTTGTGTTCTATAAAAAATCGGCAGACGGCACATTTATGGCGTCAATTCGAGTTAGTTCTTAATGAGAATTTCTTATCGAATTATTGCCGTGTTTTATTAACAATCAATTTGCAGTGGTATTTTGTGGAAGTAGAAACTGATTTAAGTAACGGTCGCGTACTGTGCGGTTTAAGAGGAATTTCCTCCCGCGTACGCTTCGGCTGTGGAATGAGCTCCCTGCGGAGGTTTTCCCGAGGGGCTACTGTATGGGGTTCTTCAAAAAAGGAGTGTACAGGTTTTGAAAGGGTCGGCAACGCGCGTGTAATATCTCCGGTGTTGCAGGCGTCCATAGGCTACCGTAACTGCTTACCATCAGGCGGGCCGTATGCTTGATTGCCACCGACGTGGTATAAAAAAAAAGTACGCACTGTCAAAAAGTTATCAGATCTCTTGTGGAGCCAAGCTTCTAACTCTACAAGCCCTAACTTCACAAACTACATCTTAGTCTAATTATGTGGCTTGGCCGTTTCGCTACCGTCACATGAACATAAGGTGAAAAATGTATTCACTATTCATTATTTTTTATTATACAATAGTTCTTGTAGTAACGGAACGGCCAAGCCACATAATTTGACTAAGGTGTAGAGTTTGTGAAGTTTCAATTGAAACTAAAACAACCCTAAGGTCTGTGTTTATACTATACAGTACATAAAATTAAATGTAAACGAGTTTAAACTATTAAGGAGACTTCCTGTGCTCGGCGGTAGTCAGTCGTAATTGTAGCTAGTAAGTCTAGCAACTTAACCTGTTTTATTCTAGTTTTTACACAAATGCAAGAGCTCGGGTTGGATTTAGTATTCTTTTGACGGACGGTCAGTCCAGCGGGGCTAAGATGGACGGCTGTCTATCATTTGTCATCATACCTGTCACGCTCTAACAAGTACGTAAGTGCAAAAGTGACGCATGTTGTGACAAGTGACAAAAACGCGACCATGCTACCAAGCGGCTGATATTAGTACGTGTTCGCGAAGCAATCGCTTAAGGGGATCACTTATCACACTTTACTGGGTTTCAGGACACTTTCTGCTGGGACGGACATCAGAAAGGTACAAGATGACAGAAAATATCCGACGAAAGGATGATTGTATTAACCCATGCCTTAATAATCCTGATGTGCGGAAAATGACACGCTGCGTACTTTAAATGTCAATGTGTTGCCATTGCCATGCAAAGCGCAGTTACGAAATTGCAAGGCCACTTTATGAATGGATTTCATCGATAATGTGTCCATTGTCCATTCACTCAAAACTTACGTTAAGACCTGCACGTCTACCAAGAGTTGGCATTTGACATTTACATTAGCGACTGCATGTACTCGATCTCTTTCCCTCTGCAGTGCGAGCAAGATGGACAGAGATCTAATTTACGTGGTACGTCTACTGGGCGTACAATCAACGTCAGATCTGTCAGGGGAAGACTGACAGCTAGACTTAAAAACATTATAATATATCTGGGAGACCGAGCTTTGCTCGGAAAACATATAAAAACTCCCATATAGCAAATTTCATCGAAATCGTTAGAGCTGTTTCCGAGGTCACCAAAATATATAGATATATATATGTATACAAAAATTGCTCGTTTTAAGGTATATAAGATTCAAGTTTTTAAAATGACGACTGTCACATCTCCAACATCCATACCTCTACTGCCAAGTTAGCCGAAAGACTATTAGGACGCTGGATTCAACTATCTCTTAAGGAGGCTGGCCGCTGGATTCAACTCTTAAGGATTACCATAACAGAGTCTAAGTGCGCAGATCTAATCTAATGCCATCTTGAAGAGACCATCGTGTATGTAAAAGTGGTCGCTAGAATTTTTTATCGCGTATATATATATATCTCTTTACTTGAAAATAATAGTAGTGTATAACTTGCCTTATGAACCGATTTTGCATGTACAACTATCCTTAAAGTTTATAGTCAATGATTGTGCATTATTTTAGTATGTGGGAATTTTTGCACTTTGTAATTTTTCCTCAGTCACCCGTTGACCACGAACGCTGTAAAGGGTTCGAAACGTCGGGATGTATTATAAATTCAATATACGCGATATAATCCGTTTTCATAGTTTTATTTCATGAGTAACTATCGCGGTAACCGAAGACAATATTATGATCGCCAGAAGTCAACCAAACACGTGCAAGAGCGGAACCCGCCAGTCGATCTGTATTTTGAATGCTAAAGGCTTTCGACTTTCGTTCATAGTTTTATTACACGACCGCATCCGCGCCACCACAGGATGTTCCCTCGCCAACTTAACCTTATGTAGCTCACACAGCCTTAGTTGTGCGGACTTAAGTGTTATATTCGCTTGTTTTAGTGATGGGGTGGGGTTGTCATCACGTCTCCATATTTCCTTGATATAAAGTGTATCAGTGCAGGGAATTTGATTACGGATAATCGGTGTAACGGACGCTAGTTACGAGCGTATTAAATATATGCGTGACACTTATTGCGACCACCACTAAAGCACAAAGATTTGATACATATATCTAGGTATTATACAAGCGATGGTCATTGTAAAATGACCGCTTCGCAGTGCACTCTTTTCACTCTTTTACCTTTGGTGCAAAAAAACTAGACGTAGGGTTTTTGTGCGCGACTTAAATATAATGAAGTGTAGCTATATCGCCTTACGGCAGCCTTAGCACAGGGCGGACACGCTATACATCAAAAATCACTTGCGTTTCTATGTGTGAACGGCACGTCAGTACACGCGTCATGCGCGTCATAGTGTGCGTAAGTTGCTTAAAAATAGTACTGAGCGGCCGGCAAACGGCCGTCAATCTGCTGTCGCGGGGCGAGGTAATTCAAGTCGGGGCGGGGCGGTGCGTGGCCGTTCTGTATGATACTCTATTACTTATTCTGTGGCCTTAGTCCGCTATTAATTAATATACTGTAAGTAAATGAAATTAATAGAATACGCGAATAGTTTCTATATGAGCCGAGATTCGAAGTAAAATTTCGAACCCCCGAACTGAAAATTCCGAGATAAATTGGTTCAACGTATTAAGCACCATCTTACGATGCTATACCTAATGTCATATCATCAATCTCATAACTCAAGAATTAAATAAGAGTAACTGAAGTGTCGTTCACACAATTAATAGAGCAAGGTTGACTAGCAGAAATGTCGCTATTCCTAGCCCGCGACGGAAATCCGTAAGGCGCATAAATCCGCCGCAAAGGTTATTATTGTTATTAAAGCGCAGTGTAATGCTATAATTGTTGCTATTAATTAACGGGTAATGTCACGTTGTTCTGTGACTGTTGACTGTGGCTGCAACTTGTTGAAGAAGCCCATTTGACGGGCTTGGCAGGTTGCAGGTTGCATATCACACGTCACACACGTGGTTTGTTATATATCAGTCAATTCAATAGATTGTTAAGCATGGGTCACTTTCACCATAACTCCTGAGATATTTTGTGGTCATATTATAAATTTATAACCAATAAGTAGTTCGAGGGTGAAATGGGTGCTTTCACCGGAATTACACTCAATCGTTCTTTTCGATTATTTATGAGGGTAGCAAACATAAGCTTAGGTACATAAACTTACAATTGGCATTTAACTCCAACAGTGTAATGAAACCAGCGAGCTTTGCTTGTTTACGTAGCGATCTTAAAAAAATATGGCAACTTAATATGTTTAAAGAACAAACAATGCAGATCAGTCCTTATATTCACCATTAACTAATACAGCTCACCCCGGAGGATGCGCTGTGTAGCCTGCATGTTGTAAGGGCGACTTGCACCACCCTACTAACCCGGAGTTAATCGGTTATGAATGAATGAATCAATGATTTATTCACTTGAATATACATATACAGCGCATGCACTTATATACTATATTCTGCCATGAAGATATAGGTTAAGGTTTCGCAATTTAAGAAAATATGGTGATAAAACTTTTAAAAATAAAAAAGCGCTGAGTTTCATGTGTACCTATACAGGACGTATTGTTTCGTACGTAACGTACCTATCTCTAAACCCATGCACTATCATCATGGATTACAGCTACCGTTTGGATGTGCTCTAATGCGCACGGAAGATGTTTTCTAGCTTTTCATATTTCAAATTATACGGATTTTATATAACCTTTTGACAGTTCAGTCAAATGTCGCGCCAACTCTTATGAATAACCTGTCACAGGGTATCTGATGATGACTGTTTATACACTCACTGTTTTACACAATTTTTGTTTCGCATTCCTCCATCCAGAGCCCAGCAACAGTAGTTCATTGTCACAACTTACCTTCCCATTGTTTCCCAAGCTGTTGTTCCCAGCTCCCACAGAGCACTCGTTTCTCTAAAACCAGTATTTGATGTTTTATTCTAGTGCAACCATGGCCCCTGATTCACCTTGCTGACAATTGTTTCTTAGCATCGATAACTCGCCGTAATATGGTAGCCAAACCACTTAACAAGGTCACTTATCGACTCTTGATGTTTTATTCTAGTGCAACCATGGCCCCTGATTCACCTTGCTGACAATTGTTTCTTGGCATCGATAACTCGCCGTAATATGGTGGCCAAACCACTTAACAAGGTCACTTATCGACTCTTGATGTTTAATTCTAGTGCAACCATGGCCCCTGATTCACCTTGCTGACAATTGTCTCTTGGCATCGATAACTCGCCGTAATATGGTGGCCAAACCACTTAACAAGGTCACTTATCGACTCTTGATGTTTTATTCTAGTGCAACCATGGCCCCTGATTCACCTTGCTGACAATTGTTTCTTGGCATCGATAACTCGCCGTAATATGGTGGCCAAACCACTTAACAAGGTCACTTATCGACTCAGAAATGTACATGAAATTATTAGTTGAGGTTTTCTCCTGAGTACACATCAGTAAAGAGTTAATACCAAATACCAACTAGTCTTATTAGAAGGACCATACACTTGTTTGCGATTACAGCTTGGTAAAAAATACTGAGTCGTTTAAGGCGACTTGTTAAGCTACTGGAGTAGTACCCAGAGCTTAGCACACAAAAGGTGATAACTCACAACACTTACTTCCAACTTTTGGGCCTTTTGTAAAGGCCGTGTTGTTTACGAGTGGCGAGGAATGCAAACAGGAACCGGCGCGGCGCGGCGCGATAACAAGAGGTAATGCCTTCCGGGTTGCTGACCGAAATAGCCGTTAAGAATTTTCTTTACAATCACAGGGTAATATTAACCTCTTCTTACGCAATGTTTCCAATAAATACCTCAATTTTAAATAGTTTCTGTCCAGGAATTCCGAAATTGAAACAAAAGTGTCCTTATTTGTTGTTGATTCCTCGCTCTGGGTCGTATCTGGCCCAGCAGGCTGCCATTGCAGAAGTTCAGCGGGACAGAGGGAATAATCGCGACCTTTGAACAGGGTACGATTCAGGGTGGGTTGTTTAGGTTTTTGATTGAATTGAGGACATTAAGCGGAGTCCTTTAGTTTTTTTAAATTCTTCACCAGGAGGTGGATAATTTAATTATTTTAAGAAATTTGCTGCCACTCCGATGGATGAGACACAATTAACTGAACTTATATACCTACTGATATACATATTATTAAACAATAATATTTACTAAAAGACTTAAATGATTAAATATCACAAAAGTACAACTGAAAATGTTAACGGCAACTTTCGATTTTGTATGGCAAAAATGAAAACCCAATAACAATGGCTTTTAACCTCTTGTCAAAGAGATAGGTTCCAATGTTCCGTATACATTTTTTTAGTATTTCTTATTTACCTTCAAATAACAATTAAGGCAAAAGTATCGTTATTTATGTAACGGGAAGTTAAATAAAAGAATGGCGATTTTATAACAAATTCATTTAAACCCAAATTTCAATTGCTTATTGTAAAAAAAACGTAATTGGAACGTAAAATGATCTAGTGTAGAGAAGTAGCATTTTCTGCACACCTTTTAGAACAACAATGACCCTCTTTCAGAGCATGAGAAATGAAAAAGTCGTTTGTAGTGGCACTTTATCACGTTAAAGCCAGCGCAGAGGGCCTACCGCCAGCCACGTTCGACGTAGTGCCTCTCTGTCGCACTTGTAAATTCGTACGTACGTGTGACAGGGAAGGAGGCAACACGTCGAACGTAGTTCGCTGTAGGCCCACAGCTACGAAACTACGCTTTCAGTAGCTGCACTGTATTTGTGTGATTCTGTCCTATATTTATTTAGTTTAACTGCATGACTCGCGGACACGGTAGGCTGCACGCCACTCATCACTTATCCTTTGTTGCGAACGCGAACTTGGTCGTGTATCATAATACCAGATATTTGCATGCTGTACAGACTCAATTACACTTGGTATAAGTCAGGTGCATCAGCTATGAAAATAATTACCATTAGCGGGTAACATTTATGCGGAGATCTCTGCAGTCCAAACGGCATCCTTCTAAATTCATACATGCCTAAATAGTCGCAAGACTCGCAACGTAAAAGCTGTCTTTCCTCGGTGTCCCGATTCGCGGACACGGTAGGCTGCGAACGACTCATCACTTAGCCATTGTTACGAACACGGCCGAACCTGCGCATGTATTATAATACTAGATATTTGCATGTCGTACATATACACAATTACACTTGGCTTTGGCTTAATTAGTCGTGCACATTGGCTTTGAAAACTGGCGTGGGGATACGAGTCCTATAATTACTTATTACATTCCACTGCGGCGCTGTTCGACATTTTGGTTTGCTTGTGACTTCGTCAATTTTGTAACAGGGCGATTTGCTACTACCCCTGCCAGTTGGAAAGCGGTATGAAATTTAATGAGTTTTTTCATTGTTAGATACGCCTATTATGCGTAGTGGGGCACGGGGCACTAGGGCATCATATATTTGTTTACAGTGCATCGATCGGGGACATTTTGAAAATTATATTGATACAGGGCAGCGACTGGAAGCTCGTTTGTGAAGTTTTATAAATGTTACAGTCAACTTGAAGATACAAGTAGCATCCAAGCAAGGGGTTGAATCCCATTCATAACGCTATTTTTTCTTTTTGCTGTACCAGGCCTTTTTGCTGATGATGTAGTAGTACGCTATGGGAGCCTCCGTCAGCAGATTCCTCCGATTTCTGATGTTAACGAACTCCGCACTTGACAATGCTCTTGATAAAGCGTCGTTTAGCGACTTCACTGTTCCCATCATTGTTAGGCCCGTTACTCGCGTTATAGGATAATTACTGTTAGACAACTATATTACCAGAAATAGACTCTATGTCTTTGGGATAAGGGTTACGAACTGTCGGTAACTTTGTGGTCTTTACATAAGGTAATAGTCACGGTAAAAACTGCACATTCCTAACAGCACTGTACATATCATAATTGTCAATCATTAGAACCACGTACGAGTAGCAGTGTATTGGATAAGCAATATGACTAGGGAATAATATGCACATATTTTCCAACAGCCCTAAAGAGGTTTCTGCTTATAGATATGTAACTGTTTGTCACTAAATATTAATGTAAAGTTCTTAAATACAAGCATAGCTAAATAGCTCAGCTCAAAGAGCTGGTTTGTCCAGCGTTCCCTAAAATATTCGTTCTTAGAGGTTGCAATTAGGCTGTGCTCTCTAATTGTCTATACAAAATTAGTACCGAAATCGTGGATACCCGGTTCTCTCTATACAAATTTAGTCTCGAAATCGTTCCCTAATTCCTAAAATTTAACAGATGGACGGATTGCAATTAATGCTAATTGCACAATTCCTATAAACTTCGGGGACGTAATATAATATTTATTCTCACGAAGCAATTAACTCGGAATTGTGGACTTAACCATTTAACCTACGAGTAAACCTTTGTTAGGTAAACAAGTCGATTCTTGTGAACTTCCTATTTATATACACATAAAGGACCCCGTGACACGTGATTTTAATGTAATTTAACGCTCCGCCGACGCCAAGTTATGCGATGATTGTTTAAAGTTAAATTTAAATTTAGCTTGATAAACGAGCTTTGTTCTTTACGTAGATGTCTATCTAGAGTCTGAGAAGTCATTATCACTTTGCAAAATAAGTGTAAAACTGTATTTACTATAACGCAATTAGGATTGTTTTACGAGTACCAGTTTTTTTTTGTACGCGACGCTTTTCAAAATTATTGTGGTTACGTCTGATACATCTGGACAGACGACAATACCGTCACCCTCATCTTAAAAATTACTTATTCTGTTCCAGTGAAATAGTACTTGGCAACACTACCATGGATATCAACATTTGCTGAATATCTAACAATCTTAGTGTTTTAAGATATAGGATGCATGCATGTCTTTTTTCATTGACTGTAGAAAAATTGACAGAAAAATAGCCAAACTGATGAGAATCGAGTTTGGAAGCCTGATGGCCACTGCTGCAAAAACTCAAACGGACTCCACTGCAGATACTAATGACGTCAGAACAGAACAAACGACTTCAATCGATGCAGCTGGTTCAGTTCCCATAGTTTCTCCATACAGTGGCGATGGCAATAAGTTTCTCTACAATTAGCACGACCATAGAGTAACTTATACTAGAGCGGTACTATCATAGTAAATTTTGTAACCCCAGTAAATTCACTGCCATCTGTCGACACACTTTAAAACTAAAAATTAAGATTTATAAAAATAACAGTAACCTTCACTCGGCTCCATAAAATTAAAAAATCATTCATGGGTAACTGTGTAAGATTTTATAATAAACTTCCAAATATCATCACTGAATTATCTGTTAATAAATTTAAAAAATATGTAAAACGTAAACTTATCTCTAAAGCCTATTATAGCACACAAGACTACATGAATGATGAAACACCGTGGGATTGTGATTGAAAATAATTAATTATTTATTATTGTGTTAATAATGATGAAATTGATAATTCAATGAATACCTATATTAGGTAATCTGTATTTTATGACATTTAGATTTTTATTCTAGAAAGTTTCTAGACTAGTATTTTTTATACAATTTTGGTGTTTTTTTTTTTTTTTTATTACAAAAAGGCAAGCACTTGACCGCAATCTCACCTGATGGTAAGTGCCGATGCAGTCTAGGATGGATCATGCTTACCTAAAAGATGTCTATTCACTCTTGATTTAAAAAGATCCAAGTTATAGTGGACTGGGAATATATTTGCAGGAAGTGAATTCCACTCCTTAGCCGTTCGTATGATAAAGCTGGATGCATAGCGCTTAGTACGAATCAGTGGCAGAGTAACGACGTAAGGGTGAAACGCAAGTCCGCGTCTAGTCCCACGGTGACAGAATGGAGATGGGGGGATTAAATTATGTAATCCCATCGCACACATCCCATGGTCGTGCCAAAGATAGATATAACTCCGTAATAGATGTTTACAGTCTAAGGAAAAAACGTGCCTCGAAAATCAAGAAAATTTGATTCTCGTTCAGAGGGCGCCACTAGTTTTGGCCCACTGTCGTATAGATGGCGTTGACTGTTTCGTTTGTTATTTAACAAATTTAACGCATATCAGTGAAAGAACATGGGTCAAAATCATCAAAATAATTAATGCAATAAAAAAAATCATTTATCTATATTTAAATACATTTTATCGTATTTTTACAAATCTTCAATTTTAGTTTTAAAGTGTGTCGACAGATGGCAGTGAATTTACTGGGGTTACAAAATTTACTATGACAGTACCGCTCTAGTATAAGTTACTCTATGGCACGACGAAGAAGCCATATGCACACAATGCTTATTGTGCCATTCCAAATATATCCACACAAGAAACGTAAGTAGTCATTGATAAAAACTAATTTCGATTGGTTGTGATTGTGATTTGTATGTAACCGTTAAGGTTTCTTCTTACTTTTTAACGAGTTTTTGAAAGCATTGGTTTCCCCTTGAAGCCATAATTAATTTATGCATGTACAATGACACGGAATACAATAATAAAGTATTAATATTTTCTGTGTTCAACCTGTACATTGCGTATCGAGTTAGGATTTCCCCTGATATATCAGGATTTATTTCTGGTCCTTCGTCAGGTTACGGGAGGACTTGATTAGAAGCTAGCTAAATGAGTTGGGCAGAGAACGGTTATGCTATAGCTATAGCACATGGCGGCGGCGGCGAGTTAAGGGGCTAAGTGGTCAAAAATAAAGTTGTCTTCGATTTGAAGCAGACTGGACGAATTCAGAAACATTACAGAAAATACACAACTTTGGAACAAATCTTTTTTTTTTTACTAGCCTATTATGGTGTCCCACTGCTGGGCAAAGGCCTCTCCCCTTGTCTTCCACGACTCCCGATATAGAGTGCCTCCTCCGGCCAGTTGTTGAGAAAGGTGTCTAGGTCGTCCCGCCATCTCCGTCTGGGCCTGCCGGGTCCGCGACCCTCTTCTGGCAGCCACTTGGTAGCTACGCTAGCCCATCTGTCTGGATGCATGCGGCAGACGTGACCGTCCCAGTCTCATTTGAGCAGTCTTCTCGCCGACGTCAGCAATGCGGGGTTTTTGCGCGCAGCGTGGACTGCGTGGTGTTCCGGATACGATCGGTCCTCTTCACACCTAAAATGATGCGCACAATAGCCCGTTGGCAAACCTTCAACTTGGACTTCTGAGTCTCTGTGAGTGACCGTGTTTGATTATTTCATTAAATATTTTGATTTGTGTTTTTAAATAGTCACACTACTCACACTACTATATATGAATTAAAAACTGAAATAGATCCGGCCTTCACCACTGGAGGGCTTCGTCACTTTTTCTTTAATATATGACATCTATTTCAGTTTATAATTACAGAAAGTGTTTATCATAAAATAAAGTGTAGGTACTCTAGGTACCCATCTACATTATTGCCAGTTTGCTAAGAATAAAAACAAATATTTTTTTATAGAAGCCATTTTACGTTTTCATTTTTCAGAAAGAATAAAAACAAATATTTTTTCCCCTCCCTAGCTCGGAAAGCCGTCTTTTATCCTATAAAACAAGCGGGGAAAAACGCATTTTATCCACTAGTGGGGAAAGTAATTTGACCTTGGATGGAGCGTGTTTAATTAAGTAGCTTGACAGATAACAAAACGTAAAACGCTCATAATAATGGTTCGTTCGATATTAATTATCATTAAATAAATGGTTTGAGAATTTAATAAAAAATACCAGATTCAGCTTTATTTAATGATTTTAAGTCATAAACCTTAAAATAAACGTTTGTTTTTTAATAATTATGTTAAATATAATTCTGAACGCACAAGATAAGTCGATGCAATTTCAAAACGCATCATTGACATTTCATACGTCAGAAATGTCAACAGTCAACAAAAATTTTACTTAAAAAGTTCTCACGTAAAAGTACAGAATTTCCAGAGTTTTTTGTTATAATATCGTAAAAAATTAGTGCTTCCAGTTGATGAAGATGATCTAACGCCTGTAGATGTTGCACTTTCCTCGCTATAGCGAGGGGAAAAGTTTGGTGTTACACACGGGTGCAAATGTATTTTACTTCTCGTGTGTTAAAACACTCGCTACGCTCAGGATTCTATTTTAAAACCACTCACTTCGCTCGTGGTTCAACTATAGAATCCTTTCGCTTGCTCGTGTTTCAATTCCACACTCGCGGGTAAAATACAATTTTGCACCCTTGTATAACAAATAACTATTTATAGAAGCCATTTACGTATCCTCCGAGTACCTTAAAATTATCTCTAAAAGGCAAATCCGGCAAAAACACGGCCATTCGAAATAATTTACATACAAGTCTTAAACATTAAAACGGACTCTCATTTTAATACCATTTTATGATACGAGAAATGATGCATATATGGTGTTAGGGACCCTCATTAAAGATCTTTATAATTTATTAGTTTATTGCTGATCCGGCTGACATACAAACGAAATGTATCAATAAATATTTAATATAACTAGGTATTAATTGACATATTATAAGTTAGGTTTTCCAGCAGACCTACGCACGAGGTATGCTGCTGCTACGAGTATCCACGCGATATAGCAATGCAAGTATTATTAGGGTTCCGTATAGAAATGAAATGAAATGAAATGAAATGAAATGAAATGAAATTTATTATTCATAACACACAGTTATAGGTCAATACATAATTAGATTATTAGATTATTTCACATTTGGTATATTTGAGTACTTATTTTTAAGTATTAATTAATTAATTTATTACAATACATTATATATATTTAATTACAAAAAATTATATTATTTATACTGCAAGAGGCAGATTGAAAAAATCTTGATAATTATAAAAATTATTCTCCTCGAGCCACGTCTTCAGTCTACTTTTAAAGCTTTGGGCGGATGCTGCATTTCGTACTGTGCTTGGCAACCGATTATACACGGAAGGTCCTAGGTAGTATACTGATCTTTCCGTTTTGGCGAGTTTGTGCGAGATTGTACTTAGCCTATATTCATATTTATTGCTACGCAAGCTGTATCTTGGATTCGTACCCCTGCGCTTGAACTCATCGATGTGTCCATAAGTGAACATGGCTACTTGGTACAGATATAAGCAAGGCAGGGGTAGTATATGGAATTCTTTAAACAGCTCGCGTGCTGAGGTGTCGTCGGGCACGCCGGCCATTGCTCGGACTGCTCTCTTTTGCATCGAAAACACTCGCTGCCAATCCGAGGATCGACCCCATAGCTCGGTGCCGTACGTTAGCAGCGAGTGGACCGTTGCGAAGTAACAGTCGCGCACCGCAGCCCGCCCAGCCGTGCGCGCCAGCCGCCGAAGCGCGAAGCATGCGCGCCCCAGCCGGCCGCACACCTCATCTATGTGAGTGTCCCACACCAGGGCGCCGTCAAGGTGAGAGCCGAGGAGACGCGTGCAGGTCACATGCTGTATCTGGGCATCGCCCGCACTTACCTTCAGGTTCTGTGTTGGATGCCCATTGAGTTTGAACGTGATAAAGCACGTTTTTTCTTTATTGAGTGCTAAACCGTTCGACTTAAACCAGTCCTGTAGCTGCCCCACGACGCTGTTAAGAGCTCCCTCTAGCTCTCGTGCAGATGGCGTGCTCACCACCACTGGCTGGCTAGTCAACTAGGATAGGAACCTTTATAGTTTCGCCATGTCCGTGCGTCTGTCTGTCTGTCTGTCTGTCTGACCGAGGCTTTGCTCCGTGATCGATAGTGCTGGAAAAGATGCAATTTGGCATGAAATCTATAAAGTAAAATGTAAGATAAAAATTGCTTAAGTTTACTCATTCGATTGTGATTCAATATTTACTTTCTCTAAAGTTTCATTGGCTGAAATTGCTGAATGAGTAATGCAACGCCGTTGACTATTGGCAGTTTTAGAACGAAAAAGTAAAAAATTAATAATAAAAAGTAAGAGGCATCCCGCTGATTTTCATGGGTACTTTAATTAACAAATCATTTTAAAATTACTGCAGTTTCTTAAAATATGTTTTTTTTTTCATAAATATTGCATTTTAATATTTTTCGCTATGAGTTATGACCTATGACCAGAGATGCAGTCTCCGATTGAAAGTAAGTTCTAAGGAAAAAATCATGGCCATCCGGACACGTCTATTCGTCGGACACTTTAATAAACTACTGATTGTCTTTTTGGTTTCCTCGTATTCGATATGAAAAGTAGATTGTTTGACTCGGGTGAAAGGCACCAAGCATCATTTCATCCCTTTGTTAACAATCTCCTATACCAATAGGAGGGTTCCAGGTGAGCCTATTGTGACGGAAGGGTAACTACGGAACCCTACACTGAGCATGGCTCGACATGCTTTTGGCCGGTTTTTTTTAAATTAAAAGAGACAGCCGATGACTTGTTTATTACGCAATCAAGTCGACAACGGCGACCATCATATCCGTTAAAGTTAAAAGCAAACAAGTTAGGGTCGGTTGCACCAAACTGGTTGTATCGTTAAAGAGTTCGCTAAGTTTTATTGTATGGAATTTATGGAAATTTCATAGTAAACTGCCGCGGCGCGCCGGGTGACTTTGATCAGTCTGTCAAGTGCAGATGGTGCAACTGGCACTTAGAATAATACTTGTACGGCAGCCGGCTCCTCCTGTCCAGTGTCCAGTATTGAGTGCACCGACAAGCTGCCTTACACGGAGGGTCGCGGTCGGCGCGGCGTGGGCGCAGCTTTTGGGCAGGGGAGGACCGGCCGGCTGATGAGGCATGCTCTTACAATCCAGCAATTGACAAAGAAAACTGTTTTATCAAGCCAAGGTATTGGCAAGGAAGGATGTCCTTGTTTAGACAATGAATTCAAAGATAACAGGCGCGTGGTGTGTCCAAGAGTTTGGCCAGAGTTCTACGACACGAGACTTCTACGGAATATATATTTTTTCTTGAATTACGGCGCAATAATTTTCTGCTAAATGTGTTGTTGACACAATCAAACGTTAATCTACTCTACACCCCAAATGCAGATAACGTATATGTGCCTGGGTACTTGTAACCAAGCCGATCTACCCGACTTAGTTTAAACGAACTACGGAATCGCCTAAACAATGAGAATTCTGACCAGCATTGCTAATACGAATCATTGAGATATCTCCAATCGGACAGTTACCCACAAATTACGTCCATCTTGAGTCGTAAACGTCGCTTAGCGGCCGTAAACCCAACCAACCGCGTATCTAGCAGTGCATGCGTGTGGGTGTGATCGTTAACTATTTTTTCTATGCAAAATTTCTCACTAACTGTACGAGCACGAGCATATGTAGTAGTAAATATGTAATAAAGCAAATCACTGTTATAAAATAAACAGCGGAAACTAATGACACAGAATCATCATTCGCTTGCCCTTATCCCATTCATTTGGGGTCGGCGCAGCATGTCTTTTTCTTCCATACCTCTCTCTCGCCCGTCATCTCATCACTCACTCGCATTTCGTTTCATATCATCTCTCACACAGTCCATCCACCTTTTCCTCGGTTTTCCTCTCCTGATACTCGGTTTCCCTCCACATTCATTCGTAGTGGCCTTTCTGGTCACATGACTTTCATCCCTCCCCATTACAAGTCCGTGCCACGCTAGGCGATTCGCTCTGAGTTAGGAGTGATATCAAAATGAAATCATAATTTAAATTACGCGCATCTGTGTACCGTGTGTACGTATGCACATCGCACAAGTGCCTAAACTGAAAAGCACTATATAAGAGGGCCACATTTTTTGATAAGTTACCCGTCCGTTCTTGACTTGAGTTTAGCCAAAGAAACGTGATTTCTTCCTTCCTCCATCTGTTAACACCGCTCATGCATGCAATATTCTCATGTATCAATATATTATACATCGATAAACTAGAAAAGAGCATTCTTTCCATTCAATATTCCAAGAATTATTAATATGTTATCAACCGACGAAATTACAAGCGATAGGCAACCTTATTGCTATGTAGTAATAGCTATTATTGTTTGGTTTGCACGGTTGTAAATAGTTCACAAATACAGCTATCACTTCTGTCAATAGGTTTGTGTGTGACACGTGTTTTGCGATAGCCTAATCTTTTACTTAAGGAAGCATAAGTTAGGTCACATAGGCACGGTGAAGATGGTACGCAAACATGTAGATTCGGTGTATTATTATTTTATCGTTATAGATTTGTCATTTTATCTTCATAGAAATCAAATTTTGGAATCGGTAGGCACGTAGGCAATCAATAGGTGTACCCATAAGTCGAGAGTATATGTACATGATAAGTACAGTCAGCTACAGAGATAACTGACCGCAGCAATCAATTTGTTTGCAGGAGGAGTCAACTATCTCTGCAGCTGACTGAACATTCATATAGCTCCCTTATCGTCTCGCCCTTCTCCGATTCGGTCGGATTTTCGCCTAGACTCACGACGAGTGTGTGTGAATAGCCAGCATATAAAGTCCTTCATGTGCGTTTAGCTTAGCGATAAAATTAATAGTTCAGTATAAATGAAGCGTAAAAGAAATGAATACCGTGATAGTGAACAATAAAACCGAATAAACACAATAAATCAACGACAGCGACTTAAATTTCCTACGAACGATGGAGGTAGTGTAATGAAGTGTGAAATGAGATCTAACAACGAAGCGTAGTCGGGATAATTAAATTCATTACAGATTATGATCCGAGGTAATGACCTGATTGTAATATCATTACACTTCATTAGTGGTTAGTGCGAAATGTGTGGAAATATAAGATTTTCACACCTATACACTTAATTACTGACTTGATACACTAACATTGGTTCTCTCACCAAAGGTCATACGTCAGGATTTCCCCTGACTTGTCAGGATTGTTGATCCTTTGTCAGGATTACGGGGGACTTGGCGAGTGTCAGGGTTCTTAAAAACCTCGACTCACTACTAAAAGCTAGCTAAAAGTTTGGAGTCAAGCAGAAAAAATGAAAGGTTTTGCTGCAGCTACAGCAATACTCGTATAATGGCGATGGTGAGGCAAGGGGTTAGAGGACCACTAGTGGCTCTTTTTTGGAGAAATGGCCGACCAAGAATTGTCAGGATTTTTAGGGAGTTGTTCGGACTTTAGTCAGGATACCACCCTCGCCGTTCACCATGCATAACAAGCGAATAACCATTCCATTGGATTGGAAAACCAGTTCGAACTCGGTTCTACAGTGCGCGAGAATACGGCAAACAATTGAATTAATTTTCCACTGTCACATACGGTTGTTATATGTGGTAGCGTTGTAGGGCATAGGGCGGGCGTTTCGTCCTGTATTCTGCCATATCCTGTTAACATCCCTTTGAGACGGGATGCGTAACCGCACTTTCCCAATAAAACTATTTAATTTCAAATTTTAAAAAAACCCTACGCTAATCATAAGATTTTAAGGGGGTAGAAAAATAATATCAGACATGAAGCCCATGAAGGTGACTACAGAGAGTCACAACGTAACATTCTACACTAAAACAGTAGGAGACAGGAAAACCTGTTCGACAGACGACGTAGTAGCGGTCACCTACTGAAAAATTCCTCAAACCAGTTTCCTTTTTCGGCTAATCAAAAAAAGGAAAATTAAGTCTCACTATATGTCTTATATAGGTACGAGTAAACGGACTAAACTATAAATAGTGTACAAAAATAGTGTAAATTGACGCCTGCTGTTGTATTTCTACCTACTTGTAAACATATCTATTCCTAGCCTAAAACTATACTATAAACTAGGAGGACAATTCAAACGTACGTGTTGATATCTAAATTATGTCGTTTGTATATCATTCGCCTATGCGTGCCTCGCGCAAATGATAACAAATGAAATATATAGTTTTGATATTAAAGTGTAAGTTTGAATTGGCTTCTTAGTAAGCCTATCATCGTTTCCGCTGTTAACTGGTACTTCGTAAACCTTTTTACAATGCCATATGGTTCAGATGGCCAGTTAAATGTTGCTGTTAAACTATCATGTGAAAATACATCGCAATAAAACTTGTCCAAAAGTTCCACAACATTAAAAAACGCCTTCCGAAAAAGGATTGCTTCCTATTACGTCGGTATTTGGCCGGGCGTTGTTTAGGCTGCTTAGTATGTGGGAAGTGGCGGACGGACGAAATGGCAAATATCACCGCTTTGGAATTAATAACTAACCGCAGCGCTAGGGTTACCAATCAATCCTTTTATAATGTATATATGTATGTTTATTTTTTGTAGTCGAAAACGATAAAATGGTCATATATATAATTGCAGATATATAATTTAGTCACCTAATAGTTAATAAGATTAACCCTCTCAGATTTATGATTCTACAAAACAGATTGTATCAGATATTCATTCGCGGGTATCTATACTTGTCAATTAAACTAAATATCCTGCAACCACTATTTTTATCGATTTATACAATACAAAACAACAACATCCATCCACTTTAGCCTAGTCGATACATAGTATCTGTCTATAATGCGACGCAGAGGACCGACCGCGTAACACGAAAATCGAAATTTCGTTATCTGCCCTCTACCACTCTTGCATATTTGAGCGATAGAGAATTTCGTGTTTCGGGGTAGGCCCTCTGGAATCAAGTTGTAATCCCGGTAAAGACGTTTATTTGTATGATTGAGTACGAATACAAATATTGTTCCTGAATGCTTGGTATACAGTCACGGAATTTGAAGGTTCGACTTTTCGATTCTATTATGTCATTACATGATGTAGTCATCACGCTTTGCATTTTTAAATGTAAAATTTGACCGCTTTAATTCCGTGACTGTAATTAATTTGATCAATGTTCTTACGTAATTGGTACGTGTATCGTTGTATAGTACAGTCGCCATCAGATATATCGGAGCGGCCGAGGTGCTCAAAAATATCTGAACACGCACCTAGCGTCTTGACAATAGAGGCGTGTTCAGATATTTGTGAGCACCTTGGCCGCTCCGATATATCTAATGGCGACTGTAACTAGCTACAGCTAGGTAATAGGTTCCCATTATATAAGCTGAGTTTGCTTAGTTTTCCTAGGTCGAAGGGATGTCTGTAAATAAAAGTCTGTTTCTTAATATTGATTTGTTTCGTTTTTCTTATATTTGACAGCCCTAATAATATAAGAGCCCGACACACGTATCGGCGTTTACTTCCTAAACGGGACAGGAAGCGGTCGCCGGGACCAGGGACGACCCGAGCTTGAAAGCTCCAACCACCGACTCTCCACAATGTGATAGCGTGTTATACAACACATATTGACTTGTCACCTTTGGACATACAAACAATACTGTGGACAATGTCCTAATGTACTGTTATATCGGCCAAAGGAAGTAACTTGTGTTAAGTACTCATTGTGTGTTGTTATGAATATTATACATCCTTTAAATATGTATGTATTCATTAAGTAGGTATAATACCTATGCTTTATTATTATAAGTTCAAGTGTAAAAATATGGGTGCATATAACTTCTCAAAGATATGTCCCATAGTTATTAATTCGCTGACATAAGAGCTATGGGAGAGAGTATTTTTGAGTATGATATGTGCACCCATATTTTTACGCGTATGATTGTATAAGATATTGTGACTCTATCTACTATCCCTATCGCTCATTTAAAGCATTTGACAAGGGTCACAAGATGGACGCAATTCCAATACTGTCTTGGTACTACTTAATGAGAGCATAAAACTGCAATTCAAAACACCTCCATGTTAAAAGTATCTCATAAAAATTACTAATGGGACACATTTATTGTACATGCACTTATTTTTGTCGCCTCTAAACGTCGGATACGATCACTGCAAGCGCCATCAAACATGATTTACCTACTGCATCATTTTTAGTATCGTGTCTCCCTGTACCCAGTACCCACGCCACACGCATAAAATCGACCACTCAACCGCATTTTCATAACTTTCGGATATAAAATGACGCAACATCCACCTCGTAAACTGCTTTAATTACAGTTGTCTTGGCATAAAAGGACGGAATCCGATAGAAAAAACAGTTTCCTACGCTGTTTCATTATTGGAGAATAATTAAGTAGTAAATAAGAAGACACGTGGCGATGCTGATGCGTACGACGGGGGCTGGAGGCAGTTAAAAAGCTGTTAAAGTGATATTTTGATGGATAGGACTTTCAGAAGCTTGTATTTTGGGAAATTCTGTGTGGGGTGAGATCTATTGACACTCGTTTAGTTGGTTCAGTACTAATAGTAGGTACCTACCGCTCTTAGCTGACCATTTATTCAATCGTAGCGATATAGTTAAACAGGCAAAATAAAAACAGTGCGTGGAGTCCCTCCGCGCGGAAGAAGTGAAACTTCGTAATGTGGAAATGAAAATATTATCAATGGTAGCGTTAAACGTTTAACGCAACTGTCAGTTGGAAGTCCCATAAGAAGTTTCAAATCAATATAAAATAATATTTTCATAAGGCAACATCCAAGTTTTGCACTCATTTGCACAGCATCGGGGCACAGATTATATAATATCGGGGGTCAAGTCTATTAGATCCAGATGGGCTTTCCGTGTATAATGCGCGGAGTGGGCACGTCTTTCGAATAAAAGTGTTGGCTTAGAATTATTATTATTTATTTATTTATTTATTAGAATTTACTATTATTGACAGATATTAAGTAGATTCTAATTATTAAATTGCACAGTGAAGAATACGAAATGTGCTTATTAAGTATAAATTAACTTTTATTGAGTTTCTATATTAAATAAAATTACAAAGGTGATCGCGGGACGTGTCGTTAGTTCGGATCGAGAAAGAAAAGAGTTGCCACATTCAAATTATAAGGCAACTACAAAATATGTTGCTATATTAAAAAAATACCTTAAGCTAAGCCTGCACTCTATATGTCTTGTATTATATTAAACACACAGGAATGGAACATGTTGATCAACTTACCTGCTCAGCGAGACGTATATGGGTAACGTGGCCATTTTCTCATCAAATCTGTAATCAAAAAATGTTTTTTAAATACTTATTTTTGCGAAGATCGAAAGTTATTTAATAGGTTTATGATTATGATGTAACCTAATGTACAGTTAAGTAGTTACCTGCAATAATATTTTTGACTCATAGAACTATAAGAGTTGTGTCAGATATTTTTGCTGCAAAATTTTATTGCAGGTCACTTTACCAGTTTGCCAAAGAAAGGGATAAATGTTATAATACTTTGTTACACAACAGTTTTACCAAAGTATTCAACAAAATGGTCAAATTGGTCAAGTTCACGGCATTGTTTTTGTGTTTTTCAATAAGTCCATGTTGGGCGGATGCGGTTGTTTTTGACCGCCATAGACAATAGAGTTCGATGAGCGTGTGTCTATTGTTCCGATTCGGATAACACAATGCCATCGAGTTGAGGTGACGGTTTATTTTTAATTACATGAAACAGGGATCGTTGACGCGTAAAGGTTGACACTCTGACGGTGAAGCCATCGCCGAATCCGCGTTCGTACGAATCATGGAGACTATATAAAGGAGCCAAATCTCTATGTATGAAAAGTGTCCATCAAAAAACAGTAATTAGGCGGCGCCACCATACACCGAAATACTACCAAAAACAACCTACGTAATTTGGTCGGGTTATTTGTTGGTTCATGTTATACTCATGTCCCAGAGCCTAACTAGCGCCACCGGAGAGATTAGGAACTATTATTTAAAGCTGAAAGCGGTCACTTTTGCAACAATTCTGCCATAAGAGATTTGCGTCCTTTCTATACCATCCATAGTACGAATACTTCTTAGCTCCTAAATGGGCTTATAATATGGTTTATAGTATAATAAATGGGGATATTACGCCTAAACGAGGTTAAAAATTCACAGATTACAATGATTTCAATTCATCCGATGCGCCGTTGGAAATGCTTCCGAAATTACGATATTTCCACATGGAATTTTTTTGGAAACTTCTCATATTTCTGTATGGAGTAGAAATTTACTATTTCCAACATTGAAAGATTATGTTTCTTTGGATTTACCATATCTTTGGCATAAAGACATTTTTTTTAAACGACTTGCAAAATTATCTTGCACAACGAAGCGTGCAACTCGAAATGAGACACTGTTAAATTAAATTATTAAATTAAATTAAATTCTTTATTCAACGACCAACTAGGATCAATCAGTGTTAGTAATGCTTATGGGTAATCTTATACTACGGTTAGTAACAGCAAAATTAATTATATTATTATCAATTCCGTATTACATATTTATTTACATATTTAAATATTTATAAGTTCCTGCGCACATGAATGAGGCGGCAGTTGTTCAAATAAACACCGTCAACCCTGTCTGCAATCATGGTCAGGATGCTGTTGGAGCTAGCCCGGACTCTGCGCACCAGGGAGGTTGCTCTCTTGCGCATAGTGGTGTAGAAGCAGTCTACCCGCGCCTCCGCGAACATCCCTGACGCGCTACAGAACCTAGGCAGCCCCATCAGCACCCTGTACGCGTTATTATATTGAACGCGCAGAGCGTTGTACCGTTTACGCGTATAGTCTGCCCACAGACTGCTGGTGTAGAAGGAAGTACAATAGGCTCTAAAGAGACTGAGCTTTACCTCCCTCGAGCAGTGAGCAAATCTGCGGGCTATCATATTCGCTCTGACGGACAAACTGTTAAGGGGCCCACTGACTATCAGTCCGCCGGACGATATCGGCATGTCAGTTAGAACAAAAATTTGACAGGCCCGAACAACTGACAGGCCGATATCGTCCGGCGGACTGATAGTCAGTGGGCCCCTTAAAGGTTAAGCCTTTATGCTAGTACGCTCTATGAATAAAATTACTTTAGATATATTATTTATGTTTTGGCGCTTCTTACACATATAAGAATGACAAAAACCGTATAGTACCTACTCGTAAAAATATATTAAGGCCGTGCCATCGGCTTGCCGCTGTCACTGTCACATTTCGCAAGAAAGAACGGGAAAGATAATACGCGCCAAGTGTCAATTTTGATCGAACTTTGTCGATTTTTATTTATTTTAAAAACCTACTACCTTACAATATCGAAATTCGAAAGCTATGAAATTACTATTTAAGTTAAGATTGTTTTTTCTTCTTTTTTTGTTTATAGTATCACATAATAAATAACCGAGTAAAGTAGGATTAAAAGTCCGAGTTAGAGGTTACTTTGGGAATTAATTGTATCGAGCGAAGTGTCATAATTCTTGTATCGGAAGCTATGTTGCTAAAGATAATATAGTCAAGAACTATACATATTTTTTTTTTACGTCTACGAATATCAACGCCTCTTAGAAAAACATGATCATATAAGGAGATTTTTCGCCTTCTGGCTCAGGGAACCGCCTTAACTCGTTTCGATTGATCGTTAGTACAGACTACAGACGTGTAGACAGGGTAGCTTTATAGGGTGAAAATTTAACCTTGAAGTAAACAAAGTCCCTAATGTACATTTAGTTTGTATTGGGGGAGTCGTTCGATCAAGTGAGGGTGCAACAGGAAGCTCAAAGCTGTCTCTGCTAATAAACGCGCCTGTGTTTATCAATGTTGCCAGGGCCAATAACTGGGTGGGACGTGGGACGCACCGCCTAATTTTGGCTGAAAGGTGGAAAAACTTTTTCTTTGCCTTTTTTTCAAGTAGGCATATTACAATGCGCTTATGAACGTCAAATAAAGCTTTACTGTGTTACGCTATGGAAACTGGAGTCAGATACATATATATTACATACATAAAAGACGACAATCGTTGAAAGAAAACGCCGAACGAAACATAGATGACGTATGGACATAGTCACGTGACTTTTCGAAGCAACTGTCACCCCCATACATTTTTTTCTTTTCGTTTGGCGTTTGTCGATGTACGATTATCTTGGCTAGGCCCCCTGTACCGACTGATTTTTCCGACAAAGGCACTTATGTAGAAATCTTGGTGATTTGAAATAAATTTATTTTCTTCATAGGTAACTAATATTTTATCAAGGTTGTATCCAAGAATTTTCGTTAGTTATTTGTGAATAATAGCTATTTATGCAACAAGTGCGGAAAGTGTATGATTTCCGACAGTGGAATTTTATTTACGAGCGAGTGTATAAAGGAACACGAGTCGGAAATCATCTTAACGCACGTGTATCATACAATGTTTTACTATGCATTGTGCGACTAAATAAAAAAATATATCATGGCAAATAAGTTTAATTATTAATAGGAGTGTTTTAAATCGACACGAGTTGCAAATTACCTATTCGCACGTGTATCGTACAACGTTTTACAGTACATATGGCCCTTTAAACTTTCGACATATGCACGAAAAGTGCTCTTTTCCGCACTAGTGCGAGAAAGTAGCACCATATGTACAGTCAGCAAAACTATTCGCTTAGCACCCCTGCATACATTTTTAGCTGACTGTACTGTAAAAAAAATTGAAAACAAAAAGCACTAGTGCGGAAAAGTAGTACTTTCCGCATGATATGGCTCCCTAGGAAACGCACTTTTCGAACACATGCATTGTAAAATATGTAGCATCAAGATTACTGGATTATTTCCATGCAGAGAAATTACAGTGTTTACCACTCTATTGAATGAGTGATTCGGTATTAAAATTTTACCTTAGCTTTTGTAAACACACGATTTTCTTTCGAGTAGGTATAAAACAGTCAACACAAAACACAAAAACTTATGTCGCTCAACAGTCCACAACTATTGTCAATCATCACCAAAACACAAAAAAGAAACTCGCGCCAAATATTTCCCGCGCTTTCTTACGTCACTCGCGGCGCGTCACTCCTTACTCTATGGACACAATAAAAATGGACGCCAAGCAAAGACGTGCGTTATTTTTATTGGAACTCGGCATGGGGTTGCGGTTATTATAGCGACCAACTTCACTTTACCGACGACCAACTTAAACATTATTGTCGCTTCTTATAAATTAGCTTCAGCTTCAACTTCAGTTTGTTGATGAGGGCGCCGCGCTTGGCTGCAAAGTTAAGTTTGCCTGCTATAATTTGGGGCAACAAGTGGTACGAGTATTATAGTGTTCGCGCATGCGCGGTGGTCCCGCTTCAAGCGGCGCAAATAAGTATTTATGGAAATAACAATTTCGCGTGGGGCAAGTACTCGTACTCGTAATTACGAGAAATGTAATTGGACGTAGTTTCTACTGGACACATAAAGACTAATACCTAGGTGTATGGGAAAACGGGGTAAGCGGAGGAAAACGAGATTCAATTTTACTTGGATTTCCCATGTGCTTGATGTCCATGGATTGGAAATAGATATGACAATTGACATTTATTTGTTATGGATTCGACTGTTCAATGGGGGGAAGTCGAGTAGGTATAAATATGCATATACCTATATATATGTAGGTGGCGTAGTATAGTAGCGACTGTAAAATTATTGAGCTACCTGGTGCAGAGCTTCAGAGAAAAGAAATTAGGAGTTCGGGTTCTGGAAAACTGGGATATAGACCGTGATTACCTTTTGTATTATTTATTTTTGAAGTCATACTAAGTTAGTTGGTAGGTACCGATGTAGAGTCCATAACTCTACATAGGCTTTGCCGTAACGACGTGTAAAAGGTGTGTAAAAGTGCGTGTGAGTGCGTACGTTTATGGTGGCACTGCTACATTCTATCGATTGCCAGGTTTAAGCAGACATTTCTTTGTCTGATGACCTCTAGTAGACTGAATTAATTAGTACACCAGACCGAACAAAAAACTACTTAACTTTCTAATTGTCCTACACGAAGAATAAAATACATCATAAATCAAATCTCAAACTCGCAATACGCAAGCTTTCGAATAGTAACTTTTTCTTACCTATCAACTCTTCAAAAAGTTTCAATATCTTATGTACTTACATACCTAACAATTATACCCGTATTACTTCAATAGCTTCATGGAGACTATATAAAGGAGCCAAATCTCTATGTATGAAAAGTGTCCATCAAAAAACAGTAATTAGGCGGCGCCACCATACACCGAAATACTACCAAAAACAACCTACGTAATTTGGTCGGGTTATTTGTTGCCTTATATGGTTCATGTTATACTCATGTCCCAGAACCTAACTAGGAGAGATTAGGAACTATTATTTAAAGCTGAAAGAGGTCACTTTTGCAACAATTCTGCCATAAGAGATTGGCATCCTTTCTATACCATCCATAAATTGCTTTTTTCTGAGTGCTCGCAACTCGCAACGCTCAAAAACCGAGCTATCTATGTTCTCATCTCAAGTTCTTAATCTATGCATATTTATTGTTCATACTGTTTATAGGTATCAGCAGGAGAGTTGTGGTGAATGATTTTATTACATTTATTAATTATACACACTGCTACATATACAATAGTAGAGCACTTATATAGAGTACCTACCAATCGCAAAAATAGTAGTAAATGAAGTCAATGTAACTTACCTAAGTGCTTCTTCTTCTTTCTCTTTGCCTTATTCCCATTATTTGGGGTCGGCTGTCCTTGTTCTCATGCGCCAGGACCGTCAGTCCTGAGTTGTCCTTGGGGTAAGTTGGTCTCGTTCATGGATGTAAGTAAATGGTCTCGTTCCGCGTTTTTATAATGCAGCTGCCATTACATGACAAAATGTTATGAGCGTGACCTTCTCGTATTATACCTATATCTATTCGTAAAGCACCTCATGCTGGTTGGCTTATGGAATACACCCCGGTCACAGGAAGCGCGCTCCGCCGCACGCGGCGCGGCGGACCTTATGGTCCAAGCTTTTCTTTCTTGCAGTAAAAACGTCTAATTACCTTTCGCCAACACTTTACTTATACTATTTTAGATTACACTCCTCGAAATCTATGGACGTAAATAAATAGCCGCATGTCTGTTTCAATCAAAGTGGTGGAGTTGTAGATTCTCTGATTCTGAGATTAGATCTGAGATTAGATTATAGTATTTTTCAAACACGATGGGTAGAATGACAGCTGACATTTCAATACAATTTTGCGAGATTTGGCGATTTTAGCATAAATTATATGGAGATGACACCTGTCATCCTACCCTTCGAGTTTGAAAAATATTTTAGTGTGGTCGGACAGAAAAAAAAACATATTATTCACATTTAAAATCGGGTCTATCGCGAATTTATTTTGTTACCTTTATTTACCGACGTTTAAATGTGATTAATATGTGTTCAAAACGCGAAAGTTTTAAATGTTATAAAATAATTCGTTCTCGCGACTTGACATGTTGCCACCTGCCATAGGCTGCCAGTAGGCTGTATAGTCTCAGGTTAGGACTCTTAGGTCTATAGGTAGCATGTACTAAGTATAAGGGGTATGTCAGAAAAACATACAACGCGTCCATTTCAAAGGTATTTTTCCCTTATACATAAATTATTTCAGTTTATAATCTCGCTACCGCATACACTTGGATTTAGATTTATTTATTTCATAATATGAAATTACAATATAAATTATTTTTACACTAATCTATACGAATTTATATTATGATTGTGCCATTCATTTATTACGTATTACTTGATTATTACCAAAAAATTAAAAATACTTTAGATTCTTACGTAATAAATATTAAACAGAGGGGAGGGGGTCGGCCTATTCTTATTTTTTCTTACATAGGGGTGGGAGGGGGTCATAAACTGGCAAAAATCGTCTTACTCAATAAATGAATGGCGCCATAGCATAGCATATGCGTAGCTTCTAATAACACGCTAATTACCATATTGAATTTCTCATTAGCTTCCGTAAATCAATTACCACAATAATAGAACCCCATCAACCATCAACATTCATTAAAAAAACTGTTTCCAGGTAATATGTCAGGGCACGCGCTCTGCGCACAAAAAGCCCTTCGCTTCGGGAGCGTTCAGCGGAACGGTAGCGTTAGGGATTTGTGATTTTATTGTAGTCTGTGCGGAAAGAGAAGTCGTGTCGTGGTATACATATATGGGAACCAATACATTCTACGACTCTTCTCTTCCCGCACAGACTCTAATTGAGAATCTTTTATGACTGTGTGTGCTAATTTTGCCTCATATTTAACACCAAGCTACATGATGCTCTCCATGACGCCAAAGACAGACAGATGGAGGAGCATCATCAACGAGAAATTGATCTCCTATCGGGGGAAGCACGACCCTCAGCAATGAGGAATACGCGACGCGAGGAGAACGAGGAGAGTTTTCCAATTTTATAGGGTTCTCCATGTGTGTGATGTTATATTAGCAATCTGATCTGTTACATTAAATATATTTAAAAAAAAAACATTTATTTCGGACGATTTTACAATCCATATTTTGTAAATATCGAGACACTATTACCACTAAAATCCACACGCATTGGGTTGATAATTATTTTTCATTTCTCATGCTCTGAAAGTAGGTCGTTGTTGTTCTAAGAAGTGTGCAGAAAATGATACGTTTACGCACTAGAACATTTTACTTTCCAAGTACGTTTTTTTCTTATTTTTTACGATAAGAAATTCAAAGTTGGTTTTCAATGGATTTGTTGTACAATTTCCAATCTGATAATAAAATTAACTCCCGATTCTATAAATTTTAATTTGCCTAAATTGTTAATTGAAAGTACCCTCAAGAAATGCTAGTGAAGGTTATACTTGGTCGTGTTTTTTAAATGCACATGTATTTTACTTTCCTCGTATTCGAAATGAAAAGTAGTGTTTAAATCGGGTAAAAGGCACCGTTTCAGTATCGGACTATTACTATAAACAATTAAAATTAAAAAAAAAATGTTTATTTCAGACATTGTGTCAATAAAAAATGTTAGTTGTAGTACAAACTTAAAAGGCTATGTTAGTGTTACATGTTAATTATAAATAAATAAAGAAGAAAGATAATAGGTGTCGTCATAGACGAAGAGCTGGTAGACATTTTGGAGAAGGTCCTTGAGGCAAGCTGAAAATTTGCCTGATACTTCTCCTATTTTTATGTCATCATACCCGAACGATTTAGAGCTCTTGAGTGACTTTATCACTTTTGGTACTTCATATGGACATGTAGGTTTGAGGTAAAGTGTGTAGTTGTTGTGAGTACAGCTAGCAGCCAGCGTAACAGTTGTTCGAGGGAGTGCATCAGTATCCCTGCCTACATCAATGAACTACTTGTTAAAGGCATTAGCCATGTCGACAGGGTCAGAAATGAGTTGATCTCCAAATCGCATTTTATCAATCTAAAATACAAATAAACATGATGATGATGATTTCAAAATCCCAATACCTATAGGAATAAGGAACCCACACTACCCACAGGTTGCTGTAAACCATAGAGTAACTTATACTAGAGCGGTACTGTCATAGTAAATTTTGTAACCCCAGTAAATTCACTGCCATCTGTCGACACACTTTAAAACTAAAAATGAAGATTTATAAAAATACGATAGAATGTATAAATGAATTTTTTTATTTGCATTAATTATTTTTTTGATTTTGACCCATGTTCTTTCACTGATATGCGTTAAAATTGTTAAATAACAAACGAAACCGTCAACGCCATCTATACGACTGTAGGCCAAAACTAGTAGCGCCCTCTGAACGAGAATAAAATTTTCTTGATTTTCGAGGCACGTTTTTTCCTTAGACTGTATCTCTCTATTACGCAGTTATATCTATCTTTGCTGTAAACTAAGGTCTGTTTTTTTATTAGACTAAAATGACGTTTCATGTGTAAGACATGACATTTCTTAGTACCACATGAAATGTCATTTTTGTCTACGGAATAAAAAAACTGAATATAGCACCTTGGATTTTTCATCGACGAAGGGCTTCGCTGCCCTCACAGACGTCAGGTCAGGTGTCCACGGACCATGACCGAGCCACTCAACAAAACAACTTGATCTATTGCCTGCGCCAAGCGTGAATATGAATACTTATTATAAAGGTTAATGCCATGTATAATGCACTAATGCACTTTATAAACTGGTGTTTTTATTCAGAAATCACTGGCATTTAATTTCTCACTATGAATCAACAGGAACGCGGTAACGAGCTACCTGACCTACTAAACTTATACTTAATTCGCTTCGGTGAATGTTTCCAATTTTTTTTTAACTTGGGATCGCTGAGCTTTGGTGGATTTCGTATTACTTGATGTTCCGCAGCTATACTGAGTCCGACTATTTATTTAGTAAATAAAACTTTCAACCTAGGTTAGTTTTCCACCAGTTCCACCAGTAGTCAGTTTTATGTATGTATCATACTGATGATAAATTTAAAAATATTAATATCCAAACGCTTAGGTATTTAAATATTATAGGTATTTATTCTTTACTTGCGATTACTATTGAAAAATAAATCAACGTCAATTAGACAGTTGCCATAGTGACATCAAAAAAATAAGATCTGTGGTTTGAAAGTATGGTGAAATATATTGTTTATCATGGAATATACCAGCACTAGTTAAAATAAGGATTGTTACTTGACTACTATGATATACACAAAGCAACAATGGTACACACCCGCCGAGGTAGGATGACATAACAGTTAATAAGTACTTTGAAAAGAAATAAAACTATGAAAACGGATTATATCGCGTATGTTGAATTTATAATACATCCCGACGTTTTGAACCCTTTACAGCGTTCGTGGTCAACGGGTGACTGAAAGGGGGTATAAATTCAATATACGCGATATAATCCGTTTTCATAGTTTTATTAACTACCTATCGCGGTAACCGAAGACAATATTAATTTTTTTCTGTTAGTATTGTTAGCAGTTCTATATTCTAGAAGCTTTGAGTTGTATAAAATTGAGTTTTTTTTTAAATGTATTAATCGTGATAGCACTGTGTGAAATTGCGCGCAAAGTTTAATATTATTGCTTATTTCATTTCTATATGTAAGTATGTGTAATTGGTTTTGTATTGTTACCTAAATCAGCACAATGTTTTTGTAGCTGTTGGTAGGTAAAAGTACTCCTTAAAAAAACAAAATTATAAGTTATAAGTAAGTACCTAGGTACCTAACCTTCCTAAAGTTCTTAGGGTCCACGAGGCTGATATTGAAGAATTAAAACATATAAGTACATCTATATACATTGTTTTGAAGGTGGTGATCCACAACTCCGCGCAGGACTGCTGGGTGTCCCTGAACGGCAGAGTCCTGGACATGACGGGCTGGCTGACCGACCAGTTCCGGCTCTGCACCTGCCGCAAGAACTGCTCCTGCGTGATAAAGAACTGGTACTGCGCCGATGACTGCGTGGAGTACTGCCCCTGCTTCAAGCGGGGGTTCCCCTACTGCGACAAGAAGAGGGTATGTAGCGATTTAGTAGCCTAGTAGGTAGTTGTTGTTACAAGAACTGCTCCTGCATCACCGATGACTGCGTGGAGTACTACCCGCTGCTTCAACCGGAGGTTCCCCTTCTGCGACAAGAAGAGGGTATGTAGCGACTTAGTAGCCTAGTAGGTAGTTGTTGTTACAAGAACTGCAACTGCATCACCGATGACTGCGTGGAGTACTACCCGCTGCTTCAACCGGAGGTTCCCCTTCTGCGACAAGAAGAGGGTATGTAGCGACTTAGTAGCCTAGTAGGTAGTTGTTGTTACAAGAACTGCTCCTGCATCATCGATGACTGCGTGGAGTACTGCCCCTGCTTCAAGCGAGGGTTTCCGTATTGTTTCGTGGTGTATCATATCGCTCTATGCTTCATTTGACTGAACGCGTTGTTTTAAAACCGTTAAGTTTTGAAAAAAAATGCGTTCGTACAAATGAGAATTTGGCAAACTAAACATCGAACAAATAATTTGCAATAGGCAACCTGAAAAAATTACGCTTGTAATGTAGATGGATTGGCAAAGCCAACGTGTATTTCAATTTGCCACACACTATTTCAATAGCTAGAGTATACTGTGTATAGGTAGAGTATACAGTTCTTATCAATCGGGCCAATTAAAGCGCACCTTACAACTCTTATCCAAGAATTAAACAGATAAACGTATAACGTACGTGAATGTGATATGGGTGTATATGGTTTTACTCTTGCACTGTTACGATACTTACTAATTCCATTTACGTCTCCCCAGCTTGCGATGACGCTCCTGGCGTACGCAGGCAAGGACATCTCGCACTGGTTCCGTGGCGCTGGCGCGGAGTGGGTGCGGCGCACGCACCCGGTGACGGGCGCGGCGGCGGCGCGGCGCCCGCACGGCCTGGGCACGCGCGAGCCGCAGGTTGCCATTATTGTCTTATTTATACTTACTCTTTACTTGCGTATTTTTACATGCAATTGTAATGTTCCCCCTATTAAGAGGAAAGGGGACGGCCGCTTTTCCATACAAACGTAATCCTCATTTTCCTCTCTGCGGATATTGACATTATGGAAAATATTTTTACATAACTTGATGTATTTATGCCCCTACGTTCGACTTTTTTCGATAATAGGGAATATTACGTGAAACTCTGCGAAGCTGGCGCCACTACCACAATCTCAGGGTCTATCACAAAACATTAAAAATTCTAAAAAAACAATCAATGGCTGTAGCTTACATACAACAAATTGTATCAAAATATTTTCAATAATGTTAATATCTAGAGAGGAAAATGAAGACTACGTTTGTATGAAAAGGCGATTTCGCACGAGTCCTCCACTTCCGTCTTAAGTGTTTTGCGAAATTGGATCTATGTTGACGCCGCAGGTGCCCTCCACCAAGTGGCGGCCCTACACTAAGCCCTGGTGGCTGGACGACAGCCTGGTGGTCGGGAAGCTGACCGCTAAAACCAGGCCTATTAGGATTACTAATACCCTTACTGGTAAGCGATTTACTATTCTTTGTAGTTCTATTTGCTCGACTGTATCACTGAAGTCACTGAACTGCCTACAACATAACGTCTAAATTGGTATTGGTGGAAGACGGTCGGTTCAAAGCGGAGATGAAAAGAATCAACAAATACCATTGGTTGTAATCCACATCTCTTATCCGCTCCGCTGAATTATATAACCAATGGTACTGCTTGACTTCTCTTATCTCCGCCTCACAGGGGACAGGCGGCCTAAGCTGATGCTTTACGATGTAGGTTTCCTGCTAGCCGCCTGATATCTAATTGCCTGTCTAGCAACCTTATTCACTAAGTGCAAAAACTACAAGGAAACAGATGCAATGTTATTATATATAGGTAATTGCTGTCCATGCTCATCTCTAGACAATGAGGCGTTGGGACGGTGGAGTAAATAAGGAGTAGTATCTTCAGCTGGGCTGCTTTGAGTTGACGTGAGATTTTTGTAGCTTTCGTGAATACATTTGACGCTTTGTCTATTCGTCTTCCATGAAGGTTCGACGGTGACCCTGGAGGTGTGCTCAGAGGAGAGCATCTACGAGATCATGCAGCGCTACCGGCGCCACAACACGCACCTGGCGTCCTACTCGTGGCGGTGCCGCGGGCGGCGGCTCTGTCTGCAGCACACGTTGGCCGACAACGGGATTCCGGACGAGAGGGAACGGTTCTCGGAGGTGCTGCTGCCGGAGAATATCCACGTGCCGGCCATTTTGATTTACTACAATGACGACTTGACTGAAGGTGAGTTCGGTCTAAACCTATTCGTTTAACAGAACAGTAGTAGTCTACTCTAATAAGAATGTCCTACTCATATGGCGTGCACTATACGCAGATACGTTAGAGGAGAACGAAATCCCGGTCGGAAGGGAGCGTTTTTCAGAGGTGTTGTTGCCGGAGAACATACATGTGCCCACCGTATTAGTATCCTTATTACTTAACCTACCTGTTACAATGATGAGTTGACTTAAGGTAAATTAAGTCTAAACCCACAACATGGTCGTGGTAACATACTCGTAGCTAGGTAAAATAGTTACATCTACATACATCCTGGTAACTATGGTTGAGTCACCTCAACGTCACATTTGTATTAAATTATGGCGTTGATTGAGGCACTGCCACAATACTTTACGACGAGGTTTAATTTACGGCCGAGTTTATTTCCATTCTGTTGTGTTGTACGAGTATTTAATGTAGTTTGTAAAGATTATCCTAGTATTTACATCTGTGGTGATCCACAGAGCCGGCGGTGGACGACTGCTTCTGCCGCGACACGGACTGCATCAAGGACAAGCCTGAAACCTACATCCCGCTTTAATAATATATATATGGACCTCAACCCAAACACGATGGGCCAAATAGTGAGCACGATAAGCTTTCTTTGCAACGATTTTATTGTTTTTACGTAACGGTTAAATTATGCGAAATCCAGTCTTGTTATTTTTTATAAACTTATTTTTCAAAATATTCACATGTTATTTTTTATCACAATTACTTACCCTACAACTACCTACATGGTATTATTAAGATATGGCAATGGCACCTATTCACTACCTATACTATACCTATGCATATGCAAATTAAAAGTTTGTAAGTTTCTGATATTTCGGCCCTCTTTATTTCGTCCCTCGTTATTTCGGCCCTCTTTATGTCGCGGACGACATGGTGCTGTTGAGCGCGTCACCCTGTGGTCTCGCGAAGCTTATAACGGTCCGCGAGCGATACGCTGCAGCACACGGGCTTAAATACAACGCTGTTAAGAGCGAACTGATGGTGTTTGGAGTCAGAGGTAAATGTCCATCAACAGTCCCATTATTGAAACTAAACAACAACCCGCTTAAGTTGGTAAGCAGTTTTAAATACCTGGGACATATGATTACCTCTGACCTCAAGGACGGTGCTGACGTCGAGAGGGAGCGCAGGGCGCTGGCTGTTAGAGCGAACATGATTGCCCGCAGGTTCGCTTGTAGCTCACCGACAGTGAAGGTAACATTATTCCGAGCCTTTTGTACATCTTTTTACACCAGCAGCCTGTGGGTGAACTACACGCAAAGACAGTACAGCGCCCTGCGAGTACAGTATAATAATGCGTTTAGGGTGCTGATGGGGCTCCCTCGCTACTGCAGCGCATCAACAATGTTTGCAGAGGCGCGCGTGGATAGTTTTGCTGCCATCATGCGCAAAAGAGCCGCTTCATTGTTATGCAGGGTGAGGGACAGCACCAACAGCATCCTGGCCATGTATGCTGACAGGTTAGATGGGGCATACCTGAACCACTGTAGTGCACTCCACATGTGCTTTAAGTAAATAGATATGTAAAATATTACTGATCTCTGTTCTGTTTTTAATTTAATTTAATTTATTTAATTGTAATTATGCTTTGTTACATTGTAATGTGTGGACCTATGTTGTCTTTTAATAAACTGATTTATTTATTATTTATTATTATTTATTTATTTAAGTTACTTTCAATCCCCTCACTCCCCTGAAGTCCCTGCGTACCTAAAGTTTTCGAACAACTACAGGTTTGGTAATCTTGCTAAAAAAAATGTAACCGGTTTCTAATAATTATTATTATATTTCATTTACAATATACATTAATTACACCAAGTAAGTTTGGTAAAGGAGCTCTTTCATACAAAATATACAAAAAATCCAGTACAAAATACTAGAAAAGCTGTTTTAACAACGTACGATTAGCCGCCAGATAGCCAGTTCCCAGGCATTTTTGAAATACGAATAATTGTAGAGTTCATAGATACAGGTCAGATCCACATTTAATAAATTTATTAATATGTTAATAAACATTTACTACCACCTACAGGTCATTTGGCTTAGCTCTCGGGATGGAGAAGTTGACTTTTATCGTAAATACAATTATTTCACAATATGTATTCAGTTTTGAACGTTTATTTTAGAAGAAGGATATTCTTAAACGCGCGCTACTTTTCATGAAGAGTTGAGCATGTTAAATGAAGACATCCTAATAGCGCAGTTTACGCCGTTGTTTACTAATGAACAAGTTTGGGAACAAATCAAATTATTTTATTAAATATTTTGATTTGTTTTTTTTTTAAGTAGTCGCACTACTATATATAAATATATATAAATTAAAAACTGTAATAGATATTAAAGAAACAGTGACGAAGCTCTCCAGTGGTGAAGGCCGGATTCGAACCGGCGTCTTTAGCTATCGCGGTTAACTCCATGAACCCCTAGGCCACCCCGCCACGGCGGTACCCCGTCACAATTTCTTAACTATATGCCATCTTAGTAAGACTAGGCGTCTTTAGGCGTCTATTATAGAGGTGCAAGCGCGCACTGCTCGCCCTTAGAGCTGGTCAAAGACGCCTAGTCTTACTAAGATGGCATATAGTTGAGAAATTGTTACTACAGTTTTTTGTTTACTTATGGAAATCTTTTCTAAATGCGTACAATTTCATAACTTAATCGTTGAGCGTATCCTTAAATTTGAAAATACCAAACGTAATATCTGATATTACCGACTATATATGGGAATTTTAATGAAAGCATTGCTAAGGTCACGTTATAATAATCTTAAGCGGTGTTCGGTCACGCAGTAGTGAGCAGGCTGACGGGGAGCTTATTGTTGTGTTGGACGATGTCGACCCGGCCCGCGGCCCCTAAGGTCCGCCAGTGTTTCGCGGCAGCGGCAGGTCGTGTGTAGGTGTAAGTGTTACACGGTAGGCGTGTGCGTGTGCGGGACTTGCGAGAGGTGTTTGACGATGTCGACCCAGTCCCAGCCGCGCGGGCGCTCCCCCGCGCGCCCCATCTCCGCGCGGTCCCACGCGCGCCGCTTCTGCGCCTTCGTCAGCTGCTCCTTCTTCTCCACCTGCTTCGACTCCGACTGTAGGGAAACGAGTGCCCGTTACTTATGAGGTACCTCGAGGAAGCGGTTTGGGTCCTACCCTGTTCCTTTTTTTAATGATTTTTACAATTTGGACATTTCAGTGTTAATTGTGGTGCACGTTGAGACTCCATACGACTATTAAACTACATTTGACTATTTTTTTAAATACCCGCAACAAAAATACCGACAACACGCTCGGTGGTGATGAGTAGGAACACTAAGAACTGAGAACCATATATTGCTGATGCGTTTTAATTTTTTATTTCAAAAAACCGCTACCATACTTGCCAATTAAAAGTCAATTTTATCTCAGAAAGTGTCATTTTAAACACAAAATGTGTTCAAAACAACGGTCCCTAAAATTACTTGTTGCTGGCAACTATAAATCGATCACTGCATTTTGGTGATAAATAGAATTATCCTTAATCAAAGACGTGTAATACCACCTCTGTTCGATTATAAAAATAGAAAGCACAACTTTGAACAAACATCAAATAATCAGAACTGTCACCTCCTGGTCCTCAATAACTATCTTCTCGACCCTCGCGACTATCGCCTCCCCCGCCTGCTCGGACAGGATGTCCCCGGCGCGCTCCTTCAGGCACTCGAACAGCGTGTACGTCATGGCGCAGCCCAGCCATTGCTCCGCTTCCTCATTTACTATTGACAGGATTTTGTCCTTCACTGCTGGTATTCTACAATGAAATTAATATTGATAACATTTTCTTCAGTATAAAATAGAGAAAACACTTTATTTTATTGCGCTTTAAAGGTACAGTAAGCTGCGGAGATAACTGACCCCCCTGCAAACAAGTTTCCATGCAGGGGGGGTCAGTTATTTATGCAGCTTCTTCCTGCAACCACTTACTATATTGAAACGTCTGCTCATACCTGATCGCGAAGTGCATCCGTGCTAACTAGCGGACGCCCTTAAAAAAATTGTTTATTCGGTAAATATTCGGCAGTTCGAACCGAACTATCCGGCCGAATACGAACATTGAAAAATATGCCGAATACCGAAACCGAACCGAATATTCGGCCTATCTCTAATTTAAATGACTTTTATTAACGTATATTCGACCTGCAAATCCTGCAATGTAAAAACTTACTTACTTATATTACTTACTATACGAGTACCAAGTACATTATTATTGTACTATGTACAGTCGCCATCAGATATATCGGAGCGGCCGAGCTGTTCACAATATCTGAACACGCACTCTAACGCCCTGACAATAGAGGCGTGTTCAGATATTTGTGAGCGCCTTGGCCGCTCCGATGTATCTGATGGCGACTGTACAGTCAAATTATTGAAAAAACAAATATACTTACAGGTGTTGATTATAAAAGATTTCCAGATTAAAGTTAGGCTTCTCTGTGGGGTATGTGTCTCCCCATGATATTTCTAATATAAATGACTTCTCACCATCAATGTACTGGAAATGTAAGACAGAAAAATAAGAAACCATCTAAGATACAGAGAACACTAATAAGAAGGGAAATAGAAACTGAGTAAATTCAAATAAAATTTAAAACAATCACTAGACTTAATGTAAATTGACTACATTATAGTCACAATCAACACATTTGCAGTTTCACAAACCATAAAGCTCTGGCAGCATCTGTTCTAGACAAGTTCTAAGGAAAGGTTCAGAAAACTTTAAATCAATCATCATAAGGTACATGGGGGGAACTTCAAAAATGGGATAATTTTGAATATCACTAATATCTATTAACCAGAAGCACTTTGGAAACACTACGAGTCAGTCGGTACTTTGTCTAAAAGTCCTCTAGAAATCGATTTTCGCACAAGTCATCTTAGATATGAGTGTATTTGGTATTTTCATTGAGTATGATGTCTTGAATACAATTTTTTTTTACATACAATTTCTGTTAAAGTCTGTTAATTTCAAGGGTGCATTCTTGAGCTTCGATTAAGTAACTTTCTCAAAGAAACCGGAATCAATTTGATACCATATACAGGGTGTTTTTCACATGGTTGGACAAATGAAAACAGCGAAGAGGTGGGATCATATGCTACTTGCTTAGCCATATAAAACTGGCCTGGGCCCCATGGTTTAGGAATAAAAAAAATTTTTGTGTATTTAAAAAATAATGCCAAATTTCATCACATAAACTTAAATAACATATCAGATATCACAATACGGATAAAACCATCAAAATGCTTATTGTTCTAATCTTGTGTTGTTTAGTACGACCCTTTAAAGTTTGTGAAAGAGGTAAAAAAATTCAACTTTGAATTGTATTTAAAAACCTGAAGACATCGAGAAGTCCTAATTCCAGGAAAACATCCCCAGTACCCTTTCCAACGATGTGTTACATGCATAGGTAAATTTATATTCAATGACTAGATTTATATGCAAATTTTGTCTGTCTGAACCGAACACACGCAAAAACCCTAAATTACCTATTAAAGTAAATCTATTTTATTTTCCGTTGACCCAAAGCAGGCACAAATTTTTTTTACTGTAGGCCAGATTTATATGGCTAAGTAAGTAGCATATGGCCCCACCTCTTCACTGTTTTCGTTTGTCAAACCATGTGCCGAACAGCCTGTATACCCATATCCGATATGACTTGAACGGAAAGTAACCTGAAACCTGATTTACTGACCCACTATGTACTGTAAATATATACACTGACCGCTGATATATCTTGCTTCCTGTTGCTGTAGCAGAACGCAGAACATGCTTCTAGTTCAGTAGGTATGTGTCATGTTCAACACTACCCTGGTTTCATAATCACCACAATGGTCCTTACAGTTTTTTTTGATACTATATAGGCTATGGTGAACCTGTGAAGTTTACCTTATACTGATATGTTTTAGGATTGACTTGCTTGAAGTTCTCGTCACCCTCGTAAATAGACTTCAACACTTCCATCTCCTCGGCTTGCTGCTCTGCATCCTCACACATTCTCACTGGCTGGAGGCACACAAACTGCAATGAATTAATCAAGAGTGTTCTACGATATTACTAGATTATGTTTATAACCTATAAATAAGACTAATAAACTAAAAAGCTTGCTTCTTAAAAATAATGGATGGCATTTGTAAGATCCTAACAATGAACAAATATTATAATGGCTAACACTTTGCCTACAACTATACAAATAAATGGGTACGAAAAATTTACCAAAATACCTCGTATTACATACATTTACGTTTAAATGGTGTGACTCCCCAAAAACGATAAACCAACCATATAAATACAATTAAGTTTAACAAAAATCACGGTTATTTCCTAAAAACAAGCAATAATATACGTATTCATTTCTAAATTCAGGTTTTATCTTGGTTGGTTTGGTAAATTTTCTACTCTGAACACGAAATGTCAATTTGACAAACAGCTGACTTGACAGCCTGAGCCTGATAGGTCAATGACATGTCAATGACCGAACCAGCTCACAGACCAAATTATACAAATGAACTACAATACCAAACAAACGATGTTTTCTTTTTTTTATATTAGCCTATTTTGGTGTCCCACTGCTGGACAAAGGCCTCCCCTCGTTTTGTCCACTCGACCCTGTCATCGCCATTTTCCCACCATTTGGGGTAGAATGCGTCCAAGTCGTCCCGCCATATCCTTTTTGGTCTGCCTGAACCCCGGCCTGCACCGTCTATGGTGCTCCGTGGGTCCCACTCAGTAACCATTTTGGCCCACCTTTCCGGGTGCATGCGACAGACATGTCCCGCCCAGTCCCACTTAAGCTTAGCGGTCTTGACGCCTACATCTGCAACTCTAGTTCTGGAGCGTAGTTCCGTGTTTCTGATTCGATCAGTTCTACGAACACCATGAATCTAGTATAACTGGATCGGTCATGAGGGGTGGGGGAAAATGACCGAACGGGATAGTCTTATGTATCTTTCAGTAGGAGTAGCAGAGAAAGCGCTGTTATTGTTTGTCCTTGTCATAGTTTCACTTTTCCACCGCTGCCACAACCGAGGTTGTGGCAAACAAATAAGTACGTGACATGTCATGTTTGTTCGTTGAATGTTTAATTATCGTTGTTTTGTATGAAATTGTGCTTTCTCTTATGAAATATAGTGATGGTTAGCGTTTTGAATGCTTGAACTTTGATAAAATACTGGTGAATTGTTCTGTAATCGGCTGTAATAGCCGCTCTGAGCAAAAATATGAGATCATAACCTTTCACACGTAAGCACGGTATTTTACACCTTCCTCTTAACGCAATATGTGAGAATAACATCGTAAAATTACGTTACACTCAAAGCAATGTAGAATCAAACGATTTCAATAAAAATATCACAATTATTTACGCAAATTAACAAAACATTATTTGTAAAATTATCCGCCCAAATTACGTAGGTAGGTAGGAGTCTGAAGTCAGCCATTTTTAAACTTCTTCTTAATTTAGCTGCATAACAATCATGTTAGGGATACCAGATGAAAATATCATAATTTTATGGGTAATTTTGACCTCGAAGTTTTTTCGTACTTCTAATTCCAAAAAATAAATAAACAAATGTTGTGAAGATTAAATGTGGTGTATATTAATTGGTGTGATTGCGATTTGTGATTTCTTTAAATTAAAACCCATAATACATTTTATTTTACGTTTTATTTACTAAACATGTTTAGTTTTGTACCACCTGCGCGAATTATAGGAGGTATTTCATTGTTCATACGCCTAAAAAGAACGGCCCATTGACATTTTATTTAACAATTTTTTAATACCGTCAAACAAGCTAATTTTGCCTCCAGGGTAATCGCCCCAACGTGATATCAAATATTGGGGTAATTTTTACCAATATGGTATCCTCACGTTTATGACGTCATCTATGTCTATCCCTTACGGGCGCACGCGTATAGCTGGTCTATGTAATGCTAGGTCTATGTACGAACCTCCTCAGGCCTCAGTTAATGACTAAGTTTGTGCACCGTAAGTTAGGATGGGCAGGATGCACATGACAAACGATGTTAGTTTATTTTATTAAGAGTGCATGAGATTTGATATTTTTTATCCAGAATTGGTAAATTCACTAATCATTCTTATCAAATTCACTTATCTTAAAAGATCTTAGTTCAATAAATAAAAATAAAAAAGCTGCATTTTTCGTTACTTTTAGTATCCATTGGACCCAAGTGTTGTTACACATCAATGGTATTTTCCATGTTTTTTTCCAATTAGCATTTTTCACATTTGCAAAATCAATGTGCTCTGTTATAATAATATATAGTACCTTTATTATACCATTATGTTATTTGTAGAAATAAATACAGTTTTATTCAGTTTGCTTAGGACTTCACTTCAGGCTATATTTTTTAAACAAATCTCCCACACACACGCTAGTATGGCAATACTTTTATGACTGACATTGTGACATTCAAATCGCTGCAGACAGCAAAATACGTTATTGATTTGAAACGAATTTCACTGCCGTTTCCCTAAAATCCCACGAAGTGATATATTTTTTATAATTATAATAATTATTTACGGTTACTGAATGTTGATATAGTGTAAACTTATGAAATGCTCGCCTGACAAAAGGACATCTTAAAAGCTTCTCACTGTGCTTGCACTCTTACAAAGATGGAGAACAAGAAACCCACTGGTGACAACTTCAAAGTGCCAACGTTGCCCGTAGGCCGCCCCCTGCAGTCGAGCAGTCAAGCTAACATCCCCGACACGAATGAATCCACTTCAGCGGGCCTGAAGAGTGCACACGAGAAGAAGAGTGCACACGAGAAGAAGAGTACCTGGGCACTGACAGACTTCGACCTCGGGCGGGCACTGGGCAAAGGTAAATTTGGAAATGTATATCTGGCGCGCGAGAAGGAATCCCGGTACGTGGTGGCGCTGAAAGTGCTGTTCAAGAGCCAGATCCTGGACGCGGAAATCGAGCACCAGGTGCGGCGCGAGGTGGAGATCCAGTGCCGGCTGCGGCACCCCAACATCCTGCGCATGTACGGCTACTTCCACGACGAGAAGCGCATCTACCTCATCCTTGAGTACGCCAAGCAAGGCTCGCTCTACATGCTGCTCAAGCAGCACGGCCGCTTCGACGAGAAGACTGCTTCCGTCTACATCCGCGACCTCACTAAGGCTCTCATCTACTGCCATGCCAAGAAAGTCATACACCGGGACATCAAACCTGAGAATATACTTATAGGACACAATGGGGAGCTGAAAATAGCTGACTTTGGCTGGTCCGTGCACTCACCATCCTCTAGAAGAATGACACTCTGTGGAACCTTGGACTACTTATCACCGGAGATGTTTGAAGGGAAGCCCCACAGCTATGCAGTTGACATTTGGAGTCTCGGTGTGTTATGCTATGAGTTACTTGTAGGATTACCTCCGTTTGACAGCAAGCACTCAAATCAGATGTATTTGAAAGTTAAGTATGTAATAATTAAGTATCCAGAGTATGTGTCTGAAAAGGCAAAGGATCTCATAGGCAAGCTGCTGGTGGTGAACCCCGAGAACCGCCTGCCCCTCGCCAGTTTGCTGCAGCACCCCTGGATTGTAGAGAATGCCCCACCGGGAGCACAGCCACTTGCCTTCAACCCTGACCCTAATGTGAATAAACAATAATTGTGCTACAGGCTGTGCATGTTAATTACTAGTGGCTTTTTAAATCATGACAATAGCATTATAACAAAATGCCTATGAACACACATTTAGCATATTTTTCATTAAAATTTAAGGCCATCTGTAAAATAATAATGCCATTTTATTTGTAATACTGTTTGTAGTAGGTAGTCTAATTTGTATTTTAATTTTATGAAATGTCGTTAGATACTAATCTATTTTGTAAGGGGCTTGAGAAATAATTTTAGTCAATGTTGGCATCCCTGCATTTATTAGGTGTAGACATTTGGAGTCAAGTTTATTTGGTAGTATGAAAATAAATAAATGATTATGATTATGTATGTAGTATGTTCATTCTAAAAAGACTTATTATGACTGAACTAGAATTAAAGAAATGTTAACTTAAATCATGATCTTATTAATTATATAGTTTAAATACATAATACATTTAATGCAAATAAAGAATTTGTTTACTTTTTTTACTTTATAAAACCAAAATATTATTTTTTCTTCATATAATAGAGATCCATAGCATACTTGTCAAAATTAGGGTCTTTTTTGACAACGCAATTCCAATATCCGAGTTCCCCAAACAGACATATGAAGCTCAAAAAATATCCAATAGCGAGGGCTATGAAAGCTCCATACAGCTTTTTTAAGTTCATGAGAGCTTTTACTTCATTGTCAAACGTGTCCAGCGCTCTGATAGGGTACATGGCGTCATTCAGCCACTTCTCAACCAAGCCTACTTCCACCGTGCGTCGCATATACACATCGGCTAGCGGCTTTAACGGGGAATTCTTATGGAAACCTATAGATATCGGTATATTGACCACACAGTCCGTCATTATATGCAACTCTCTATCGGATGCCAGTTTCATAATAGTAGTGTTCGTCGAGTTCTGCGTTTCCATGCTCACATTCCACTTCTTCCTTTTAACGCTTAAATACTTCAAGTAATGCTCGTTTTCGTAATACGCGTAGACTCCTCGAGCGACTCTAGCGGCGGCCTCGTCCGGATCGTCTATCGTTTGGAACCTCTCGCCGATCTTCTGTCCGATCTCGTCTAAAGATTGTTGAAAGAAGCGCTCGGTTTCGGTGCCCCACCCGCCGCAGACGAGCTTACTGTCGACGAGCTCCTTCAGGGAGTCGATGGTGACCCTCGGGGCGGGGTTGGCGAGGATGGCGGTCATGCTGGCGCGGTACGACACCACCAGCAGGATGCAGTACAGCCAGTACCAGCCCGTCAGCAGCCGCACGGCCCAGCCGGACGGCAGCGTGGGCAGCGACACCACCAGCAGCATCCCGTACGTGTACAGGATGCTGTTCATCACTTCGCCGAACAGGTATACGCCCACTGGTTTTGAGGCTGCAAATAATTAGATAGTTACAATCGATTCTCTTTGGTGTAAGTAAGTAAGTCTCAGACTGAGATGCTATATATTTATAGTTCGTTTAGAGGTCATCAGTGACTTGAATATACTTATATACCTAATGTCGGACTGTGTGGTCAATATGTGTACATGTTTCGTTATCCTTTGAACAGTTTGAACTACTCTTTCTGCGCGTCGGGGTTAAAAAGTTATTTATTAAAATTATGAAGCAATGTCGATGTTTACCTCTTGTTCTTTTATTGAAACATGAGCGAAAGTTTCCGAATATGAAACCGACCATAGCGAGGGGTTCAAAAAATAATAATATTAAACGGGATTTCAAAGCATGAGCGAAAAATAAAAACATTTCCGAGCGGACATGGTGAAAAGGTGATAGGCGGAGGTGGCATATTGGCTCTCTGTTTGCAAAGCCATTGGAGTGTGAAAGATTATTAACGTAGTGGTGACGTAGTGTACCCTGCTCCTCATGTTTCTCTGTGATTATCTTGTGCTCGTTCCGGTACTCCAGCAGGCGCGCGTAGTAGCGCGCGAGCCCGTGGAAAATGGCGCCCGTCATCAGCAACACCAGCACCACGGCTACCCACATGTATAGTCTGCGAAATTATCCTATTTATTTAGACAAGCTCATTTTAGGTATCTTCTTCTATCTCTCTTATAAAAGTGGACTCTTGTACGAACCACTCGCTCGTACAAGCCCTCTCGCGCATGAGAGGAGGCCTGTAGACTGCTGGCAGTGGGACGTAGGTATATAGGCTGTTTTTTTATTATTATTGATAAATTTACCAATACCTATCTACAATTGCCGATTTCATTAAAAATAAAATTGCCGAATATGTGGCATCACACCAAGGGGGAGGGGTATGCCAAATGTGACAAGGAGGGGGGAGGGGGTAAAGAAATCTTTAAATTCGTGTGACGTTGAATTCCCAAAGTCGTGTGATGAGAAAGGTGTTGGGAATAAATGTGGAGGAACTTTTTTGGAGTAAATTCTATTCTATTCTTTCAGGAGTTGTCGGTGCGGTGAGTGCCTCCGGAGTCCGGAGGAAGGAAGCATTGTGCTGTACCTACATGGGATGCTGAGGTTGAGGTCCATCGGTCACTCACTTGAAGGGCAAGATGAGCGTCTTCCAGGAGTTGTCGGTGAGCGCCTCCGGCGTAAGGAAGGTGAAGCATTGTGCCGTGTATGGGATGCTGAGGTCCATGAGGTCGAGATGGTAGGGCGTGTACTGCAGGTTGCCCAGCGCCAAGTCCGCGCCGCTCATCATCTCGCCGATCAGGCCTGAGATAAATAACAGCCAACCGTTTAGGGTTCGTATAGCTTCTCTTAGGCTGGGGAAGTAGTGTTCATTAACTAGGGAGGGTTCTGTACACCCGCTCTAGAAGTTACCTGAGAACGAGCCATTGGCTTGCTTCTGTCCCCACTTGTGATACTCTGCGTTCACCGACTGGTATAGATTTGGCTTGAAATTCATCTTATCCGCCAATGTGTTCAGGATCTGTGGAAATATGCGAGCGTATGTACGTAGTACTCTCAAAAGTAATAGGAAAGTTACTTGTTACCCGGGCCCGGTAACTCTGCGCCGATTTGTTATTGGTAAAATATAGTACTCAATTTTTTAAAGGAATTGGACGTTGTTGGTGGAAGATGGGAATAGGTGCATTCATATGAATCATTCCCATCTGTCCCCGTCTCGTGTATGGCGGCGGTCACGTGGGGCGGAGGCAAATGGGAATACACATAGTTGGTGGCATTTTCACACTGTCCCTTGGCAAGTCGGTGTACTTGAGATAGAAGTAAGTTATTGTACTAAATAACTTACTTCTATCTCGACGCCTCCAATCTTGTTGGTGTCGTTGTTCCTCATGAGTAGCACGGAGGGCGCGTGCTCCAGGTACACCACGTTCAGCACCTCCGCGTTTAAATTCTTTGTCTTGTCTGCAAACAAAGGCCTGAAACGAGTAGGTATCAGTATTAATGAAGACTCCCTACTAAGCCTGCTGGTTTCAGGTGCGGATCCAGGATATCGTTCAGGATTTTCAATTTCCAAATAAGTACTTATCGAAACAACTAGATCCTGAGACCGAGATGATGTTTAAATATCGTAACCGGGTACTTTCGGTTCTCGTCATATAAAATCTGTGCTTTATTTTTTATTCTTTATTGTATTGTGCTGGTAGAACTCCCTAATGAAAACACAGTGAAATGCTCGCTAGTAAACCATGGTCTTCTGGTAACCGACCTGTTGTAGTGAAACCTTCCATTCCTCCAAATATCCACCCTCCTGGACACAAAGACGGCCTTGATCGGGTTCGGGAAGGGCACGGTGGAGAGGTCGAACCAGGCCTTGCTCTTGTCGCCGCCGACACCGCCGACACCGCCGAGGGCCTTCTTGTGGTAGCGCAGGAACAGCACGTTGACGACGCGCTTCCACAGGTAGTGCAGCTCGCTGTGGAACAGCCGGAAGTCGTGCAGCATGATGTACTTGGCGCGCGTGTCCAGGATGCGGTGCCTGCATGCGATATGCAATACAGGACTATCAAGATGAATCTTAAAGTAGCAGCCGTAGCAGGATAAGAGAAGAAGAAATGCTGCCAAGTTTTGTTGAAAAATTCCAAATGGTTCAGCCGAGAAAAAATAATCTCCGAATTCAAAAAAGGAGGAAGTATACCACATACTTACTCGTCCATACAAAAAGAGAAAATGTTTTTCCACTTTTAAATATTTTCTATTCTCCATGGATTTTTAACCGACTTCAAAAAAAGGAGGTTATCAATTCGACCGTTTTTTTTGTATGTAAGTTTAATAGTTAAAAAAAAAGTCATATTTCATGAATTCGGATTTAATTTTTTCCTGGCTGAACCACTGGGAATTTTTCAACAAAACTTGGCACAACTGCAGTACTACTAGATGTAAGTAACTATAGAAAAAAAACAGCTCTTAATCGTACAAGGGCATTTTTTCTTCCCTTATTCTGCTACGGCCAAATCGGGGTGGAACCCCGAGGAATTCTCAAGGGCGATATTATCTGTGGGTTACTTCAGACAGCATATTTATTTTCAACACACTTGCTCAAAACGACGTTTTTATTCCACCGATTTTTGGCTCATAATCCTAGATATTAAACAAGCGTGCTCTTTCAGTGTATTATTCCACTCGTGCTTTTTCATTATATTATCCGACTGAGTTAAGAAGCTAAGTGATTTCTAATAATATGCATGGAAATTGAGCCTTCTTTAATTGGTCGGACTGGCGGGCACCGGCGCGCCCCGCCCCGCCGCCGCGCCGCCCGCGGCCGGGGCGAGGGCCGGCCGGCAGTACGAGTATGACAGATGAAACACACAATACTAACTGTTTTAACTATTAAAATTTGATTAATATGAAAGTTTCTTTTTTTCTCGCAAGTTTGTTGAAAAACGTCGTATGAAACGCGTGTGCATTGGTCATTACACACATCGACTTTCTTATTGCGCGCTCGCTTACAGCTCGCGCGCACAATATCGCCTCGTATGTAATGAAATGACCAACTTAGCACACTTGTATCATAATGTACTATTATCTTCGCGTCGAGTCTGGTTACGCGGGTGATCCACCCACTTTGCGGAAAGTCGCTCGAGCCGGGAGATTCCTAATGCCTGACAATTAAATTATCACTCGCCCGACTTACACAGGACAACAACTTCAAACGCCATGCAGATTATAAAACATGAATGGAGCTTCACTAGTTTTGGAGAGGAAAATAACAGACTTGAAAGCCATATGTGTGTATTACCTGTCCCCGAACCGCAGCAGCCTCGCAGCTTGCAGCCCGTTGGCGAGCAGCGCGACGTACACGTTGCAGCCGTCCGCGCGCGCGCGCCGCAGCGACTCCAGCGTGGCGAAGTTCGGCGACAGCAGATCCTCGTACTCTTCCACCACTATCTACAACACGATGCCACCGGCGACGTTCAACGTCAGGGAAAAGTATGTAATACGACGGAGCACGGTCACGAGGTGATGCGGCATCGGGCGTTTAGGAACCGTATCCGACTCGGCATTACATCATTATGACCAGAATTGATCGTGAAATAGAAAAAAACATAGACGAATTAAACTAATTACGGTAAAAATCTTAAAATAAGTCGCCTCAATAGAAGGGCGGGAGCGGTGCGGGGAGAAACTTTCCCCCCGCCGGAGATGCTCGGTTTCTGAATTATTCATGGTTATAATTAATTGAAGTTTATAATATATTACAGTGTATAATATATATACAGTGCCAAAGATTGTAATGCAGAGAGGGAGGGAGAATGAGGTGGACTCCGTGGTGGGTCCGGCGCGCGGCGCTGCGGGGAGCACAGCCCCGGCGGCCGGCGCCGCCCTGGCGTCTGGAGTGCGACGGTGCGGCGCCGCCCTGGCGTGCGACAGTGCGGCGCCGCCCGGGCGTCTGGCGTGCGACAGTGCGGCGCCGCCCTGGCGTGCGACAGTGCGGCGCCGCCCGGGCGTCTGGCGTGCGACAGTGCGGCGCCGCCCGGGCGTCTGGCGTGCGACAGTGCGGCGCCGCCCGGGCGTCTGGCGTGCGACAGTGCGGCGCCGACGCGACGCTCGCCTCCGCAGCTTCTGCTTTCTGCCTCGGCCGCTCCGGCGCGCTCGGCGCCTGCACTTTCTTACGGCGGGCGGGGCTGCCTGTGCCCTCCCTCCGCGCCTCCGAGCTGTTAAGCGAGGTTTAGACTACCAAGAATTTGAATGCAATTTACATTACATTGTTGACTACTAAGGTTAACTGCATTCAAAATGTTTATCAGATACCGCAATGTAATGAAAATTGCATGCAAGTTCTTGCCAGTCTGAACCTCGCTCTTTATACACTCTAGGGGTAGGGACCACGAAGACCACGGTCGCGGGGTCGGGGTTGACAAATTCGGTTCCGTGACAAAGAAAATATGCTCGGCTCCGGATAGTGGAGTGCTCCGATTCGATTTTTGGTATGTACAGTGTACAAAATATTCAATGAAATCAAAAAAATAAAGCCGCCGTGCGTTTTGTTTCACGTAATATTCAATAGAATAAAATAAATAAAAACTTATTTCCCACGGCTAAAATTGCTTTAAATCATTTTAAAACGACCCAAAAGAGCCCCCCGGCGTCAGTTATCCTCAAACGAGGCGACTTATTTTAACCTCCGACCCCTAATTACCTCGTTTTTAGGGTTTCCAAAATTCGCTAGTAAACAAAGCGATACACGTCCAGCTGTAATTTGGCTGACAGATTTTTGGGGACAGCTCCGTTTACTATTGCAAGGCCGCAAACCACCGGCACCGGCAGGCTCACCATGACGACAGGCAGCGGTGCGGTGCGGCGCCACAGTGCTCCCTCCCACACGCCGAGGTGCACGGCGTCGCACACGACGGCGACGCACGTGACGTGTCGCGACAGGCTCACCATGACGACGGGCAGCGGTGCGGTGCGGCGCCACAGTGCTCCCTCCCACACGCCGAGGTGCACGGCGTCGCACACGACGGCGACGCACGTGACGTGTCGCGACAGGCTCACCATGACGACGGGCAGCGGTGCGGTGCGGCGCCACAGCGCTCCCTCCCACACGCCGAGGTGCACGGCGTCGCACACGACGGCGACGCACGTGACGTGTCGCGACAGGCTCACCATGACGACGGGCAGCGGTGCGGTGCGGCGCCACAGTGCTCCCTCCCACACGCCGAGGTGCACGGCGTCGCACACGACGGCGACGCACGTGACGTGTCGCGACAGGCTCACCATGACGACGGGCAGCGGTGCGGTGCGGCGCCACAGCGCTCCCTCCCACACGCCGAGGTGCACGGCGTCGCACACGACGGCGATGCACGTGACGTCACGCGACAGCGCGTCGAGCAGGTCCACGAGCACCCACTCCAGGTCCTTGCGCTCGTCCACGCCTCTTAGTATGGGGGAGAGCGCTGCGTGCGCGTGCGCGCTGGAACATAAATAGCCATAAACACGGATTGCGTTTCAGTTTTCGTTGTAGGTTAGAAGTTAGAACGCAGGATAAATCGCTTTTAAACGCGTCCGCAACATCTTTATGAAACTTAGATACTTGAATAACAAAATGTAAAAATTATTTAAAAACATATATATAGGTTCATAATGAACCTTTTGAATTTGTTAGGCGACACTCTTTTACTCAAATTTATCGACCTTGTCGCGTTTCAGTGAAATTAAGTGGATAGTTTATAATGTAAAGTTCTTTCTAAATATCTTGAATTATCATTGATGTACTTGCCTTGCAATTACAATGAGCCCAAAAAGTACACATTTCATCATATCTCCACCAGAAACACAACTAGACATTACTGAAGAAATTCGGAAAAAGAACTCGTATCTTAATACCCGGCCGAGCCGACCTACACAGTACACAGTCTCCCCGGTGATTGACGGGTGACGGGTGACGGGTGACGGGTGACGGGTGACGGGTGACGGGTGACGGGTGACGGGTGACGGCGCTGATTCCGTATGCGCGGCCAATTACAAACTCCGAGACGCGGACAACTTACAAATTAGTTCCATGCATTTATAATGAGATCGTATTCGTATTGCCCTCTAGATAGTCTACAGGAAATAATTTAATGAAATAAAATGTAACCCTTGTATAAAAAACATTTATTAGGTAACCATAACCGTGTATAATTGTATATCATTATAGTAACAAAAATATATTCCGATTGTAAAATTATTACTTATAACTAAGTGTAACTTAAAGTACGTTATACGTAACAAAACAAATATCGAGCATCATTCTGAATATTTTAAAAACAGCTGTCATTTTAGTAACAAATAAAAATACATAGTATAATTCAATATTGAACAGAATCAATAAAATAAGTAATTTTGGCGCCACTGTACGTCGTATTCCCAATATTAACGTCTGTCCCCACATCACGTGGCCGAGGCGGGGACAGATAGAAATACAACAGGTATTTTATTATTTTTAGGTTTTTATTATTCTTTCATTTTATTACAAAATATACGAGTAAATAACAATGGAACGCATCACACATCGCTTGTCAGTAGCTAATATGATAATTACATTATATAGTATTGGACTTAGAAGATAAAGATTGGTCAATATAGGAAAGGTTTGTTTTGAAGTATTTTTGTTCATTTAAAAGTGCTATTACAATAATTGTTGTACATTTTTATCAAGTCAGAGGCAAATAAAAATATGCTTAGGTTTTTTTTTGTCAATTCAGTAATGCATATCGCACCCGGAAGGTATTAACTTATGAATTGTGGATGTCGCCTTGTATTTTATGGACTCTACCAGCTGTGTTTGTGTGTGTGTGTGTGTGTGTGTGTGTTGTGTGTGTGTCTACAGCTTGGAGGGGACGTAGGTGTCCCAATGCACGACGTCGCGCCACCACTGCGGCCGCGCCAGGGCTCCGGGGCACGTGAGGATGCCGTCCTGGATGTGCTTGTACACCTGGCGACAGATTGTAGGCTTTAATGTCGAAGTTAGGCAACAATAACGCAGGTACTCGAGTATATGGAAAGAAATCACCTCTATAATCTGTCTCCTACGGATATAGTTTCATATCTGTTAACGCCGCGGAGGACACCGGGGACAAACGGGAAATAATTTAATTCCTATCTGCCTTCAGGGGACAGTTATGTTGATTTAAATGTTACAAAAAAATTCGAGGCATATCTGCGTGCACACAGGACGGTACGTACCTCTCCGTCGGCATATCCGAGCACGGAGTGGAGGCACCAGTCGGGCGGTGCGAGGGAGTCGGCTAGACTCACGGCCTCCGCCGACAGCGTCGCACACAGCGACAGGATGCCCTCCCGGAGGAGCAAGCCTTGGTTCGCGGAGAAGAACCCGCCCTACAAATAATACAACGAAAACCGATGTTACCGTCTGAAGATTCGATTCGGTAAATAAATAAATAAATAAAACAGCTGTTGGATCTCCGAATAATTATAAATAAATAAATAAAACATAACTTGGTTCCCGAAACACATTGAAATAGCGGTTTATTCGAGGCTTTAACGGGGCCCATTTTATTGGATTTTACCTAGCAGTTACAGTCATTTAGCATATTTTTTTATATTCTTTTTTCCTTAAAAGTTTTCAAAACTAGATAAATTTATAGTAACAGCTAAAACTCATTCATAAAATGACTATAAAAGGATTTAGCTTAACTTCGTTGGATACTTACAATGTACAAAGTGGCCATGTGCCTCTCGAGCATGAAGGCGCCGTACAGCGCCACCAGTTTCAGCAGCACGGCTCTGCACGCCGCATCTTCGAACGCGAGCGCCGTTTTGTAAAAGTGATTTAAGATGAAATGCTGAAAATAATGACGATACTAAATAACAGTAGCTAAAATTAATTACCCATTCATCTGCGGTCACCGAGGACAAGTGGGAATAGTGCCTTTAACATTTATAAGACATTTTGTCCCGCCTGATGACCCGCCCCGGCTCGCGTCACAAATGGAAACCAAACTTTTCTTACCTGTCCCCAGCGAGCCCAATAAGAACCGATAGAAGGTGTATTCCCATTTGTCCCAGCTGAGCACAGATCGTAATAGGTGCATTCATATGAATCATTCTCATCTGTCCTCGCTTCATGTATGGCGGCGGTCACGTGGGGCGGTGACAGATAATATCCCCATTTCCTCGACAAATCGAAAGATGTCCGTGCCATATGGCAATCATAACAACAAATATGTATAACAAATAGTAACATAAAACCTATGAAACATATGTAATATATAAAAGTGCATCGTACGTATTTGTATTGTACGTACCTCCCCGTAGACCACTGACAACGTGACGGCCGTGTAGGACTGCGAGTCGTTCCTCACTCGGTAGCTGCTCTTGCCCTCGCCCTTGAGTTGTGACACCTTCTCCGCGGTCAGCTTCAGCATGTAGGTCGTCAGCCACGCGTACATGTGCACCACGTCTGAACACAAATACATGCATTATGTGATAATAGGCATGAAACGTAGCCAAACGAAATTATTCCTCATACCATCCACCGATGCCACCGATGTCGCTGTCAATTTACTGACAAAGCTCTTTTTTATTACCGACTAAAGCTGGCAAGTCGGTTTACTCGCCGGTTCGACAACTTCTGTTGTAGTAATTACACTTGTACTCGTATTGATTGCTGCACGCTCGGAAGATTGCCTCCGGAAGTCTGGACGAGATTAGATTACAATTAGCAATAAAAGGCTGAATATACCCGAACGAAGTGTCAACGGCCAGCAGAAGTAGTCAGTGTAATCCCATTTATTCCCGTGAACGGGAATAGGCGAACCGATATGAATAATTCCCATCTGTCCCCGCTTCATGTATGGCGACGGTCACGTGGGGCTGGGAAATGGGAATACATCCAGAAGTGTAATACCACGAGTATATACTAACTGGCCGGTTGCACGATCTCCTCGCCGTTCCACTTGCAGGTCTCGGCCAGGAGACCCTGAGCCCCGGCGAGGAACCGTATGGAGCCGAACGGCGTGTCAGCGAAGCCCGGTTGATCTCTCCCGCCCCAAACATTGAGGAGCCAGTTGCTGGTCTGCTGCAGCAGCATGCTGTTCTCGCCCTCGTACGTGCAGTTGGCGTCGTTGTCGTTGCGAAGCTCGCCGATGCCGGCGGCTGGAAGTTGATCAATTTGTAAACGTAACGTTTAAACATATACAACTTCGAATATTTAATAACTGATGTAAGTGTCACATCGCGCGACTAGTTTAATATCACAAGCCAGAACTGCCCTCCGCACTCTCCGACCCTATCCGATCAGAAGGATAATACCTTTAAGATATCCGTGTCCGCCGCAACACTCGCGGCAGTTCTGTATGCCGTCGCGCGCGGTCCAGCCGCACACGGGCTTGGCGGCCGACGACAGCGCGTGCATCTCCACCCCGCGCTCCGCACTCTCCGACCCTATCCGATCAGAAGGATAATACCTTTAAGATATCCGTGTCCGCCGCAACACTCGCGGCAGTTCTGTATGCCGTCGCGCGCGGTCCAGCCGCACACGGGCTTGGCGGCCGACGACAGCGCGTGCATCTCCACCCCGCGCTCCGCACTCTCCGACCCTATCCGATCAGAAGGATAATACCTTTAAGATATCCGTGTCCGCCGCAACACTCGCGGCAGTTCTGTATGCCGTCGCGCGCGGTCCAGCCGCACACGGGCTTGGCGGCCGACGACAGCGCGTGCATCTCCACCCCGCGCTCCGCACTCTCCGACCCTATCCGATCAGAAGGATAATACCTTTAAGATATCCGTGTCCGCCGCAACACTCGCGGCAGTTCTGTATGCCGTCGCGCGCGGTCCAGCCGCACACGGGCTTGGCGGCCGACGACAGCGCGTGCATCTCCACCCCGCGCTCCGCACTCTCCGACCCTATCCGATCAGAAGGATAATACCTTTAAGATATCCGTGTCCGCCGCAACACTCGCGGCAGTTCTGTATGCCGTCGCGCGCGGTCCAGCCGCACACGGGCTTGGCGGCCGACGACAGCGCGTGCATTTCCACCCCGCGCTCCGCACTCTCCGACCCTATCCGATCAGAAGGATAATACCTTTAAGATATCCGTGTCCGCCGCAACACTCGCGGCAGTTCTGTATGCCGTCGCGCGCGGTCCAGCCGCACACGGGCTTGGCGGCCGACGACAGCGCGTGCATCTCCACCCCGCGCTCCGCACTCTCCGACCCTATCCGATCAGAAGGATAATACCTTTAAGATATCCGTGTCCGCCGCAACACTCGCGGCAGTTCTGTATGCCGTCGCGCGCGGTCCAGCCGCACACGGGCTTGGCGGCCGACGACAGCGCGTGCATCTCCACCCCGCGCTCCGCACTCTCCGACCCTATCCGATCAGAAGGATAATACCTTTAAGATATCCGTGTCCGCCGCAACACTCGCGGCAGTTCTGTATGCCGTCGCGCGCGGTCCAGCCGCACACGGGCTTGGCGGCCGACGACAGCGCGTGCATCTCCACCCCGCGCTCCGCACTCTCCGACCCTATCCGATCAGAAGGATAATACCTTTAAGATATCCGTGTCCGCCGCAACACTCGCGGCAGTTCTGTATGCCGTCGCGCGCGGTCCAGCCGCACACGGGCTTGGCGGCCGACGACAGCGCGTGCATCTCCACCCCGCGCGCCGCCGCAAGCTCCGCACTCTCCGACCCTAGCCGATCAAAAGGTCGCTTTCAAACAAACATTAAGAGTGTAGAGTCGGTAAAATTGTAGGTACCAGGGACCGGACAACCCTTTCCGCGATAAAACCCTTTCAATGGGCGACACTTAAACACGGCTAACACATTGAAAGACTTTCCCTTTTGAACTGCAAGCCCATTCATACCCTTATTACCTTTGACTAACCCTTACCGAAAAGCTAACCAAAAATAAGGCTAGCTCTTAATAAGGGTTACCCTTATCTTTAAGCGCTTTTTATAAACGTTTCCCTTTGCGTGAAAGAGACAGGATTAGTATATATCTACGGTAGTGTATGAAAAGGAAAGAAAATACGTGCCTAGTCAAAGAACGCCGCCGTCGCCGCCGACGATCGCTCGGATTCGAAGTAATGTGTGCTTTATGAACAAGGTAGACGACTTAAATTAGCACGCTTATATGCTAAAAGGGAAGCCCTTTATAAGGCTGACCCTTATAAGCAATATGCAAGGTGTTGGTGAGCGGATGATAAGGGTTTTGTAAGGGTATTTGGGCTACCGATTACTCAAATGTGGTAGCTTTATATAAGGGTTTTTAAAACCAAAACAAAGGGTTTCGTCTGGCAAAGGGTATGGTGAGTTAAGGCTTCCCTTTGCGTGAAAGAGACAGGATTAGTATATATCTACGGTAGTGTATGAAAAGGAAAGAAAATACGTGCCTAGTCAAAGAACGCCGCCGTCGCCGCCGACGATCGCTCGGATTCGAAGTAATGTGTGCTTTATGAACAAGGTAGACGACTTAAATTAGCACGCTTATATGCTAAAAGGGAAGCCCTTTATAAGGCTAACCCTTATAAGCAATATGCAAGGTGTTGGTGAGCGGATGATAAGGGTTTTGTAAGGGTATTTGGGCTACCGATTACTCAAATGTGGTAGCTTTATATAAGGGTTTTTAAAACCAAAACAAAGGGTTTCGTCTGGCAAAGGGTATGGTGAGTTAAGCCTTATGCAATACCCTTATAAAACCCCGATAAGGGATAGCGGGCCGGTCCCTGGTAGGTACACCTTTTGTTACGTAATAGAAAAAGGAATAACGAGTACCGGTTTCTATTAGCACATTTTCTTATCTTTCCCATTAATAGATAATTTTATCGAAAACGGGCTCCTTAAATTAATAATGATTTTTTTTTCTGATAGACGTTTAGGTAAACGCGCGTAAAGCACTGATTTTTACGCTCTTATTTGTAAATTTCGTAAAGTTTGGACTGCTAAAAATAGTAATTTTGTATTACACATATCCTGTTCTTCGACTTTAATAGACTACATTTTTGTTATTATGACTGAAGTAGCCTAAATGAAAGTTAGATGTGGTCAATTTTCTCCAGAAATTACTTCATAACGAGTGACAATTTCTCTGAAAATCTCTTGCGCATTATCGCCGCAAAACTGTCAATGTGTGCCGCAAAGCTGCAAACATACCAGAGGCACTACAAAATCGCGGCAACCCCATCCAACCCCAACGCCCCGAACGCGTTATTATATTGGACGCGTAGGCCGTTGTATCAGTTGTATGCCCTCTGCTCTGCGTATAGTTGGTCCACAGGCTGCATGTGTAAAATAATAATACGCATCTCTTACCCATCATATTATCGATGGACATCCTCACGTGCGTCTCCCCGAACCAGTTGCAGAACGCGCGCATCGCGAACGTGGCCGCCAGGTACGGCAACAGCCGGATTTGCTATATGTACACAACACACACATTTTATTATGTTCTTTATTATAGGATAGGTACGAAATGACAAAAATACGAAATGAAAAGCGCTGGTAGCCTCCTAGCGGTAAGCGCGTGCGACTTGCAATTCGGAGGTCGCGGGTTCAAACCCCGGCTCGTACCAATGAGTTTTTCGAAACTTATGTACGAAATATCATTTGATATTTACCAATCGCTTTTCGGTGAAGGAAGACCGTGACCGTGAAGGAACATCGTGAGGAAACCGGACTAATCCCAATAAGGCCTAGTTTCCCCTCTGGGTTAGAAGGTCAGATGGCAGTCGCTTTCGTAAAAACTAGTGCCCACGTCAATTCCTGGGATTAGTTGCCAAGCGGACCCCAGGCTCCCATGAGCCGTAACAAAATGCCGGGACAACGCGAGGAAGATGATGAGGTACGAAATGACAACATAAACGTAAACTTGGCGCCTTTTACTCTGTCATTTATACTCCTAAGCTAAGAATCACGGATCCCTAAGCTATTATGCTTTTGTTAAATGCTAAAAGTCAGCAGCAAAAGGTGAATTCTTATTTGTCCCCTTCGATTGAGTGGGACAAAGACAGCTGGTAATTATTCTATTCTCACGGTTACAGATGGCGAGGGTAATATTCCCATTTGTCCCTGATAGGCGTAGATAAAAATAAATTAAATTCATACCCACGCCTAGGTTACAGGAAGTAGATAAGAATAAGATAAGATAGATAAGATAATATTTATTCATTTAAAACTTATGCTAATTGGTTTTATACAGTGGTAAATATACAATCTATTATTTTAATTATAGAATGATCCTATTCCCAGCTGTCCCCGAGGACTGGAGATGGGAATGAACTATTTACATCCGCCTTGGTCAGGTGTAACGGACACAGGTGGGAATGGGAATGAGTTAAGCCTGAGTACCTCACGGCGATCACTACCGCCTTTGCCTACCTGCTGCTGGTAGAGTAGTACCGGTGTCTCCTCAGCGGCGCCCTCCTCCCCGAACTGTCTCCTCGCGGCGGAGTACCTCACGGCGATCACTACCGCCTTTGCCTACCTGCTGCTGGTAGAGTAGTACCGGTGTCTCCTCAGCGGCGCCCTCCTCCCCGAACTGTCTCCTCGCGGCGGAGAACCTCACGGCGATCACTACCGCCTTTGCCTACCTGCTGCTGGTAGAGTAGTACCGGTGTCTCCTCAGCGGCGCCCTCCTCCCCGAACTGTCTCCTCGCGGCGGAGTACCTCACGGCGATCACTACCGCCTTTGCCTACCTGCTGCTGGTAGAGTAGTACCGGTGTCTCCTCAGCGGCGCCCTCCTCCCCGAACTGTCTCCTCGCGGCGGAGAACCTCACGGCGATCACTACCGCCTTTGCCTACCTGCTGCTGGTAGAGTAGTACCGGTGTCTCCTCAGCGGCGCCCTCCTCCCCGAACTGTCTCCTCGCGGCGGAGTACCTCACGGCGATCACTACCGCCTTTGCCTACCTGCTGCTGGTAGAGTAGTACCGGTGTCTCCTCAGCGGCGCCCTCCTCCCCGAACTGTCTCCTCGCGGCGGAGAACCTCACGGCGATCACTACCGCCTTTGCCTACCTGCTGCTGGTAGAGTAGTACCGGTGTCTCCTCAGCGGCGCCCTCCTCCCCGAACTGTCTCCTCGCGGCGGAGTACCTCACGGCGATCACTACCGCCTTTGCCTACCTGCTGCTGGTAGAGTAGTACCGGTGTCTCCTCAGCGGCGCCCTCCTCCCCGAACTGTCTCCTCGCGGCGGAGAACCTCACGGCGATCACTACCGCCTTTGCCTACCTGCTGCTGGTAGAGTAGTACCGGTGTCTCCTCAGCGGCGCCCTCCTCCCCGAACTGTCTCCTCGCGGCGGAGTACCTCACGGCGATCACTACCGCCTTCTGCAGGTAGTTCGTCGAGATCGATGTTATGTGCACGCGCCCACCTGATCGTGCACCCGTGCAAATTACACATATAAATTACATTTAGTTGTCACCAAAATAATTATTCATTTTTCAAAAGACTAGCACTGACGTAATTTCCACATGCCAGTGTGATAATGATAACAGACCAATTAAATTTGACCTTACGTATAAATTTAAATCAGTTTACACACGATTCACAGAATAAGAAAATCATAAAAATAGCACCTATTTTAGAATTAGTGTTTTTGAGGTAATAAATGATGAGTAGAACGGGACATTTCGTCAAAAGCATGTTATTGTTTGCTGGTACAATACGTTTACACCGTGTACGTCAGAAACGTATTGTATAGACGATATATATCCCTACCCGAAAGGATGCCGAGCGAGGCCCCGAACCGCTTGGCGGGGTCCCGGAAGGGCGAGCGGTACTCGCCGCGCTCGTCCACGCCGCCGAGCCGGTCCAGCGCCGCCGACAGCGGCAGCCGGTACTTGTTGAACATCACCAATCTGAGAGGAAACACTATCAATCTTCCGACTTTAGTTTATCCTTGACGGGTGGGTATTATAGGTAAGTAGCGGATGATTAGATAGAATCCCTAAAATATAAACATCGCAAATATTAAACATCTCACAGATTATCGATGCCGTCGCGTCGAATCGAATCCCACCTTTTCACCAAAATCAACATTATGGCGTCCTCAGTCCTCACCCGTTGTCGACGCCGTTGAGGCCGACCTTCTCGCCGAGGTCGCCGACGGTGACCCCCGCGAGGGGCCGCAGCGTGCGCGGGTCGCGGACGGGCACCACGAACGCGTGCAGGCCGTGGTTCTTGCCCTTCGACACCAGCATCGCGTACACGATCGCGTGCGTCGCGCACTTACCTATAAATCAATGAAAAAAAGGAAGTGTTTTTTTTTTTATACTACGTCGGTGGCAAACAAGCATACGGCCCGCCTGATGTTAAGCAGTCTCCGTAGCCTATGTACGCCTGCAACTCCAGAGGAGTTACATGCGCGTGGCCGACCCTAACACTCCTCTCCCTCGTTGAGCTCCTGTACCTAGCCTTAAGTGTACCTACTATACCTAGCTATTGTATTGTATTGTAGTTCGGGCGATTTTCCGCAACTCGACGACTGGCGCCTATTTTGCGTGTATACCTAGCTATTTCTTCAGTTGTTAATGAGAACGCCGAAATAAAAATATAGTATTTCTCGATAACCGAGTAGATAGACATTTTTAAATTGTAATTTTGAATTTATTTGATAATGTAATGTATATTATGTAATAAAATTGTATTTTTGAATTTATCAAATAATGTAAATTGTATGTACTGACGATCATAATATAAATTCGTGTAGATTAGTCTAAGATAATTTATATTGTAATTTTATATTATGAGAATAAATATCTAAATCTAAAGATACACTTTTTAAAGATCTAAAACGTATGTGTTTTGTGTTATGTATACTTGTCGACGTTTCCTAGCTTTTTAAAAAGTAGTATTAAAGAAAGTTTTAACAAACAGAATGAGTTTTGCTTTAGCAAAATTCATTCTGAAACAAACAGAATGAGTTTTGCTTTAGCAAAATTCATTCTGTTGTGTTGGGTGAACAACTAGCAAAGTTATTCAGAACGCATATCACTTTTCTACGCAATTAAATGTACCTACACCATATTTACATAGGAATTTCGTCGGACGCTCGGCTCGGCTCGACTTTTTATTTGAATACCTAGGTCATTCAATTGTAATTTAAAGACAATGGAAATATTTTAATTACAAATATGTTTACTGACTACAGCCCGTAAGAGCCGGTATACGGATTGCATTTGCATGTAAAATAAAAGCTATATTTTCCGACTCACAACAGACTTGCCTGACCGTGACCCGTAACACTCATAATAATAATAATAAAGCCTTTATTTCTCGTTTACATAGTTACGTTACAATTTAAATTGACCCCATGTGACCTATAAACACCGGAATCTAATTTTCGTGCAAAAACAAGACCGCTATATATTCTCAATGTTTCTCAATGTTAATATGATTGTGTCATTGTTAACTCTAACAATATGAAAATTAAATATAGTGGAGAAATAAAATAAAAAAAATGATGTTTATTACTTATATCACGCATGCAATCAGCAATTCAGAAGATAAAATCGATAAAAAAAACGTTTATTCAAAAATCTTACTTACAACTAAATACATATTTTCTTCTGCCAAACCACATAGTTAAACTAATATTCTTTGAAATATCCTATCCCTGCCGCGGCCATGTCAAATTATTCCCATGTGTCCCCAGAAGGTATAGTGACTACTCTCATCTGTCCCTCTGCCTCTGCCTTGGTTACAAGAGTGGAGTGGAGGCTAGGGTTTGCAATCCGGATATCCTAATTATCCGGACATCCATCGAATCTAGGATCCGGATAATCCGGATATTTCGGATCTCACGGATCCGTTAAATATTGGTCATATGGAACTCATGGACAAACAATTTTCGAATAAAATTAATGAATAATTGAAAAAGAGGCTAATTATTAAGTGATATCATTGTTAAAAATACTATATATTGTAAAACGCATGCAAAATAAAAAAGAATTTGATTAAAATTTGGTATTTTTATTTGAAAGTTACTTGGTTCCTATTTTATTTCAAAAGATCCCGGGATTCCGGTATTGAAGTCGCCAATACCGGTATTAATACCGGCATTGCGAAAGGTCCGGTATTTGGAAGCCCTCGTACATGAGGTTAATCGAGTTTTGCCTCACTAGTGGATATTTTGTGGGCGGGGTGAACACAACCTGCAAATAGGAGTGGCAATGGGTTCTCCGATAGCACCAGTGGTAGCCAATATTTTTATGGAGGATTTTGAGCAAAGAGCTTTGGAGAGCTGCCCACATAGACCCAGACTGTGGTGGCGATATGTGGACGACGTGTTCGCTGTAGTGCCACACAGAGATCTGGACCCGTTACTCGAGCACCTGAACGCGCGGCATGCCAAGATTACCTTCACCGTTCACCATTGCCGAAGCTGGATGTTGCCACCTGCATGTCAAAATTTAATGAGAAACGGTTGACAAATGTGACGGGTCGAGGTGAACAGCCGGACAGTACACAAGCATTTTTGCCAAGTCGAAACTGAGTCAGTCTGAGGCACTTTTCGCTTCGTGCTCGCTCGGCGCCCGGTGATGATTAGACTCACCCAGCGAGCCGACCCAGCACTTGGCGGCCTCGAAGTCGGGCGTGTGCAGTATGAAGCACTTCTGTTCGGGATCATATGTGGCAGTGGTCCGCATGCCCTTCGCGTTGGAGCCGTGCGCGATCTCCGTCAGCGCGAAGCAGCCGCCGATCTTGCCCGAGTCGCACGCCTGCAAGTGCAAGTGCCACCACTCCTTCATTAGGCCGCATTTCTCCAAACTTATTAGTCTAGTTACATTACTACCCACTTGTCATTTTTAACTAGTAAACTAATAGTTTAGAAAAATAGGGCTCGGTCGGGCGGTCACATAACAGCCAGGAAGTCAATAAGCTAGCCAGAATGTTCTAAAAAGGAAGAAGAAAGAAAGAAGAAGAAGACCGCTTCGAGACATTTTGAAATCTAATGTAAACAGATATTTGGGAAATTATGAAAGTTCTAATATATTTACATTGTAGTTTATTCTTAAGGTATTTGTAAAGAATTTATAATATTCTTGGATAATCACTGCAACTGCTACGGTATGTGTACGCAGTGAGTATACAGCCGTACCTCTATAAGCGGGAAGTGGTGGTCTCGTCCGCTGCCGCGGATGGTATTGGAGAACATGCGGAAGGTGAGGGACAGTTTGATGGCCAACGAGCTATCAAACATGAACATGGCCTCAGTGAAGGATTGGAACAACCGTGGATGCATGGCTATCTGTAAACAAACAAAACATAAATGATCCTTGTTTTAGGCGAATGCTGCAGATACAGATGCACATGACATATGACATGACATATCAGGCTTGATCAGGCCTTTACTACTTGCAACTACATAATTATGTGGCTTTCCATCACAGAAGGGTCACGGGAGAAGTGATGCACATGGAGCATATTTTAAGGACCCTTCTCTGATGGAATGGCACATATCTTGTGGTTGATATAATTTAAATTTGAATATAAAGACTATCTTTATAAATAAATCTAGTAAAAAAACTGAATAGGCTTACTTGTGTGACATATTAATATTACTCATATTAGCCAAATTGAACATAATAATTTGTTTGATCACTAACCTCTTCCAAGGGCACGAGGTCTGCACTGTGGATGACATACATGCGCTTGGTGGTGACGTGTCTCTGCTCGTCCAGAGTCATTGTGGCCTCGGTATGTTTGAACAGCGGGTGCTCCTCCATGAAACTCCATATTTTGTTCTGAAAAGTAAACTGGTTAAATATCTATGCTGAAAATGTCAATTAACTTTGTTATAGTGTTAAGTTATAGTGTGGAAAAATATTATATTCCCAAGTGGCAAAAGGAGATCAGGAAAACCAAAAGACCGCTGGGTCAACAACATCAAAAACAGCGGGGCAAACAGATTGGATGGAGAAGGCAAAATACCGAAATGATTGGAGGCAGTTGGAGGAGGCCTATACCCAAAAAGGGGCCATGACTTAATATAAAAAAAAAATGTTTTTAACTTTTTTGTATGTAAAACTATGTAGTCATGGAAATAAAGGCTATATTATTATTATATTATACTTGAGAATATAATTTTAGCACAAAATTCATACAACAGACAGAACCAAATTGACTCGTTGACAGAGAGATCCCTTATAGGGATAAGTCCGCCTTTGTACATTGTATATATTTATGTTCTTTTATTGTGTTTGTAATCTGTCTTATGTACAATAAAGTGTTTACATACATACATACATACATACTCGTCAATCAAACTGTCATTTTACTATCTGCGATATAAATCACAGCTTAAATAGATAATGTAAGCATGTTTGTTCATTAATCAATACTGATAATTAAACAACACAACAACAGTTAAGACGATTGTTGAAGCAACTTCCTGGCCTACTTTATGATGAAGAATGATTACTATTACGGTTATAAGTATGTATGGACATTTTTATACTGATAAGTTATTATTGGTATAAAAATGTCCATAACCGTAATAGCAATCATTCTTCATCTTAAAGCAGGGACCGGACAACCCTTTCCGCAATAAAACCCTTTCAATGGGCGACACTTAAACACGGCTAACACATTGAAAGACTTTCCTTTTTGAACTGCAAGCCCATTCATACCCTTACCTTTGATTAACCCTTACCGAAAAGCTAACCAAAAATAAGGCTAGCTCTTAATAAGGGTTACCCTTATCTTTAAGCGCTTTTTATAAAGGTTTCCCTTTGCGTGAAAGAGACAGGATTAGTATATATCTATGGTAGTGTATGAAAAGGAAAGAAAATATGTGCCTAGTCAAAGAACGCCGCCGTCGCCGCCGACATCGCTCGGATTCGAAGCAATGTGTGCTTTATGAACGAGGTAGATGACTTAAATTAGCACACTTGTATGCTAAAAGGGAAGCCCTTTATAAGGCTAACCCTTATAAGCAATATGCAAGGTGTTGGTGAGCGGATTATAAGGGTTTTGTAAGGGTATTTGGGCTACCAATTACTCAAATGTGGTAGCTTTATATAAGGGTTTTTAAAAGCAAAACAAAGGGTTTCGTCTGGCAAAGGGTATGGTGAGTTAAGCCTTATGCAATACCCTTATAAAACCCCGATAAGGGATAGCGGGCCGGTCCCTGTCTTAAAGTAGGCCATAAAGTTGCTTCAACAATTTTGAAAAGTCAAAAGTACCTTTGTTCTAATAGCTTGTATGGAGTCGTAGGCGAGTTTCATGCGCCGCCAGTCGAAGGAGGCCTTCTTCCTGAAGGCCGTGAGCGGCCCGCGCGGCGGCTCCGGGAAGCATTCCTGCAGCTCCGCGTCGCTCGCCGGTTGCACGTCCGTCACTTCCATCGTCCTTCTTCAAGTTCTTCACCCAAAGATTCAAAAACAATTTCAAAGAGAATGTCACTTCCTACTTTACCAAAGTTGACTGAACTTTTGAACTTTGGACGACGTAGTAACACTAATAACCGACGAGCACAACAACTGTATAATCAACTTTTCAAGTTGTCCTGTCACGATGGCTTTCAGAATATGTAATTTACAGTTGTTCAAAACTTTGTAAATTATTCTAAAAACTTGCAATTCATTGGAGCAAAATAAACGGACTTTGTTAGTTTGAATGTATTTTATTAAAGACTTGGCCTTATTATTGCATACACAAAATGCTAAAAAGTAAAACAGAATGCTAAAATAAATGTCTTATAAATATTCACGGTAGAAAACTAACTTCACTTGTAGCTGGTAGCGTAGCTGCCAGTGTCAAGTGTCAAATTGTCAATGTCAACACAAACGTCACAAACTTGACATGACACATGACGTTACTTGATTGAATAAGCGTTCGGATACTGCCCAGGTTACAATGATAATGGATGTACGTATGGGCCAAGTATGGGCTCCCTTACATTCCATGACTCTTTTCTTTCCGCACAGACTCTACCACAAAGGTCAAAAAATATATTGAAGATATTACACTAAACTCTCGCGTTTTGAACACATATTTAATTATACGAACGGGTCTACCGCAATTTAAAAAACAATGAAATAGTTATTTGTGCAACAAGAAAGTTGGTTTTTCTTGCGAGTGTTTATTTTGAGTCCCGAGAAAGCGAAAGATTCTATAATTGAATCACGAGCGAAGCGAGTGATTCTAAGGTAGAATCTTGAGCGTAGCGAGGGACTCAAAAACACGAGATGTAAAATAACTTTGCTCTCGTGTTGCACACATAATTTTTCACCTCAGTAGTGAGAACATATTATAAAGGTTAAAATGTATTTCGAATTACACAGAATAAACAGAAAAAAAAAAGTATTATAATATGTACGATACGATAAGATACGATACGATACGAGACGGGACGGAACGGGACCGGACCGGACCGGACCGGACCGTACCGTACCGTACCGTACCGTAGTATGAAGTTCATGGCCTTCACTAAATTAAAAAGCTACATTGTTTCACTCCCTGGAGTGACGAAAGTAGGCTTGTTCGAGCTGCTGAGGTGAAAACAATAAAATTAAATCGCGGTAGAACCGATCCAAGGGCCTGACACTCTTTGATAGAGAAAGATAGTCTTATTGCGATTCCTGTAAGAGGAAAGAGAAACTAGTGCCATGCTTTGTCTTTATCACCCGCTGGGCATTTTTTCATGGTCGGGTTATAGCATCATAGCAAGGTGGCCATGGCCAAATACCGAAATTTATAAGAGTGAAAGAGAAGAAGGTACGCCATACATGAAACTGTCAATACATGAATTATGTCTTTCTCTTACCCCTGGTCGCTCGGTTTCATGTCTATAAAATAAATACTTGTGTAAACTATGTCTATAAACCGTTTGTATAATTTTATAGTCGGTCAAACCAAATTGGCAGCAAATAAGAACCAAAAAAACTATACCCATTCTTTTTTTTGGGTGCTAGTACTAGTGTAAGACGAGAGAAATAAGACAGTCCTTTGACAAACTATAAATATTAGGGATGTACCGACTAGTCGGGAAAGCCGACATTTGTAGTCGGCGATTAGTCGGCGACTAGTCGGCCAAAATGTCCGATTAGTCGTCCTACTCATACATTTTACTCAAATTAATAAAATTATACTTTGTACCTATTGAGGGTGCATATGAATATTTTTTTTCATATTATTATATTAAATTTATGTTTAGGGAGTAGATAGATACTATAGATAGGTTAATTTACTTCAAAGAAAAAGACATAGTATTTTACACAAAAGGATAAAACAAAATGCTTTTATTAAAAGATCGTTAACTTAAAATTAAGCGGCAAAATTAACAATTTATGAAGTAAATATTTAAAAGAAAAATATTAATAAACAAATAAACAATGTCACACTCAAAAAAAAGTGTTTATGTATGTGTATTTTTTATTTAAATTTTATATCTAGAAATTTTTCTATGAAGATAGTTGGGGTTATGATTATTATAGCTGCAACAACAAAGAGAGCTCAAATTCCTTTTAGATCTTGATTACCTGCAGCGCAGCCATATGTATTGTCGAAATATCTAAAAAGTATGTATATATGTCGTCGCAGACCTCACAATATTATGTAGTTGGTTACAATTGCAAACGTTTTATTAGTTTTATTACAGTACCTTGGTTTTTTTTTTAATTTCAATTATTTGAGGCACCTACAACACTACCACTTACTAAGATGATCAACCGCACAAATGGCGGGTCACTTAAGGAAAGTCTATTTTCCTCAAAGCAAAGAAAAACAAAATAAGTAAAAACTGTAATAACGTAATTTCAATTCTTTTTCAAAAAAAGGGAACCGCCTTTAAAAAACCAACCCACTGAAAAGCACAAAATATTTTTTATATACCCCACCCCTATCCTTATCCAGTCCCTATTCCGTCGTAAAGAAAATTTCTGCCAAAAAGTAATAATAATACCTAATAATAAGCAAATTAATAACCATCCGGGTAATGACTTAGGTTTTGAAGGCGGTGCTAAACCAAAAAAATAAACATATTTAGTTCTTGCACTGTTGTAGTGCACTGTTGTTATACTTCTCGTATTTATTTTACAGTTTTTACTTATTTTTTTTTAATATATTTTTTAAATTTTTATATAGTGTTGTAGAGTAGTTTACTCCGAGAGGGATGGGGCGTGCGGGGTGAAGGCGAAAGCAAAGACGTTTTACGATGTAAATTAGAAGTCTATTCCAGTCGGCACTAGTTACGATTATTATACACTAAAATACTACTAAACTAACTGCCTAGTGCCTAAAGGACAGCAGTCGAGCGCCTAGGTGATGTGAAGAATTTACCGAGTTAACTATGTATGTCACCAAGAAGGCCGGTTAAGTCCCAGATGCTACCGTTCGCTTATTTGACTCCTAACTATTTCTCAACATTTACAAAAATCACTTCATCGGGTCATTAATCTAGGAAAAATCTTGACACCGCGAAGTAGAAACGGCGTGTCCTATGCACAGTGACATCTAGTGAGATGGTTTGGTAAACAATTAAGTTGTACAAACAAGCCCATTGTTTTCAAATGTTAAACTATTTGGATACATTCAATATGTTTTTAGGGACATGTTACATGATGTTCCGTATTTTTACAGGTCTTCAGAAGTAAGTAATGACGTGATTAATGGCGTGCTAACGCCATCTCTGTCTACATAGACGAATGATACATATGTATGGGTCGACAATGTTACATTAATCTATATCTATGCACTTGCAACGTTGTAGTAAAATACAAGTACTACGAAATGCTTCTTTTCATAATTTTAAAGCTTCAAAGACAGGAATTAAGTTCAAACATTGCGCGTCACTATAGTCATCTCGTGGGAGCACTTTGAACTACAGTTTGTATAGGAATTGGCTATTTCCTATTTTACATTAATCTTGATTTGCACATTCGTTATGTTTGCATAAAAACTAGTCAACAAGTAACACAAGTTACACAGGGTTTTAAAATTTTAAAGCTACGGGAAAGATAAAATACGTCTAATGTTTACCTTGAATTGGAGGCCTACTAGCGCCATCTAGTAGCCTTCGTATGAACTAAACATAGCTTATGATTTATTTGAATGTGTCGCGTTACAGTGTTTCTTTTTATTTTATTTATTAATTATTTTTTTTACTTTTTAGTCTTTTTTTCAATTTTTTTTATCATCTTTTATATTTATTTATTTTATTTTACTTTTTAGTGATTTATTTTATATTTTTAGATTTTGGCTAAAATACTAGTTTGCTTACAGTTAGGTTCTCCATTTAGTTTTAGGCTAGTAGTGACTAGTAGGCGATGGCCAATCTCGATAATTATTTGCTACGAAACTTTGACGTTTCGGTGCTAAACGATTTGTAAATGTATTTAGGTATAGGTATTATGTTTCGTACTATTGTAACTAAGATTTAGTTTACCTAGACACTCCCACTCCCAGTCCTAGTCCCACTCCCAATCTCCAGGCTCACAGGTCCCAGGCTCAATCCGACTCCGACTGACTCCGACTCCCACTCCCACTACCACTATTTCACCTAAACACAAAATTTCATCTCAATCGGTTTCAGAAAATCAAAGACGATAGGTATACCGATAGCAGCGAAACCTACCTGGTACAATTACTTTTTCAAACCATCCATGTATACTTAAACCTTCTCCAGAATGTAACAAACACTTTTCTGAAAACCACATCAAAATCGGTTCAGCCAAACGCGAGATAATCGCGAACAAACATACATACATAATTACATACATACAAACATACGGGTCAAACTGAGAACTAGTGAGAACCTCCTTTTTTTGAAGGCGGATAAAAATATTTTTATTTGAATATTTGTTGCCGTAATATCATGTTACATATTATGCATTACCTTTATTAAAAAGTGGCCCCCCCGTTTAAAATTTGTTTACGTTACGTCTTTGGGTCAAAAAATTAAATATGTATAACAAATTTAAACTTAACCAGTAGTTTCGGAGAAAATGGGCTGTGACAGACAGACGGACAGACAGACGCACGAGTGATCCTATTATTATAAGGGTTCAGTGTTTTCCTTTTGAGGTACGGAACCCTAAAAACCGGCCAAATGCGAGTCGGACTCCCGCACGAAGGATTCCATACATTATGCAAAAAAAATTGTTATAGCCGCAACAGAAATACATCATCTGTGAAATTTTAAACTGTCTAGCTATTACGGTTCATGAGATATAGCCTGGTGACAGACGGACAGACAGAAAGACAGACAGACAGACACAGACAGACACAGACAGACACAGACAGACACAGACAGACACAGACAGACACAGACAGACACAGACAGACACAGACAGACACAGACAGACACAGACAGACACAGACAGACAGAAAGAAAGAAAGACAGACAGACAGAAAGAGAGAAAGACAGACAGACAAACAGACAGACAGCGAAATCTTATTAATGGGTCTCTTTGGGTAAGAAGCCGTAAAAACTGGAATTGTTATAAAGTAATTTAAAAATCCGGTAGATGGCGCTTCCATATCAAGACGTTCAAACTAGATCGCGCTGTTAAGATTTTTCTACCGAACACCTACACGTTTTACTGTTGGGTTGGTTAGGTAAGGTTCGGAGTTAGGTTAGGTTTTGAGTTAGGTTAGGTTTTGAGTTAGGTTAGGTTTTGAGTTAGGTTAGGTTTTGAGTTAGGTTAGGTTTTGAGTTAGGTTAGGTTTTGAGTTAGGTTAGGTTTTGAGTTAGGTTAGGTTTTGAGTTAGGTTAGGTTTTGAGTTAGGTTAGGTTTTGAGTTAGGTTAGGTTTTGAGTTAGGTTAGGTTTTGAGTTAGGTTAGGTTTTGAGTTAGGTTAGGTTTTGAGTTAGGTTAGGTTTTGAGTTAGGTTAGGTTTTGAGTTAGGTTAGGTTTTGAGTTAGGTTAGGTTTTGAGTTAGGTTAGGTTTTGAGTTAGGTTAGGTTTTGAGTTAGGTTAGGTTTTGAGTTAGGTTAGGTTTTGAGTTAGGTTAGGTTTTGAGTTAGGTTAGGTTTTGAGTTAGGTTAGGTTTTGAGTTAGGTTATAGGGTCTATTCTCGGTCGATTTCGTTCAAATTTGGCATAGGGGCTTTTTTTTACCTGATCTATCTATGGTCTTTCGCTTTTGGTATTGAATCGCCCTGCGTCTGGTACCTCCCATACATTTTTTTTTTAAATTTACGGTTTTTAATTTTTTATTAAAAACTTATAATAATTAGGTATTTGGTTTCTACCCTACCCCAAAATTTCAATAATTGCGCATCGAATGACGTTTTTTACATTAAAATCGGATAATAAATAAAGATTTTAGACCCGGGTTAGATTATTTTTGCATTTTTTTTAATTTTTTTTTAGCGTCCAAAAATTTTGAAAAAAATATATAAGGTAGGCATGCCGTACCTCGTGCACCTACTATGTGGTGCCGATAGCTCGAATTTCAAGTCCATTTTTTTTTATCTCTTACAGTTTTTGAGATATTAATTTTTTAGAGGTAAAAATATAGAGAAACATTGCTATTACCTTCATCAGGCGCCTCGACCGATTTTGTATGGAAAAAGTTAATTCCGACTCGAACTTGACCGAAATTCAGTTTTAGGAAAAATTCTGTATCTTCTAAACGGCTGGTCCGATTTTGATAGGACTTTCAACATTGGTCATGGGATGGAAAATGTAGTTTGACGCATCTGTCAAAACTGTCAAAATTGACAGTTTGACAGTTTTTGTCATTTTTACTGAAAATTAACATGTTTTGTTATTGTTTGGTACTAAGTGACATAGTTTAATGTACTTAGTGTTGTTTGACATATCTGTCAAATTTGACAGTTTGACAGTTTTTGCCATTTTCAGTGAAATTTCTCATTTTGGGATATAATTTAGCACCAAGTGACATTGTTAAGTGTAGATTTAAACTATCTGTCAATTCTGTCAAAATTGACATTTTGTGAAATTTTGACAGTTTTGGGTCCAAAATCGAAACGGCTGGTCCGATTTTGATAGGAACTTCAACAGTAGTCATGGGATAGAAAATGTAGTTTGACACATCAGTCAAAAATGTCAAAATTGACAGTTTGACAGTTTTTGTCATTTTTAGTGAAAATTAACATGTTTTGTTAAAGTTTGGTACTAAGTGACATAGTATAGAGTAGTTTGACATATCAGTCAAATTTGACAGATTGACAGTTTTGGTCATTTTCAGTGAAAATTATCTTTTTGGGATATAATTTAGCACCAAGTGACATTGTTAAGTGTAGATTTATACTGTCTGTCAAAATTGATATTTGTGACATTTTGACAATTTTGCATCCAAAATCGAAACGGCTGGTCCGATTTTGATAGGACCTTCAACAGTAGTCATGGGATGGAAAATGTAGTTTGACACATCTGTCAAAAATGACAAAATTGACAGTTTGATAGTTTTTGTCATTTTTAGTGAAAATTAACATGTTTTGTTAAAGTTTGGTACTAAGTGACATAGTATAGAGTTGTTTGACATATCAGTCAAATTTGACAGATTGACAGTTTTGGTCATTTTCAGTGAAAATTATCTTTTTGGGATAGAATATAGCACCGAGTGACATTGTTAATACTATCTGTCAAAATTGACAGTTTGTGACATTTTGCCTGTTTTGGTTCCCAAATCGAAACGGCTTGTCCGATTTTGATAGGACCTTTAACATTAGTCATGGGATGGAAAATGGAAAATGGAAAACCTATTAGGTTAGGTTAGGTTAGGTTAGGTAAGGTTAGGTTAGGTTAGGTTAGGTTAGGTTAGGTTAGGTTAGGTTAGGTTAGGTTAGGTTAGGTTAGGTTAGGTTAGGTTAGGTTAGATTTTCTATCTCAATCCCTTCCTCAATCTTATTTTCTATATCGTGCCTTTGTGTGCTAAACTGAGGGCACTCCGCTATTAAATGCGGAATGCTCTCCGGTTTGCCGGGTTCACATATGCATGATGGGTTCTCCTTGCACTTAAATCTGTGTAAGTACTCGGAGAATCCACCATGCCCTGTCATTAGCTGTGTCATTGGATTCGTGAATTCGATTTTGCGCACCGTCCTGTACGCCGCCACCGCATCCGGGAAGAACAACTTTGTTGTTGAGGCTGTCTCGCCTGTCGTGTATCTCCGATTCCATTCGTCAAGCGTCGCCATACGAATGTTTCGCTTGACGAATGAAACCGGGCACTGGTCATAATCACGCTTACGTTTGGAGTCTGCAGCTGCTCTCTTGGCGAGTTCATCCGCCCTTTCATTACCTTCCAACCCCGCATGTGCTTTTATCCAATGCAAAGCGATAGTTTTGCCTTGGTGGGAGGTTAGGTTAGGTTAGGTTAGGTTAGGTTAGGTTAGGTTAGGTTAGGTTAGGTTAGGTTAGGTTAGGTTAGGTTAGGTTAGGTTAGGTTAGGTTAGGTTAGGTTAGGTTAGGTTAGGTTAGGTTAGGTTAGGTTAGGTTAGGTTAGGTTAGGTTAGGTTAGGTTAGGTTAGGTTAGGTTAGGTTAGGTTAGGTTAGGTTAGGTTAGGTTAGGTTAGGTTAGGTTAGGTTAGGTTAGGTTAGGTTAGGTTAGGTTAGGTTAGGTTAGGTTAGGTTAGGTTAGGTTAGGTTAGGTTAGGTTAGGTTAGGTTAGGTTAGGTTAGGTTAGGTTAGGTTAGGTTAGGTTAGGTTAGGTTAGGTTAGGTTAGGTTAGGTTAGGTTAGGTTAGGTTAGGTTAGGTTAGGTTAGGTTAGGTTAGGTTAGGTTAGGTTAGGTTAGGTTAGGTTAGGTTAGGTTAGGTTAGGTTAGGTTAGGTTAGGTTAGGTTAGGTTAGGTTAGGTTAGGTTAGGTTAGGTTAGGTTAGGTTAGGTTAGGTTAGGTTAGGTTAGGTTAGGTTAGGTTAGGTTAGGTTAGGTTAGGTTAGGTTAGGTTAGGTTAGGTTAGGTTAGGTTAGGTTAGGTTAGGTTAGGTTAGGTTAGGTTAGGTTAGGTTAGGTTAGGTTAGGTTAGGTTAGGTTAGGTTAGGTTAGGTTAGGTTAGGTTAGGTTAGGTTAGGTTAGGTTAGGTTAGGTTAGGTTAGGTTAGGTTAGGTTAGGTTAGGTTAGGTTAGGTTAGGTTAGGTTAGGTTAGGTTAGGTTAGGTTAGGTTAGGTTAGGTTAGGTTAGGTTAGGTTAGGTTAGGTTAGGTTAGGTTAGGTTAGGTTAGGTTAGGTTAGGTTAGGTTAGGTTAGGTTAGGTTAGGTTAGGTTAGGTTAGGTTAGGTTAGGTTAGGTTAGGTTAGGTTAGGTTAGGTTAGGTTAGGTTAGGTTAGGTTAGGTTAGGTTAGGTTAGGTTAGGTTAGGTTAGGTTAGGTTAGGTTAGGTTAGGTTAGGTTAGGTTAGGTTAGGTTAGGTTAGGTTAGGTTAGGTTAGGTTAGGTTAGGTTAGGTTAGGTTAGGTTAGGTTAGGTTAGGTTAGGTTAGGTTAGGTTAGGTTAGGTTAGGTTAGGTTAGGTTAGGTTAGGTTAGGTTAGGTTAGGTTAGGTTAGGTTAGGTTAGGTTAGGTTAGGTTAGGTTAGGTTAGGTTAGGTTAGGTTAGGTTAGGTTAGGTTAGGTTAGGTTAGGTTAGGTTAGGTTAGGTTAGGTTAGGTTAGGTTAGGTTAGGTTAGGTTATAGGGTCTATTCTCGGTCGATTTCGTTCAAATTTGGCATAGGGGCTTTTTTTTACCTGATCTATCTATGGTCTTTCGCTTTTGGTATTGAATCGCCCTGCGTCTGGTACCTCCCATACATTTTTTTTTTAAATTTACGGTTTTTAATTTTTTATTAAAAACTTATAATAATTAGGTATTTGGTTTCTACCCTACCCCAAAATTTCAATAATTGCGCATCGAATGACGTTTTTTACATTAAAATCGGATAATAAATAAAGATTTTAGACCCGGGTTAGATTATTTTTGCATTTTTTTTAATTTTTTTTTAGCGTCCAAAAATTTTGAAAAAAATATATAAGGTAGGCATGCCGTACCTCGTGCACCTACTATGTGGTGCCGATAGCTCGAATTTCAAGTCCATTTTTTTTTATCTCTTACAGTTTTTGAGATATTAATTTTTTAGAGGTAAAAATATAGAGAAACATTGCTATTACCTTCATCAGGCGCCTCGACCGATTTTGTATGGAAAAAGTTAATTCCGACTCGAACTTGACCGAAATTCAGTTTTAGGAAAAATTCTGTATCTTCTAAACGGCTGGTCCGATTTTGATAGGACTTTCAACATTGGTCATGGGATGGAAAATGTAGTTTGACGCATCTGTCAAAACTGTCAAAATTGACAGTTTGACAGTTTTTGTCATTTTTACTGAAAATTAACATGTTTTGTTATTGTTTGGTACTAAGTGACATAGTTTAATGTACTTAGTGTTGTTTGACATATCTGTCAAATTTGACAGTTTGACAGTTTTTGCCATTTTCAGTGAAATTTCTCATTTTGGGATATAATTTAGCACCAAGTGACATTGTTAAGTGTAGATTTAAACTATCTGTCAATTCTGTCAAAATTGACATTTTGTGAAATTTTGACAGTTTTGGGTCCAAAATCGAAACGGCTGGTCCGATTTTGATAGGAACTTCAACAGTAGTCATGGGATAGAAAATGTAGTTTGACACATCAGTCAAAAATGTCAAAATTGACAGTTTGACAGTTTTTGTCATTTTTAGTGAAAATTAACATGTTTTGTTAAAGTTTGGTACTAAGTGACATAGTATAGAGTAGTTTGACATATCAGTCAAATTTGACAGATTGACAGTTTTGGTCATTTTCAGTGAAAATTATCTTTTTGGGATATAATTTAGCACCAAGTGACATTGTTAAGTGTAGATTTATACTGTCTGTCAAAATTGATATTTGTGACATTTTGACAATTTTGCATCCAAAATCGAAACGGCTGGTCCGATTTTGATAGGACCTTCAACAGTAGTCATGGGATGGAAAATGTAGTTTGACACATCTGTCAAAAATGACAAAATTGACAGTTTGATAGTTTTTGTCATTTTTAGTGAAAATTAACATGTTTTGTTAAAGTTTGGTACTAAGTGACATAGTATAGAGTTGTTTGACATATCAGTCAAATTTGACAGATTGACAGTTTTGGTCATTTTCAGTGAAAATTATCTTTTTGGGATAGAATATAGCACCGAGTGACATTGTTAATACTATCTGTCAAAATTGACAGTTTGTGACATTTTGCCTGTTTTGGTTCCCAAATCGAAACGGCTTGTCCGATTTTGATAGGACCTTTAACATTAGTCATGGGATGGAAAATGGAAAATGGAAAACCTATTAGGTTAGGTTAGGTTAGGTTAGGTAAGGTTAGGTTAGGTTAGGTTAGGTTAGGTTAGGTTAGGTTAGGTTAGGTTAGGTTAGGTTAGGTTAGGTTAGGTTAGGTTAGGTTAGATTTTCTATCTCAATCCCTTCCTCAATCTTATTTTCTATATCGTGCCTTTGTGTGCTAAACTGAGGGCACTCCGCTATTAAATGCGGAATGCTCTCCGGTTTGCCGGGTTCACATATGCATGATGGGTTCTCCTTGCACTTAAATCTGTGTAAGTACTCGGAGAATCCACCATGCCCTGTCATTAGCTGTGTCATTGGATTCGTGAATTCGATTTTGCGCACCGTCCTGTACGCCGCCACCGCATCCGGGAAGAACAACTTTGTTGTTGAGGCTGTCTCGCCTGTCGTGTATCTCCGATTCCATTCGTCAAGCGTCGCCATACGAATGTTTCGCTTGACGAATGAAACCGGGCACTGGTCATAATCACGCTTACGTTTGGAGTCTGCAGCTGCTCTCTTGGCGAGTTCATCCGCCCTTTCATTACCTTCCAACCCCGCATGTGCTTTTATCCAATGCAAAGCGATAGTTTTGCCTTGGTGGGAGGTTAGGTTAGGTTAGGTTAGGTTAGGTTAGGTTAGGTTAGGTTAGGTTAGGTTAGGTTAGGTTAGGTTAGGTTAGGTTAGGTTAGGTTAGGTTAGGTTAGGTTAGGTTAGGTTAGGTTAGGTTAGGTTAGGTTAGGTTAGGTTAGGTTAGGTTAGGTTAGGTTAGGTTAGGTTAGGTTAGGTTAGGTTAGGTTAGGTTAGGTTAGGTTAGGTTAGGTTAGGTTAGGTTAGGTTAGGTTAGGTTAGGTTAGGTTAGGTTAGGTTAGGTTAGGTTAGGTTAGGTTAGGTTAGGTTAGGTTAGGTTAGGTTAGGTTAGGTTAGGTTAGGTTAGGTTAGGTTAGGTTAGGTTAGGTTAGGTTAGGTTAGGTTAGGTTAGGTTAGGTTAGGTTAGGTTAGGTTAGGTTAGGTTAGGTTAGGTTAGGTTAGGTTAGGTTAGGTTAGGTTAGGTTAGGTTAGGTTAGGTTAGGTTAGGTTAGGTTAGGTTAGGTTAGGTTAGGTTAGGTTAGGTTAGGTTAGGTTAGGTTAGGTTAGGTTAGGTTAGGTTAGGTTAGGTTAGGTTAGGTTAGGTTAGGTTAGGTTAGGTTAGGTTAGGTTAGGTTAGGTTAGGTTAGGTTAGGTTAGGTTAGGTTAGGTTAGGTTAGGTTAGGTTAGGTTAGGTTAGGTTAGGTTAGGTTAGGTTAGGTTAGGTTAGGTTAGGTTAGGTTAGGTTAGGTTAGGTTAGGTTAGGTTAGGTTAGGTTAGGTTAGGTTAGGTTAGGTTAGGTTAGGTTAGGTTAGGTTAGGTTAGGTTAGGTTAGGTTAGGTTAGGTTAGGTTAGGTTAGGTTAGGTTAGGTTAGGTTAGGTTAGGTTAGGTTAGGTTAGGTTAGGTTAGGTTAGGTTAGGTTAGGTTAGGTTAGGTTAGGTTAGGTTAGGTTAGGTTAGGTTAGGTTAGGTTAGGTTAGGTTAGGTTAGGTTAGGTTAGGTTAGGTTAGGTTAGGTTAGGTTAGGTTAGGTTAGGTTAGGTTAGGTTAGGTTAGGTTAGGTTAGGTTAGGTTAGGTTAGGTTAGGTTAGGTTAGGTTAGGTTAGGTTAGGTTAGGTTAGGTTAGGTTAGGTTAGGTTAGGTTAGGTTAGGTTAGGTTAGGTTAGGTTAGGTTAGGTTAGGTTAGGTTAGGTTAGGTTAGGTTAGGTTAGGTTAGGTTAGGTTAGGTTAGGTTAGGTTAGGTTAGGTTAGGTTAGGTTAGGTTAGGTTAGGTTAGGTTAGGTTAGGTTAGGTTAGGTTAGGTTAGGTTAGGTTAGGTTAGGTTAGGTTAGGTTAGGTTAGGTTAGGTTAGGTTAGGTTAGGTTAGGTTAGGTTAGGTTAGGTTAGGTTAGGTTAGGTTAGGTTAGGTTAGGTTAGGTTAGGTTAGGTTAGGTTAGGTTAGGTTAGGTTAGGTTAGGTTAGGTTAGGTTAGGTTAGGTTAGGTTAGGTTAGGTTAGGTTAGGTTAGGTTAGGTTAGGTTAGGTTAGGTTAGGTTAGGTTAGGTTAGGTTAGGTTAGGTTAGGTTAGGTTAGGTTAGGTTAGGTTAGGTTAGGTTAGGTTAGGTTAGGTTAGGTTAGGTTAGGTTAGGTTAGGTTAGGTTAGGTTAGGTTAGGTTAGGTTAGGTTAGGTTAGGTTAGGTTAGGTTAGGTTAGGTTAGGTTAGGTTAGGTTAGGTTAGGTTAGGTTAGGTTAGGTTAGGTTAGGTTAGGTTAGGTTAGGTTAGGTTAGGTTAGGTTAGGTTAGGTTAGGTTAGGTTAGGTTAGGTTAGGTTAGGTTAGGTTAGGTTAGGTTAGGTTAGGTTAGGTTAGGTTAGGTTAGGTTAGGTTAGGTTAGGTTAGGTTAGGTTAGGTTAGGTTAGGTTAGGTTAGGTTAGGTTAGGTTAGGTTAGGTTAGGTTAGGTTAGGTTAGGTTAGGTTAGGTTAGGTTAGGTTAGGTTAGGTTAGGTTAGGTTAGGTTAGGTTAGGTTAGGTTAGGTTAGGTTAGGTTAGGTTAGGTTAGGTTAGGTTAGGTTAGGTTAGGTTAGGTTAGGTTAGGTTAGGTTAGGTTAGGTTAGGTTAGGTTAGGTTAGGTTAGGTTAGGTTAGGTTAGGTTAGGTTAGGTTAGGTTAGGTTAGGTTAGGTTAGGTTAGGTTAGGTTAGGTTAGGTTAGGTTAGGTTAGGTTAGGTTAGGTTAGGTTAGGTTAGGTTAGGTTAGGTTAGGTTAGGTTAGGTTAGGTTAGGTTAGGTTAGGTTAGGTTAGGTTAGGTTAGGTTAGGTTAGGTTAGGTTAGGTTAGGTTAGGTTAGGTTAGGTTAGGTTAGGTTAGGTTAGGTTAGGTTAGGTTAGGT